>NW_024061992.1:1907500-2594977 GCF_006381635.1 Hibiscus syriacus | reverse complement strand
AGGTACCGATACCACCTCTTTGATTTGACTCTGAGAAATAACAGAATGCAAAATGGGTACCGATACCACGACCGATATTGATACTCTTTACATAGAAGTATCGATACACCCTTGAGAAGATCCTATAATTCAATAGAATTGTCGAAACATTTAAATTTATACAGGTAGTATCGATACCCCTATGAAGGAGTACCGATACCCATACGTTCCCAACAACTTTTGAAGTGGAAAACATACAACAACGACTCTATTGACTTCATCCATCCCAACGTTCAAAATTCATTCAAGGGGTATTTAAATAAGTCTTGAAGCCATTGATGATAACAAGAAACAAGTTTTGAGAAAGAATTCAAAGAGAGAAAGCCTTAAACTTATTGTTTGAGCAAATCAAGCCTACATCCTTTCAATATCATTTTCTTTCAAGAACGTCATTTGTGCTCAATTGTATTCATTCTTAAGTGTTATTTCTTTGTTTCTAGGAATTGTGCAAACTTCTACCTTGTGAGGTTTTTCTATAAGTTTGCAAAGTTTGTAATTTTCTCTTTGAGAAGAGACTCTCAGAATTTGGTTATAATTCTTGAGGGAGTTGTAAGGTTACTTTTTGTCCTCAAAAGAAAGACAATTAGTGAATATGTGGAAAATCCTTAGTGGATAGCTAAGGTAGGGACGTATACTTTGGTTGAGAAAGTCAACCACTCTAAATTGTTGTGCAAATCTTTCTATTTCTTCAAAGCTTCAGCCAAATTTTAATTGTCAATTCACTCTCCTCTTGGCTATTTCATCCGATGATTAACTTAACAATTGATATCAGAGCTACATTGAAGGTTTTTACCACCTCTTGAGTAGATCCAGGAAGAGTTCAATCGATATTCAAGTCATCAATGGCCCTCTGCATCAAACTTCGACTCGTTCTTGATTCTCAGTCCGTCATGAGCCTCCTTCTTCAATGGAGCTAACTACGCCTATTGGAAGAATAAGATGAAGTCTTTATTCAAGCATGTGACATGGGTGATGGAAAATCATGATGAGAGGATACTCTGAACCATCACAGATCCAAAAATGTGGAGTGAAGAAGAGACAAGATTATTCCAGCTCAACTCAAAAGCTATCCATATTCTTTTCTGTGCACTGGACCAGATGAATACGGAGAGAATATCATCTTGTTCAACCACCAAGGAGATATGGGATAAACTTCAAGTCGCACATGAAGGAACGACGAAGTAAAGAAACCAAAATTAGTCTTCTTACTCATAGCTATGAAATTTTAGGATGAAACCAGATGAAGACATCAAAGCTATGATGGATAGATTTTCCGTGATTGTCAACGGTCTCAAGGGATTTGGAGAAATAATCCCTAACGAGAAACTTGTGAGGAAGATAATTTATTCTCTTCCAAAAGCTTGGCAATAAAAAAAGACTACAATTATCAAAGCTAAAGACCTAAAGTCTTTAACTCTCGATGAGCTCATTGGTTCTCACCTCACTCATGAAATGATGATTCAAGATAAGGTAGATCATGAGAAGAAGGATGACACAAAGAAGGAGATGGAGAAGAAAAAAAACGTTGATTTTGCTCTCAAATCCACCAAAGATGGAGTGATTCTGACGATAACGAAGATAAGAAATGGCCTTTCTTTCTAGAAGACTTAGAAAATTAATGAATCCAAATAGAGGAAGAAAATTCCAACGAAATGAAGGCTTCAAAAATGAGTCAAAGGAGAAGGACCCGATCATTTGCTATGAGTGCAAAAAGCCTGGGCATGTTAAATACGATTGCCCGTAATTGAAGAATAAGGGTTTTTCAAAGAAGAAGCACAAAGCACACATAGCTACTTGGAGCGATGATGAAACATCTGATGAAGAGGAACAAGAAGTATTTAACTTGTGCTTAATGGCCTTCGGGGAGAATTCTCAGGTAACATGTAACTCATTTGGTTTAGAAGATTATTCTTTTGATGAGTTATTAGAGGAATATAATGGGATGAACTTTCGGATTATGAGAAATTATTTTCAAAATACAAGAAAGATATTCAAAATGAAAACCGAAAAAAGATCTCATATCCAATACCAACATTGATCTTGAAAGTAAAATTAAAGAATTGCAAATCAAATAGAAGATTTTTGAAGAAAAAATTTGGATTTGCAAAACTTACTTTCAAGAGTCAATAATGATCATCAAAAGAAAATTGATGATCTTAAAAAAAATTCAATAGAGTTGAACAAAATGTTTTGAAAAAGGAGAAAATTCAAATCCAACTATATTAGAAAGAATTTTAAATCTTACAATCATAGAGGTCCCAAAGAACCTCTAATGGTAAAATCATTAGAAGTATATGGGTTCCTAAGAGACTCAATACTACTAAAGATAAGGATATCCTAAACAAATGGATACCTAACGGGACAAGGATTTTAGGAACTAATGAATATGGACCCAAAAGAATTTGGTACCAAAATAAAATTAATCTATGTTTGTAGGAAAAGGAGCATTGCTTCTAGGCACGGAAAACAAGATCAAATACATGGTACCTTGATAGTGGATGCTCAAGACATATGACCGAAGACAAAAGCTGGTTTACTGAGCTTAAAGACAAAAATGGAGGAGTGGTAACCTTTGGTGACAACTCAAAAGGTTACATAGAAGGTATAGATACTATAGGTAATAATATTCCATACAAGTAGAAAATGTTTTATATGTAAATGGGTTAAGCATAATCTATTAAGTATTAGTCATTGTGTGATAAAGGATACAATGTCTTGTTTGAATTAAACGGTTGTAAAGATGTTGACATTGCATCTAATATTATGCTTATTGGTCATAGAATAGGAAACATATACATGGTGCATTTAGATTTAATTAATATGACTAATTTATGCCTAGTTGCCAAGGATGAGCATGATGTTTGGTTATGACATAGGAGACTAGGACATACAAGCATGAGTGTTTTGCAAAAACTAATTCAAGGCGATTTAGTAAGAGGGTTGCCAAAGATAAAATTTGATAAAGATAAAATCTGTGATGCATGTGCAAAAGGAAAACATAAGATAAAAACTAGTAGAGTATTACAATTGATCCATATAGATCTTTTTGGGCCAATTAGAACTACTAGCTTGGGTGGAAAACAATATGCCTTTGTGTTGGTAGATGACTATTCTAGGTATACTAGGTTCTATTTTTAAGTACTAAAGATGAATCATTAGAAAATTTTATCACGTTTTCAAAAGTAATCCAAAATGAAAAAGGCTACTCAATTTCAAGTGTTAGGAGTGATCATGGTACTGAATTTAAAAATCTTGGATTTACTGAATTTGGTAATTCAAATGGGATTAGCCATAATTTTCAGTGCCTAGAACCCCTCAACAAAATGGAGTTGTTGAGAGGAAAAATAGAACTTTATAGGAAATGGCTAGAACCATGCTTTGTGAAAACAATTTGCCAAAATATTTTGGGAGAAAGCCACAAATATCGGTTTTTATGTAATTAACCGAGTAATGATTATACCTATTTTAAAGAAAACTCCATATGAAATTTTTAAAAATAAAAAACCTAACATTAGCTATTTTCATCCTTTTGGATGTAAATGTTTTGTTTTAAACAATGGTAAAGACAATCTTGGCAAATTTGATGCTAAAAGTGATGAAGGGATTTTTTTGGGTTATTCCTTAAATTCTAAAGCTTATCGAGTATTTAATAAAGAACTTTAGTGGTAGAAGAGTCTATCCATGTTGTTTCAATGATAATCTCCTTCCGAGGAAGGATTCTTGTTTGATGATGACGTAGGTATTATAAATGCAAATGACGTGGGAGAACCAATATCAAAGGAAGAAGTGAAAGATAAGGAAACTCAAGATGCCTTCAAGAATTTAACCATTAAAGAAAGTGAAGTCACATGCCCAAGAGAGTACAACTATGTCAAGGATGGTGATATTTTAGGTGATTATGTTGCATTTATGTTGCATTTATAATTATGTTGTTTAGATCTAATCATTATGTTGTACCTACTCGATCTTCTCTTAGGAATATTTGTAATTATGTTACATTTATCTCATGCATAGAGCCTAAAAATGTTAAAGAAGCATTAACTAAAGAAAATTGGATTATGGCTATGCAAGAAGAGTTAAATCAATTTGAGAGAAGTAAAGTATGGACATTAGTTGAAAGGTCTAGTAATAAATCTACTATAGGTACTAAATGGGTGTTTAAGAATAAGCTTGATGAAAGTGGTAACATAATGAGGAACAAGGCTAGACTTGTTGCTCAAGGCTATACTCAATAAGAAAGAATAGATTATGATGAAACACATGCTCCCGTAGCTACGATGGAAGCAATTAGAATGTTATTAGCATTTGAATGTTTCAATGAATTTAAATTATATCAAATGGATGCTAAAAGTGCATTTTTAAATGGTTTTATAAAAGAATAAGTGTATGTGGAAAAACCTCCTGGTTTTAAAGATTCAAAATTTCCAAATCATGTTTTTAAATTGACAAAAGCACTATATGGTTTAAAACAAGCTTCTAAAGCTTGGTATGAAAGATTGTCAATTTTTTTAAATTTAAAATGGTTTTTCAAAAGGGAAGGTTGACACTACATTGTTTTTAAAATGAAAAGGTAAAGATTTATTAGTAGTTCAAATTTATATGATGATATAATATTTGGTTCTACTAATGATGCTCTTTGCCAAGAATTTTCTAAGCTAATGCAAGGTGAATTTGAGATGAGCATGATGGGGGAGCTTTCATGTTTCTTGGGGCTCCAAATCAAGCAAAGGAAAGATGAGATCTTCATCAATCAAGCAAAGCTCTTCAAGGATATGCTCAAAAAGTTTGGATTGGAGAATGTGAAACCCAAAGCCACTCATATGAGCTCATCTACAAAGCTTGACAAATATAAAGAAGGTAAATATGTAGATGTTAAACTTTATAGGTCTATGATTAGCTCTTTATTTTTTCTAACCGCAAGTAGACCGGGCAATATGTTTAGTGTTTGCTTATGTGCTAGATTTCAATAATGCCCTAAGGAATCAAGTCTACAAGCCATTAAAATAATCTTTAGATACCTTAAGGACACTCCTAGTATAGGACTTTGGTATCCTAGAGACTCTAGCTTTAGCTTGCATGCCTTCTCGGATGCGGATTATGGAGGATGCAAAATAGATATGAAGAGCACCTCTGATACTTGTCAATTCCTAGGAAATATGATAATTTCTTGGGTTTCAAAGAATAAAAATAGTGTTGCATTATCTACTACTGAAGCGAAATACATTTCAGCCGGTAGTTATTGCGCACAAGTTTTATGGATGAAACAACAACTTGTAAACTCTGTAATTGAAGTGGTACTATATCTATCAAGTGTGACAATACTAGTGCTATTGTCTCACTAAAATATCATCCAACACTCTAGAACTAAGCACATTAAAATTAGACATCATTTCATTAGAGATCATATCACAAAAGGAGATGTAGTTCTAGAATTTGTAGATACTTTCCATCAATTAGCGGATATTTTTAGAAAACCTTTAGACAAAAAGAGATTTTGGACACATAGGAGAGAATTAGGTTTAACCAACCTACCTTGATTTTGTGTTTAAAATAATATTAGTTGTTTTAATGATTAAGGAAAAATGCATGACATTTTTGAATGCCTTCTATGCTAATAGTTAGGGGAGTTTATGATCTTTTGTGAAAATTAATAATATGTTCAAATAAAATTTAAGGGTAGATTTGACTGATTGAACATAGTTAATTTTCGTAATATGAGTTGCCTATACCACTAGAGCTAATTAATTTTGCATGCTAAGTGTTTAAATACAGATGTTTGACATTTCTGTGCACTAGGTATCGATACTGGCCACCTAGAACGGATATTGATTCAATAGGTATCGATATTGTTTATGCAGTACCGATACTCTCCTTTAATGTGTATCGATACCCCTCGAGGGAACCGATATCCCCTGTCGGGTTTAGGCTTTAAAATCACTAAAATCATAATTTTGCCAAAACCCTTATTTTACAAACACTCCTGCCGTTCACTTCCTCCCCTCTACCAAATATCCACATTGCTCCATTACATCAATTTCAAGTCGAAATCATTCGTTCTTCAACTCCTAATCCTACTACACTAATTAAATTCGAGCAAATAACACCACATTCCATTTCAATCCGATTTTCAAGGTAAACTTTTCTAAAATACTATTTCATTGATTTTTGAACATAAGACTAGTTTAGTTAGTTCTAGTTCAAATTAGTAATCGGACATTTAGTAGATTATGGTTTTACACTAGATTCTACTATAAATTTTATCAAAAACACAAGTTTTTTCAAAAAAAAAATAATTTCGAAAAAAAATGTTTTTAATTTAATTGTTGTTTTTTATCTAATTATATTATTTTCATGAAAACTATACATATTATGATTTTTCAAACTTAGTTTTCAAAATAGTTTTCAATATTTCCCATTAGACACTAAGTTAGAGAGCCTTGAATTTTGAGGACTCATATTGAGTTTTGGGATTAATTATGTTGCATACATATGTTACTTAATTGCAGGTATCCTATCCCATTCCGATGTAAACCATGTCTAAACGAGCAAGGTCATCTTCTAGTCATTCCTCCTAACCATAAAATCCACCTCCTATTCCACCACAAAATCCTATCCCTAATGAACCCGAGATGGCCATTCTAAACTTTTTCTTTAACAAACCTAACCGTAGAGGTCTCTACTCAGGTACGTTAACCATTTCGAGTCATATAACATTAGGGAATAGCGTATCCCGTCTCTCCAAGATATGAAAGATATAAAATTCAAATACCTCCACATCCTCAAATCATAGAAATTTGATAATCTTTTTAAGGTTGAACCAGTTGTTTATTATCATCTAGTTAATTTTTTACTCTAATGCGGTGTGTGTACAAAATGAGTCCCAAACCAAAACTGAAAGTATTCGCTCCTATCTCTTGGGGCAATACATCTCTATAGACTCAGACTATATAGCTAGTGCATTCAGTCTAGATAATCGAGAGCTAGATAATGAGCGAGATTTATTGCCTTCACCATATAAAGTCTAGTCTAGTGCAAGTGTTTTAGTTTATTACGAATGTTTTCTTCATCTTATAATCTCTTGGTGTTTCAGACCATCCGGAGGAAAATACTCCATTTAGAACTCTTGACTTATGGTGGATACATTATATCCAACAAAATAAGAAAATAAATCCCCTCAAATTATTTGGGGAACTAGTAGAAACCGTAAACAACATTCCTTCTAAACGTGTTAAAACATTAGTTTACGGCTGTCTACTTAGTAATATGTTTATGAAAGTTGTCTTAAGGTAGAATTAGACGTAGCCATCCCTCTAACCACAGAAATCAACTTCACATATTTTCAAAAATCGAGATGGACTGGAGACAAATACTAATGGGTTCGATCAAAAAAGAAAACCTCCAGTGCTAGCTCTTCACAAGATGCTCCGGCTCCAGCTCCGGCTCAAGAGCTTGAAGACCTTTTACGGGACATCGATGATCCCGTAAACCAGCTCGAAGATGAGCCAGCTAGGCAAGACAATACAATGCCTCCATACTTTCACTCTTTTATGGAGACATTGGACTTGAGGTTCACATCATTAGAGTCCCACTTGACTGCTATGGGAACTTAACAGTTGGTGAATCAAAGGGAAATTTGAGCTCAATGAGAACCAATGGATATTCGATTCAATGCTGCAGATGAGAGACTCAACGCACTAACCCGCGATGTTGCTTTCCTTAGAGGACATCGATTTGATCTTGATCCTCTTACAGATGATTAACCAATCTTTCTAGTTTTCTTTTTAGTTGATCTTTGGTTGAACCTACTATTGTCTTAAACATTTTGATGAATTTATGTATTTGAATATTTGGATGTTTGTTTTGAATATTTGCTTGTTTTGGATATTTTGTGATTTGGATGTTTAATTTTGAATAATTAGAATTTTGAACTTAATTGAATGATTATTTCATTAGTTTATGCATCATTTACATTTTAGATCAAATATGACCAATCCCTATTGTGTATCGTTTATGAATATTGATTATGTGGACTAATGGCTAATATTTTTCTTGACTTTGATCTCAGCAGCTATATACATACATCAATTTGGCAAACTTGTTTAAAATTTATAGAGTCTTTTTCATTTAACAAAAAGGAGGAGAGTAATAAACTTTTCAAAAATGATTTTTCAAAAACATAATCTTAAAATTTCAAAAATGTTTTGTTATATCAAAAAGGGAGAGATTATTGAAAACATTTTGATGTTTCGATATAACAAATAAAGTGTTAATGAATTTTAAGATTTTATATTCGATTTAAATATTATATTCGGTTCAATTATTCGAATATCACAAATATTACTCCAAGTTTTCAAATATAAATTTTTACTCCTTACTAAATGGAAAATTGAGACTTATACGCAAAGTATTTTTTAAATAATTTTTACAAAGTATTTAGAACCATAATCGAGTCAAAATTGAGTTTTTAATAGGGAAGTATCGATACCTCTTTAACGAGTATCGATACCCCTCAAACGTTGAATGCAAAAGAGGTACTGATACCCTACAGGGTATCGATACCCCTATATAAAGTAGTACAGATACCTAGCCAAATGTAACGGTACCACCACTTTTGATTTTGACTCCGAGAAATAACATAATGCAAAATGGGTACCGATACCACGACCGGTATCGATACCTCTTTACATAAAAGTATCGATACACCCTTCAGAGGTATCGATACCTATGAGTTTGCAACGGTCGAAATATTTGAATTTTATATAGGTAATATCGATACCCCTATGAAGGAGTACCGATACCATACGCTCCCAACAACTTTTTGAAGTGGAAAGCATACAACAACGACTCTATTGACTTCATGATCATCCCCAACATTCAAAATTCATTCAAGGGGTATTAAACAAGTCTTGAAGCCATTGATGAATAACAAGAAACAAGTTTTGAGAAAGAATTCAAAGAGAGAAAGCCTTAAACTTATTGTTTGAGTAAATCAAGCCTACATCCTTTCAATATTCATTTTGCTTTCAAGAACACCATTTTTTCTAAATTGTATTCATTCTTGAGTGTTCTTTCTTTGTTCTAGAATTGTGCAAACATTCTACCTTGTGAGATTGTTTCTATAAGTTTGCAAAGTTTGTAATTTTCTCTTTGAGAAGATAATGTCTTAAGAATTTGGGGTATAATTCTTGAGGGAGTTGTAAGGTTACTCTTTGTCCTCAAAAGAAAGACAAATTAGTGAATTTGTGGAAAATCCTTAGTGTGGATAGCTAAGGTAGTGGACGTAGACTTTGGTTGAGAAAGTCGAATCACTCTAAATTTTTGTGCAAATCTTTTTATTTTCTATTAAAGCTTCCACCAAAATTTTAATTGTCAATTCACCCCCTCTTGGTTATTTCATCCGATTGATTAACTCAACAAATGGCAAATATGCATGCACAATGAGTTCGTTTACACAAGACCACAAACATTTAGATTCAGATGCCATATGCTCATATGTTAAGATTTTGGTCGAGAAAATTCGAGGATACCTGTTTCAGTGTTAGTGTAACACCCCAATTTAGGGGCTAAATTTAAGAAATTATAAAGTGGTGAATTTAATTGGTATTTTTGGAAGAAATTAAGGATTAAATTATAAAATTTCAAAGTTGGAAGACATTTTTATAAAGTGCATCAAATTTAGTGGCTAAACTATTAATTTAGCCAATTTCCTATATGAGAGAATTATAAACTCTCCCCAGTTAGTTTTCTAGAGATATTTTCTCAATTTTCCTCGTCCCCTCAACCCACTTTCAACTCTGATCTACTCGCCGTCCGACCTCCGATCGACGAACCGAAACCACCATCGTGTTCGTTGTTGACCGAGGAACAAAACCCCTCAAACCTTTCGTCGTGAATCGTCGCCATTAATTTCAGTCGGAAGTAACCTCGGTAATAACTCAATTTTAGTTGGTCTGTCGTCGATTCACAACGATCCGGTCATCCGTTTACGACACCTCCCGCACCATCATATTCCTTGCATCGTTCCGAGTCCACCGATGTTCTCCGTTTCTCCTTCGTCACTGGCGCGTGGAGGGGTGAGACCGTCAAAGTTTCCGACGTTTCGGAATCGAGCTCTCCGCCATTCAAAATTGTGAACCGAGCTCTATAAGTGCCTTGAAATCGCTTAAAATAATTTTTGTGAATTTTTCCGGGAATTTTCCGACACCATAGCACTATTCATGCGCCGCACGTGCCACCCTCGAGAGTGGGCATCGTCTGGGTGATAATTTTGTAATTAATTTATGTTTAGGTGCTATTTGTGTAAAATTCAGGTATTAGTTTAGTAAATATTTGCAAAATGTGGCTAATTTGGTAATTAATTTATGTTATGGTGATATTTGTGTAAAATGGTCGAATGTTGACTGTTGACCACAGTTGACCAAAACTTTGACCGGGCATTAAACGACCTTTGATTTTGACCGAGTATACTTATCCTGACAATTTTCGACGTTCTAAATCTGATTCCGCAATTTGTTTTTCGAAATTCGGACCTGAAGGCCTCGAAATTTCCAGTCAAACCCGTTGACTTTGATTTTGACCGAAAATTCCAAATTTTGAAAAGTCATATTTTATGTTTTCGACGTAAGGCGTTCGAATGGAATTTAATGGTCGATCAATATTGCACAAAAATCGAGGTAAAACTTTACTACATCTTTATGCTTTAAGGAACATGTGAATATTGGTAAATGTATGAATAAGATAATGTTGGTCTCATTTGTGTAGTTAATGAATTTTTACACTCGATCCGAACACAGTAGAAATTTGGTAACTAATTATGGTTCAGATGATTAAAATATGAGATTGAGAGATTTTAGAATTAAATTACAAGTTTTGTGATTAGTGATAAAGAAATCAACCCTGAATTTGTAACTTATATTTTATCATCAAAGGTTAAATATTAAAGGTACTCGGATGAGAAATTATGAGAATACTCTTGTTGGGTAAAATTACAAAAATACCATTATATTGTAAGATGACAAGAATTGTCCCTGGAAGTTGGTTAATAACTCTGAAAAGACATATTGATCCGGTAAAAATTACTGATGTGCATAAGAAATGTTAGTTTTGCTTGGAAAATTCGGTTAACCGGTTTTTAACCTCAAGAGGGTTTATGCACGATACTAGAAGTCTGTTAAGGAATCATTTCAAGATTTGAGAATGTTTCGAAAAGAAATTAACCATAGGATCTCTAAATTATATTTATTTTTGTTAAGTTTAAATACTGAAATTATCTGGTTAAAAAATTACGAAAATACCATTGTGAGGTAAAATAGTCCGAGTTGACCCTGAATAAGTAAGTACTTTGAGGACTCGTACTTAACTCGATTAAGTACGGATTTGATTGTTAAGATCCTAACTTAGTGCAGAACAATTCCTGATATTCCGTTTGTAAAATCTGAGAAGACATTTGACCCGAAAATATCCGAGTTATGAGTAAATACCTAAAGAACAATTTATCGGAGGGTGCTCTTTTATCAGAATTTTTCGACGAGACTAAAATAGATGATAAATTAGAATTAAATAATAAGATCGGATGGAGGAAAAAGATTGAAATACCGTAGATTTGTAAAATGACCAAAATACCCCTGTAATGAAAATGACTCAAGAATATCACCAAGCTCAAGAATGATTGGATATCCTCGAGCATTAAAATGAATAGAATAAAACTGAACACCAAAATTACCAAAATACCCTTATGGCCTATATTAAGTAAATGTCTTTGATTAATTAAAGAATCCAAATAAACATAGGTATTGGACTACATTTAATTGTTATGGAACATAGCTTAAGTGAGGTGATCAACCTTAATGATATATCAGTACCTGAACGGCATAAATATTACTTGAATGCGTATTCGTCTATTCAAGTTTGGCTCAATGATAATTTTTGGAAGTATTCAGCTCAACTTAACTCTAGATCGCATTCGGTAATAAAAAATAGATATTCGTTAGACAAATTAACCACGAAGACCAAATTAAATTGAATGGAAGTACAATATGTATACGAAATTTTGAAACGTCTGGATTACCCTGAAAAACCTCGAAGTAACTGTAAGAGACTTGACTGCTAAATGAATTAAGTAACCTCAAGAACGAAGGATTAAGTAAGTGATTTGGATGAGTCTGGAAACATTAATGAACATACATGATGTAATGTTCTTATAGGTCATGAACTACAAATCAAGCACGTCAACAGTTCATGATATAGTGAAAGCGTGAACATGAAATTAAGAGCATTGGAATATCTGTTAGTCTTCTTAAGATTTGTTCAATGATGACTCAGAAGATGATCTATGGATAATAATATTTAGTATTAAAGAGTAAATACCCTGGAAGGTTAATGAATTGACAAGTTGATAAGTATTGTTTCTGGGAGCTATTCATCTGGAGTTGTTCGATAAACTGATTAATCGACATTTACTATAAAGGTCATGAACCTTCATTTCTTCCCTATCGACTCAAGTTTCATTCTGAATAACTGATGATTCCATCAGTTATTGATCTCTTCCAATATTGATTCTAATTCCAACATTCTATCGACATACGGAAGATCTATGTTTTTCTGCTTGATAAGATTATCCCGTACCTCTGAATAATATCTATAAACTCTGGTGTGTTCCCTAATCATATAAATATTTTATCTGATTTCCGACTTTAATTATGTTCTGATACATTACCTGAATTTTTTTTCTGATTTCTGATCTGGATTTTGTTCTGATTTCTGATCTGGATTCTGTTCTGATATATGTTCTGAATTCTGTTTTGATTTCTGATATCTCCATTTAATAACGGAAAAATGTTTTAATTAGGGGGTATTGTTGAAGGAAGTATTTCCGCAGATTTCTCGGCTTTGTGCTCAGGGCCTTAAAAGTTGTATGGGTTGGGTGTATGGTTATGGGGAACCTACACATTATGTTGTGTTGGGATGTGGGTATATATATATATGTTTTAAAAAATCTAAAAAGTTACATGGTTTTTGGGAACACACTAGATAACCTATTATGATCTCCTGGACCTAAACATCCGAAATATTTCTCTGAACTGAAAGCTCATTGTCCGTTACCACCTGAAATATCAGTAGGATCTCCGTTCAATATAAAGGTATGCAAATGTATGGATCATTAAGAAAATATATGTTTATCTGTATCTACACGTTCTTCAGCATCATCTGGCAGTTCTGTATTACTGAGCTTTCCAAAGCTCACTATGTTACTCATCTTCTCAGGCTAAAAGAATTGTACCAGTGCAGCTATCGACTTCAGTAAGGGAGTTCTTCCGGTGCTGTTTGCATAGTACGGTACATGTGATTAGGGGGCATGTAATTGTATTTTGTTTTATATACGAGTCTGAAAATCAGTTTTATTTCGAGTATTTATAACTTTTATTTTGTACTCATAAATGATTTTATGAGTTTACAAGTTTTAAGAAAAGTTTTAAATTTTTTGCTATTTTTACAGTGGGTCGCTCCGGTGACCCTAATGTGACACTCCAGATCGGATCAAGTTATCCACATCGGTGTGAGGGGGTTACACCTAGTGGTATTAGAGCTCTAGTTTGAGTCAAAAATTTCAAGTTAGACCGGCCGGTCGAATTTAAAAAAGATGTCTATTCAGTACATATCCCTAGACTACAATTGTTCCTCTCTGAGCCGGAACTCCAGGGTTGAGTCCCTATCTGTAACAAGTAAACCGAAGTTTCTATTCGTTAAGGCTATACCTGTACAAAAAGAAATACCAGTAATATCTGTCTAAACGCTGTAAAGTACCTCACGAGCCATGTGAGAGTTATTTATCTGAAAAATTCTGACTAGACACCGAAAATTAAATTGAGATATGCTACTGCTCTATGAGCCTATTCTCATGACCAAGACTGAATTGATTACTCAAGGAAATTTTCTTTTGGATTCTTTTATTGAAATGGGGAAAAATTCTGATAAAAATGTGTACTCAATTGGTTAAGGATTAGTAGAGGATCCGTACTTCTGTAAAAGCTACTTGAAGATATGAAAGAACTGATGGAAATTTCATTTATGCAATTATGTGACATGAATGAATTTCGAGGACGAAATTCTTTTAAGAAGGGGAGAATTGTAACACCCCAATTTAGGGGCTAAATTTAAGAAATTATAAAGTGGTGAATTTAATTAGTATTTTTGAAAGAAATTAAGGATTAAATTATAAAATTTCAAAGTTGGAAGATAGTTTTATAAAGTGCATGAAATTTAGTGTCTAAACTATTAATTTAGCATATTTCCTATAGGAGAGAATTATAAACTCTCCCCCATTAGTTTTCCAGAGAGATTTTCTCAGTTTTCCTCTTCCCCTCAACCCACTTTCAACTCCGATCTACTCGTCGTCCGACCTTCGATTGACGAAACGAAACCACCATCGTGTTCGTTGTCAACTGAGGAACAAAATCCCTCAAACCTTTTGTCGTGAATCGTCGCCGTTCATCGTTAATTTCAGTCGAAAGTATCATCGGTAATAACTCGATTTCAGTTGGTTTTTCGTCGATTCACGACGATCCGGTCATCCGTTTACGACACCTCCCGCACCATCGTGTTCCTTGCATCGTTCCGAGTCCACCGGTGTTCTCCATTTCTCTGTTGCTCCGTCATCGCCGGCGCGTGGAGGTGTGAGACCGTTAAAGTTTCTGACGTTTTGAAATCGAGCTCTCCGCCGTTGAAAATTGTGAACCGAGCTCTGTAAGTGCCTTAAAATCGCTTAAAATAATTTTTAGGAATTTTTTTGGGAATTTTCCGACACCATAGCACTGTTCACGCGCCGCACGCGCCACTCCCGAGAGTGGGCATGGTCTGGGTGATAATTTTGTAATTAATTTATGTTTGGGTACTATTTGTGTAAAATTCGGGTGTTAGTTTAGTAAATATTTGCAAAATGTGGCTAATTTGGTAATTAATTTCTGTTAGGGTGATATTGTGTAAAATGATTGAATGTTGACTATTGACCTACGTTGACCGTGACTACAGTTGACCAAAACTTTGACCGGCGTTGACCGGGCATTAAACAACCTTTGATTTTGATCGAGTATACTATCCTAACGTTTTTCGACGTTCCAAATCCGATTCCGCAGTCTGTTTTTAGAAATTCAGACCCGAAGGCCTCAAAATTGCCAGTCAAACCCGTTAACTTTGATTTTGACCGAAAATTCCAAATTTTTGAAAAGTCATATTTTATGTTTTTGATGTCCCAAATCTATTTTTGGGGTCTGTTTCGCCAAACTCAAAACCGGTAAGTTGTTTTTGACTGATTTATCACCTGATTCGATCCGTTTATAGCAATTAAGCTCTGTTTTTTATGTAATTTCTGTTGATATGGATCCGAGGAAATATTGGAAGATGATTTCAAGATCAAGGGCGTTCGAATGAAATTTAATGATCGATCAATATTGTATGAAAATCGAGGTAATACTTTACTACCTCTTTATGCTTTATGGAATATGTAAATATTGGTAAATGTATGAATAAGATAATGTTGGTCTCATTTGTGTAGTTAATGAATTTTTACACTCGATCCGAACACAGTAGAAATTTGGCAACTGATTATGGTTCATATGATTAAAATAGGAGATTGAGAGATTGTTAGAATTAAATTACAAGTTTTGTGATTAGTGATAAAGAAATCAGCCCTGGATTTGTAACTTATATTTTATATCAACAAAGGTTAAATATTAAAGGTACTCGGATGAGAAATTATGAGAATACTCTGGCTGGGTAAAATTACGAAAATACCCTTATATTGTAAGATGACAAGAATTGTCCCTAAAAGTTTGTTAATAACTCTGAAAAGACATATTAATCCGGTAAAAATTATTGATATGCATAAGAAATGTTAGTTTTGCTTGGAAAATTCGGTTAACCGGTTTTTAACTTCAAGAGGGTTTATGCACGATACTAGAAGTTTGTTAAGGAATCATTTCAAGATTTGAGAATATTCCGAAAAGAAATTAACCATAGGATCTCTAAATTATATTTATTTTTGTTAAGAGTAAATGCTGAAATTATCTGGTTAAGAAATTTCGAAAATGCCATTGTGAGGTAAAATAGTCCGAGTTGACCCTGAATAAGAAAGTACTTTGAGAATTCGTACTTAACTTGATTAAGTACGGATTTGACTGTTAAGATCCTGACTTAGTGCAGAAAAATTCCTGATATTCCGTTTGTAAAATCTGAGAAGACGTTTGACTCGAAAATATCCGAGTTATGAGTAAATACCTAAAGAACAATTTATCATAGGGTGCTCTTTTATCAGAATTGTTCGAAGGGACTAAAATAGATGATAAATTGGAAATAAATAATAAGATCGGATGGAGGAAAAATATTGAAATACCGTAGATCTGTAAAATAACCAAAATACCCCTGTAATGGAAATGACTCAAGAATATCACCAAGCTTAGGAATGATTGGATATCCTCGAGCTTTGAAATGAATATAATAAAACTGAACACCAAAATTACCAAAATACCCTTATGACCTATATTAAGTAAATGTCTTGGATTAATTAAGGAATCCAAATAAACATAGGTATTTGACTACCTTTAAAAGTTATGGAACACATCTTAAGTGAGCCGACCAACCTTAATGATATATCAGTACCTGAACGATATAAATATTACTTGAATACGTGTTCGTCTATTCAAGTTTGACTCGATGATAATTTTTGGAAGTATTCAGCTCAGCTCAACTCTAGATCGTATTCGGTAATAAGAAATGGATATTCGTTAGAAAAATTAACCATGAAGACCAAATTAAATTGAAGGGAAGTACTATATGTATATGAAATTCCGAAACGTCTGGATTACCCTGAAAAACCCCGAAGTAACTGTAAGGAACTTGACTGCTAAATGAATTAAGTAACCTCAAGGACTAAGGATTAAGTAAGTTATTTGGATGAGTATAGAAACATTAATGAACATACATGATGTAATGTTCTTATGGGTTATGAACTACAAATCAAGCACGTCAGCAGTTCATGATATAGTGAAAGCGTGAACATGAAATTAAGAGCATTGGAATATCTGTTAGTCTTCTTACGATTTGTTTAGTGATGACTCAAAAGATTATCTATGGAAAATAATATTTAGTATTAAAGAGTAAATACCATGGAAGGTTAATGAATTGACAAGTTGATAAGTATTGTTTTTGGGAGCTATTCATCTGGAGTTGTTCGAGAAACTGATTAATCGACATAGATTGTGAAGGTCCTGAACCTTCATTTCTTCCCTATCGACTCAAGTTTCATTCTGAATAACTGATGATTCTATCAGTTATTGATCTCTTCCAATAGTGATTCTAATTCCAACATTCTATCGACATACAGAAGATCTGTGTTTTTCTGCTTGATAAGTTATCCAGTACCTCTGAATAATATATGTAAACTCTGGTGTGTTCCCTAATCATATAAATATTTTATCTGATTTCCGACTTGAATTATGTTCTGATACATTACCTGAATTTTGTTCTGATTTCTGATCTGGATTCTGTTCTGAATTCTGTTTTGATTTCTGATGTCTACGTTTAATTACGGAAAAATGTTTTAATTGGGGGGTATTGTTGAAGGAAGTATTTCCGCAGGTTCCTCGGCTTTATGCTCAGGGCCTTACAAGTTGTGTGGGTTGGGTGTATGGTTCTGGGGAACCTACACATTATGTTGTGTTGGGATGGGGGTGTATATATATATATATATATATATATGTTTTAAAAAAATCTAAAAAGTTACATGTTTTTTGGGAACACACTAGATAACCTATTCTGATCTCCTGAACCTAAACATCCAAAATATTTCTCTGAACTGAAAGCTCATTGTCCGTTACCACCTGAAATATCAGTAGGATCTCCTCTCAATATAAAGGTATGCAAATGTATGGATCATTAAGAAAATATATGTTTATCTGTATCTACACATTCTTCTACATCATCTGGTAGTTCTGTATTACTGAGCTTTCCAAAGCTCACTCTGTTACTCATCTTTTCAGGCTAAAAGAATTGTACCAGTACAGCTATCGACTTCTGTAAGGGAGTTCTTCCGATGCTGTTTGCAGAGTACGGTACATGTGATTAAGGGGCATGTAATTGTATTTTTTTTATATACGAGTCTGAAAATCAGTTTTATGTCGAATATTGATAACTTTTATTTTGTACTCATAAATGATTTCATGAGTTTACAAGTTTTAAGAAAAGTTTTAAATTTTCTGTTATTTTTACAATGGGTCGCTCCGGTGGCCCTAATGTGACACTCCAGATCGGATTGAGTTATCCGCATCGGTCTGAGGGGGTTACAATTAGTGGTATTCGTCAGAATACATTTGGTTTCATTTCATCTTACTACAAGTTGTAAATGGCTAAATAAAAAGCAATAAAATTATTGTATGGTGATTGAGATCGCTCATATAATGAGCTACCACCTCTATTGCAAGCAATGGTTTCATTCCTGGAACTATTTTAAGATCCTATACTCTTCCTACGACTGTACTTCACAGAGAAGTTATCCTTAGAAAGAGAGTTTTTTGGTGGGTTGTTTTGGGCTTTCAATTCATCTATTGAAGGGTTCCAATTTTTCAAAAAAAATACAAGTCGATGACACTTTTATGTATGGGTTATACAAATATGTCTAGGTGATAGTTGTTGCACAAGATGGTGACAAAAACATTTTCCTCATTTCCTTCTTCGTTGTTAAAAGTGAATCAGAGGAAAGTTGGAATTTCTTTCTTTCCCATTTACATTCTCATGTTTTCACTCAATATGGGGTTTGCATGATATTAGATAAATCGCCTAAGTTGTTAGTGACAATTTCTAGATCGTAAAGTAGATCGACGCCTCCCCAAGTATATCTGGTATATTGTATACGTCATATCTTATCTAATGCTATGAAGAAGTTTAAGAACAAAAAGATCAAAAAAAATATTATCAACATGGGTATCTAATACGTTATTTTTCATTAATTATTTATGTTTCGTTTACGTTCTTCATTTTGTATTCTTAAATCCATTTTTTAGGGTATGCTTTACTACCACACTTTCGTGCACGACTAGAAAATTTGAGAAAATATGAAGAAGATGTTTATAACCTCACAACTGAAATCCTTATGGCATATGATGATCAGAGTCAACGTTACGACCATATAACAACCAACCTTGTTGAATATATAACAAATATTATTAGGGAGACTTACTTCAGGTTAGGTAAAGTTTGGGCGAATAAAAGTGCACAAATAGATGTTATGATCAACAAAGGTAGAAATTGGGTGGCAATGCAAAAGATTAAACACACACATCTGTTTGTTCATAATTTTGCCATACTAATTTCTTATTATATTGTCTAATCACTTGTTCTACCACATGAGGGAGACAATTCTACCACATACATTAGTAATCTAAATAGAAGATATTGTGAATGTGAATGATTTAAAGCTTTTAGATTCTCATGCACTCACGTCGTCATTACATGTCTGCACATTAATATTGATCCATACTCTTATGTTGATGACTATTATAGCCTGCACACTATGCGTTAGATATACAACTCTGAGTTTAAGTATCTCCAAAATGATGCTTATTAACCTACATCAACTATTTTTGGAGAATGATTATCGAATCCTGAATTGCATAGGAAATTGAAGGGTCGACCTGGATCTAGTCGAATTCATATTGATATGACAGATTCTCAAAGAGAACAAGGTCTACCAAAGTTTTATGGCCAATGTAAGGCCATAACAGAAAACATTCTCCACATCTTCCTAAATATTGACTAGGACGATAAAAACTTCGTGATTGTGTTTAGTTTATGTTTTTAGTTGTATTTTTAACCACATTTATGTACTTCTCTAAATTTTATCTTTCAATTCATATTTTTTGGATTGTACTTTTTTTATGTGTGTTTATTTATTTTTAACATCCTTGTCTCCAACTTCAACTTTAATTCATACATAATTGCAAACTATTTATAAATAATATTACGTAATACAATAATACTTAGTAAAGATAAATTCATATATATATTTAAACCATAAAAATCAACATTTTTTAATATTTTTATCCGTTTCTACAATTTGTTTTACTACGTCGTATTGGTAAGTCTTCATAGAGGTCTTTTGTCTTCTTTTTCTTCTCAAATTTCATACTATTATTTTTTATTTTTTCATCCCTCTCTACAAGTCATTTGCTATGTCAGATTAGTCTTTATACTTTTTCTTCTTGATTTTTCATCATATTTTTATTCTATTCTTCCACTTTCTTTCTCTGCTTACGTTCCGCATCTGAAGATGAGCTTGAATTTGAATCATCACAGTCGAAATCGTAAAACCCATAAATATCGTTTGCAAAATCATACCCAAATTGTTCTCACCGATTCATGATTTGATTCTAATAACTTTTCTCACTTTTTATATAAAACACCATCAACTCACTACTATTTATAAAAAAAAACCAATATGACGATTAGAATTCATCACTTTAATGTTACAAGTTCCATAGAATTTAAAAAATATATATGTTTGTTGCCTAACGTTCAGGTAACAGTTATGAATTTCAAATTCAAAAGGAACTCGTCACCCCTCAAGATGAGTTTCATGAATTAAAAAAATAAAATTTTATAATTTAAATAAATTATTTTATTTAATTAAAAACGTAACGAGTTCTAGAGAATTAATAAACAATTAGGCCTTGAGAGACCCATAGACTTGGGTCCACTAATTAATAATATCTGGACAAATTCATCATGTGGGGATAACGAGTTTTTTTTATATTGTAACAATTGTAGTAGAATGCCTTTGTTTTGATAGCACGTATGTCTACGGCTCTATGGAAGCGTTAAGAAAACTAGGTAATGGCCTCATAATCTTTTGGGTAAACTAGACATTCACTGTCTAACGTTTAAATTTTATTTTTTTTAAATCATGTCTAACATTTAATTTATGTTTTATTTTAGTACCACAAGGTTAAAAATTTAATGGAATTATTGTAACTGAAATTTTTTATAGGTAAATTACATCATTCATCACTCAATTATCTTCTCACTTCTATTTTGGTTACTAAAAGTTAAATTTTTTAATTTAATTACTCAACTTTCAAATTGTTCTTATTTTAATCATTTTAATTTATTTTATTAATAATATAGACACTTGTTTTCATCCAAACTTTAATAAGATGATTCTATTTTAAACTTCAAACTTTTAATTTGATTTACTTTAATCATTTCCTTTTAGTTTTAGAACTAAGGTTAATATTTATATATATTATAATAAATAAATTATGTTACTAATTATTTTAATTAATTATATGCGTATAAATAATTAAATATTAACACTTTTATTTATTTTTCACAGGTTACACGATAAACCCAACATATTAATCAGCCTAAACCAATTCCATTCTCCATTATAAATATTAAAGCGTAAATTATCTACTTACCTGGTTGGTTGACGCGCATAGTAGATAACTATTGGAATCCCTTTGACTACCAAATATTTAATGAAAATTTAATTAATAAATAAATTAATGGGAAAATCTAAACTTTAATAATAAAAGAAAAAGTTCTAACCCTTTTCAAATCTTTAAACCTTTTATTCTTTCATTCCTTCACGAGATAACCAGTTTTAAAGAGGGTTTGAGAGAGAAAGGAGAATCTACAATCCTTCTTTACTTGAAAGACTGAAACTTGTTCATTCATCGAAAACCCCAAGCAATGCAATAGCCAAAATCGCCTTTCCATCTCTGCATAAGCTGTGAAAAAGCCGTATCTGGAAAACCACCATTAATAATAAGCTTCCTCTGGTTCAAGTTCCCAAAAAATGAAAATTCCATTCTAGGATGAACAAGCTTGAGGTACTTGGCTATGGCGAACTTAGCAAAATAAGAATATGGGTTTTGAACTAGAAAAGATTTTGCCTAAGTAGTTTTCAAGCTCTTGAATTCTTTAAAATATTCCTCCTTTGTGACCCCGAAATCATGAGAAACGAAGCCTTCTAACATTGTTTTACACACAATAGATTCAAAGACAAAGCATCAATGACTTTGTTTTGCCAGAATGGTACCAGACTCAATACTTTTAGCAGCTACATCAACATCCCATTTTGCTATCTCCATCTCCTTCATCATCAACCTCACGAAACTACGAATAGATTTCATTGTAAAGTGCAAAACATGAACAAAATCATTTGGATTCAACGTTGTGAACTTGATATTATCGAACATTGAAAGAAGCCCACTTTCGTTTAGTTTCTTCTCCATGGATCTGTTTAAAACGGTGCAAAGTGCAATCTTTGAGTTGTTATTGATTTAAAGCAATGTCTGCAACTTTTCTTTCGATATCATATTCCAGCTTCTTGATATTGATCTCGTCAGTGCGCATCAAGCTTTGTTGTTCTTGGATCTTGGCGTGCATCAAACTGACTTGTGGTGAAACATCAAGTTCATGCTTTAAAAACTTGTGCTTCAGCTCCGAAAGAACTTTGAGTTGTTCCATGACAGCTTGTTCAGCAGCTTGAATGGCGTCGCTGTTATAAGGGTTTTGAGCCATTTGTAGCTTGGCGTAAGCAGTTTTGATGGAAGTGACACTAACGAAAACCATGGCCAAGGCATCACCTCTTCGGTTAACATCGAAGCCGCCGTGGGAGCTATTTCCAATCCCATTGCTTGAAGCAATTTTTGTGGCGGTTCTCAGGTTGACGACCCTTTGAAAAGTTCTTGCTAGTTTGCTCTTATGGCTGCCATTGTTGAAAGTTGGTTTGAGTTAGATTGTTTCCATTGTTGAGCTTGAGCATAAAAAAGAACAGAAGAACAAAAGTGAAGATGGTATGTTTGAAAAGAAACAAATGAACAAATTTATTATTAAACCTTGATTTCCCCATTAATTTATTTATTAATTAAATTTTCATTAAATATTTTGTAAAGCACCGGTCAAAAGGATTCCAACAGTTCTCCACTATGGCGGTCGATCATCCAGGTAAGCAGATAATGGTTCACGTGTGTTTTCCGTCATCCATATTATCAGTTGTTAACGTCGAGTGACCAATGTGTAACAAACGATAACGTTTGTGATCGATTTGTGACTTTTGAACATTAATGGTGAAAACGAAAACTTACTCAAACATTAGTGAACATTTGTGTAGTTTACCCAAACTTAAAATTCGTGAGAAAAAAAGCAATCAAAACGTTAACAATCAAACAACCCAATACTTATATTAAAATAAAAACCAATATTTAATGTTAAAATTAAAGCATTTTAAAATTCAATAAGAAAATTTATATAAATCTTAATTTTTTTCACATTTATATTAATTAAATATTAAATTTAATTCATCTTTATTTAAAATTTAATCACATTATCTTTATCAACGGGGTGTGCAAAAAAATCCAACGTGATAGATTTGATCCGTTGATCTAATCTAATTTAATAATTTAAATATCTAATTTATTTTTTAACTTTTTGGATAATTCAGATGATATATCTGAAAAAAAAATTGAATCATTAAATAAAAAACAGATCAACGAAAATTATTTTCGAATTATCTAAAATCCGATAAAATAATGGGCCTTAAGAAGAATTTACTGTCCCAGATATACAAGGAGTAACCCGTCCGTAGCCTAAAATTTTCAGGTTGAAATAACCAATCCAACCTTACTTTGCCTTGTCTTGCAGCCTTGATCTGTTTTTAATTTATTTTTTTCCTAACAATTCTGGTTTTGTTTTTAATTTTAATTTACCCTACTCTGTGGTTTGATAAATATATATTTGTATTACAAGTTAGCTCTAAGTCATTAACCAACCCTTCTTTTTTCTTCTTGTATTAAGCTTTCCACTGCTTGTGGGGGCTCAACAACTATATGCACTTCGAGGTCCAACTAAGTTGTGTCCTTAGCTAACCAAAATCAGCTACTCTGTTGCTTATCCTTGCGACATGTTGAAATTTAACAGTCCATCTTCATTTGCCCGATTCCTGGATGTGTCGAATGATGGAGTTCATGCCTTGCAGGTTCCAATCTTAGGTGTTGGTCACAAAACGATCAAAGTTTGTGAGATTTACATGCACCCATCTTTGCAGGTCCATGGGCAAGAACTCCTCTAGCTTGTGTTTGCTCTGATAAGCGTAGCCCATATAGTCATCGCATGTGGGCACCCTATTAATACATGGTTGACATCTTCTTTAGCAACTGCGTATAGGTGGCATTTATCATCAAACGAGAAGTGGCAACGTACTCTTTCTGTGTTTATCAATACTTTATTGAAGCATACAAGCCACATGAAAATCTTACCTCTTTGCAGTCGTCTATACTGTAAATGTTCTTCCACAATACCTCATTTTGTTCCACATTTGGCCCGCATCGGATTTTATACGTAGCTTTAATTGTAAATAGGTGGTCTTTTGTTCCTTGTAAGCCAACTACGTCACTCGCCATTGAGGGATCTGGTCCTTTGATTGCTACCAAACGTAGTAAAAATATTTATGGGCAAAAGGTGTTTGAATTTATTCCATATCCATGCTCCTCTGAATCGATCATTCTTACCACTGTCTGTTCCTGCCTTAGACAACGAGTTAGTTGGAACATATGAAATTAAGGGGTCAATTCTATCGATCCAATGGTTGCGCCAGAAATCGGTTGTTATTTTGTTCCCTATGTTTCATGTGATTTTGTCTAGAGGATTTGCTTTTGTAAGCCATATCCGGAACATTTCCATGGCACTTGTACTTTTCTCTATGGAAACGTACCAGTAGTGCTTCATTTTTTTGCAACTAGGTTGAAAGTGATCTTCATCAGGTATGTTTCATTTTGAGTGTTTAGCTTCCTAAATCCGAACCCTCCTTGAGACAACGGTTCGTACATTTATCCCATTCGACCAGGTGGAGTCCTTTACCTTCCATCATTATTCCCCCACACAAATCTTCTTATTAAGCGTTTTAATTTCATGCACGTTTTCTTTGGAAGCAATGTTGTCTGCATAGTATATAGTTAAGGATGTTTGTTATGCTTTTGTTAGTGTTATTCTCCCTGTTAGTGACAAGTTCCTTGTTGTCCATCCATTGAGTTTGCTTTGAACTATGTAGCCCATGTATTCATATGCTATTGAGGTTACTCTCTTGTGTAGTAATGGAACCCTTAAGTATTTTCCCAAGTCTACGACTTCCAAAAACCGGAATGCACTATTTACTTGTGAACGTAGATTTGGTGGACCATTTTTAGAGTAATATAAAGTTATTTTTGCTAAGCTCACCTTGTGTTCCGAGACATCACAAAAATAGTCTAAAGATGTTACGAATAGTCGAAACTTAATTCATGAATGCGTTTTGAGCGGTTAAACTATGGTTAAACATAATAAATTAGTGAGAGATGGTTAAACTATGTTATGAAGTTTTGAACGGTTTTCCATCTATTCTGATTAATCTCAAGTTGCATGGATTGTGCTAGTCTTTCCACGCAGAGTACGGCTAAGTATGATGATAGGGGATCGTCCTTCCATATTCTTTGAAAGGGTTTTGTAGCTGAACCATTCCATAGAATCTAAGTCGTGACAGTTGTGACAGACTTCATAATAAGTTTGCGAAGCTCAACCGATATCCCAATTTTTATTAGTGTGTCGTCGATGAATCTCCATTCTAAACGATCGTACGCATTTTTCAAGTCTATTTTAATACCCATCCAGTCTTTTTCCCCCTTTCTTATAGCGTATGGAGTAGATAACATCTTGTGTATAACAATATGGGTAAACTACTTCAAATACCACTCACCTTTAGGCTCGGATCGTTTATGCCACCAACGTTTCAATTTTGCCAATTTTAACACTAACGTTTTAGTTTAATTGCAATTACGTCACTCCGCCTTTAATGGCTTAAAGGCACGATGACATGGCACCTCCGCGCCGTGACGTTGCTAACGTGGCTCCATCACAAAAAAGACATCGTTTTGGCATTACTGTGTTGGTACTAAAAAACCTCAAAACGACGTATTTTTGTTTGAGAAAATTTAGTAAATAATGCATTTGAAGGGATTTGAACCCATAACCTTTTGAAATAAAGGTTAATACTTAACCACTATGTCAACCTAAATTCCAAAAGTTACTTTTTAAAAAACCCATGAAATTATTAAAATTCCCAAAACTCACCTTAAATTCCAGAAAATCTAAAAAAACTTGTAAATTCCTAAAAATCCCAAAAAAATTGTAAATTCCTAAAAATCCCAAAAAAATTAGGGAGTCAATAACATAATATATTTGAACAGTTTGACACATTGAACTTGTGTTATTGATTTAATTCCCTATGGAGCATGTTCTAAATGCTCATTTGGAGTCAATAACAGAAGTGACATGAATCGTGTTTGTGTTTAAAGTATATTAAATAACATTAAAATCTTGAATTTTTATGTTGTTTTAATGATTCTAATTTAATTTTAATGTGTTAAAATTATTGGTAAAATATTATAAGTGATTATGTTTAATTTTCCGGTCATTAGGAGGGTTAATCTCGTGTTTTAAGTCGAAAATAGTGTGCTATTTGGAATATGTTTTCTGCCCAGTTTTACAAAATGTGCAATTTAGTCCATGAACTGAAATTGTTTAAAATGAGGTCTAATTTCTACCCCTTTTATTTTGGAAATTTGCAGAATGATTTTTAAGTTTAATTATACTAGTTTACTGGAAGTTCTAGATTATTATGTAAACTTTATAATTAAGTGGGATTTTTAGGAATTTTGGAGTTTTTCAAGATTTTTTGGAATTTAAGGTATTTTTTGGGAATTTTAATAACTTCATTAGATTTTTAGAAAGTAACTTTTGGAATGATGACTCATATTATGTATATTATGTTTATATAATTATATCAAAAATTTTAAGTTGGCATAGTGGTTAAGTATTAACCTTTATTTCAAAAGTTCTTGGTTCAAATTCCTTCAAATGCATAATTTACTAAATTTTCTCAAACAAAACTACGTCGTTTTGAGATTTTTTAGTACCAATATAGTCATACCAAAACGACGTCGTTTTGGTGAGGGAGCCATGTCATTGCGCAGAGCTGCCATGTCATCGTGTCGTTAAGCCATTAATGGTGGAGTGTCATAATTGCAACTAAACTTAAACGTTAGTGTTAAAATTGACAAAATTGAAACGTTGGTGGCATAAATTAGCCTGAACCTAAAGGTGAGTGGTATTTGAGGTAGTTTACCCTAACAATATTGTTGGACGAAGCTTGTTTTGTTGTTCGATATTCAGTCAGGAAGCAATGATTTGAAGCAATGAATGATCATCTTCATAACTATCTTGTACACCACGTTACGTAGGTTAATGAGTCTAAACTGACTTATTGATTCTGACCTAATAACTTTAGGTAGCAAAACAATAAGGGTTATGTTCGTTTCTGGTGGAATCTCTCTATTTTCAAATATATTCTGAATACACTTGCAGATTGGGGCTCCCACATATTCTTAGTATCGTTGGTAGAATATGGCTTGTATCCCATCTATGATTGGGGCTTTATAGGTTCCCATATCGAAGATAGATGCTCGTATTTGCTGATCGAACACAGGTATTTCTAGTGCATCAGATTCCTCTTTACTTATTTGCTTGAACTATCCTTTCACTTTGTACCTGTAGCTATTTAATCTTTTGGATGTGAATAATTTATAGTAAAATTCGTGCGCCATAGTCGATAGCACCAGCTTCCATCAATTTGTTTGAGTTGATTTCTTGTTGGTTCGTTTATGAGCTAGAGTCGAGGCGTAAATAAATTTTGTATTCTTATCCCCTTGAAGAGCCCATTGTGAGCAAGCCTTTTGTTTCCAAAACAATTCTTCTTGTTCAAGTACCATCAACACTTCCTCTTGTTGGTTGTGATTTGTAAGTTAAGGGAACTTATCCCACATTGGAAGGAAATTCCTTGTGAAGGGTATTTAAAGAGACTCATTCTTGCCTCGTAGAATGTGGACAAGATGCTCCCTTGCACGCGTGCTGTTACTACCACTTGATAGACTCATGGTCATGGTAACTTCGACATGTCTGCATGTGTTCTACTTTTAGAGAAAATATGGAAGAATTATGGAAATCTTAAAATTAATCTACTCGTTGTTTAACAGCTAGCACCACTATTTGAACCTGAACCTTTCTAGGATAGGTTCAAATATTTATCACAATAGATAACAACTTATTGTCGGGGCTTATTTCAACAATTCGTTTTGTTGATTTAAAAGTAGTGTCAACAACTAATTTGTAAATGAATATGGACAGTTTTGAGGCTAGGTTCAACTAGCTATGTTTAGAGAAAATACGGAAGAATTGTGGAAATCCAAAAATTAATCTACTCGTTGTTTAACAGCTAGCACCACTATTTGAACCTGAACCTTTCTGGGGCTAGGTTCGAATATTTATCACAATAGATAATAACTTATTGTCGGGGCTTATTTCAACAATTCGTTTTACTGATTTAAAAGTAGTGTCAACAACTAATTTGTAAATGAATATGGACAGTTTTGAGGCTAGGTTCAGCTAGCTATGTTTAGAGAAAATAAGGAAGAATTGTGGAAATCCTAAAATTAATCTACTCGTTGTTTAACAGCTAGCACCACTATTTGAACCTGAACCTTTCTGGGATAGGTTCGAATATTTATCACAATAGATAACAACTTATTGTCGGGGCTTATTTCAACAATTCCTTTTGCTGATTTAAAAGTTGTGTCAACAACTAATTTGTAAATGAATATGGACAGTTTTGAGGCTAGGTTCAGCTAGCTATGTTTAGAGAAAATACAGAAGAATTGTGGAAATCCTAAAATTAATCTACTCGTTGTTTAACAACTAGCACCACTATTTGAACTTGTATGTTTTTTGGGGCTAGGTTTGAATATTTATCACAACATATAACAACTTATTTTCGGGGCTTGATTTCAACAATTTGTTTTGCTGATTTAAAAATCGTGTCAACAACTAATTTGTGAATGAATCTGGACAATTTTGAGGCTAGGTTTAGGCAGCTATGACAAAGTATTTACAACGTTTAATTTGCTGTTAATTTTTTCAGAATTAAATCCGTGATTTATTATTGATTTATTGTTACGATTTTGCCCTTCGTGTAAGCCTATAAATAGAGAGGTTTTCCACTCATTTTCATTATCCAAAAATCAAATATCTTTTTTTCTTTCTAAAATGTTTCTCAAAGCTTTCTTATTTTTCCGGTGAGAAGGGCAATTCCACTACTGTCCACTCTGAAATTCGAGTGTATGAATCTTTAGAGAGTCGTGCTAACCTCGGGGGATGATCACCTATAGCAACGAACACATTGAGACAAAATTTGTTTATAAGGTAGTGGTTTTTACCACGACACAATCGTTTGATTTATTTTTTAATTATTTTTTTTTTAATTTCCAATTAGTGTTAACGAATTCATTTTGAAGTTTCTATTTGAAACAATTTAGAAATGAATTTTAAACTGAAAAATGTCAAACACCATAACAAATTATCAGAGGTAGTCCTAGAGGATAATAATTTTCTTCGAACAACACAACCTTGACTAAGTGTTTTTCAAGCCGATACCCCAACCCACTTCGTCATCCTTAGATGCCACATTTAATGTTGTTGGAGAAAACTCAACTCCTACTCCTTCTAGTGAATTCCTTCCATTCGTAGCTGCTGATGTTGTTCCTTCTCAAGCATCATTGGAGAAGTACGATAAGGACAACAAGACTATTCAAGGGTTTCTTTTAAGTAACATGTTGAACAAACTTTTTTACATGTTTCTTAAGGAGAAAAGTGCCAAGATGATATGGGACATGGTGGAGAAGAAATACAGAGCCATCGATGCTAGGATAAAGAAATACATAGTGGGTGAGTGGTATAAGTTCCAGATGTCTAATAACAAGCTAATCATGGATCAAGTACATGACTAATAGAAGCTAGTTTCAGACATCTTAGCCGAGGGCATAAAGATGTGTGAATTCCTACAATCAAATGTCCTTATAAAAAAACTGCATAAATCTTGGTCCGGCTACTGGAACTCTTTGAAGCACAAGAAGAGGGTGTTCACTATTGAAGAACTAGTGAGCCACATAAAGATAGAACAAGTCAATTGACTTAAGGATATGTTGACTCATTCTATTAATCTTTCTTTTGAGGTTAATCTGGTTAAATTTGGGTCTGCCTCAGAGTCCATGTTTAATAAACCCAAAAGTCGATTTGGCCAAAAGTAGAAGGTTAAAGCCTAGAAAGTTTTAAACTTCAAGAAGCCCGCGAAAGAGAAGGCTCCACCAAAACCCTTCAACTGATATATGTGCAGAAGGGTCAGACACAAAGCCTACCAGTGCCAACAACAATCGAACCGCTAGAATGAGAACAATCAATAAATAAATATCGCTAAGAACATTGATTATGTCATAGCAGCGGTGGTTCTGAAATCAACCTGGTGAAGAACAATGACTAGTGGATCCTTGACACCGGTGCTTCTAGACATTTCTGTGCCAAATGAGAATTGTTCACCGAGTTCGAGGCAATGAAGAATGGTGAACAAGTGTACATGGGGAAATCCAGTAGTTCTAAAGTGCTAGGCAAAGGGAAGGTTTTACTAAAGTTGACTTCCGGTTAAACTTTAGCCTCAAGTAATGTTATGTATGTACTTGCCCTGTGTAGAAATCTAATTAGTGGTGGACTATTGAATAAGGCATGCATTAAACTAGTTTTTGAAGCAAATAAACCCATATTTTCCCAAAATGATGATTATGTAGAGAAAGGTTATTTGAACTGAGGTTTATTTTTAATCGAAACTCAATTTAATAATAAGACCACCATTTCTGCTTATATTGGCGAGACTATTGATATGTGGCATGCTAGAATAGAACATGTGAACATTCACTCTCTTAAGAAACTCATTAAAATAAACTTACTTCGTAATCTATATGAGAATAACTTTAACAAATGTGAAATTTGTATAGAAGCCAAGCATGTTAGACCTTCTTTCAAAACTGTTTCTAGTAGAAATATTGAACTGTTAGAACTTATTCACACTGATCTAGCAGACTTTAAAAACTTTGAAAGTAAGGGAGATAAACACTACTATATAACCTTTATAGATGACTTTTCAAGATATATAATGATATATCTCCTTAGAACTAAAGATGAAGCTAATAACGTTTTTCTTATGTATAAGGAAGAAGTTGAAAATTGACTTGATAGGAGAATAAAACAACTTAGGTTTGATACAGATTGTGAATACAAATCTAACTTTCTTAAGGTGGTATATGAAAAGAATTGTATTTTTAAAGAAAACTCAACTCCCCACTTTACTCAACAAAATGGGATAGCTGAGAGGAAAAACTTAAAGGAGATAATAAACTCTTAACTCTTAAGTTCTAGGTTATCCGATAACATGTGGGGGGAAGCCATTCTGTATGCAAATCACATTTTAAATTGAGTATCTCATAAGAAATTAGACTTTACCCTATACGAGTTATAGAAAGGTTATGCACCTAATTTGCAATACCTAAAAGTGTGGGGGTATTTGGTAAAATTTGGATTGCTTGACTTCAAGAAGTCCACCATTGGTCCTAAAACTATTGATACAGTGTTTATTGGGTGTGCTTCAAACAATGTCATATACAGATTCATGTATCTGCATGATTTCTCTATTTATGAATCTAGGGATATTGTGTTCTTTGAAGCTAACTTTCCTTTAAAGAAATCTAGATCCAGTATTGAAACTCAAATAGAAAACCATGCCTCAACTTCTTCTATTCCTACTGAGGATACTCTAGAGATAGAATTAGAGCCTAAAAGAAGTAAAAGACAAAGAGTGACCATTACCTTTGGTCCAGATTTCCTAACTTTCTTTATTTTTTGGATTATGTGATGTAGACTCTATTTATGTTCCTATAGCTCAAACTTTCCCATTATATGAGGATCCAAATTCATATAATGAAGCTATAAGTTCTACTAATGCTAGTTTCTAGAGAACCACAATAAATGAAGAACTAAAATCAATAATGTATAATCACAAGTGGGAGTTAGTAGATTTTCCTATAGAGTTTAGACCAATTAATTCTAATGGATTTTCAGAATGAAACTTATATGAGATAGGTCAATCCAGAGATATAAGGCAAGACTAGTAGTCAAAGGATTTACTCAGAAATTTGGCATAGACTTTTTCGATATGTACTCTCATGTTACGAAAATCTCAATGATATGTGTCGTATTTGCGATAGCGTCTATTCATAAGTTACACACACATCAGATGGATGTAAAGATTGCATTTTAATTGAGATCTAGACTAGGAGATCTATATGGAACAACCATCAGGTTCTGAAGCACCCGACTCGGAGGGCAAAATGTGTAGACTTAAAATGTCACTTTATGGCCTTAAATACGAGAAATTTCACAAAGACATCTTGAGCTTTGGTTTTATTGTTAATGGAGCGGATGCATGCGTGTATTAAAAAATGTTAGGAATTGATTCTGTCATCATAAGTTTGTATTTTGATGACATGTTGTTATTTAATACTAACATTGAATACATTAACAAAACTACATATTTCTTGTCTACTAAATTTAAGATGATAGACTTATGAGAGGTTAATGTGTTATTAGGAGTTAAGGTTACCAAAATTGATAAGGGGTTTTCTTTATATCAAATACACTATATTGAGAAAATGTTGAAGAAATTTGATAGTTTTGATGTCACCCATGTCAGAACTTCTTATAACTCTAATATATGACTCCTTAAAAATAAAGGAAGTAGTGTTTCCTAATAAGAGTATCCTAAAATCATTGGGATCCTTATGTTGAGTAAATATACTCATAATCTTAGTGGTAATCATTGGACTACACTGAGACACTTACTTAAGTATCTTAAAGGTATTATGGATTGGAAATACGATTTTCTTGGCTATCGTTCAGTTCTAGAAGGATACTATGACATCAACTAAGTTACTGATAATGATGAAGTAAACTCTACTTGTGGGTATATTTTCACCTTATGTGGCATAACGATCTCATGGAAGTCCACTAAGAAGACTTGTATCGCTCACTCTACAATGGATTCAGAGTCTATTTCTCTTAACTTAGCTGGGAAGAAGCTGAGTGGCTCAGAAACTTGTTAGTAGAAACACCCTTATGAGGGGAAATCAACTCTTTTGGTTACTTGTTATGTTATTCATAAGCTGCGATATGTGTGGCTCAAAACTAAGCTTACAATGGTAGACAAAGACATATTGTCATTAGAAATTAATCATTGAGATATTTAATAAGGACAAAAGTACTATCTTTAGAGTATGTGAAGTTGGAAAGGAACCTAGCTAATCCACTTACCAAAGGGTTAAGTCAAAATTTTGGTTTTAGATTCGTCGAGGGAGATGGGTCTAAAGCCCATTGGTTGAGGAATTCACGGTGGATACCCAACTTAGTTATCTAAGTTCAATGTTGTCAGACAAAACCATGAAAAGACTCATAGTGTACATTTACTTACCTAACCCTATGACGAATAATGTACATGTGCAGGATGGACTTAATTTCTCTTAATAAATCCATAGTCCAACCTTTGGATGGTCTTAGTGAGAAAGACTTGATAAATTTATTGATTCTTGGATTAATATATATTCTTAATAAGTTCACAACCCAATGTTAAGTGGGTAGTCCTAATCACGAAGAACTAAGTGAACTTATCGCTTGAAATGTTGAGTTTTCTTAAAACTCTTAATGAGTTCAAACCCAAGAGTTTGGGTGTTCCCAGTGACAATGACATATTGAATTCACCAATTATTGAGGTTGAATATTTATTCTTAATTATTTCTTATCCTAAATTTTGGTTGATTCATTTAAAATGAACTTGAAGAAAATCACCTTACCTATATGTGATGGTGAACTGTTGTAAAAGCTCTTAATTATTCCATAGTCCGATTTTGGGTGATTTATGTGAGATAAACTTGATAAAAATAACCTATATAAGTGAGAAGGATTAACCACCTTCTATGAAAAACGTTGTACTATTTTTCTAATACTCTTACTATAATCTTGAGGAAAGAAAGCTATTTGTATATACCTTCGTATATACATTTTGTAGACACTTCAAAGACTTTGGTGGATGAAGAGGTTAGTTGTGTGTTATGAGTTAACCCTAATATTATAAAGTTCAACATTCATTCACTTATCTAAGAGAAGAATTACTCATCATTAATATGTACTAGTTCTAGATACGTTCTTAGTTCTTAAACAACCAATCTTGTAATTGCTATTCTCCCATTTTTAAAATTTGAAACCTTTTTCTTTTCAAAAGAATTATTTCATATTTTGTGGGGGAATGTTGGTTGTGCTTTGAAAGTTAAGGGCACTTATCCCACAATGGGAGGAAACATCCCTTGTGTAGCGTATTTAAAGAGACTCGTTCTCCACTCTTGTTGAATATGGATAAGATACTCCCTCGCACGCGCTCTGTCGTTGCCCGCTCGTCTTGCCTTGTTGTCATGGTCGTGATTGTTGTAGTTGTAACACGTGTCTTCAACACGTCTGTGTGCGTTCTATATTTTTAGAAAAAAACATGGAAGAATTTCTTTGAAACTAAAACTGAATTGATAATTTTTAAAATGTATTTATAGGCATAATAAATTTTCAAATTGATTAGATTAATTGTTGGAATTATATATCTGATGGTTGATATTTTGGAAATCCAAAAATTAATCTGATGGTTGTTTAACAGTTGTGGTAACTATTAATTTTGTATGTTGACTTTCCATTATTTGAATTTGGAAGTTTTTTGGGCTAGGTTTGAATATTTATCACGGCATAAAACAACTTATTTTTGGGGCTTGATTTCAACAATCCATTTTGCTAATTTAAAAATTGTGTTAACAACTAATTTGTGAATGAACCTATATAGTTTTGAGGCCATGATTAACCAACTATGACAGAGTATTTACAACATTTAATTTGTTGTTAACTTTATTAGAATGAAATCAGTGATTTATTATTGATTTATTGTTACGATTTTACCCCTTGTGTAAGCCTATAAATAGAGAGGTTTTCCTCTCATTTTCATTATCCAAAAATCAAATATCATTTATTCTTTCTAAAAAGTCTCTCAAAACTCCTTATTTTTTTCGGTGAGAGCAATTTCATTGCTATCCACTTTGAAATTCGAGTGTACAAATCTTTAAAGAGTTGTGCTAACCTTGAGGGGACGTCTTCCTATAGCAACGATTACACACATTGAGATGAAATTCGTTTCTAAAGTAGTGATTTATACTACGATAAGATTGTTCAATTTATTTTTTAAATTTTTTTATTAATTTCCAATCAATGTTAACTAATTCATTTGTAATGCCCTCAATGCCCCTAATCTAGCTAATATCTTTTTCTTCCTTCTTCATATGTGTCCAAAGACCTTCACGTTCCTTTTTACTACAGTCGTTTTGAAAGCTTGAATATTTTCTAATGCAGTGCAGTTGTTCCAGTTTGCTACAAGCATTTCCTTGAATTATGGGTGATCTTACTAAGCAACTAAGAAACAAAATGTCTATTCCTCGGTCCCTCTTGTTGGCCTGTGAGATTAAGAAGGATTGGTATGTGGTCTGAAACATTCCGATCAAGGTGCATGACATGTGTCGTAACCGTCTTTCGGTTGGCCCCGGAATTGGGCTTCGACGTGGATTAAATGAATTGGGAGTCGCCACCGATCATTTACTTTACGAAAAGTGGGTTGATCGGATACCTTATTTCTTATCTAATCTGCGTCTTACCAGAGATATGTCAGATTCGGGAGTCGGTTACAGTCAAGGAAGGGTAAGCACCCTTGAACTGCCCTTTCGGTACTACGTAATTTCCAGTTGTCATTAAGTAAGAAAATTGAAAGTTTAACTCAAAAGATAAAATTACGATCCAAAATTACTTACCCTAATTTGATTTGAAAATATCCCTTTTAAAAAAAGGTGAGAAACACGTTAGAGGAAAAAGACAATGAAAGTAAATAAATAAAACAAAGAAAACGCATAAATAACACGAATAAACAAAATGAGATAAAAAATAAGAAAATAAAAAAAGTAAAAGTAAAAATAAACAAAAAAAAGAATGAAGTAATGAATCTAATAATAATAAAACAACAATAAAAATAATGAGGAAAAATACAAAGAAAATAGAAAAAAATGAAGAAAAAAAAAATACAATCACATAAAATAAATAAATAAAAAATGTAAGTTAAAAGTAAATTAGTAATAACAATTATAATGATAATCATAAAAATATAAATATATACGTTAATAGCAAAATAAATAGTAATAGTACTAGTTATATGAATATATATATATATATATATATATATATATATATAACTTATAACAAGGTATAAAAATAATAGTAATAATAAGTATTAAAAAAATAATAGTAATGAATAAAAAATAAAAGAAATTATAAAGAATATGAAAATCAAAGTAAATATATATATATATATATATATATATATATATATATATATAAAATAAGTATAAATGAAATAATAATAATAATAATGGAAATATAAGTAAACATATATGATATTAGTAGGGGATTAAATTGAAATAAAAGCTAAATCAGTGGGCAAATGTCAAGGAACATTAAAGATTAAAACCGGCAAAAATAAAAAAGTTTTCATTTTTAATAGATTTTCGCACCCTCATCCCAAAAATGTAATTTGTTTTTGCAAAATAGCCTTTAGGGAGCGTAGATCTGAAATCAAAGTTTCGAAAAACTCCCTCCGGGTCATCGGCTAAAACATTTTTCTTTGGGATTCTCAAGCAAAGAAAACGCGATTAACAACGCATGCAAGTGAAGAGTAAAGAGAAACAAACGAAAGGTAAAAAGCTTTCACCTTTATTACTTCGAATCGTTTACAATAGCCTCGAAATCACTTTTTCTTTGCTCGTATTTTTCTGGCGTTCCTTTTGTGTAACTCGTGTGTGTTCTGGTGTGGTAATTACAAGGCTTGTTTATAGTACTAAAAAACCCTATTTTAGACTAGTATTTGAGTCCTAATCCAACTCTTCTTTGTTGGTTACGTGAAGACTCCTCGGTTGGCAGGACAGAATCTGGTGTCTTCAGCTGCCCCTCTTTGCTCATTATCGTGTAATGAAAATGGAGGAAAGATTACAAGATAAAAATTTTGTCCATATCGAATATCCTCTGTCGTAGAGTTAAAATCTGATATTGAAACTGATTTGTCACTCACAAAAAGACTCCATCATTGTAAGGTTGAGTCAAAATTGGAAAATTCTGAGCATGAAATCCTTCGTCGTGAAGTTGAAAACGAGCACAAAGCTTTTGACAAGTGGCCTCTGAATCGTCTTCTGGCTCAAGATACTTCGTCGTGAAGGTGGAACTTAACCTGAATACTTTGGTGTTGTGATGTTACAGATGGCCCCTTCGTCGTGAAGTTGAGTCAATCCGTTGGGGTATGATACCCTTCGTTGTGAAGTTGTATATGTATATGGTCCCTTCGTCATGAAGTTGAGCCTTAGAATTGGATATCCTTCATCGTGATATTGAAATCCAATGTAAGTTGTGTTGCTGCTTGTGTGCACGATTCCCTTCATCGTGAAGTTGAAACCGCGAGTGGTCCCTCTGTCGTGAAGTTGAGCCTGGTAATTGGATATCATTCGTCGTGAAGTTGAAATCCAAGTAAGTTGTATTGCTCCGAGTCCAATATCCTCCGTCGTGAAGTTGAAATTGGCTCTGGAACTGGGAAATTGTTTGTTGATAGTCAGCCGCCCCTTCACCGTGAAGTTGAGCTTGTGCTATCTTGTGTCTAATATCCTTCATTGTGAAGTTGAAATTGACTCTAAAAGTTATTTGTTGACAATCAGTCGTCCATTCGCTGTGAAGTTGAACTTCTGTTGTCTCGAGTTCAGTATCCTTCGCTGTGAAGTTGAAATTGGCACGATATCCTCCATCGTGGAGTTGAAATCGTGGATGTGTGGGTACGATATCCTCCGTCGTGGAGTTGAAATTGCAGATGGCCTCTTTATTGTAAAGTTTTGCTTCGAGCTAGATATCCTTCGTCATGAAGTTGAAATATACTCTCAAACAAATTGTGTTAGTTCGAGTTCAATATCCTTTGCTGCGAAGTTGAAATTGGCTCTAGCTAAAACCTGCAAAGTGATGCATATATGCGATGAATGCAATGCCCTTAGGTATGCCTAAAATGCATATGCAACATATGTTATTTTGGGTCCTGGAGAAAAATATCGATCTCCGATTGCATGTATGGAATCTTGACTCTGGAATCTTGAAGTTCTGATCCCTGATCTCGAATTCTTTAAATATTCAAATCTGATGTACACATTCTATTTGTTTCTTGATTTGGGAAATACTTCTCAACCAATCTCAAGTATGAGCCTTGATCGGCTTCCGAGTACCTGTACTTTTCAATGAATCTTTGTACAATAATCTGCGAATATCTTTTGCATAAGTAAATAAATCATTAAGTTTAAGCTCAATCCAATATGCTCAAAAGGAATTGGTGTAGGGAAAAAATATTGTCTTTTATTCATGAGGGAAAAAGAAAAAATAATACATGACAAACATTTTGGAAGATGAAGACATGATGAGGTGAAAATGCATGTCTTAGATTTCAATAATGTGGGCATTTATGAGCTCAAAATCCGTTAGGTGACCTTGAATACAACCTTTGCCAAAGGATCTTCGAGAATGCGACAACATTCAGGAGAGTGCAACCTTTCTCCGACTCGTTGAGTCTGTGGAAAATTTAGATGCCGGGGAGTTTCAACTGTCTGGATTTCTTGAATATCCAAATCGCCCTTTTGGGTTTTCAACTTGGACCCATCCTTGGTTGCAAGACGCCCTTTGCGGGTTTTCATCTTGAACCCACCTTATTTTTTGTTCTTTCTCTTTTTTCTTTTGTTCTTTTTTTTCAGTTTTTTCAATTTAGGGCGCCCTTTCGGGTTTTCACCCTAAACGTTTTTTTTTTGTTTTTTTGTTATTTTTTCCTTTTTCATTTTTTTTGACTTAGGACGCCCTTTCGGGTTTTCATCCTAAGTGAAGTATTTATTGATTGCATCCGAATTGATGGGATACGGTAGTTCGGGTCTGTCCATTTCAGCCAGGACAAGGGCTCCTCCGGGGAAGGCCTTTTTCACGACATACGGTCCTTCCCAATTTGGCATCCATTTTCCTCGGAAATCTTTCTGGACTGGCAAAATTCTCCTTAGCACCAGATCTCCTTCACGGAATATTCTCGGGCGTACCTTCTTGTCATGTGCTCGAATCATTCGTTTCTGATAGATTTGACCATGGTGAATGGCTTTCAGTCTCTTTTCATCTATCAGGTTAAGCTGATCGTATATGGATTGCACCCATTCTGCGTCATCTAGTTTAACTTCTGTCAAGACCCATAATGACGGAATTTCTAATTCAATGGGCAACACTGCTTCCATTCCATAAACTAATGAGAATGGAGTTGCCCCATTCGACGTTCGTACTAAGGTTCGGTAAGTGAACAAAGCAAAAGGAAACTTCTCATGCCAGTCTTTGTAGGTCTCGGTCATCTTCTCCACTATCTTTTTAATGTTTTTGTTTGCTGCTTCTACTGTGCCGTTCATCTTTGGTCTGTAGGTAGTAGAATTGTGATGCTTTATGTTGAATTGCTCACAAAAAGCTTTTATCATTTTATTGTTCAAGTTTGTAGCATTATCAGTAATGATCCTTTCAGGTAAACCATACCGACATATGATCTTTTTTTTCAAAAACTTGTAAATAACGGATTGAGTGACACTAACATAGGAAGCAGCCTCTACCCACTTGGTGAAATAATTGATGGCTACAAGGATGAAACGATGACCATTCAAAGCCTTTGGATGGATTTGCCCAATAACATCCATGCCCCACATAGAGAAAGGTCATGGTGACGTCATGACATGAAGTGGATGAGGTGGAACATTTATTTTATCTCCGTAAATCTAACATTTATGACATTTTCTAGCATAGTTGATGCAATCACTTTCTAGTGTGGAACAAAAATATCCGTATCTCATTATTTGTCTCGACATCATATGTCGATTTGCATGTGCTCCACAAACTCTGTCATGTACTTCTTCCATTATCATTTTTGCCTCTTCAGTATCGACGCACCTTAATAGAACTTGATTATGGATTTTTTGTACAAGACCTCCCCATCAAGGACGTATCCAGTTGACATCCTTCTAATGGTTCTTTTATCAGTTTCAGTGGCTTCCTCTGGATAACTTCGATGCTTGATATACTGCAAAATGTCGTAGTACCAAGGCTTAGTATCTTTTACTTCTTCAATCAGGTAGCAATGAGTCGGGTACTCATACGACTGCATGTCAATTGGCATCATTTCAGACTCCGCACCAATTTTGAATGCGGCTACCAAGGTAGCCAAAGCATTAGCCATTTGATTTTCTTCTCTCGGCACATAGTGGAAGGTAACTTCATCGAATTCTTCGAGCAGGTTCAGTATTAACTTCCGGTATTCTATCAGTTTTGCATCTTTGGTTTTCCATTCTCCACGGAGTTGATAGATTACTAATGTCGAATCTCTGTATATCCGCAAGGTCTTTATATTTTGCCCAGTGCAGCTCGAATTCCCAAGACACAGGCTTAATATTCTGCCATGTTATTGGTACAATCGAAGTTCAGTCTGCTGGTAAATGGGTAGTGACTCCCTTCTGGAGAGACTAGTATTGCCCCGATGCCATGTCCTAATGCATTGGATGCCCCATCGAAGTACATTCTCCAGGAACTGTCTGTTGAAGTACCTGTTTCTTCTAAAGATAAAGCCATTAATTCTTCGTCTGGGAAATCAAAGTCTAATGGCTCATAATTCTCATCGGTTCTGCTTGCCAAGAAATCTGATATGGAACTTCCTTTTATGGCTTTTTGGCTCACGTACTCGATGTCGAATTCAGACAATAACATTTGACATCGGGCTAACCTTCCAGGTAGAGCAGGTACACCCATAATGTATTTTAGTGGATCTAGCTTGGAAATCAGCCAAGTGGTATGATACAACATATATTGTCGGAGTATTTTTGTAGCCCAGACTAAAGCACATCAAACCTTCTCAATAGAAGGATATCTGGCCTTGCAATCGGTGAACTTATTGCTGAAATAGTAGATGGCTCTTTCTTTTCTTCCAGATTCGTCATGTTGTCCCATAACACACCCCATTGAGTTCTCAAATATGGATAAATATAAGAACAGAGGTTTGTCCGGGATGGGGGACATTAAGATAGGAGTATGAGACATGTACTCTTTCATATTCTCGAATGCAATGAGACAGTTTTCATCCCACGCACCAGGGCTGTTCTTTTAGAGAAGGCGAAAGATTGGATCACATATGTCGGTTAACTGAGATATGAAACGAGCTATGTAATTCAATCTGCCCAGAAAACCTCGGACTTTTTTTGTGTTCGAGGTGGAGGTAGATTCTAGATAGCCTTACCTTTGTCAGGATCAACCTTAATGCCTTTTTGGTTGACTACGAAGCCTAACAGTTTCCCAGATGTCACCCCGAAAGTTCACTTGCTAGGGTTCAGTCGTAGCTGGAACTTCCTCAATCTCTGGAAGAGCTTTCTCAAATGTTCAATATGTTCATTCTCTATCAGTGCCTTGATAATCATGTCGTCGACATAAACCTCAATTTATTTGTACCTCAATTTATTTGTGCATCATGTTGTGGAACAGAGTCACCATAGCTCTCTGGTATGTTGCCCCATCATTCTTTAATCCGAAAGGCATCACTTTTCAACAGAAAGTTCCCCACATTGTGACAAAAGTGGTCTTCTCCATGTCTTTACAATCCATCTTGATCTGATTGTACCCCGAAAATCCATCCATGAATGAAAAATAGTTATTCCCAACTGTATTGTCCACCAGAGTGTCTATTGTGGTAGAGGAAGTTGTCTTTAGGACTTGCCTTGTTAAGGTCCCAGTAATCGACACACATGTGTACTTTCCCATCCTTCTTCAGCACAGACACTATGTTGGCCACCCACTACGGATATTTGGCCACTTGAAGAAAACTGGCATCAAATTATTTCTTGACTTCTTCCTTTACCTTAAGGAGCATTTCTAGTCACATTCTTCTCAGTTTTTACTGCACGGGTTTGCATTCTGGTCTGATAGGCAGTTTGTGGACTACCATATCTGTGTCTAATCCTGGTATGTCTTGATACGACCAGGAAAACACCTCTCTGTACTCCTGAAGTAAGGCTATCAGGTTTATCTTGCTTCAGTCGAAAGAGTTGTGCCGATTTTAACCTCCTTTCGATCTTCCTCAGTACCCAGATTCAAGATTTTGATCATCTCTTTATGGGGCAATATTTGTTTATCTTCTCTTTCTACCATTCTCAATAATTCAGTAGGCAAGTTACACTCCTCTTCAATGTCGTATTCATCAAATTCCCCGAGACAAATGGCTGATTCAAAATCAACCTTTGGATCAGGATAATTAGTGCCTACATTATTGTTATATGGGGATCTGAAAGAAGGGAAAATGTGCATGTGTGAGAGGAATATATCCCACATGAAATAGTCAAGAATTAAATTCGAGAGAAAGTGGAAATGACGTACCGAAATATAGAAGATAGACAATGAATTCAAAAAGGAAATAAAGGAAAAATTTGTTTGCCATGAGAAGAGAAAAGAAGGTGCATCTTTTATTGGACTTAAACATAATGTTTATTAACCCTTACAAAAGATCACCTATTACCCCGGGTATAGGCAAATAGGGATAGTTAGAATATTACTCTGAAAGACTCTTGTAAACCACAGGTAGTTCTTCGACCGACCAACGGCTAGGCACGAACCCAGGTGGCAGAGGGCATATCCCAGATCTAACTGTGTCGTCACTATTTTCAGTGGTTATGGCATTGATGCTCATATCTTCCAGAGACGCTCCAAAATCAGATGAGGTGGTCTCAAACACGTAACCACCCGATTTGAATATATGGAAAAGATGCGGGAATGTCATAGGTTCCCATTGAAGTTCACTTCCAGTCAGTCTGGCCAGTCTTTTCTCTCGGTTCTTCTGAACTTCCTTTCTCTTTTCATGGTAATTAGGCTGAAAGCCGAGCCCAAATCGGTCTGGCTTTGAAATAGGAAGGACTGGAGCAATCCTTTATTGTAGAAATCTCTCGAACCCTCTTCCAGTCTTGACACCTCATCCTAATGTTTGTATGATCTCCATTCTAGTACACTTGGAAAGCCAGGGTATGGGGATCGTTCTTCCTTCTGCCACAAAGGTGACATTCACAAATTCTAGGGAACGAAATAAACACTCCACTGCTTTCTCGTCCAATTCGATGTATGGGGCCTCCGTGGTCACACTTGCCACAATATCTTCCTCAGCAATGATAATTATTAAGGCCCCATCAATAACAAATTAAATTTTTGGTGCAGTGTTGATGGTACTGCACCAGCTTGATGAATCCATGGCCTTCCTAAAAGACAATTATAAGAAGGCATAATATCTATCACCAGATACTCGATATCATAGGTGGTAGGTCCGATGGTTAAGGGCACATAGATCTTGCCAATAACCTCTCTCTTGGTCTCATCAAATGCTCGGACCACATTCTGACAGAATCTCATATGAGAGGTATCTATTGGCAACCTCTTCAATGTCACCAAAGGCATCACATTCAAGGCTGAGCCGTTATCAATCAACACACTCAGTAGGGCATGCCCCTTACAATAGGTAGTGATGTGTAATGCCTTAGTTCGACCTCTTCCTCCGGATGGAATCTCATCATCTGAGAATGAGATGAGATTATCAGCTTGAATATTATTTACCAGTCGATCCATCTTACTGACTGGTATGTCTTATGGCACGAACGTTTGATTTAGGACCTTCAACAGTGCCTCCCGATGTGCTTCGGAGCTTAGTAAAAGTGCCAACATTGAAGTGTACGTTGGCAAGCTATGGATTTGTTCTACAATACTGTACTCGCTATGCTTCAAAAATTTAAGGAATTCTTTATCTTCTTCCTCTTTTATAGGTTCATTGATAGCCAGCACATCTTCCTTGAAGGGCTCTAGTGGTATTTTCTCCACCTTGTTGTCACATTCTTTGGAAGTGCTCACCTGGCATTCGTACTTCCAAGGCACTTGCCGACTATCCTAATATTGAAAAGGTCGAGGTACCGTGATCACCACCTTTGCTTGCGGAGTTGCTGTTATCATCTTTGCTTTAGGGGTAATAACCAAAGGACTACCCCTACCGAGTCTTTTGTCTGATGATTCTTCGATAGCGTAAACATATGCTTCTAGGGAATCCTGAACTTCTTCGTAAAACTCCAACTCTTTCTGGTCTATCATGAGCTAGACTAATGTCCTGAATTCAGAGCATTCTTGCACTTTATGCCCCTATTCGTTCTGATAACAACAATAGTTACCCCCTTCACTCTTTGTTGCACCTTATTATTGTGTAAGAAGCCCTGCTTTTACCATTTGGCTCCATACCCAAGCCAAAGGAGCTTTGACTTTCGAAACACTGGTTTTAATTCTCCAACCATTTTCGGTGGTGATTGCATTAATTCCGATCTTTGAATGATTAGGCAAGGGATTATGGGTGACGTTTGGTGTTTCAGAGTCGAAAGTGATCCAATTCTTGTTCCGCATTCGTTGTACAAGCCTCTTGAATACGAGATAACCTTCAATTGAAAGCCCCTGCACACTAGCATGATATTCGTAGTGAGCGTTCTCATCATACCATCTCGGATACGAGGGATTTATCGGATCCATTGGGTAAGGCGACACTACATGAGTATCGAAGAGTTGTTGATATAACTCTTTATATGTCATGGGAATGGGATTGATCTACTCCCTTTCCCTTTCTTTCCTTGGTTCTCTCTGAGCCTGGTTTAAAGTACTAGATGGTACAGCTGCAGTGGTTTTTGAGCTTGAGACCGTAACACCCTTGTTGACGTTGTGAGTGTTGACATTGTTGATCTCTCGGTCTTTGTTCTTCATGGGAGGCTTTTTACTTGAGTCTCCTTCCTCGATATTTCCTTGTTTAATGGCCAACTCGATCATTTCACCGGTCATGAATATATCTGAAAAACCTCCCGACGTAATTGCCACTAGGTGTCCGAAGTAAGGTGTCTTCAGGGTTTATACAAACAACTTTCTAGTCTCCTTTTCATCTAAGGGTGGATGAACCTGCACAGACAAATCCCTCCAACGCTGTGCGTATTGTCGGAAACTCTCGTTGTGCTTCTTCTCCAGGCTTTGTAACATAACCTAGTTTGGTCTCATATCGTTGATATGCTTGTATTGCTCCAAGAAATACTTAGCTAAGTCTTTCCATGTCTTGATATGAGTTCGGCTAAGCTGGTTATACCACCGGATAGCTGAACCAGACAGGCTCTCCTGAAAGTAGTGGATCAAGAGTTGGTCATTCTCCCCATATCCTGTCATCTTCCGACAGAACATAATGATATGGGCTGATGGGCAGCTGTTCCCATCAAACTTCTCAAACTCAGGAGGTTTAAAATTTGGTGGAAGCACCAAATCTGGAACCAAGCTCAGCTCTCTTGCGTCCACTCCATAATAATCATGGTCTCCCTGTACCATCTTCATTTGATCTTCTAACATCCTGATTTTCTCTTCTATCTTTCTTGCTTTGTCATCTTCTTTGAAATCTGGGATGTTGTAATCATTCGGATAGTTATGAAGATTAGTTGTGGAAGTTTGCACCTTCATAGCAGATAATGATTTTCCTTTGACAGTATAAGAATTTTCTCGTGGCTTGGGTAAGATCCCGGGTGAAATAACTACCTGTGGGGTTGGTGACATGGTTACCCCTTCGGAGGGACTTCCCCCTACTGCACTAGCTTGCTGTAAACCCGATAACTTGGCCACGATTTGGTCGACCAAGGACTCCTGGTTTTTCTTGATGGACTCCAGAGTGCTCTGACTATTTTGAGCCACGTTATCTTCCAGTTCTTTTTGCAGTCTTGTCATGCTCTCCTCGAGTTTTTCCATTCTGGCCTCCATTTGTCTTTTCTTTTCTCGAGTATTTTGCGGGTGATGCGTATTTAATGCTTGCGGTGGTAGACTTGGTGTTTGCTCTTTCTCTTTCTGAGACATGTTCTGTTTGTTAATACGAATGTAAAAACATGGAAAATATAAAAAACAAACATGAAATATAAAATGCAAAGTATGCAGTGCATGATGTATGCAATTTAGAGGCATTGATCCAGAAAAGTGTCCATTACTATAAATAATCCTTATTTTAGACAAAAATGTTTTATCTTGTAAGAGACATAAAAATAATCAAATGTACGTGCGGACTAAATCCCCTAGACCCCGAACAACTTCTAGTAGATTGACAAGTCTTCTGCCTTCATCTTTCACTAGTTGAATGCCTTGTCGAACGACTCTGGCTTCCCTTGCTAGGCCATGAAGATGACGGGCTGCTTTCTGTACTTGATCTAGGAAATCTCGGATGACTGCGTCTCTAGCTTTTACCCTTTGTTTTGCTTGTTCCCAACGGAAACGCCACTATAAACCCCCATCGAATGGCACTATCTGAAGCTCGACTGCTTGCTTCTTGAATCCATCCACAATAACTTCTAACTCGGCTATTGCTTTTCCATCTCTCTCATGTTGTTTTTCTAGGTCAGCCATCTGGATTCTCAAGCATTGGTTTTGATGCTAATTGTCTGCTAAGTGTCTCTGAGCAGTTTTCAACTGTTCCTTCCAAGCTCTTTCATCAGACCCCTCAAACTTTCTTTTCAGGCTATGAACTTCATCTTTCTAGTATTTAGATGTTACTTTCAACTTGGAGTTATCATTGACTTTATCTTGATACCCCTTTCTCAAATCTTCGAGCTCAAAACGAACTCTTTTATGTTCTCTTTCCAGTTTATCTGCTCTATCTTTCTAAGAGTCGGCATCTAGCTTCCATTGATAACGTTCAGCTTCAAGTTCCTTAATCCTCTGCTTCAGCTCATTATTCACAGCTTCAAACTCTACCTTGACTATTTCAAGTTCAGAAGGGACAAGCCTGAGATGTTCCTCTATGGTTCGGGTGTCTTCACAGTCTGGCACCAGGATTTTATCATTCTTTCTCAATCTTTGCCACTCCATATAATCCGGAGTAAGCATATCTCTAGCAGTCATGACATCCATCCGGGATACTTTCTTCCATGACTCGGCTGCTTCTTTGATCATCTTCTTATAACTGTCACCGCTATACACAAACTATGATTTAATTATTCCGTATGTTGCGGGGACAAACTGATGTGCCCCATACTGTCTTAGTGCCAACAACGAAGCATACCCAACTGCACCCCAAAGTCCAAGCAAGGTCATAGTATCAGAATCCCCACACCAGAAAAGAACGTCACCGAGGAACAACCAGGGGGCTCTCCAGGTAATATCCTGATCCTGAAGATGTGTAAAAACTTTCATCCACTTTTCCTTTGAAGCACCTTCATGCCATTTCATCGTGATGAACTCTCCCAAAAGTGAATATGTGGTGCTAAATCGGTGGTAGGCAACCCCGTTAATCTTCCAGAAGTGGCTATAAATCTAGACTTGAAGGAGCTGGACACACCCAATGAACCTTCCTCCGCCAGATCTTCGACAATGGTTGAGAGATCGAAAGGTTTCGGCTAATATGGCTGGTGCTGGGTTAACCCGTTTCGGAAGTTGCTCGAACAATTCCACCACGGCTGTGTCAATGCAACCCAAAGCCTTTGGAAAGATAATCAACTCGTACAGACCTAGTGCAAAAGGTCTATAGTCTTCCACTCATCAGGGTGGTTCTTCATTAATTGCCTTATGTGGATCCACTCAATTCCTTCCCCACTGCCTCTGCGCTGAGTCCGATCAATTACCCATTTTTCGTCAACCCCGGCAACCTTGGCTAGTGCATTATTAAAAGGTTGGCTCTTGATGTGTTTAAGGTAGGCCTTCTTTAGTCTGATACTTTCACAGTGCAACAGTGTAGTGTATTTTTCAATGGTGGGCACCATGTCCTCCCGATTAAAAGTGAAGCAACTATATCCTAGGTTCCAGAATTGAACCAGGGATCTGATTAAAGGCTCATCAGTCTTAACTTGGAGTAAAAACTCAATGTCACCATACCGTTGGCTGAACTTCTATTGCCGATCATTCTTCCAACTGTCCCATATGTCTCGAAGCTCTTGCACATTGTTCTGTTTTAGGTTGATAGAGGCGTAGCTAATCAGCTCTTACACATAGCTCCCTTGAAGACTGTCTCCCTTTTCCTTCTGAGTCTTCTCGGACCATAATTGTACCTCAGGGTTTTTAATCTCTTTCATTACAACACCTTTGTCCATTTGTTCAGATTATTTTGTGTATAACAAACACCTTTTTAGGGATCAATGGCCTCTTATTATGATGCAAATGCTAAGAAAAAAAACACAAAGGCAAACAGGTCAGTAAAATGAAAATACATAAATAAATAAGAAATGATGAAAGAAAAATAAGAAGAGTAAGAAAGAAAAAAACATGGTTAGGGTAAAAATATCCTAGGGTTTGAAATGGGGTTTCAGGGTAGGCTCTATTTCTCCATAGTCTCCCGGTTTAGGTTCTAAAAATGATACCCGAGTTCTCCTTACCGGTGCCCCCTTGGGCTTGCCAGACCCTTAGTCCTAAACCTATCACAGGCTTGTGTGGACTAAGTTAAACTCGAGAGGACACATTCCCTTATGCCCATATGGAGAATAAATTCACACGAAGGCATAAGGTATATGAATCCTGAAAGCTACTTGCTAGGCCCATATGGTGAATAAATTCACACGAAGGCACCGCTTTCACCCCCACTTAAAATGGGTTTGGAGCTCGGGTTTTGACCCTTAGATGAAAAAATCTTTAAGGGCTGAAATCATGAGAAAACGATTAGTACAACTATTTACCCGAAAATATAATCAAAAGTAAGTAAAAATGGATCGAAATATTACCTTAAAATTTAAACTTACCCTTTTCGTTAAAAAGACAACTGAAAATTACCTTAGCCTGACTCACTTACATGTCCCCAGTGGAGTCGCCAAGCTGTCGTAACCGTCTTTCGGTTAGGCCTCAGAATTGGTCTTTGACGTGGATTAAATGAATTGGGAGTCGTCACTAATCATTTACTTTATGAAAAGTGGGTTGATCAGATACCTTATTTCTTATCTGATCTGCGTCTTACCAGAGATGTGTCAGATTCGGGAGTCGGTTACATTCAATGAAGGGTTAACACCCTTGAACTGACCTTTCGGTACTACGTAATTTCCAATTGTCATTAAGTAAGAAATTTGAAAGTTTAACTCAAATGGTAAAATTACGATCCAAAATTACTACCCTAATTCAATTTGATAATATCCCTTTTAAAAAAAGACGAGAAACACGTTAGAGGAAAAAGACAATGAAAGTAAATAAATAAAACAAAGAAAACGTATAAATAACACGAATAAACAAAATGAGATAAAAAATAAGAAAATAAAAGAAGTAAAAAAAAAGAATGAAGTAATGAATCTAATAATAATAAAACAACAATAAAAATAATGAGGACAAATACAAAGAAAATAGAAAATAAATGAAAAAAATACAATCACATAAAATAAAGAAAAAATATAAAAAAATGTAAGTTAAAAGTAAAATAGTAATAACAATTATAATGATAATCATAAAAATATAAATATATACGTTAATAGCAAAAATAAATAGTAATAATACTAGTTATATGAATATATATATATATATAATAACTTATAAACAAGGTATAAAAATAATAGTAATAATAAGTATTAAAATAAAAAAATAATAGTAATGAATAAAAAAACAAAAATAAAAGAAATTATAAAGAATATGAAAATCAAAGTGTATATATATATATATATATATAAATAAAAAAATAAAGTATAAATGAAATAAAAAATAATAATAATGGAAATATAAGTAAACATATATGATATTAGTAGGGGATTAAATTGAAATAAAAGCTAAATCAGTGGGCAAATGTCAAAGAACATTGAAGATTAAAACTGACAAAAATAAAAAAGTTTTCATTTTTTTAATAGATTTTCGCATCCTCATTCCAAAAATGTAATTTGTTTTTGCGAAATAGCCTCTAGGGAGCGTAGATCTGAAATCAAAGTTTCGAAAAACTCCCTCCGGGTCATCGGCTAAAACATTTTTCTTTCTCAACCAAAGAAAACGCAATTAACAACGCATACAAGTGAAGAGTAAAGAGAAACAAACGAAAGGTAAAAAGCTTTCACCTTTATTGCTTCGAATCGTTTACAATAGCCTCGAAATCACTTTTTCTTTGCTCGTATTTTTCTGGCGTTCCTTTTGTGTCACTCGTGTGTGTTCTGGTGTGGTAATTACAAGGCTTATTTATAGTACTAAAAAACCCTATTTTAGACTAGTATTTAAGTCCTAATCCAACTCTTCTTAGTTGGTTACGTGAAGACTCCCCAGCGGAGTCACCAAGTTGTCGTAACCGTCTTTCGGTTGGTCCCCGGAATTGGGCTTCGACGTGGATTAAATGAATTGGGAGTCGCCACCGATCATTTACTTTACGAAAAGTGGGTTGATCGAATACCTTATTTCTTATCTGATCTGCGTCTTACCAGAGATATGTCGGGTTCGGGTGTCGGTTACAGTCAAGGAAGGGTTAGCACCCTTGAACTGCCCTTTCGGTACTACGTAATTTCCAGTTGTTATTAAGTAAGAAAATTGAAAGTTTAACTGAAAAGGTAAAATTACGATCCAAAATTACTTACCCTAATTTGATTTGAAAATATCCCTTTTAAAAAAAGGCGAGAAACACGTTAGAGGAAAAAGACAATGAAAGTAAATAAATAAAACAAAGAAAACGCATAAATAACACGAATAAACAAAATGAGATAAAAAATAAGAAAATTAAAGAAGTAAAAGTAAAAATAAACAAAAAAAAGAATGAAGTAACGAATCTAATAATAATAAAACAACAATACAAATAATGAGGAAAAATACAAAGAAAATAGAACATAAATGAAAAAAAATACAATCACATAAAATAAAAAAATAAAAAAAATGTAAGTTAAAAGTAAAATAATAATAACAATTATAATGATAATCATAAAAATATAAATATAAATATATACGTTAATAGCAAAAATAAATAGTAATAATACTAGTTATATGAATATATATATATATATAATAACTTATAAACAAGGTATAAAAAATAATAGTAATAATAAGTATTAAAATAAAAAAAATAATAGTAATGAATAAAAAAACAAAAATAAAAGAATGATAAAGAATATGAAAATCAAAGTAATATATATATATAAAATATATATATATATATATATATATAAATAAAGTATAAATGAAATAAAAAATAATAATAATGGAAATATAAGTAAACATATATAATATTAGTATGTGATTAAATTGAAATAAAAGCTAAATCAGTGGGCAAATGTCAAAGAACATTGAAGATTAAAACCGGAAAAAATAAAAAAGTTTTCATTTTTTTAATAGATTTTCGCACCCTCATTCCAAAAATGTAATTTTTTTTTGCGAAATAGCCTCTAGGGAGCGTAGATCTGAAATCAAAGTTTCGAAAAACTCCATCCCGGTCATCGGCTAAAACATTTTTCGTTGGGATTCTCAAGCAAAGAAAACACGATTAACAACGCATGCAAGTGAAGAGTAAAGAGAAACAAACGAAAGGTAAAAAGCTTTCACCTTTATTACTTCGAATCGTTTACAATAGCCTCGAAATCACATTTTCTCTGCTCGTATTTTTCTGGGGTTCCTTTTTTGTAACTCGTGTGTGTTTTGGTGTGGTAATTACAAGGCTTATTTATAGTACTAAAAAACTCTATTTTAGACTAGTATTTAAGTCCTAATCTAACTCTTCTTTGTTGGTTACGTGAAGACTCATCGGTTGGCAGGACAAAATCTGGTGTCTTCAACATGCAAGTCGAGGAATTTTCTATTCCATTTTGAGTTGACCAGGTAATAATCTAATCTTTGTTTTAGGCATGGTTTTCAAAACCGGACCGGTTAGCGAACCGGTCATGCTATCGGTTCACTGGTTCAACCGGTCCGACCGGTCGAAAGAACCGGATGATGTCATAATTATTTAAAAAATTAAATAAAAATAACAAAAATATTTAATAAAAAATAATTTTTTATATCACAAGTCATATTCAAAGCAAGTCATAACATATATAAGTTAAAAACCATAAAATCAAGTGAAACAAAATGATTCAAATTAACTACAACATAATATTTTAATGTAAAACATATTAAACAATAAATATAATTATATAACTATAATTAAAAAATAAATTTGGGGTTAAAAAAATCATAACAAAATGATATTGTTTGGTTTAATTTTTTTTTTTATAAAAACAATCTCACATGGCTAAGAAACATAGAAGAGCATCCCAAAAGTCTAAAGAGTAAAAATATGTGAACAAAACAATCTAACATTGCTAAGAAACATAAAAGAGCATCACAACTAACTTCTATAAATAATAGAGGTAATTTGGCATTCAAAATCATGGAGCCTTTTGGTGAGCATTGAGTGAACTATTCTTTCACTTCAATCAAGCTCGAATTTTAGGGTTCAATCGAGCTTCTAAATTGTTTTTTAGTTCAAGCCTTTTTAAGTTCAAGTTTCAATATTATATTTCGAGTTTGAATTGAACTTGATAATTTTTAGCTTGTGAGTTTGAGTTGAGTTGAGCTTACTTTTAAATTTTTCAAGTTCGAGTCGAGCTCAGCAATACTCGAGTTCGACTTGGCTCGTTTAACAAACGACGTTGTTTGGTTCAATTTTTTTTAAAAAAAAAAACAAAAATCCCAGTTTTTTCCGATTTTCAGTCGGTCCGGTTCGAACGGTTCAGCGGTTCTGACCGGTTCACTAATAACGGTTCAACCGGTTTAGATTGAACCGGACTAAGTAACGGTTCCCGATTGAACCGACCGGTTCGGTCCGATTTTCAAAACAGAGGTTTTAGGTTGCCCTTGGCGAGCCTCTAAACCTTAGATCAAATAAACTCACGTTATGTATGAAATCTGAGAATAGACAGCTTCCCCTTTGAGTTGTTGGTGAGCATCCCGTCCTCTCCTTCGGCTCGAGGATCACATTGAAATTTATCCTATTATCCATAGATAGTCGTTTCCCTGGCCGTGATTGGCTAGATGTTCCAATAGTAGTTTCCTTTTTGCCATGTGGGGGGTTTGCATATAATGTAGTAAACTGCCTCCGAGCTCATTTCTTCTGTTTGAAATCTCCTATTTATAAATTGATTTAATATTTGAAGAATTTCTAGATTTATTGAGTCACGCCATAGTAATCATATCCCAAATTTTGAGGTAATCTTATTTGCACAGATGCCCGAAACTCGAGGTTCCAAGAGTTCCACCATGCTCGCACGATGTTCTCGGATTAAATATTTAAATATTCTTCAAAAGTTTGGGCTAGCTGCTCATAATTCTAAAAGACGAATGTCATTAGAAACTTTTTTAACTTGTGTAATCGAGACTTACTGGTCTTTTTCAGTCTCGCTTTCCTTGTATTCTTCAACTCCAGTCATGCTGGTTGTATTGGTGTCTCCTAGCTCATCCTCCTCTCTGAAGGATATTTTCATGAGTGATTCCTGATCTTTTCCCTCTATATGATCGTTGTGGTCTGGTGGGTTGTTTGTCCATTCGGATGCAAATGTGTTCGGTGTGGGGCGGTATTTCGATGTCTTTTGGATATTTATTTTTTTCTATGTGCCTTCCATGCATGGTGGTTATCTAATCATTCCATAGTGTTTTGAGCCTTTGGTACTTGTCTATTCGTTAGCTTCAAGTTCGTGTCCTACGATAGTAACTGTTGCATGATTGTCTTTCTTGATTTTACATTGCGGGTGAGAATCTCCGTATTCTGACTTTTCTCTAATGGTATCACCTTCTCTAATGGTATCACCTCCATACTTGATTGTGGGTTTTTTATGCTCTCAATTTTTTGAACTTGTTCTCAGGATTTGATGCTAGGCATGCTTCATTTTTACTTTGGGTGTTTTGTTGTCCCTTTTTATTTGCCTCTTTTTTGCTTTTTGTGTTTGTTTCTGTGGTTATTTTCTTATGCATTTTCCTCAATTCTTCTATGTTCTTGTGGTTCGCATTTGCATGAATCATTATTTCTTCATTTTTTAGGCCTGAGAATTGTGATCCTGTAACTTCTTCCTCCTATTTATCCCATCTTTAATATTTGTAGATTTTATCCATCCATGGTCCGTAAATTTCTTGATCATGATCAGTTATGTTTGCTGGTTCACCCATTCATGCATGGTTTCCGTTGTTGACGTTGAAGAAGCGCAATTTTCTTTAGCATGGCCATAGATGTCATAAGTGAAACAGATCTACTGAAGACATTTATATTCTAATTTTTGTACAAAATTATCAGTGTCAATGTGTGATTTCAGTGGTTTATTTAGATCCACCATTACTGTTAGTCTGGTAAACCTACCTTTTTCATCTGCTTGGGTGTTATAATCTACTTTCACTACTTATCCCACTACCTTGGCAATGTGTCTGAATAACGTCTTACAGTAGTATTAATAAGGTACCCCTGATAAACGAATCCAGACAGTCACGTAAGAGAGGTGTTTCTCCAACATAGAGAGCGATCTTTTTCATGATTGAACTATCCAGTAATTCTCATATATTGTCCACGGTCCTTTCATCAAGACGTATGCATAGTCTTTATCGTCTTTAAACTTGACTAAGTATTTCCAGGTTTATTAACTGCATATCTCCTTTCGGGCACCACAAGGTGTTAATTCTATCTCATAAGGTTTTGTATCCAATATTCCGATCAAGAAGACAAACAATTAACGAAGACCTCATACTTCTATCAATTTCATGCACTCTTTCTGATTACTTTATCAAATACGCCCCAAATTCATCAATGATGCAATCCTCGTTCAAGAATTCTACTTCATCCAGGTCAAATTTAGACTCGTTTTTCTCTATCTTTTATGATATAGTGTTCTTGGCTGTTATCGAGGTATAGGATGCTTTGTTCTTGGCCGTTATCGAGGTATAGGATGCTTTCTCTTCTATAGATTGGGACTCTTTGTTTTCCTGGTTTGCTTCTTGTTTGTTATCTCTATTGTTTCCACGTGTATGATCTCTATTCTAACGTTGTTTTTCTTTGCTTTCTTGTTGGTACTCGAGCAATAGTGGTGGTCCCGGTCTTTCTAGACCTGTGGTAGTTCTAGGTCGTCAATTTCTTTCAGTGATCGGTCATTTGGATTGTCGTAGAACAATAAATCTTCGTTTTTCTCAGTGCTAGGATTCTCTCTCAACTCCATTTTTCAGCGTTTGTGATTTACTGTTTTTGATAAATCTATTTTGACAAATATATATTATTCCTCGTAATCAACAACTTTTTTTATAATTGTTTAAATATATTTAGATAAATATATATAATTTGTTGTACAAATATATAATAATTAAATTAAATTTTATATTTGAATTTGGATATTGAGATATAATATTTGAAATTTTGGATATTCGATTTTTTTATCGGATATATATTATAATTTTAGAGGCTGAAATTTCAACCATTGAAAAGCATGTGTATAATTTTTTTATTAATTTAATAAGAGTAATTAAAAAAATAATATTTATCTGAAAGATTTTTAACCTATTTAAAATGAACGTTCAAACGTCCATTTGATGTTCTCAAGCTTAAAATATTTAAGGAAAACAATAACCGTTTTAATTAATGAGTTATATTGATTCGCGTAGTATTGGTGTAAATTAAACCATACCCTGTGCACGGGAAATAAATTTTCAGCTGTTATTTTGTACATCCGATTAAAAATTTAATCAATTAAATAATTAAATATTGCTTCTGTCGCTGTAATCTTTTAAAGTAAAGGAGAAAAGAAAATATCTGATTGTTGTTTAAAAAGGAAGCAAATAAGATTTTGCATGGATAATTTGGAGCTGTAAAATCTCTACCTAACCAATAATTTTCGGATTATAAATACGATCAAATACAGACGTGGACACAGAATCTTAGCCATGGATACAACACAGAAAAACGTCACCTCGTCTTCATCTTCTACTTCTTTTCTCTCTCATTTATGCTCATCAGCGCTTAGGGCCAAAACCGTCAAATCCTCCTCCACTGCTGCTTCCGGCGATGGCCTTATTCGCCGACTCGGAGTCTTCGATCTCCTCCTTCTCGGCATCGGCGCCTCCATCGGTGCCGGTATATTCGTTGTCACCGGAACCGTTGCTCACGATGCCGGTCCTGGTCCGTAACATTTCTCTCCCTTTTATTTTTTCGGATTGCGGATTTCTTTTCTGAATTTAACTTTTGGGGCGATTTCAAATCTGTTGTAGGAGTGACTATTAGTTTCATCCTCGCGGGAGTATCGTGTGTGTTGAACGCTCTCTGCTACGCCGAGTTAGCGTCACGGTTTCCCGCCGTAGTCGGAGGCGCGTACTTGTACTCGTATACGGCCTTCAATGAAATTACTGCTTTCCTCGTGTTCATGCAATTGATGCTGGACTATCATATTGGGGCTGCTAGTATTGCGCGTAGTTTAGCGGGTTACGTGGCTACCATTTTCGAGCTCATTCCTGCTTTGAAAGGAAATATACCGCCCTGGGTTGGTCATGGCGGCCAAGAATTATTTGGAGGAGCTTTGTCTATCAATATTCTGGCTCCGATTCTTCTTGCCCTTTTGACTATTATTCTCTGTCAGGGTGTTAAAGAATCATCTGCTGTTAATTCTGTCATGACTGCAACCAAGGTACTCTCTTTCTTTAACACTTAGTTTGTTTTCAGATTCTGATGATACCAGTTTTTCCTTTCTGGAAGTAAGAAAAGGACAAAGATTGTGACCAGATACTAAGGTCAATGAGATTTTCTTAATAATTAAAAGTTAACTTTTGACCTTTGTGAGCATTACATAGTTAGGGATAGACCAAATGGGCTGCTGCGCAGTCACCCTCCTTCAAAACTTCGAATTATTGTATTTTTTAGATTTTTTTCTTTGTACTATTGATAATATATTTTCGCCCTCTTTGAATTATATAAATTTCTCCCTTTTAGTTCGTTGCATCCCTTTCTCGACCTAGTAGGTAAGTTTTTGGTTATGTACTAAAAGCAGCAAAAGAAAAGAGAAATGGGGGTAAGTGGTAAATGTTTTCCTTATTAACTGTGTTGCAGGTTCTCATTGTTATTTTTGTCATTATTGCTGGATCTTTCAAAGTTGATGTAGATAATTGGTCTCCTTTTGCTCCCAATGGTTTTAAAGAAATATTGACGGGAGCTACTGTAGTATTCTTTGCATATGTTGGATTTGATGCGGTTGCTAATTCTGCCGAAGAATCAAAGAGACCTCAGGTATTCTTATTAGTTTGAGAGCAACTCAAAGTCTTATGCTTAAAATGTACTGTAATTTATGTTTCTAATGTTCATCTTATATTGGATTCCTGTATAGTGTCTGCGTGATATTTATTTCCCTTTTTTTATTTCGATTTTTCAGCGGGATTTGCCAATAGGAATCTTGGGAAGTCTGCTTATATGTGTTGTTTTATACATTTCTGTTTGCTTGGTGATCACCGGGATGGTACCGTACAACATGCTGGGAGAAGAGGCTCCTTTAGCTGCAGCTTTTACATCCAAGGGTTTGAAATATGTTTCTATTTTCATCAGTATTGGAGCAGTTGCTGGGCTTACAACAACCCTTCTAGTTGGTCTATATGTACAGGTGAACTAACTGGGAATTTCTATGTTTTTGGTATGTGATGATGTCCTTATTGAGTAACATGTTCCAAAATGCTCAATGATGAAATGCTTGATGGATTGTTTCTCTGAGCAGTCTAGATTATATCTTGGGCTTGGAAGGGATGGTTTATTGCCTTCAATATTTGCTAAAGTGCATCCGAAACGCCACACACCTGTTCATTCTCAAGTCTGGGTTGGTATCATTGCTGCTGTTTTGGGAGGCCTATTTAACGTGCGTGTCCTATCACACATTCTTTCAGTTGGCTCACTGGTATGCCCTTTTTTATTTTCTTTTTCGAGTAATCTTTGCCCAACATTTGCTTAATTGTATACGGTTATTAAGTTCCCAAACAACCATTCCTTTTCCTTTGATGTTGGTTGATACCGAACATGCATGGCTACAAAATTTAGGTGTAACCTGCTTCATCATATGGTAATTTCCTAGTATCATGTGTAGGTTATTGAAGTAATCTATTTCAGCTTTGGATGTAAGCAGATGTGTATCCGCAAAACTTATTTCTTTCTACTATCCTTTAACTATAAAGTGAATTAGTTGGTTTCTGTTAACATGAAGTAATGTATGGAAGTTTGTGTATCGGATAGTTGTGGGGTCAAAGCAAAGTACCTGCATAAATTAAGTTGATGTTTTGAAGGAGAAATTACATTCGCGTGTGCATAGTTGTGAAGTACGTGCACCTCATTTTATCATTTGATTTGCTTCAGACTGGCTATTCTGTTGTTGCTGCATGTGTTTTAACTCTTCGCTGGAAAAAAAGGACAGAAAATCAAGATTCTTCAAATTCATATCAACCTGGCGTGAAGGTGTCATATGTATTGTCATAGTAGCCTGCTGTGGTTTTACTACCGGAGTTCTTTATCGTTGCAGCGCTTCCTTATTTTTATGATTGTCGCATTGGTGATAGCCGTATTGGCTTGTGCTGCTCTTTGTTTCCGTCAGGTGAATGATCAGCTGAATATCGTAAACTTTTTGCTTTCCAGTTTACCTTGTCAATGCCTGTGCAGTTTTGGCCTTTGACATTGTACACTTTTTGCATTCTGCTTGGTTTGAAATGATCAGCTGAATATCGTAAACCTCTTAATAAGACCCATAAATGCTATTTTTCTCAGGCTTATTCAGAAGCTCCAGGGTTTTCCTGTCCATGGGTTCCTATTGTGCCATCTGTTTGCATCTTTTTCAACATCTTCCTGTTTGCACAGGTATGCCTGCAGAATGCATTGATAAAGGAGTTAAAATTCAAAGAATTTATGGATTAATTAGCTTTTTTTTTCTTGGCACAGTTGCACTATGAAGCATGGATTAGATTGTGGTCCTCAGCTTAACATCTGTTGGTATTTATGCATTTTACGGACAGTATCATGCGAATCCAAGTGCAGATGAGACAATTGTTACTATATGGCACCTGAAGAAGATAAACGTTAGTCACTCACCTATGCTCTTTGGTAGGCCTTGTAGTTTCTTTATCTTTGGTTTATGTCATTATCTGCTTATAAATCTATTTCTGAGAATAGATAGAGAATCCATTAGACATTGTTGGCTTCTTGCCCACTAATAAAATAGAGAATGTGACTAAAAGTTTTGAAGCATATAATTCCGTAAAACATTTCAATAATTTGTTAAGGATAGAGATAATAAAGATGATGTACATTAATTAATCTGAGTGGTCAAGATGTTTATATTGTCTCACTTTGTGTAGGTTCAATTCGTAATATTTACCTCAAATATAATACCTCTTTACATAGATGTAATTTCATGGGGTGTTATATTATCTCTCTCTTTGTTGGTTCAAATTGTAATATTTACCATAAAATATATACCTTTTTACATAGACGTAATTCATGGGCAAAGGGGGAGCTTTGGCCCTCGCCAATTATTTTTAATATTAATATAAAAAATATATACTTTAAAAGAATAAAGAAAAAATTACCAAACCCTCATAATTAAAAGAAATGTATTTATGAAAATAAAATATTTTAACCCATTATAATAATTTTTTTGTTTAGTCCTTACTTAATAAAAAATATAATAAAAACTGAACCCATAAAATTTTATTTTATAAATAGAATTAAATCTTAAATGTTAATGTAATTTAATTTGAATGGTTAAATTTAAGAATATTTGACTAAGTTTTTTTAATCTCTTTTGTATCATTCACCATTAAGTTATCGGTATGAGCATTATATAATTTGTGAGTTAAATAAACATAAATTGGAATACACCAAGTAGATGATAAAAGGAAATCTTGGCCTTCCTAAAGTCACGAGTTAAATTTGTAATGTTTAAAAATTTAAAAATTATGAATATATTATCTTGTATCATTTAAGATTATTAGAAAATTATATAACAAATAAGTACCTAAAATGCCCTCTTTTTTATTTAAGTACCTAAAGTATTTTTTGATCAAAATAGATACTTATAGTATTTAATTTTTTATCTAAGAACTTAAAGTATTATTTAAATAATGTAACGACAACTTTTAAGAACTTAGATGAAAGGTTTGAATAGTTAAGTACTATTGACATAAATACTTCAGGTGATTATTTTAACAAAAATAATTTTAGTTACTTATTTTGGAGAAATATTTTAATATTTAAATAAAAAGAAAATACTTTATATAATTATTTGTTTATTTTTTATAAACATTAAAAAAATAAGCATAATTACACAAATGAATTTTTTGAATGTTGTGCGTGACTTAATCTACAAAGCATGGATTATGGAGATGCCTATTATATTGAGCCGTACGAGGAATCAATGCATTAGTTGCCCACGATCTTCGATTTATATCAACATCTATGGTCTGTTTAATTCGATACTGTAATGATAATATAAAATTATCTTATTGATTTGATAATATCACTTAAAAGGAGGCAATATTGTAAATGAATCGAGTTTGAATGAATAAAATTATTTTTGTGTTCCTTTATTTATTTTTGAAAGTGTTCATGTTCGGTTTTGTTCGTATAAATTTTCAATATCATGTTCTTGTTCGTTTATTTATTTTTGAATGTGTTTGTGTTTGTTTATTTATTGTTCACGAACATGATCATTTAATATTCACGAACGTGTTCATGAACATGTTCGTTTAACGTTCGTTTAATGTTCGCGAATGTGTTCGTTTATATGTTCACGAACGTGTTCATGAACAAGTTCGTTTAACTTTCATTTAGTGTTGATTTAGTGTTGTTTTAGGGTTTGTTTATTGTTTGTTTAAATATTCGATTTTAATTTCATTTGCAATTTAAAAAATGGTAAAATTACGCCACTGGTGCTTAAACTCCATAAAATTCATAGTTTAAAATGTAACTTTTATCATATGTTCTATTTAATCATTTTCTTCTCCATTATTTAAAATGTAAAAAAGAAAAGGAAAAGGAGAATCGTGTAAATGAGTTTGTTCATGAACATAAATGAACGAGCTTATAATAAGCTTGTTTGTGAACATAAACGAACCGAACACCCCTCTGTTCGTGTTTGCTCATTATTAAATGAACATAATTTTTTTCATGTTCGTTTATTTAGCTTAACAAACGAACATAAACGAAGGTTATACGAACAGTTCATCGAACGCTTTGTTCATTTACATTATATGGATGATTTCATTCTTTCGTATTTCTCAAGCAGAGTTACATATGGGAATGTAAGTTTTTTTGCTCTATTATAAAATAATTATTTAAATTATACTATTTTTTATTCTTGGTGTTTAATTTTTTAAGTAATTTTGTAATCATTTTACGATAAATTATGTTATGTTCATAAAAAAAAATTCATTTTTGAAAAAATTAAAATTATTATTTTTTTATTTTTAATATCATTTTTTAATTTTTCCACTATTCTCCCATCAACTTCTTTCATAAAAAAAACCATAGCCGCCACCATTTTAGTTTTTTATTTGTTCGAGATTTCTTAATCATAGGAGTATTTTCTTCTAAATCTGAATGGTTGAACATTTCTTCGAACGGAGAGATGATACATATCTCGGAATTAAGTCAATCTCATGGTAGATGACGCTGATTCAACGGGAGAAAGATCCAAAGTTTGAAGGCTTAATTATAAAATAAGTGTCTAAATTATACATTTAAAAAATTTATTTAGGTGTTTAACCTTACAACATTACACATTTTAGGTGTTTTTTAAAAATTAAAAATTATTTATTTATAAAAAACCCTATTTTTTCAAAAATTACAAAAAACCCCCAAATCCCTGAAAATCTCAAATCCCTAATCCTAACTTCGCTTGCCGACCACGGCCACCATCGTTGACGTCGTGCTTGCCATCCCCTACTCGAGCGTCGTCTCTCTTGCTTTCGTGCGCATCTCTGGATTGCTTGGATGCCGTGAATTGGGGGTTTGAGTTCATTGAAGACACATTTTTGGGTTGCAATTTTGCCATTTTCTTCGTCAGAGACGTGATGTTTATGGTCGGGTTTGCTTTTCGTAGGGTGGAGATTTTGGAGGTGGTCTGATCAACGTCACACAATGATGAATGACATGGGTTTAGGGATTGAAATTGGTGTTTTCAAAGTTTTAAGTTTTTTTAATTTTTTTTTAAATTTTTGGGGTTTTCTAAAATATATAATTTTAATTTTTTTTAAATTCAAAAACATAACATGTGTCATTTAACGGTAGAGTTAACGGTTGTTACGACCTAACACCTATTTAAAAAAATAATATAGCTTGTACATTTATTTTAGAATTAAGCCAAAGTTTGAAGGTAGGTTAATCTCGACTATCGCCATTCACGGCTTCACGCCACCCTCCTGGACATTCTCTCATCAAAGCTTCGATTAAAAAAAGTTTTCTGAAGACATTAAGAGAATAAACGATTCATCATATTAAAGTAAGCATTGTTATAAGGTGGACTAAGAAAAGTACGAATAAAATGGTGGCTTAGTCGATGAACAAAATCATATGTTGATTCGTCGAAGTAACATTAAATTATTTTCGATAATATTAGAATTACCAGGAAGCTCCGATTAGAGTAGGGGATAGAGGTTAACGATTAAGGTTTGTAGACAAGAAAATGGTTTTTCTTAATTTTAATTTTATGTATTTTAAAAAATAAATAAAAATTTCCACATGTACGTTTTATGTGTACTTGTGGAGTGTTTAAAAAAGTTCATTCGTCCCTAGGGACAAAACGTTGCTCTCTTCCAGTGAAACACCAACGATGCTCCGGCCTCTTCCATAGTGTCACCCGATCTTACCGATGCAACCAAAAAGGTTCATTTTAAAACCCGATTGACATGACCATACAAGACGTGGAGATGGGATCTGTGGAACAGGTAAATCCCCACCTTCTACTTCAGTCCTAAATGACCCGACTGATGAAGGGAATAATCAAAGAGGATCACAAACCCTCGATGTCGAGGACTTTCACATCGTTGATGATGACATTATCAGGGTACCCAGTTTGGGCTATCCTATTCTCCAAAAGGGCGTACAAACTTATGGATGTAACACCCCAAATTTTGGTTAGTGACCAAAGTGTGAAATTTGAAAGTTTAGTGGTTAAAGTATAAAGTTTGGAAAAGTTTAAGGATCAAAGAGGCAATTTTCAAGGAAAAAGGGACTTATTCTATCGATATTAAGTATGATGGATGCTTGTATTATCAAGGAAAATGTCGATATTAGTAGCAGGTATGAAAAGAGCTATTACCGAGCTTGCTTCTAAATGCTTAATATGTCAACAAGTTAAAGCCGAATATCAAGTGTCTTCTGGGTGTAACTGGTTTCCATCCCTTAGTAGGAAAAAAAACGAGTTACAATGGACTTTGTAACCGGTAAAGATTATTTAAGATAATCTCGTGATAGCTGCCGATCAATGAAAGTCTTATTCGGATTGAAAAAGAAAAGATATATTCTTTTGAAGTAGTGATAAGTGTTTCTTAAAGTATCAATCGGATTCTTCTGTTTATCATACCAGAGGATATTAAGATGTAGTGAAAAATTTACTTATGAAATCAGTACTTATTAAAGTTTGTTAAAGAGATTAAAAGTTGGAAAAAGCTAATTGGAAAGGAGAACAAGATAGACAGAAAAAAATAATATATTCATCTATTTACATCATGTATGTATTGAAAATTCGAGGTCGGATTTTCTTAAGGGAGGAAGAATTGTAATACCTCAAATTTGGTTAGTGACCAAATATAAATTTTTTAAAGTTTAATGGCTAAAGTATACCATTTCCAAAGTTTAAGGATAAAAAAGATAATTCTTAAAAGTCTAGGGACCAAAAGTTTAATTTCCAAAAGTTAGGTGTTTTGACCCCATAAATGAATAGTTCACCTAAAAAATGACGTTGGTAGGAATCAAATTCTTGATTCGGAAATTGCGTTAAAAGCTGGAAATTGTTAAAGTCTAGTAAAACTTCAGTAAATCAGATCGAATAGAAATTTGAGAAAATTTGAAGGTGATAAATTAAGGTTTGAAATATTATTTCTACATTTTAAAATGATGAAATAATATGGATCATTGGATTTGAGAATTTATTTCCATATTCAATTTGGACCGTTGGATTTAAATGGCAAGATTAAAAATTTTGGAAAATTGCAAGGATAAAATGGTAAAGGGAAAAATATTTTGTTTATATTTGACTTTGGGAATGTGATAAGGGTTATGTGGCTTGGTATGAAAGTAATTATCAAGTTTTATTAATGGTAAAATTGTCATTTCCCATTAAATGAATTTTAAATTCATTTAAGCTTAAATAAATGAAAATTAACATGAAATTAACTAAAATTTCATGAACTTGTCGTCTTCCCTCCATTTCATGGCCTTCATACCCTAGGTAAGAAAATTTGTTTTTTCATTTTTAAGCCAATTTATTAGGTTTTTGGATTAAGACGTGAAATAGAAAATTGTTATTCGATGAGCTATTATTTGGTACCAATATTGCTGCTAATTTTACTTGAGTTAAAAGATCCAAAATTAGGGTTTATGTTCATGTTAGGGTTTCATGAATTGATATTGGATTTTGAGGTTACTAAGAGTGTAGAATCATTTTCAAGCTTGTTTGATGATCAAATCATTATCAAACCTCCTAGAAATGCCTACATGATTTTTTGGCCTAACCCTAAAGTTTGTGATTTGATGAAATTAAATTAGGGGTTTAATTGTAGAGGTTTTAAAATGTTGAATAGAGGTTGATTTCATGCTTGAATAAATTGAATCAAGTGAAAATCATGGAACTCTAGCACTAAAGTATTCGGCCACGACTTGAATAAGTGAGAAAAATTATGAAAAACTTATGTAAGGGTTGGAAATGATGTAGGAAGGATTCTACAAGCCTTAGAAAGTTATAGCGATCCTCTTGTAATTTTGTTAAAGATGGGGGACCTATTCAACAATTATGGAAAATTATGGGATCAATGTGTAATTGTTCAATGGTTGATGTACTTCTGGAAATTAATGTTAGAATGTAAAAAATTGATGTGAAATTGGATTGTTTTGGAAAGTTGGTAAAAGTTGAGGTTCTAATCACAAATATGGAAAAGTTGGAAACTTAAGTGAAAAATGTTATGGGATGTTTGGATAAAATGGATCTTGGATGGTCAATTTGAAGTGTTAAGGTCAACATAGATTTTTGTGACATGAAATTAATATCGAATGAGCATTAGAAGATATTAAGAATTTATTTTCTAATGTGTGCCTATGTTAGTAAGTTTCTAACATGTGATTTGAATTTGTATATGTTTTGTAATGATGTTCATTTAGATTGTGTGATTGAAATCAAGATCAAACAATATTAAAGCTAAGGAGAAGCTTAAGGATGAAATGTGAATTTATAAGGAAGGTTGCAAGCTAAAGACACTAGGTAAGTGCATATTTAATTTGTACTTATGTTATCGAATAAACATTAGCTTGCGATGAGCCAATGACGGAGTTGCTAAGGTAAGAAGTGAATCCTACTGTTGTGTGACTTTATGATTTATTCATATATGTGCATTTGGTGAGCTAATAGAATTGGTGAATAAGATAAAAAATGCAAATTAGTGAAATCTGCTTATATTTGTGATCTGAATAGTAAGTTTAGAAAATCACCATAAATTCTAAAGAAATGATTAGAGAATGATTTTTATACCATTGGATTCATACATAAGTCTAGTTTTTTTTTAAAACAAATGGATATTGATTTCAATGAGTATACAAAAATATATGAATTTTAATCGAGGATAGGTCAGAAAATAGGGCAGCAGATTCTGCTCAAAATAGCTTATGTAAGTCAACTTTGAAAATTCACTATAAATTGTATAAACGGAAATAGAGAAGTTCCTTATATGGTTAGATTCATATTTGAGTCTAGTTTCCATTGGTATAAACAAACTAATTTTTAAGTGTGTACATTGATACAAAATAATACTTCTTTGAAGGTAGTACAAACATCCAGAACATGAAATTGTGATAAATTTGAGATATAACCAAATCAAAAGCAAAGGATCAAGTTAAAGCTTAGTGAGGCTTATATTTTGACTTGTATATAATTTCAAAGTGAGTGCAATGCATGCATAACATTATACATGTATGTTTTATAAATCATCAAGTAGGACTTGCGATAAGTCAACATTGATTATATTGGCATGATATTTATGTCATTTATCATACATTTGACACATTCTAAATATGTAAAAGGTTGATTATAAAATGTATTGATCACTGGTTAATATATATAATATTTATCATGAAAATATATGATATTTATCATGAATGTTATTGGGGGTATGAACTACCCAATGTTAGATTGTATTAATATAGTTTGCCTTTGATGGATTAAATAAATATAGACTATATGCCCAAGTATGTCATTGAGGGTCGGTGGTATTGATGACATGCCATAGAGTATAGCATCTGCATATCAGACCATACTAAAGGATACCTAGTACAGGTCAGTACTAAAGGATACCTAGTGCTGATGGTGGGCACAACCTTATGTGTCATATTCGAGATCAAACTAAAGGATACCTAGTGAGGGTCAGTACTAAAGAATACCTAGTGCTGATGGCAGACATGACCTCCTGTGTTATATCGGTTTAGCACTTCAGTGCTTATTTAACTCGAATATCGGGGTCCTCATAGGTTTATATTTTGGGGTATGGTTTATTGGTTAATAAATGATAAACAAGTGAATAAGCTATTGATCTTATGGAATATATAGCAAGTATATTGGTAAGAAATTTTATATGTGATTCATATCATGTTAATATTAGCATAATGATAGAGATTACAGGTAAAGTGATCATAATGCATTGCATATTATTATTGTTTACATTTATGTGTTGCATTTCCTTGAATAATTTTATGATTGCCTCACTGAGTGTATCTTAACGTGTGATGATTTTCATGCGTAGGTAAAAGATAGTGAGTGGAAGAAGGAATGGAGCATGACATCATCACCAATGAATATTTATAGGTAACAGTGATGACATCCTATTATGTTCTAAATTTTCTATCTGACATGTATACTAGTAAGAAATGTCTACAAAAAGAAATTTATCATATGGATAAATATTATTATATTAAATTAGGTTTTATATATTAATTAATTAGATTTTAAAAAATCAAGAGGGTTTTATTTATTATATGAAACAGAGCAAAACTTTCTCTTACTGCTTGGAAACGGATTTGAAATAGAAGGAAGAATATTATTTTTTTCTCTGATTAATTATCTATAATAAATGTTATAATTTGGAAACTTGTGAAAGAAACAAAATTTTACCCATTTTGAGTTAAATAATGTTTTAAATAATTGGTGTGACATCTTTAACTTGTAATAGTACACGTTTACGGGTTAAGGGTGTTACAATGGAGGCTAGTATGGCCATGACTGCGATCTTAAAATTGTTAGGGTGTAATATAGGTCTAAATGCACTCACAAACAAGACATATGTTATGGAACCCTTTCCAATCGTTTACATTTATGGACTTGGAAAATGACTATTTTCTGGTTAGGTTCCAGATTGAAGAAGACTATGTTAAAGTCCTTGCTGATGGACCCTGTCTTATTTATGACCAATACTTAATGATGCAAATATGGATAATGAATTTTTGTACCTTTCAACCTTATCCAACTAATGTTATCACTTGGATTAGACTTATGGGGCTACCAAAATACATGTACAATAAGAAAATTCTTAGTAGTATTGGTGGCCTCGTTGGTAGGGTTGCTAAGCTTGATTTTTATAGGGATACTAGCAACCAAAGGAGATTTTCTAGAGTTGTCATTTATGTTGACATGAAGGAACCTTTAGTGTCAAAAGTGGTGATTGGCGAAAAAATTCAAATGGTGGAATATGAGAACCTTCCCCAAATTTATTTTTCATGCAGGAGGTTCAAATACAAAAGAATAATGTCCTCATGAGGTCCAACCGATGGAGGTGAACTCTACTATCCCAAGGTAAACTAGGATAATGCTACTAACCCCACTCTAAATAAGTCTATGTCAATTCCTTAAAGCAGTTCGAAGATGTAGTTACGTACGTCCCTGAGATGCCAAAAAAATATAGATTTGAGTTACACCTATCATATATCCCTTAATTGGGAATGATTCAGTGATTTAATAGAACTAAATGTAGAAGTTATTTATATGGGCAATGACAATGCCCTTAAAACTGTTGGGATAGGTTCAATTCGATTGAAGAAGCAAGATCGATCGATTAGAGTTTTGTTTGATGTTCGATATATGCCCAGTTTGAAGAAGAATCTAATCTCATTAGGAACCTTAGAATCTAAAGGCTTAGTCATCAATATGAGAGATAGAGTTTTAACAGTCACATATGGTGCATTGGTGATAATAAAGGGCATCATAAAACTAACTTGTATTACTACCAAGGTAGTATAGTTATTGGAGCAGTAGCAACATCTTTCGATGGACATAAATTGGATTCAACCTTGTTTTGCATATGTGGTTGGGATACGTTGGCAAGAAATTCTTATAAATTCTAGTAAATTAATGATTATTGAAAGGTGCAAATGCCTGTAAATTAATTTTTTTTGAGCATAATGTTATGGGAAAGTAGACAAGAGTGAAATTCAACACTACTATCCATAATACGAAAGTTATTTTGAATTATGTTCACTCATATGTGTGATGTCTTTCTAAATCAATATCGTTGGGAGGAAAAAACTATTTTGTAACTTTGTTGATGACTTTTCTAAAGAGCTTAGTGTACAAAATGAAGTCTAAAGATGAAGTGCTAAAAATTTCCTAAAGTAGGAAAATATGATCGAGAACCAAACTGGAAGGAATATCAAACGACTTAGGAAGACAGTTGATGGGAATAGAAGTGATTCGCTCTTTGACTTTTTCCAAGAGTATGTCATTATTTGACACTTCACTATTAGACATACACCATAACAAAATGGGATAGTAGAGCATATGAATCGAACACTACTTGAAAGTTTGATGTATGTTGTCTAATGTTAGGTAGGGAAAACCATTTTGGGCTGAGTTTATGACATATATTAGTCATTTCATCAACTCTCTACCATCATTGGTGATTGGAGGAAAAATACCTCGTTATAAATTATGATTCCTTACATGTATTTGGATCCATTACTTATTAACATGTGAAGGAGTCAAAGCTTGATCCTAAAAAAAGAAGGCTCTTTTTATTGGGATCACTCATGGAGTGAAGGGATTTCATATTTGTTTTTAAACACAAATAAGATAATTTGTAGCAGAGATATTACCTTTTATGAATATATCATGTTGAAGAAGGTAACAAATGGAGATGCTCAACGACTAATACTCTATAGCAGGTGAAGTGTACTTCAAAACAAGTGGAGCTTCGAAGGATAATGATGAGCCAAACAATTGATGTTACTAATTCTCCAACTCCAATAGATGAATCAAACGAAGAAGAGTTTCAAACCCACGAACTATTGGAGACACCAAAGCACTTGTAGTTTGAAGGTCAATGAGAGAAATTCATAGACCTACTCAATTTACAGTTATGGTGGTTTATACTTTCTTGTGTTGATGATAATTCCTATTATTTACCAAGGAGCAATGCAAAGCTTAGAAAGTGCCAAGTGGAAAATCACCATGATTTAGAAATGCAGACTCTTCAAAAGAACACCACTTGGGATTTGACACTTTACCCTAAGTTAAAATGGTAATTGGACGCAAATGGTATTTAAAAAGAAAGAAATATCTCATGGCAAGAAATATGTTCTTTTAAGGCAATATTAATAGCTAAAGGCTACAATCAGAAGGAGAGAATCAAATATAATGAAGTATTTTCCCCTATGTGAAGCATTCCTCAATTAGAATAATATTGGCCTAGGTAGCACAATTGAATTTGAAGCTAGCTCAACTTGATGTAAAATTGCTTTCTTGCATAGTGATTTGAAAGAAGAGATCCATTTGACTCAGCCAAAAGGATACAAGTATGTTGGTCATGAAATAGGTTCGTAAGCTAAACAAGTTGCTTTATGGATTGAAGTAATCTCCAAGGCAGTCATATAAGAGATTCGATAGCTTTATGAGGAGATGAAAGGTACACAAGAAGTAAATGTGACCATTTTGGGTATTTGTAAAAGCTACAAGTTGAATCATTCATTTATATCCTCTTGTATATTAATGATATGTTGATAACTTCAAAGCTTAACAAGAGATAAAGAAATTAGAGGATCAGTTGACTCAAGAGTTTAAGATGAAGGATCTAGGTGAGACCAAGAAGATTCTTGGTTGGAAGATACGTAGAAAAAAAGGGGAAAGCTTTGTTTAACTCAAAATAAATATTTGAAAAAGGTATTACAATGTTTTGGTATGAAGAAAAACACAAACCATATAAGTACACAACTTGCTTCTCATTTGAAACTTAGCTCTTAGATATATCCTAAAACCAATGAAGAGTGAGAATATATAAAAAAAAGTTCCATATGCTAATGTAGCAAAGATCTTGATGTATGCAATGGTGTGTACTTGGCTTAATATTTCACAAGAAGTTGGACTTGTGAGCAAATACATGCATGATTTTGGAAAAGAAATCCGTAAGATGAAATGGATTCAGTGGTATCTCTAACAAACCATAGATGTTGGTTTAGATTTTGAGTAGGATGATGAACTTGGTCAGTTTTTGGTTGGGTATGTTGATTCAGACTGTAATACCGCCAAATTGATTAGTGAATAAAATATAACTTTTGAGAGTTTAGTGGTCAAAATAGAAACATATAAACATTCAAGGACCAAAGAGGTTATTTTCTCAAAAATAAATTTTATTCTATAAGAAATAGTTCACCTTTAAGAATATATTATTTATATAATTCACATTTCGATATAAATTTGTATAAAGATCTGTTAAGCTATAAATTTCAATAAAGTATTTGGATAATCAGATCAAATCGAAAGTTTACAAATATTTGAAGAATGGTAGTATGGGGTTTTAAATATTATATTTATAATTTTAATCAGTATAATTTAACATGGAATAGTTGGATTAAGTCGATTTTCCATGTTAATGTTGAATAGTGGAAATTAAGTGACTAAATTGAAATTTTGAAAAAGTGTAAGGGCCAAGATGAAAATTAATCAAATAAATGTTGATATTTATATGATGATGAAAGCTTGGAAAATGGTAAACATCTAGATTCATTAAGGGTAGAAATGAGTTTTTGACTAAAATGAATTTTAAATTCATTTTTCATTAGAATTTAACAAGTATACATAGATACTTTTGTAGAAAAATCAAGAAAAGTCCTTCTTCCTCCTATAAATTTTGTGCAAGATAAATAAAAATGAGTAAGGTATGTTTTCTTTCTTTTTTCTTCAGTTTAGTCCTTTTTAATTTGATTTTTTAAACAAGTTGTGAAATAGAAAAATGATCTATATCAAATTCTCTACCGTTGATGTGAATATTACATAATTACATGCTTGAATTAGTTTTTTTTGTTAGAGTGGATGATGAATAAATTGGATTTGGATTATTTATAGACATATGCTTGTGTTACTAATGTTAAAGTTGGTTTCAAGTTTAAATAATAATCAAAATTACTCAAAATGTAAATGTTTATATACTATTCCATTATGGTTAAGATTCATGAAGAAATGAAAAAAAATTGATTAGTTTTTGTTATGGAAATGATTGAAATTACATTGAAATGTTGTTAGGAAGATGAAAGCATGCTTGAATCAAGTTGAAAATGAAGCTTAATACACTTTAATCTATTACGCCTAAGGGAAGAAGACAAAGAAAATTTTTGGAAAAATTGTACAAGGTCTAGAAATGATGTGAATGATTCTACATGCTTAAAATATGATTAGTTCCAATTTGGAAAATTTTGAAAGTATAGGAACTTAATTGCATAAATGAGAAAAATGGGGATTCATGAGAAATTGTTTAATAGTTGATGTGTTATGTTGAAATTGAATGTTGGAATAATGAATTTGAATTAGGATGTTTATTGGGATTAAATATTAAAATTATGAAAACAATATTACTAATTCACATACTTTGTAAAATATGAGGATTAAAGTGTAATTATTCTATGGTTAAAGTACTATGCTAGAAATTAGATGTTATAATGTTGAATTAAAGTTAAAATATGAAATTGGATTAATTTGGAAAATTAGTAAAGTTTGTGGATTAAATCATAAAAACGGAAAAGATAAGGACTTAATTGAATTTTTTGTAATCATTGAGGTAAAATGTTTTAATTAAATGCTGGAAATTTTGGCTATGTTAATAAAGCTTGAATTGATGTTAAATATGTAAGATTTTTAAGATCGAGGACTAAATTACAAATTTGTATATGTTATGGGTATGAAATGGAAATTTGTATAAATTAATAAGTAGAAATTAAACATGTTATTAAAATGTTCGAATTTATTTTATGATGCTTAGATTTAGGATTGGATAGCAAAAGGACTATATTGAATAAATAGAAAACTTGAGATGAAATTTTGAAAAGAATTTATCCTATGATTTAAATTATGGAATAATTAATTTATAATTGAATTTGGAAATTTGTAATGGTATAAGGGTTAAATCCCAAAATGGAAAGATATTGAAGTCTTAAATGACAATTGTTTAATTATTAATAAAATATTTTAAATAATATATTGGAATCGAATATTAAAATATTGATTTAATATTGAAATGTTGATTTTGGACTAGTTTGTAAGTTTGCTAACATTTGGGAAATAAATATAAATTGCTTAAATGGTAAGCTTAAAGGTTACATAATAAATATGGATAATTAAAGTACTTGGGCAGTAAACAATAAATGCTGACTTTGATATTAAAGTATTATTTGAGACTGATTTGGAAATATGTATACGCCAAACGATCAAATTGAACATGTGAAGAAGTTATGAGATTAAATATAAATTTAGTGTAAGATGATATGAGAGGTTTAAGTGAATAGTAATAATAAATGTTTATTAGAGGGATTTGAAAGGCAAATTGAATTATGGTAAAAGAAATTAATATGAATATATATTAATGGTATTTTCAGAATATGTATACAATATGAATTTATTATATTAATTAAAGTATGAACAAATGATTAAAATAGTAAACGAATTTGATAATTTTCTATAAATATTTTTATAGGAAGAAGGATATAATATTCAAATAAAGCCTAGTGTATAAGACTTGAGAGATAGTGGTACGCGATGGAGTGTTATTGATCGAACATACAAAGGTATTATTGATGTACAACATAGATACTAGATACATTTATGTATCAGGATCATGGGTACAATGTTGTTGTGGTCTACAGTACCTGTAGATTCACAGTGCACCTATGGTGCAATCATAAGGCACTAAATGTGCCATACAACAACAAATCGTAGGTACTATACTGCATATAGTACAATAGAGTGCACCTGTGGTGAAATCATAGGGCACTAAATGTGCCATACAATCATTGATTACAAGCAACTCTGTTGCACACAGGGCACAAATTTGCCACACAGTTACATGCAATTTATACTATCCATATCATAGAACACTCAAGCATAGACTCACGTGTCATGTATTCTAATGATTATACATTGGGCCATAAAATAAAAGTGAAAGATATAGTACAGTAAGAGAAATAGTATAACAAAAGAAATTATACAGTAAAAGAATCATCACAGAAAAAGGAATAGTACGTTGAAAGAAACGCTACAGGAAAATAATAGTAAATTGAAAGGATTAGTATGAAAAAGATAAGTATAGGAAAAGAAACGATGCAAGTTTAATTATTATATTTTACAGAAACATAATAATACACTGAAAGGATTAGTACAAAAAAAAAGATAAATATAGGAAAAGAAACAATACAAGTTTAATTATTATATTTACAGTAAAATTCTATGAACATAGTGTAAATTACATTGAATGGTTTATAGACAAGGAGTTATTTTGGTTTGAATTGACATATGAATGATATGTATATCTATGTAATGATGATAATATAATAAAAGTTATTATCAGTGGGTGGCAATGTGGTGGTAAACAACAACCAAAAGAAATATGTTTTGAAATAAGTCTGATTATAGATGTTATAGATAATTTATATAGTGTTATAAATAGGAAATACAAAAACCATGCTCAAATGAGAAATAATACAGTATAAGAAATGTAATAAGGAAATATAAAATATGATAAGATACTAAGTGGTTATGTATGCGTGTAGTAAAATTTTATGTTATAAAGATAAATCTTTTAAAATTTAAATTAGGTAGTTTTAAATTATGATATCAAATGGTATTAAACTGTCTAGATATTGAGCGAAATCGGGTGTAAATTGAAATTAAAATATTACATCATGATTTTACGTGGTTAAATAGTTTGATAATAAATTTTAAATTAGCAGATTTTAAAATAAAAAATTTTCCCTCATTCAAAAAGTAATTTTTAAATAGAAACATGTGACATTCTTAACTTGTATTAAAAAAATGAATGTTGATTATGGTGTTACACAGACTATGATGGTGATTTGGATAAACATTGATCAAGTACTAAGTATTAGTTTACTTTGGCAAAAGCCCTAGGGAGTTAGAGGTATACTTTATAGTATATGGTGGCTTTGTCTACTACAGAGGCAAAGTACATGAAAGTTTCAAAAAATACTAAGGAGACTATTTGGCTTAATAGATTGTTGGTAGACTTGAAAAATGTTCAAAGTCATATTAGTATCCATTGCGATAGTTAGAGGGCCATTCACTTAACGAAAACTAATTCTACTATTCAAGAACTGAGAACATCGATGTGAGATACCACTTTCTGTGGGAGATCTTTGAGGAATGAATGATTCTACTTCAGAGGATTGTGATGGCACAAAATCCTACATATATGATGACCAAGGTGATAACAAAAATCAAGTTTAGTCATTGTTGTTGAATCAAAAAGAGTTAAAATTCTAATTGATCGAGAAGAAGAAAAACTCTCTTTAGAATAATCTCACAAAATTGCAAAAGGGAAGAACTCTTAAGAAAGCTTTCAAATGCTTATAATTAAGCTTTGATTGTTAGATGATACAACTCAAATACAAGTAGGGTATTTATAGGTTTCAAGAAACAATCTAAACCACTCATTGAAATAAGCACTAAATAATCTAAACCTTTGAAATTAAAACACGAGAAAAATACTTAATTTTCACCTAACTAAATTGATGTAAGCAATGACATCAAAACTAAATTGATGTAAGCAATGACATCAAAACTAAATTGATGTAAGCAATGACATCAAATTAATTTAGGTGTGAACTTATTTAGGCTAATATTGAATTTTCAACACTCCCCCTCAATGTTAGCCTTCATTCTTTGAATCACGCCATGCTGACGACGGAAATGTTCAAACTTTCCAATACTCAAGTTTTTTGTAAACAAGTCAACAATTTGCTCATCTGTCTTGATTTTCCACATCTCAATCTCTTCTTGCAAAACTTTTTCCCTAACAAAGTGGTAATGTACTTCCACATGTTTAGTTCTTGCATGAAAAACAGGATTATCCGCCAGCCGAATTACCGATTGGTTGTCATAGTACAAAGGAATTGCATAATCTACTGGTTGATGTAGATTATTCATCAACTGTATCAACCATATACTCTCTTGAGCTGCAATTGCTGCTGCTCAATACTCAGCTTCAGTGGTTGACAATGATACCGTTGGTTGTCTTTTGCTACACCAAGAAAATGTTCCGGAGCCAAGCTTAAACACATACCCAGTTGTTGATCTCCTGGTGTCATGATCTCCTGTATAATCAGCATCACAATAACCAACTAACTTGCAGTCTTCACCTTTATTGTACAAAAGTCCATAGTCAATTGTACTCTTCACATATCTCAGTATTCGTCGAACTGCTTCCAAATGAGGCTTCTTTGGATTTTGCATATACCGACTCATCACACCAACTGCATAAGAAATGTCAGGTCGGGTCAAGGTTAAGTAGATCAGACTACTTACCAATTGTCGATATATTGTTGCATCTTCTAAATCTTTTCCTTTATGTGAACACATTTTGACATTTGGTTCCATTGGCGATGAAATTGACTTGCATTCGAGCATTCAAAACCTCTTCAATAAATCTTTAGCATATTTCTGTTGACATAGAAATATTCTTTCGTGTGTGCGATCAACCTCTAGACCAAGGAAGTGCTTAAGTTGTCCAAGTTCCTTAATTTGGAAACGAACTGATAAATTCTCCTTCATTTGAAGAATTTCTACCTCATCATCACCGATTATGATTAAGTCATCCACGTAGACTAGCACGATAGCTAGCTTACCTTCATTGACTTTGACGAACAAACTAGAATCTGCAGGTGTTACTAAATAACCACTTTTCATTAAAAATTCAACAATCTTACCATACCACGCCCTAGGTGCTTGTTTCATCCGTAGAGTGCTTTTCATATCTTACACACATATTCAGGATGATCTTGACTTTGAAAACCCATTGGTTGGGTCATGTAGATCTCTCGATCTAGCTTTCCATGTAGAAAAGCATTCTTCACATCCCTCTACCACAAGTTCCAGTCTTTGTTGGCTGCAAGTGCAAGTAGGACTCGTACGGTTGTAAGTTTTGCCATTGGACTAAATGTTTCATCATAGTCTAGTCCATACTGTTGAGAGAAACCACGAGCTACCAATCGCGCTTTGTACCTCTCGATTGACCCATCTGGACGACGCTTTATCTTGTAAACCCATTTGCAAGATATGGGTTTCACATCTTTTATCTTTGGCATAATACCCCAAGTTTGGTTTTGCTGAAGTGCATCTCTTCTTTCATAGCTGTCATCCACTCAGAACTCTGCGATGCTTCTTCGAATGTCTCAGGCTCTGTTGCTTCTTCAATTATGGCTGCATTGACATATTTGGGATTTGGCCTTCGTATTCTTGTTGACCTTCAGAGTTGAGATTGTGGAATTGATTCTTCTGTTTCACTAGGCCCACCTTCTTCGTTTGGTTGTTGATACACACCAGTTTGCCAAGGATTCTGAGTCACTCTTTGTTCGACATCATCTCCATTTGGATCTTCTGATTCATCTGAACTTGTTTGGAGTTGAACAGCATGATCCCCCATCTTTTGTTGTAGATTGTCTCCAAATTCCCTCGAATATGGCAATACCTCATTCTCTAAGGACCACCAAGAATATGCTTCATAAAATATCACATTTCGTGACGTGTAGAATATTCCACTAATTGGATCACAACATTTCCACCATTTTCTCTGGCTGTCGTATCCCACAAAGATACATCTAACAACTTTCTTGTCAAACTTGCTCCGTAAATGATCAGGAACAAACACATAACATACACAACCAAATACTCAAAAGTAGCTAACTGTAGGTTTTATGTTCCATAGTTTCTCAAAGGGTGAAACAAATCCTAACCTTGGTTGAGGAAGTCTGTTGATCACAAAGGCTGCAGTCCTCATTGCTTCAGCCCAAAACCTTCCAGGTACATTCTTTGCATGTAGCATACTTCGACAAATTTATGCAAGATACCAGTTTTTCCTTTTCACTACACCATTCTGTTGTGGCGTGTTGGCACAAGTGTACTGATGACGTATTCGACATTCCCTTAGGTATTAAGAGAACTCGTTTGATCTATATTCTCCTCCGTTATCTGTGCGCAAGCAACATATCTTTTTTCCCACTTCTCATTCAGCTGAGTCTCTGAACTCTTTAAACTTTGAGAACGTGTCAGATTTTTCTTTCATAAAGAAAACCCACACATACCTAGAGCAGTCATCAATGAATGTTACCATGTACCGCATACCGCTAATTGACTGTTGCTTAACCGGTCCGAACACATCAGAGTGAACCAACTCCAACGGTTCTTTTTCTTTAACCTTTGACTCATCATATGGTAATTGGTGTGCTTTACCATACTGGCATCCCGCACAGACCGTGTCTGTTCTCACTTTTAGTTGAGGAAGCCCCTTTAGCATCGACTTCTTCACCATCACACTTAGCTTGGAATATCTAACATGGCCTAACCGCATGTGCCATAGATCTGATGTCTCATTTTTTCTTGTCTTGTCTACATATGCAGACTCTGCTGACATCACGTAGATTGACTCCAAACGTCGTCCCTCCATTATTTGTGTTTCTGAGATTTTGACGTCACGATAAACCTTCACGTCTTGGGGACCAAATAAGGCATAATGGCTTGATGATGTTAATTGAGCCACATATAACAAAATTTTCTTCATTCCTGGGACATGGTAAACATCTTGAAGTTGCACCTGGTTAGTATTATATCGAGGCGTAACTATCGTCTTACCGATGTGAGTTATCGGTAACCTTGAGTTATCAGCTCTCACCACCACACGACCTCCATTGTACTCAGACAAGTTTTACAACTTCTGTTTGTCACCTGTCATATGATTTGATCAGCTCAATTCTACGATCCAATCATTCTTGTAGTCAATCCGTTCTGGTGTTGTTACCATGAGAGCTAATTCTTCTTCTTCCGTAGCAAATAACGCTTCAGCATCCTAACCATCTTCACTATTCTCCTTCGAACTGGAAGTAGTAGTATTACTTTCAACATGATTTTCTTGGTCCAACAGTCTTTTCCATGTGACCTATCTTCCCGCAGTTGTAATACTTGCCATCAAACTTTCTACTATTACCGTAATTCTTGGATGCTTCCCCTGAATGAGGGCCTCCATTTCCTTGGTAATTTTTCACCTTGTCACCATCCTTTTTAGATCCACTGCTAGTATACCGCTGAAAAGTGCCTCTGCTTTTGTTGGTGTAGAGCGCTTCCTCTTTACCCTTTAGCGAGACTCATCCCATTTGCTTGGCCATGACTTCTTGACCTGCAAGAAAATTTTGAACTCAACAAGCGATGGTTGTGTCGGCCATCCTTGTACAGCGGTAACAAACCCTCGATATTCGGGTTTCAAACCATGGACAATTATTATTTTAATATTGGCTTCCCCAATAGTAGCCGTCGGATCTAATTCTGAAATTTCGCGGCATATCGACTTTACCTTGGGAAAGTATTGGGCAAACCGCCATGTCGCGTTGTACCATTGATAGAAGTTCATTCTCGAGAAGTTGTAATTTTGTATCGTTGCTCTTTGAAAAGAGTGTAACAAAAATGTCCCATGCTTCCTTTGGTATTTTAGCATCCCGAATGTGCTCCAACATTTCTTCTTCAATTGTGGTCTTTAAAGAAAACATTGCTTTTCCTGCTTTAATTTTCCATTTTCGCAAGATGCCATTGGCATCTTCTGCCGCCGGTTTGTAACTTCACCACCACCGACAACCTCCCAAAGGTCTTGACCTTGTAAGTATGGCTTTATACATATTGCCCACGTGTTGTAGTTTTTATTGTTGAGCTTCTTGATTCCTCCAACTAATTGAAGTCACCCATCTTAATGGCAAGGTTTTGACTACACTGAACAAGATTGAGTAACAAACGTGAAGAGTACTAAATTACTCTAGACACAAAGAAGCTTTACAAGGTTTGTAATAACCCCGACAATAATCTCAAAAAATCTTTTCTGATGTGGAAGATCAGTTAAAAACTGCAGCCACAGAGCATACTTGGAATTTCAAGAGACCTTAAAAACGTGGCTTTGATACCAATTGTTGAATTAAAAAGAGTAAAAACTCTAATTGATCGAGAAGAAGAAAAGCTCTCTTTAGAATAATCTCACAAAATTACAAAAGGGAAGAACTCTTAAGAAAGCTTTCAAATGCTTATAATTAAGCTTTCATTGTTGGATGATAAAACTCATATACAAGTACGGTATTTATAGGTTACAAGAAACAATCTAAACTACTCATTAAAATAAGCACTAAATAATCTAAACCATTGAAATTAAAACATGAGAAAAATACTTAATTTTCACCTAACTAAATTGATGTAAGCAATGACATCAAATTAATTTAGGTGTGAACGTATTTAGGCTAATATTGAATTTTCAACAATTGTTCGCACTTGGTTAACATCGTGAAGATAACTTTATTTTGGGAGTTAAAGAAGATAACTTTATTTGGTTAACATCCATCGAGTGTATAACGCTCATAAACACATTTGGAGGTAGTATAGAAGATAACTTTCTTTAGGGAGTTACATAAGATTTTGAGAAGCTTTTTGAATTTAAAGCTAAGGTAGAGATTTGTTAAAAGTGGCTTGAAATGTAGAAGTTTCAAAGTCATTAAATCAAACCATTTAATTCCAAATTAAATGTAGTATGGGATGATTAAAGTTTTATCCCTAAAATATTAGGTTATTTACAAGATCAATCCCTATAGTTTAACTATAAATATTTCTAACCATTTTCATTTCAAATCATCAAAAAATCCCAAACTATCTCTCCCATTTGGTTCTCTTCTTCTATTTGTAATATTTGGGAATTCTTAAGAAATTACATTTGTTTATACCATTTTAACAATAGTGAAGTTATCATTCGGTGGTGCCCGAGGAGTAGACAACATTTAGTTAAACCTCTTAAATTCTGTGTGTTCTCTCCATTATTTACTTTCATAGTTGAATATTGTTTTTTCATTGGATTACAATATTAAATAGTTTGGCGAGTTTTTCCACTATAAAATTTTTGATACTTTAGATCTTGATATTTCAACTCATATTTAAAGCTCTGTTAGTGTGGGAATAACCCGATTTCTCCAACATTTATGTATAGTAGACCAAATGTTCCTAGTTATTTAAGTAAACCAATCTTTTATAGTTGGAAAGCATTTGAATCGCATGATTATGAGATTCTTTTCTGTGTTAGTAAGAAAATTCAACTACATTGAAAAGTTGGCAAGTGAATCATGAATGAGAAGATTAATATCTCTCAAAGCTAAGCCCAAAAATATTAATTCCTTAAGCACAAAATAACAACTTAAAGCATGTTGATCGACATATGTTTTGGGCTATATATCTTCCGCACACCAAGTTTTAAGTAACTTAGACATAAAGCTAAAGGAAATAAAAATAACTAAGGACAATATATGAAAAATAGAGAGTTGGACTGGAAGGAAGCTGTAGAAACGACAGAAAAAGATAAAAACATTTAATTTCATCTTATATTTCTCTTATTTTTTTACCCTAATACATAAGGTTTATATAACCTTTTACAAATACCAACTCTAACATTTATTTATTTATAAAGCATGCTACACAATCCATAAAATAAAAGGAAATTCAGACAGTTCTACAGAAACATGAATTGAACGAGGTTTTATAGAAACTTAACTCAAGAAATAAGAAAAAATAATCATATTTTCAACTATGTCAAGAATCCTTCATATGTGAACCAGAAGATGCATTTGATCCATTGTCAAATTCAAGGCTAGCTCAGTCTGACACCATGTATCTTAAACTCCTAATGTGAAACCGAAAAGGTTTGTAATCTACTAAGGAACTTGACTCACCATACATTTAAAGACCATATTTTGGTTAAGACAACTCAACCATGGGTTATCTTTGAAAATATGTGGAACTCCAAGCTTGATCATTTTCCTCATAAGTGTTTTTATAGTCATCATCTACAACACTAAAAATGTTAGCATTACCTTATCCACTATAGTATATCAAATAACCAAAACCATCTTCATAAATAGATGAAACATGGACCATGCCAAAAACATACAACTGGGCATCATTGATAATACCATTATCAACACTTCTATATTAAAACAAGCTATAAGAAACAACAAGGCCATTAAACATAAGGTGAAGAAGTTTTAAAAAATTGTTGAATATCATTTGGTTGAAGAAATATGAAGGTTGGGTAAGAAATGAAGGGCTTGCAATGAGGAATAAAGGGAAAAACAACAGCTTACCAATAAATCGTGTATTAGTATTTTACTTATTCATGCACATGTTGTTGTTAGACCTTGTAGATGTTGTGCTAATACTCGGGACCTTAAGGGATAACAATAATGTAACACCCCAATTTTTTTCCTAAATTTAAAACTGTATAATTTGGGAATTTTCTTTAAATCCCTAAATTGAATTTAGTGACCATTTTGTAAAAGAAATAAAACTTTAGGCACGTTTATTGAACCCTAAGTAAAAATAGGGACCATCCTTATGAATTATTTATTTTTGATTAACAAAACCCTAGCTCTATATCACAAACGGTTGCCCTCTTTGTTATATTTTACTTTATTTTCTTTCTTTACTTTTGTGTGTCGTGTATCCTCTTTTTTTCCTTGTCACAATGTCACATTCCCACTAAACCAAGCTCACTAGAGCAGTTGACAAACCATATCATTTACCTTTCCTTGGCATAATGGTGTTGTTAATGTTGACTTATTTTTGATAAAGAGAAGCAAAATCCTCGTTGCATAGAGGGTGCCCTGTTGCCGTCCATTTTTTTATTGGTCACTTGAGTGTTCAAGTTCACATGAGGGAAAGCCAAAATGACTGATTTCAGGACGAGAAGTACCCCTGCTAGTTGTGGTTTTCGTTGATGAATATCGTTGGCCTCACCTCGAATGTTGCCATGTACAAAGTTATCCTTTTCAATCATGACCACTATCATTTTATCTGTCACAAATTGGAAGTATAGTTTGGAAAACCCGTTATATATTATGATTCCTAACATATATTTGGATATTACTTATTAAAATCTGAAGGAGTCAAATCTTGATCCTATAGAAAATAATGCTCTTTTAATGGGGATCACTCATGAAGTGAAGGGATTTAATCTTTGGTGCTTAAACACAAAGAAGCTAATCTATAATAGAGATGTTACCTTTGATGAATTTATCATGTTGAAAAATGTAACAAATGGAGATGTTCAGATGAGTAGTACTCCATAGCAGGTGAATTGTACTCCAAAACAAGTGAAGCTTCGATGGATAATGATTACCCAAACAACTGATGTTACTAATTCCCCAACTTCAATAGAGGAATCAAAAGAAGAAGAATTTCAAACCCAAGAACTATTGTAGACACCAAAACCACTTGTAGTTTAAAGGCCAATGAGAGAAATTCATAGACCTACTCGATTAACAAATACGGTGGTTTATTCCTTTCTATTTGTTGATGATGATATTCCTATTATTTATCAAGGAGCAATGCAAAGCATAGAAAGTGCCAAGTGGAAAAGAACCATGGATGAAGCAATGCGGTCTCTTCAAAAGAACACCACTTGGGATTTGATGCCTTTACCCTAACATAAAATAGTAATTGGACGCAAGTGGTATTTAAAAAGAAAGAAATATCTCCTATCAAGAAAGATTTTCTCTATAAGGTAATTTTAATATCTAAAGGATACTCTGAAAAGGAGGGAATCAAATACAATGAAGTATTTTCCCTTGTGTGAAACATTCCTAAATTAAAATAGTATTAGCGTAGGTAGTACAATTCAAGTTGGAGCTAGCTCAACTTGATGTAAAGATGGCTTTCTTGTATGATGATTTGAAAGAAGAGATCCATATGACTAATCTAAAAGGATAAAAGTATGTTGGTGATGTGAAATAGGTTTGTAGGCTAAACAAGTTGCTTTATGGATTGAAGCAATGTTTTATCGATTGAAGCAATCTTTCGAAGAAGTCGTATAAGTGATTCGATAGATTTATGAGGTGAAAAAGGTAAAAAAGAAGTAACTACGACCATTTTGTGTATTTGAAAGAGCTACAAGATGAATCATTCATTTATATCATCATATATATTAATGATTTATTGATCACTTCAAAGAGTAAACAAGAGATAATCAAATTAGAGGACCAGTTAAATCTAGAGTTCAAGATGAAGGATCTAGGTGAGACCAAGAAGATTCTTTGTATGAAGATAAGTAGAGACAAACTGAGGGGTAAGCTTTGTTTAACTCAAAATTAATTTTTGAAAAAGGTATTACAATGTTTTGGTATGAAAGAAAACACAAAACATTTAAGTACCCAACTTGCTTCTTATTTGAAACTTAGCTCTGAGTTATCTCCTAAAACTAATAAAGAGCGAGAATATATAACAAAAGTTCCATATGCTAATGTAGTAAAGAGCTTGATATATGCAATGGTGTGTATGTGGTTAATATTTCACAAGAAGTTGGTGATTGGAGGAAAAACAACCCGTTATAAATTATGATTCCTTACATGTATTTGGATTCATTACTTATTAACATGTGAAGGAGTCAAAGCTTGATCCTAAAAAAGAAGACTCTTTTTATGGGGATCACTCATGGAGTGAAGGGATTTTATATTTGGTTTTTAAACACAAATAAGATAATTTGTAGCAGAGATGTTACCTTTGATGAATCTATCATGTTGAAGAAGGTAACAAATGAAGATGTTCAGACGACTAATACTCTATAGCAGGTGAAGTGTACTTCAAAACAAGTGGAGATTCGAAGGATAATGATTAGACAAACAATTGATGCTACTAATTCTCCAACTCCAATAGAGGAATCAAACGAAGAAGAGTTTCAAACCCATAAACTATTGGAGACACCAAAAGCACTTGTAGTTTGAAGGTCAATGAGAGAAATTCATAGACCTACTCAATTTACAGTTATGGTGGTTTATACCTTTCTAGTTGTTGATGATGATATTCCTATTACTTATCAAGGAGAAATGCAAAGCTTAGAAAGTGCCAACTGGAAAATCACCATGGATTTAGAAATGCAGACTATTCAGAAGAACACCACTTGGGATTTGATGTCATTACCCTAAGTTAAAATGGTAATTGGACGCAAGTGGTATTTAAAAAGAAAGAAATATCTCCTAGCAAGAATTATGTTCTCTGTAAGGCAAGATTAATAGCTAAAGGCTAAACTCAAAAGGAGGGAATCAAATATAATGAAGTATTTTCCCCTATGTGAAGCATTCTTTAATTAGAATAATATTGGCCTAGGTAGCACAATTGAATTTGCAGCTAGCTCAACTTGATGTAAAATTGCTTTCTTGCATGGTGATTTGAAAGAAGAGATCCATATAACTCAACCAAAAGGATACAAGTATGTTGGTGATGAGAAATAGGTTCATAAGCTAAATGAGTTGCTTTATGGATTAAAGCAATCTCCAAGGCAGTCATATAAGAGATTCGATAGCTTTATAACGAGAAAAAAAGGTACACAAGAAGTAAATGTGACCATTTGTGTATTTGTAAAAGCTACAAGTTGAAGAATATATTTATATCCTCTTGTATATTAATGACATGTTGATAACTTCAAAGCTTAACAAGAGATAAAGAAATTATAGGATCAGTTGACTCAAGAGTTTAAGATGAAGGATCTAGGTGATACCAAGAAGATTCTTGGTATGAAGATAAGTAGAGACAAAATGAGGGGCAAGCTTTATTTAACTCAAAATTAATATTTGAAAAAGCTATTACAATGTTTTGGTATGGAGAAAAACACATAACAAATAAGTATACAACTTACTTCACATTTGAAAGCTCTTAGATATATCCTAAAACTAATGAAGAGTGAGAATATATAACAAAAGTTCCATATGCTAATGTAGTAAAGATCTTGATGTATGCAATGGTGTGTACTTGGCTTGATATTTCACAAGAAGTTGGACTTGTGAGCAAGTACATGCATGATTCTGAAAAAGAAAATTCCGTAAGATGTGAAATGTATTCAATGGTATCTTAACAAACCATAGATGTTGGTTTAGATTTTGAGTAGGATGATGAACTTGGTCAGTTTTTGGTTGGATATGTTGATTCAGATTGTAATACCACCAAAATTTGATTAGTGATAAAACATAACTTTTGAGAGTTTAGTGATCAAAATAGAAATATAGAAACATTCAAGGACCAAAGAGGTTATTTTCTCAAATAGAATTTTTATTCTATAAGAAATAGTTCACCTTTAAGAATATATTCTTTATATAATTCACATTTCGATATGAAATTTGTGTAAAGATCTAGTAAGCTATAATTCACATTTCGATATAGAAACATGGAATAGTGGGTTTAAGTGGATTTTCCATGTTAAAGTTGAATAGTGGAAAATAAGTGACTAAATTGAAATTTTGAAAAAGTGCAAGGGCCAAGATAAAAATTAATCAAATAAATATTGATATTTATATGATGATGAAAGCTTGGAAATTGGTAAACATCTGATTCATTAACGGTAGAAATGAGTTTTGGACTAAAATGAATTTTAAATTCATTTTTCATTAGAATTTAATAAGTATACATAGATATTTTTTGTAGAAAAATCAAGAAAAGTCTTTTTTATAAATTTTGTGCACGATACATAAAAATGAGTAAGGTATGTTTTCTTCATTTTTTCTTCAGTTTAGTCATTTTTAATTTGATTTTTTAAACAAGTTGTGAAATAGAAAAATGATCTATATCAAATTCTCTACCGTTTGATGTGAATATTACATAATTTACATGCTTGAATTAGTTTTTTTGTTACAGTGGATGATGAATAAATTGGATTTGGATTATTTATAGGCATACGTTTGTGTTATTACTGTTATAAAGTTGTTTTCAAGTTCAAATAATAATCAAAATTACTCAAAAATGTTTATATACTATTCCATTATGGTTAAGATTCATGAAGAAATGAAAAAAATTGATCAATTTTTGTTATGGAAATGATTGAAATTACATGGAAATGTTGTTAGGGAGATGAAAGCATGCTTGAATCAAGTTGAAAATGAAGCTTAATACACTTTAATCTATTAGGCCTAAGGGAAGAAGACAGAAAAATTTTGGAAAAATTATACAAGGTCTAGAAATGATGTGTGAATGATTCTACATGCTTAAAATATGATTAGTACCAATTTGGAAAATTTTGAAAGTATAGGAACTTAATTGCATAAATTGAGAAAAATGGGGATTCATGTGAAATTATTTAATAGTTGATGTGTTATGTTGGAATGATCAATTTGAATTAGGATATTTATTGAGATTAAATATTAAAATTATGAAAATAATATTACTAATTCACATACTTTGTAAAATGTGAGGATTAAAGTGTAATTATTCAATGGTTAAAGTACTATGCTGGAAATTAGATGTTATAATGTTGAATTAATGTTAAAATATGAAATTGGATTAATTTGGAAAATTAGTAAAGTTTGTGGATTAAATCATAAACATGGAAAAGATAAGGATTAATTGAAATTTTTGTAATCATTAAGGTAAAAGTTTTTAATTAAATGCTGGAAATTTTGGTTATGTTAATAAAGCTTGAATTGATGTTAAATATGTAAGATTTTTAAGATCGAGGACTAAATTAAAAATTTGTATAAGTTATGGGTATGAAATGGAAATTTGTATAAATTAATAATTAGAAATTAAACATGTTATTAAAGTGTTCGAATTTATTTTATGATGCTTAGATTTAGGATTAGATATCAAAAAGGACTATATTGAATAACAGAGAAAACTTGAGATGAAATTTTGAAAAGAATTTATCCTATGATTTAAATTATGGTATAATGAATTTAGAATTGAATTTGGAAATTTGTAATGGTATAAGAGTTAAATCCCAAAATGGAAAGATATTGAAGTCTTAAATGACAATTGTTTAATTATTAATAAAATATTTTAAATAATATATTGGAATCGAATATTAAAATATTGATTTAATATTGAAATATTGATTTTGGACTAGTTTGTAAGTTTGCTATCATTTGGGAACTAAAATATAAATTGCTTAAATGGTAAGCTTAAAGGTTACATAATAAATATGGATAATTAAAGTACTTGAGCAGTAAATAATAAATGGTGACTCTGATATTAAAGTATTATTTGAGACTGATTTGGAAATATGTATAAGCCAAACGATCAAATTGAAAAGGTGGAGAACTTATGAGATTAAAATATAAATTTAGTGTAAGATGATATGAGAGGTTTAAGTGAATAGTAATAATAAATGTTTATTAGAGGGATTTGAAAGACAAATTGAATTATGGTAAAAGAAATTAGTATTGATTATATATTAATGGTATTTTCAGAATATGTATACAATTATGAATTTATTATATTAATTAAAGTACGAACTCATGATTAAAATAGTTAACGAATTTGATAATTTTCTATAAATATTTTTATAGGAAGAAGGATATAATATTTCTAACAAAAGCCTAGTGTATAAGACTTGAGAGACAATGGTACGCGAGGTGGAGTGTTATTGATCGAACATACAAAGGTATTATTGATGTACAACATAGATACTAGATACATTTATGTATTCAATATCATGGGTACAATGTTGATGTGGTCTACAGTACCTGTAGATTCACAGTGCAGCTACGGTGCAATCATAGGGCACTAAATGTGTCATACAACAACAAATCGTAGCTAACTATACTGCATATAGTACAATAGAGTGCACCTGTGGTGAAATCATATGGCACTAAATGTGTCATACAATCATTGATTACAAGCAACTCTGTTCCACACAGGGCACAAATTTGCCACACAGTTACATGCAATTTATACTGCCCATATCATAGAACACTCAAGAATAAACTCATGTGCCATGTATTCTAATGATTATATATTGGGCCATAAAATAAAAGTGAAAGATATAGTAGAGTAAGAGAAATAGTATAATAAAAGAAATTATACAGCAAAAGAATCATCACAGAAAAAGGAATAGTACGTTGAAAGAAACGATACAGGAAAAATAATAGTACATTGAAAGAATTAGTATGAAAAAGATAAGTATAGGAAAAGAAACGATAAAAGTTTAATTATTATATTTTACAGAAACGTAATAGTACACTAAAAGGATTAGTACTGAAAAAAAGATAAATATAGGTAAAGAAAGGATACAAGTTTAATTATTATATTTTACAGTAAAATTCTATGAACATGGTGTAAATTACATTGAATGGTTTATAGACAAGGAGTTATATTGGTTTGAATTGACATATGAATCATATGTATATCTATGTAATGATGATAATATAATAAAAGTTGTTGTCAGTGGGTGGTTGTGTGGTGGTAAACAACAACCAAAAGAAATATGTTTTAAAATAAGTCTGATTATAGATGTTATAGATAATTTATATATAGGGTTATAAATAGGAAAGTAGAAAAACCATGCTCAAATGGGAAATAATACAGTATAAGAAATGTGATAAGGAAAAATGAAAATATGATAAGATACTAAGTGGTTATGTATGTATGTAGTAAAATTTTATGTTATAAAGATAAATCTGTTAAAATTTAAATTAAGTAGTTTTAAATTATGATATCAAATAGTATTAAACTGTTAAGATATTGACCGAATTCGGGTGTAAATTGAAAATTAAAATATTACATCATGATTTTTCATGGTTAAATAGTTTGATAATAAATGTTAAATTATGAGGTTTTAAAAGAAACAATTTTCCCTCTTTCGAATAGTAATTGTTAAATCGAAACATGTGACATTCTTAATTTGTATTAAAAAATGAATGTTGATTAAGGGTGTTACATAGACTTTGATGGTGATTTGGATAAGCATTGATCAAGTACTAAGTATTAGTTTACTTTGGCAAAAGCCCTAGGGAGTTAGAGGTATACTTTATAGTATACGGTGACTTTTTCTACTACAGAGGCAAAGTACATGAAAGTTTCAAAAAATACTAAGGAGGCTATTTGGCTTAATAGATTGTTGGTAGACTTGAAAAATGTTCAAAGTCATATTAGTATCCATTGTGATAGTTAGAGAGCCATTCACTTAACGAAAACTAATTCTACTATTCAAGAACCGAGAACATCGATGCGAGATACCACTTTCTGTGGGAGATCTTTGAGGAATGAATGATTCTACTTCAGAGGATTGTGATGGCACAAAATCCTACATATATGATGACCAAGGTGATAACAATAATCAAGGCCAGTCATTTTCTGCACTTGGTTAACATCGTGAAGATAACTTTATTTGGGGTGTTGAAGAAGATAACTTTATTTGGTTAACATCCATCGAGTGTATAAAGCTCATAAGCACATTTGGAGGCACTATAGAAGATAATTTTCTTTAGGGAGTTACATAATATTTTAAGAGGCTTTTTGAATTTAAAGCTAAGGTAGAGATTTGTTAAAAGTGGCTTGAAATTTTGAAGTTTCAAAGTCATTAAATCAAACCGTTTAATTCCAAATTAAATGTTGCATGGGATGATTAGTGTTTTATCCCTAAAATATTATGTTATTTACAAGATCAATCCCAGTAGTTCAACTATAAATATGTCTAACCATTTTCATTTCAAATCTTCCCAAAAATCCCACACTATCTCTCCCATTTGGTTCTCTTCTTCTATTTGTAATATTTGGGAATTCTTAAGGAATTACATTTGTTTATACCATTTTAACAATAGTGAAGTTATCATTCGGTGGTGCCCGAGGAGTAGACAACATTTAGTTGAACCTCTTAACCTCTGTGTGTTCTCTCCATTATTTACATTCGCTGTTAAATATTGGTTTTTTCATTGGATTATAATATTCAATAGTTTGACGAGTTTTTCCACTGTGCAAATTTTGATAGTTTTGATCTTGATATTTCAACTCATATTTAAAGCTATGTTTGTGTGGGAATAACCCGATTTCTCCAACATTTATGTATAGTAGACCAAATGTTCGTAGTTATTTAAGTAAACCAATCTCTTATAGTTGGAAAGCATTTGAATTGCATGATCATGAGATTCTTTTCTGTGTTACTAAGAAAATTCAACTCCATTGAAAAGTTGGCAAGTGAATCATGAATGAGAAGATAAATATCTCTCAAAGCTAAGCCCAAAAATATTAATTCCTTAAGCACAAAATAACAACTTAAAGCATGTTGATCGACATATGTTTTGGGCTATATATCTTCCGCACACCAAGTTTTAAGTAACTAAGACATAAAGCTAGAGGAAATAAAAATAACTAAGGACAATATATTAAAAATAGAGAGCTGGAGTGGAATGAAGCTGTAGAAAAGACAGAAAAAGCTAAAATCATTTCATTTCATCTAATATTTCTCTTATTTTTTACCCTAATACATAAGGTTTATATAACCTTTTACAAACACCAACTCTAACATTTATTTAATTATAAAAGCCTGTTACACAATCCATAAAATAAAAGGAAATTCAGACGGTTGTAAAGAAACATTCATTGAACGAGGTTCTGTGCAAACTTAACTCAAGAAATAAGAAAAAATAATAATATTTTCAACTATGTGAAGAATCCTTCATATGTGAACCAGAAGATGCATTTGATCTATTGTCAAATTCAAGGCTAGCTCGGCTTGACACTATGGATCTTAAACTCCTAACGAGAAACCAAAAAGGTTTGTAATATACTAAGGAACTTGACTCACCATACATTTCAAGGCCATATTTTGGTTAAGACAACTCAACCATGGGTTATCTTTGAAAATATGTGGAACTCCAAGCTTGATCATTTTCCTCATAAGGGTTTCATAGTCATCATCTACAACACTAAAAATGTTAGCATTACCTTATCCACTATTCTATATCAAATGACCAAAACCATCTTCATAAATAGATGAAACATGGACCATGCCAAAAACATACAACCGAGCATCATTGATAATACCATTATCAACACTTCTATATTAAAACAAGCTACAAGAAACAACAAGGCCATTGAACTTAAGGTGAAGAAGTTTTAAAAAATTGTTGAATATCATTTGGTTGAAGAAATATGAAGCTTGGGTAAGAAATGAAGGGCTTGCAATGAGGAATAAAGGGAAAAACAACAACTTACCAATAAATCATGTATTAGTATTTTACTTGTTCCTGCACATGTTGTTGTTAGCCCTTGTTTATACACCTTTGCAGATGTTGTGCTCAACCTCAAGACCTCAAGGGATAACAATAATGTAACATCCCAATTGTTTTTCTAAATTTAAAACTATATACTTTGGGAATTTTCTTTAAATCTCTAAATTGAATTTAGTGACCATTTTGTAAAAGAAAGAAAACTTTGGGCAAGTTATTGAACCCTAAGTAAAAATGTGGACCATCCTTATGAATTATCTATTTTTGATTAACGAAACCTAGCTCTATATTAGAAACAGTTTCCCCTCTTTGTTATCTTTTTCTTTATTTTCTTTCTTTACTTTTGTGCGTCGTATCTCCTCTTTTTTTCCTTGTCACAATGTCACATTCCCACTAAACCAGGCTCACTAGAGTAGTCGACCAACCATATCATTTACCTTGCCTTGGAATAATGGTGTTGTTAATGTTGACTTATTTTCTATCAAGAGAAGAAAAATCCTCGTTGCATAGAGGGTGCCCTGTTGCCGTCTATTTTTGTTTGTGGTCACTTGAGCGATCGAGTTCACATGAGGGAAGGCCAAAATGACCGATTTTGGGACGAGAAGTACCCTTTCTAGCTGTGGTTTTTGTTGATGAATATTTTTGGCCTCACCTCGAATGTTGCCATGTACAAAGTTATCCTTTTCAATCGTGACCACTATCATGGTGTCTGTCACAAATTGGAAGTATGGTTTGGAAAACCCGTTATATATTATCATTCCTTACATGTATTTGGATCCATTACTTATTAAAATGTGAAGGAGTCAAATATTGATCCTAGAGAAAATAAGGCCCTTTTAATGGGGATAACTCATGGAGTGAAGGGATTTAATCTTTGGTGCTTAAACACAAAGAAGCTAATATGTAGCAGAGATGTTACCTTTGATGAATATATCATGTTGAAGAATGTAGCAAATGGAGATGTTCAGATGAGTAGTACTCCATAGCAGGTGAAGTGTACTCCAAAACAAGTGAAGCTTCGACAGATAATGATTAGCCAAACAATTAATGTTACTAATTCTCCAACTTCAATAGAAGTATCAAAAGAAGAAGAATTTCAAACCCAAGAACTATTGGAGACACCAAAACCACTTGTAGTTTGAAGGTCAATGAGAGAAATTTATAGACCTACTCGATTTACAAATACGGCGGTTTATGCCTTTCTATTTGTTGATGATGATATTCCTATTATTTATCAAGGAGCAATGCAAAGCTTAGAAAGTGCCAAGTGGAAAAGCACCATGGATGAAACAATGCAGTCTCTTCAAAAGAACACCACTTGGGATTTGATGCCTTTACCCTAACATAAAAAAGTAATTAGACGCAAGTGGTATTTAAAAAGAAATAAATATCTCCTAGCAAGAAATATTTTCTCTATAAAGTAATATTAATAGCTAAAGGATACTCCGTAAAGGAGGGAATCAAATACAATGAAGTATTTTCCCTTGTGTGAAACATTCCTCAATTAGAATAGTATTGGCCTAGGTAGTACAGTTCAAGTTGAGCTAGCTCAACTTGGTGTAAAGATGACTTTCTTGCATGGTGATTTGAAAGAAGAGATCCATATGACTAATCCAAAAGGATAAAAGTATGTTGGTAATGTGAAATAGGTTTGTAGGCTAAACAAGTTGCTTAATGGATTGAAGAAATGTTTTATCGAAAGAACCAATCTCCAAGGCAGTCGTATAAGTGATTCGATAGAATTTTTAGGTGACAAAAGGTAAAAAAAAGTAAATACGACCATTGTGTGTATTTGAAAAAGCTACAAGATGAATCATTCATTTATATCATCATATATATTAATGATTTATTGATCACTTCAAAGAGTCAACTAGAGATAAACAAATTAGAGGATCAGTTAAATCTAGAGTTCAAGATGAAGGATCTAGGTAAGACCAAGAAGATTCTCGGTAGGAAGATAAGTAGAGACAGAATGAGGGGTAAGCTTTGTTTAACTCAAAATTAATATTTGAAAAAGGTATTACAATGTTTTGGTAAGAAGGAAAACACAAAACATGTAAGTACCCAACTTGCTTCTTATTTAAAACTTAGCTCTCAGTTATCTCCTAAAACTAATAAAGAGCGAGAATATATAACAAAAGTTCCATATGCTAATGTAGTAAAGAGCTTGATCTATGCAATGGTGTGTATTTGGCTTGATATTTCACAAGAAGTTGGAGTGGTGAGTACATGCATGATCCTGGAAAAGGAAATTGACAAGATGTGAATTGGGATTCTATAATATCTCTAACAAGCCATAGATGTTGGTTTAGTTTTTGAGTAGGATGAAGAAATTGGCCATTTTTTGGTTGGATATGTTGATTCAGACTGTAATACCCAAAAAAAATATTAGTGACTAAAACATAATTTTTGAATTTTTAGTGACCAAAGTATAAAATTTAAGAAATAAGGGCCAAAGAGATAATTTTATCAAAAAGAAATTTTATTCTATAAATAAATAGTTCATATTTATGAATAGATTCTTTATGCAGTTCACATTTCGATCTGAAATTTGTGTAAAGAGCTAGTTAGTGATAAATTTCTGTAAAGTATTAGGATAATCAAATTGAATTGAAAGTTTAAAAAAATTGAAGAATGATAGCATGGGGTTTGAAATATTATATTTATAATTTTAATCAGTAGAACTTAACATGGAATGGTGGGATTAAGTGGATTTTCCATGTTAAATTTGAATAGTAGAAATTAAGTGACTAAATTAAAATTTTGAAACATGAAGGGACAAGATAAAAATTAATCAAATAAAACGAATGGTGATGAAAGCTTGGAAAAAAGTAGTAAATATCAATATTCATTAGGGGTAGAAATAAACTTTGGACTAAAATGAATTTTAAATTCATTTTAATTAGAATTTAACAAGTGTACATATTATTGTAGAAAAACCAAGAAAACTCCTTCTTCTCCCTATAAATTTCGTGCACCATAGATAAAAATAAGTAAGGTATGTTTTCTTCCTTTTTTCTTCATTTTAGTCTTTTTTACTTTGATTTTTGAAATAAGATGTGAATTAGAAATATCATCTATATCAAATCATATGCTATTTGATATGAATATTACATGGTATACATGTTTGAAACAATGATTTTGTTGCAATAGTGGATGATGAATAACTTGGATTTTGATTATTTATGTATATATATTTGCGTTATTAATGTTATAAAGTTGTTTTCAAGTTTAAATAATGATTAAAATTACATAGAAATGTTTATATACTAATCCATCATGATTAAGATTCATGAAGAAATGAATTTTTAAGTAGTTTTTGTTATGGAAATGATTTAAATCACATGGAAATGTTGTTAGGAAAATGAAATCATGCTTGAATCAAGTTGAAAATCAAGCTTAATACACTTCAATCAATTAGGCCTAAGGGAAGAAGATAAAGAAAAATTGTGGAAAAAATATACAAGGTCTAAAAATGACATGTGAATGATTCTACGTGCTTAAAATATGATTAGGACCAATTTGCAAAATTTTGAAATTATAAGGAATTAATTGTATAAATTGAGAAAAATGAGGAATCATGTGAAATTGTTTAATAGTTGATGTGTTACGTTGAAATTGAATGTTGGAATGATGAATTTGGCATTAGGATGTCTATTAGGATTAAATATTAAAATTATGAAAATAATACAACTAATTCGCAAACTTTATAAAATATGAGGATTAAAGTGTAATTATTCAATAGTTTAAGTACTACGCTGGAAATTAGATGTTAAAATGTTGAATTAATTTTAAAATATGAAATTGGATTAATTTGGAAAATTAGTAAAGTTTGGAGATTAAATCATAAACACAGAAAAGATAAGAACTTAAGTAAAAATTTTGTAATCTTTGAGGTAATAATTTTTTAATTAAATGCTGGAAATTTTGGTTATGTTAATTAAAGCTTGAATTGAAGTTAAATATGTAAGATTGTTAAGATCGAAGACTAATTTACAAATTTGTATAAGTTATGGGTATGAAAAGGAAATTGGTATAAGTTAATAAGTAGAAATTAAACATGTTATTGGAATGTTCGAATTTATTTTATTAAGCTTAGATTTAGGATTAGATGGCAAAAAGGACTATATTGAATAAAATAGAAAAGATGAGATGAAATTTTAGAAAGAATTTATCATATGATTTAAATTATGGTATAATGAATTTAGAATTGAATTTGGAAAATTGTAATGGTATAAGAGTTAAATCGCAAAATGGAAAGAGATTGAAGACTTAAATGACAATTGCATAAATTATTAACAAAAGATTTCAAATAATATATTGGAATCAAATATTAAAATATTTATTTAATATTGAAATGTTAATTTTGGACTAGTTTGTTAGTTTGTTAAAGTTTGGGAACCAAAATATAATATATCACCCCAATTTAGGGGCTAAATTTTAGAATTATAAAGTGGTGGATTTAATTGGTATTTTGGGAAGAAAATTGAGGATTAAATTGAAAAATTTCAAAGTTGGTAGACTATTTTATAAAGTACAGGAAATTCAGTGGCTAAACTCATAGTTTAACCATTTTTTATTTTTGAGACAATTATAAGTCTCTTCCCCATGTATTTTTGCAGAAAAATTCTCATTTTCCCTCTCCCCGGTCAATGACTTTGAACTCCGATCTACTCACCGTTCGACCTCTGTTTGACGAATCGAAACCACTATCGTGTTCGTTGTTGACCGAAGAACAAAACCCCTCAAACCTTTCATCGTGAATCGTCGTCGTTCGTCGTTAATTTCAGTCGAAATTATCATCGGTTTTAACTCAATTTTCGTTGGTTTTCCGTCGATTCACGTCGACCCAACCACTTGTTTTAGAAACCTCCCACACCATTGTGTTCCTTGCATCATTCGAGTGCACCGATGATCTCCGTGTCTCCGTCGTCGTCGGTGCATGGAGGGTTAAGAAGTCAAAGTTTTTGATGTTTTGGAATCGAGCTCTCCGCCGTTCAAAATTGTGAACCGAGCTTGGTAAGTGTCTCAAAATGTCATAAAAGAATTTTTAGAAAATTTTCATGGATTTATAGGGGCTTCGAGGATGTCCCACGCTCCGCCCCCTGCGCATGGGGATTGTTCTGCACCGGTTAACAGAAAAAAAAAAGAACTCGGGTGATAGTTTTGTAAATATTTTTTAAAATGGTGCCTTATATGTAATTAATTTTTGTTAGGGTGATATTTGTGTAAAACCATTGACCATTGACCACTATTGACCACCGTTGACCATAACTTTGACCGGCCATTAAATGACCATTGACTTTTTCGGGTATACATATTTTGACGTTTTTCGACGTTCCGATTCGTTTTTAGGGTCTGTTTTGCCAAATTCAAACCCGGTAAGCTAGTTTTCACTGATTTATTACTGATTCGATCCGTTTTTCGCAATCAAGCTCCGTTTTAATGAAATTTCTATTGATATGCATCAAAGGAATTATTGGAAGTTGATTTAAAGATCGAGGGCGTTCGAATTGAATTTTTATGGTCGATCCGTATGGTTCAGAAATCGAGGTAATATATTACTACCTTAGCATGCTTTATGGAACATGTTGGTATTGATAAATGCATGAATGAATATGTTTGGTCTCATTTGGGTATTTAATTAATTCATACACTCGATATGGATGCGGTAAAAATTTCGGTAAATGAATACGTCTCGGATGACTGATATAAGAAATTAATGGATTGTTAGAATTAAATTATGAGTTCTCTGATTAGTGATAAAGAAATTATCATGGATTTGTAACATATAATTTATTTCATCAAAGGTTAAATGTTAAAGGTACTTGGATGAGAAATTATGAGAATACTCTGGTAGGGTAAAATTATGGAAATACCCTTATTTTGTAAGATGACAAGAATTGTCCCTGGAAGTTGGTTAATAACTCTAGAAAGGCATATTGATCCGGTAAAATTATAGATGTGCATAAGAAATGCAAGTTTTACTTAGAAAATTTGGATATTTGGTTTTTAACCCCAAGGTGGTTTTACAAGATGCTAGAAGTTTGTTAAGGGAATCATTTCAAGATCAGATAATGTTCAAGAAAGTAATTAATCATAGGATCTCTAATTATATTATTTTTGTTAAGAGTGAATACCGAAATTATCTGGTTAAGAAATTATGAAAATGCCCTTGAGAGGTAAAATAGTATGAGCTAACCCTGAATGAGAAAGTACTTTGAGAATTCATACTTAACTCAATAAATTATAGATTTAATGGTTAAGATCCGTCTTTGAATAGAAAATTCTTGATAACATGTTAGTAACTTCTGAGAAGGCAATTGACCTGAAAATCTTCGAGTTAAGATGAGGGTGCTCTTTTATTAGAATTGTTCGAAAGAACTGAAAAAGATGATACGTTTAAATTAAATAATAAGATCAGATGGGAGAAAAGGGTTGAAATATGTTGGATTAGTAAAATGACCAAAATACCCCTATAATGAAAATGACTCAAGAGTATCGCCAAGACCATGAATGAATGGATATCTTCAGCTTTGAAATGGATGGAAAAACATTGAGCACTAAAATGCCCTTATGGCCTAGACTGAGTAAATGACTTGGATTAATTAAGAAATCCAAATAAACATGGGTGTTGTACTACCCTTAAAAGTTATGGAACTCAACTTAAGTGAGTTGACCAACGCTAATGCTATGTCAGTACCTGAATAACATAGATACCACTCGAATCCTGGTTCGTCTCCTCAAGTTTGGATCAATTATAATTCTGAAAGTACTCAGCTCAGCTCAATCTCTAGATCACATTCGGTACTAAGAAGTGGATATTTGTTAGACAAATCAACTACGAATACCAAATTGAACTGAACGAAAGTATAATATGTATCGAAATTCAGAAACATCTGAATTACTCTGAAGTAACTGGGATAGACTTGACTACTAAGTGATCTAAGTAAGCTCAATGACTGAGAATTAAATAAGTTATTTGGATGAGTCTGTGAATGCTAATGAACTTACATGATGTACTGTCCTTCTGGGTCATGAACTACAAATCAAGCACGTCAGCATTTCATGATATCGTGGAAGCGTGGAAATGAAATAAAGACCATTAGAACATGTTTTAATAAAAAATTTAAATTTTCTGCTTTTTTTACAGTGGGTCGCTCCGGTGGCCCTAATGTGACACTCCAGATCGGATCGGGTTACCCGCATCGGTCTGAGGGGGTTACATATAAAATGCTTAAATGGTAGGCTTAAATGTTACATAATAAATATGAATAATTAAAGTACTTGAGCAGTAAATAATAGAACGGTGACTCTGATATTAAAGTATTTATTTGAGACTGATTTGGAAATATGTATAAGACAAATGATAAAATTGAAAAGGTGGAAAAGTTATAGGATTAAAATGGAAATTTGGAATAAGATGATATGAGAGGTTTAAGTGAATATTAATAATAAATGTTTATTTGAGGGATTTGAGAGGCAAATTAAATTATGGTAAAAGGTATTAGTATTGAATATACATTAATGATATTTTCAGAATATGTATACGATTATGAATTTATTATATTAATTAATATATAAACAAATAATTAAAACAATAAACAAATTTGATAATTTTTTATATAAATATTTTATAGGAAGAAGGATATAATATTTCAAGTAAAAGCCTAGTATATAAGACTTGAGAGACAGTGGTACGCGAGGTGGAGTGTTATTGATCGAACATATAGAGGTATTCATGTACAACATAGTTACCAAATACATTTATGTATTTGGGATCATAAGTATAGTTGTTGTGTTCTACATTTCATGTACATTCACAGTGCACCTACGGTGCAATCATAAGACACTAAATGTCCCATATATCTATAAACCACAAGCAACTGTGGTGCAAATAGTAAAGTACAGTGTACCTGCGGTGCAATATATGGCATTAAATGTGCCATACAATCACATATTACAGGAAGCTTTGATGCGTACAGGGTAAAATATTCCACACAGTTACAGACAGCTTATACTGCACATATCATAGAACACTCAAGCATAGACTCACATGCCACGTATTCTCATGATTGTACATTGGGCCATAAAACAAAAGTAAAAGATATAGAATAATATGCAGTACAATAAGAGAAATATTAAAATAAAAGAAATTATACAGTAAAGGAATCATCACATAAAAAGGAATAGTACAATGAACGGAACAATACAAGAAAAAGAATAGTACAATGAAAGGATTAGTACGAAAAAAGATAAGTATATGAAAAGAATCGATACAAGTTTAATTATTATATTTTACAATAAAATTTTATAAACATAGTGTAAATTACATTGAATGGTTTATAGAAAAGGAGTTATATTGGTTTGAATTTACATATGAAGGATATTCATATATATGTAATGATGATGATAAGATAGTAAAATTTGTTGTCAGCAGGTGGTCGTGTGGTGGTAAACAACAACTAAAAGAAATATGTTTTAAAATAAGTCTGATTATAGATGTTATAGATAGTTTATTTATAGTGTTATAAAAAAGAAAGTCTAAAAACCGTGCTCAAATGGGAAATGATAAAGTATAAGAAATGTAATAAGGAAAGGAGAAAATATGATAAGATACTAAGTGATTATGTATGTGTGTAGTAAAATTTTATGTTATAAAGATAAATATTTTAAAATTTTAAATTAGGAAATTTTAAATTATGACATTAAATAGTATTAAAATTCCTAGATATTGAGCGTGATCAGGTGTAAATTGAAAATTAAAATATTACATCATGATTTTACGGAATTAAAAGAGTTTGATAATAAAGGCTAAATTGGAAGATTTTAAAAGAAATAAAATTTCCTTTTTCAAATAGTAACTATTAATCAGAAACATGTGAAATCCTTAACTTGTATTTGAAAATGAATACCGGTTAAGGGTGTTACGCAGACTATGATGGTGATTTAGATAAACATTGATAAACTACTAAGTATTTGTTTACTTTAGAAAAAAGCCCTAGGGAGTTAGATGTATACTTTTATAGTCTACGATGACTTTGTCTACGACAGAGGCAAAGTACATGAAAGTTTCAAGAAAATGTTAAGGAGGCTATTTGGCTTAATAGATTGTTGAAAGACTTGAAAGATATTCAAAGTCATATTAGTATCGATTGTGATAGAGAGCTATTCACTTAATAAAAACTAATTCTACTATTCAAGAACCGAGAACATCGATGTGAGATATCACTTTGTGTGGGAGATCTTTGAGGAATGAATGATTCTACTTCAAAGGATTGTGATGGCACAAAATCTTACAAATATGATGACCAAGGTGATAACAACAATCAAGGTAAATCATTATTTGAACTTGGTTAACATCCTGAAGATATAATTTATTTGTGGAGTTGATATTTGGTTAACATCCATCGGGTGTATAACGCTCATAAGCACATTTGGAGGAACTATAGAAGATAAAGTTCTTTAGGGAGTTGCAGAAGATTTTGAGAAGCTTTTTGAATTTAAAGCTAGGTAGATATTTGTTAAAAGTTGTTTGAAATGTAAAAGTTTCAAATTCGTCAAATCAAACTGCTGAATTCCAAATGAAATGTAGCATGCGATGATTAGTGTTTTATTCCTGAAATATTATGTTATTTACCAGATCAATCCTTAGAGTTAAACTATAAATATGTCTAACCATTTTCATTTCAAATCATCCCAAAAATCCCAAACTATCTCTCCCATTTGGTTGTCTTCTTATATTTGCAATAGTTTGGAAATCTTAAGGAATTCCATTTATTTATACCATTTTGATAATAGTTAAGCTATCATTCGTGGTGGTGCCCGAGTAGTAGACAACATTTAGTTGGACCTCATAAATTATTTGTGTTCTCTCCATTATTTATTTTCATTGTTAAATATTGGTTTTTTCAGTGGATCACTATATTTAATAGTTTGACGAGTTTTTCTACCGTGCAAATTTCAATAGTTTTGATCTTGATATTTCAACTCAGATTTAAAATTGTGTTCGTGTGAGAAATAACCCAGTTTCTCCAACATTTATGTATAGTGGACCAAATGTTCCTAGTTATTTAAGCAAATCAATCTCTTGAAGTTGGAAAACATTTGAATCGCATGATCATGTTATTATTTTCTGTATCACTAAGAAAATTCAAATCCATTTAAAAGTTGGCAAGTGAATTATGAATGAGAAGATAAATATCTCTCAAACCTAAGCCCAAAAATATTAATTCCTTAAGCACAAAATCACAGCTGGAAAGCATGTTGATCGACACATGTTTAGGGTTATATATCTTCCTCGCACCAATTTGTAAGTAACTAAGACATGAAAGCTTAAGGAAATAGAAATAACAAAGGACAATAGAAGAAAAATAGAGTGCAACAGTGGAAGGAAGCTTTAGAAACGACAGAGAAAAGCTAAAAACATTTCATTTCATCATATATTTCTCTTATTTTTTACCCTAACTTATAAGGTTTATATAACCTTTTACAAATCCCAACTCTAACATTTATTTATATTTATAAAAACCTATTACACAATCCATAAAATAAAAGGAAATTCAGACAGTTTTGCAGAAACATGCATTGAACGAGGTTCTGTAGAAACTTGATTCAAGAAATAAGAAAAAATAATCCTATTTTCAACTATGTGAAGAATCCTTCATATGTGAACCAGAAGATGCATTTGATCCATTTTCAGATTCCAGGCTAGCTCAGCTTTCAACCATGGATCTTAAACTCCTAACGGGAAACTGGAAAGGTTTATAATCTACTAAGGAACTTGACTTACCATACTTTTCAGGACCGCATTTTGGTTAAGCCAACCTTGGGTTCCCTTTGGAAATATTTGGAACTCCAAGCTTGAACATTTTACTCATAAGGGTTTTTATAGTCACCATCTGCAACATTAAAATTCCCAGCAGTACCTTGTTCACTATAGTATATCGAATGACCAAAACCATCTTCATAAATAGATGAAACATGGAACATGCCAAAAACATACATCTGGGCATCATCGATAATACAATTATCAACACATCTATATTAAAACAAGCCATAAGAAACAAGTCCAATGAACATAAGATGAAGAAGTTTCCAAAAATTGTTGAATCTCATTTGGTTGACAAAATCTGAAGCTTGGGTAAGAAACGAAGGGATTGCAATGAGTAAGAAAGGGAAAAATAACAGCTTACCAACAAATCATGTATTAGTATTTTACTTGTTCCTACACATGTTGTTGTTAGCCCTTGTTTATACACCCTTGCAGATGTTGTGCTCAAACTCGAGATCTCAAGGGATAACAATAATGTAACACCCCAATTTTTTTTCGAAATTTAAAATTCTATATTTTGGGAATTTTCTTTAAATCCCTAAATTGAATTTAGTGACCATTTTGTAAAATAATTAAAATTTTGGGCAACTTTCTTGAAGCCTAAGTATAAGTAGGGATCATCCTTATGAATTACCATTTTTATTAAGGAAACCCTAGCTCCATATCACGAACGGTCGCCCTTCTCTGTTATCTTTTTCTTTCTTTCCTTTCTTTACTCTCGTGCGCCATATCTCATCTTTTTCCTTGTCACAATGTCGCCTTTCCACCGAACCAGACTCACTAGAGTAATCGACCAGCCACAGCGTTTACCTTGCCTTGGCATAGCAGGGTGTTAATGCTGACGTATTTTCGATAAGGAGAAGCAAAATTCTCGTCACATAGAGGGTGCCCTGTTGCCATCCATATTTATTTTTGGTCGCTTGACTGGTCAGGTTTACGTGAAGGAAGGCCAAAACGACCGATTTCGGGATGAGAAGTGCCCTTGGTAGCTGTGGTTGTCGTCAATGAATGTCATTGGCCTCACCTCGAATGCGCCATGTACAAAGTTGTCCTTTTCAACTGTTACCAGTATCATGACATCTGTCACCAATGGTCCTAGGGCGCGGCAAGTTTATCGCAATGGTCCTTTGGGTAGTACCGGGATCACATTTTGGCTTAAACTGAATTTTACCTTTTTGGAGTCACCACCAGTCGTTTTGGATTAGGTAAGGTCAGATACCTAAATTTTACCTTTAACTGGATCTACATCTTACCAGAGATTCACTAGGAAAGATTCGGGAGTAGATTACATTTGGGGAAAGATGAGCACCCTACATTGCCCTTTCGGTACCAACACGGTTACAAGTTGTCTTAATAGTGAAAATTGAAGTTAGAGCCAAATTTTAAAGAAAATATCCAAATTATTTACCTTTGAGATTTAATACCATGAAACAAACTAAATTAGGGTTTAAGAAAAAAAATAAGAAATACTTGGGTTTAATCTGCCAACACGAAATAAAAGGGTCACGAATACCAATTTAAAAGAAACATACATAAAAATAAATGGAATTAGTATTAATGTACAAAATTTAAAAGGCGCATACAATAAATATAAACAATAAAAATAAATATAATGATTTGAAAAGTAAATGAATAAAATAAAAATTAATTTAAAATAAAAAAAGAAATTCTTATTATATTAAATAAAAAGAAAGAATATCCAAAAATTTAAAAATAAATAAAAAGGTCAAAAGAAAAGGTTAAGTAGTTGCTTCAAGTGTAAAAAGTAAAATGGAAAGAAAATCTAAGAAAATATATGGTAAAAAATCAAATTAAATGAAAATGTTGAATTAAATTTGATGAGAAAATAATTTAGCATAAAAAATAATAATATTAAAGAAAAATTAATGAGAATCAAATTTAAAAGAAAAAATTAAATATGAAATTTAAGAAAACTAATAAATTAAGAATGAAAATACGTGATGGAGAATAAATAAATAAATAATAAGAATAACCTTTGTAATTATCTCCCATCCGCATAAAATATATGAATCCCATAGAGATTCAGATCGGGTCATTGCGTCATTTAATCGAATATAAAACTCAAAAAATTTCAAAATTAGATCAAAATAAATAAATAAAATGAAAGATAAAAAAATCATCGTTCAAGATCCACCATCGATTTTTATCGAGAAATCTCAAGGAAGACTAATTATATGATGATTTTTTCAAAAGTCTTTTCCTTTTTCATTGATTCTCTCTTTAAATTAGATTTTTAAACATAAGCAAGATCGAAGCAATAGACAAAAAAGTAAAAACAAAATAAAAAATAATATAAAAGATAATTATCGATTTTCATTGAAAATCCTCAAGGAATGTTAGATTTAGAGAAATCTATTTAAGAGTTTTTTCCTTGTTAATTCGGTTTTCTCTCATCCGATAGAGTTTATAAAAACAAGATCGATTTCTATCGAAGCAACAAAGAAAAGAAAGAATAAAAAGAAATTAACTTAAAAAAACTCACTTTTATTTCTCTTGTTCTTCAAATTACAATGGATGATTCTTTTCTCTTATTTTCCTCCATCTCTTTCTCATCTCCTTGTCTCTGTTTTCTTTTTCCTTAAAGAGATGGAGAAGGCCTCAATTTATAGTTGAGCCTCCAAACATCTAATGGTCTAGATTATTTACATCGACGGCTAAGATTTACCCAAATCATACAAAATCCCCCATCTAAGGAAATAACATCTACTTTTATTTACCGAAATCAATTAGCATATTCACCTCCTTTTATAAAAGATCACACTCGATATGAAAGGATCCCCTCAAGATATTCTCTGATATGATGTCACTTTCCTTTTCTCCAGTGTTAGTGTGAATGGGCTCTCTAGCGTTTAGATAAATTTGGAGCCCGGAAAAAAATTGGGTATTACAGTTGCCCCTCTTTACCCACTAGTGTGAAACGAGAGTAGATCATAGATAAAAAATAACCAATTTTTGTCCGATTGAGGTGGCTCTGTATTTGCATGAAATTGGAAAGTTTATTTCACAGCCATTTATTTGATACACTTTGATGGTTGATTTGCTTTATAGTTTTTTTCAAGATTAATCTGGAAAAGTTAATGATTTGATCCATCATATCTTTTCATCAAGGAGACATGATTATTTCTTTTGTGCATCTTCAAGGATGATCGACCTTTTTTGGAGTCCAATCTTAGGTCTTGTCTACATCTTCTACATTTCAAGTACATGAGTTTGAAAATCTTCGTCTAGCTCATTTCGATCCCAAAGTAGTTGAATATGAAAAAGTCAACATAATCATTTGTTAGTATGTATGTGCATATCAAAGTTAATTTGGATGATTGGTCCCTCTACTCGAGGAAGTGAAGTTGAGGTTTACTTCTCCATTGCAAGTTAAGTCGAACTTGGTTGCTCTTTGAGTTCAATATCCTTCATCGTGAAGTTAGAATTTGACTCAATAAAATCAGTAAATAATTTATGAGTTAAGTTGGATGAAAATAGCTCCTTGCTATTGAGTTAAGCTATGTTGTGGATGAATCATTCGTCGTGGAGTTGAGCCGATCTCGAATGACTCTAGCTTGATATCATTCATTGTGAAGTTGAAATCTAGCTCGAAATCTAGGATGAAAAAAGCTTCTCCTTGTTGAATTAAGCTAAATTATGGTTGACTCATTCGTCATGAAGTTGGAATTTGACTTGAAGACTTTGGTTTGGAAATAGCTCCTCGTTGTTGAGTTGAGCTGTGTTGTGGATGACTCATTCATCATGAAGTTGAGTCGACCTTGAGTGTCCTTTGAGTTCAATATCCTTCATGGTGAAGTTAAAATTGACTCTAAAAATCTTCAAAATTGTACACATGTGTAATGCTATGAATTCGATGGCCTTGTATGCCTAAAATATATATACAAATATGTTGTTTTGGGGATTTATGTATTAAAGAGAAATCTCGATTTTCTTCTGCCAATCTTGATCTTCCTTTACTTTCTAAACTTTTGACATCTCGTGACTGACTCTAATTAATACATTTCTTTCGAGAATTAGAAAAAAGGCCCTGAAATGGTGTTTGAGCCATTCCTCTGAGTATCGTGCCAAAACCCCTATCAGACTCTAAGTACATGTACTTTTCAAAAATATTTTGTAGAGTATTACACAATGATCTTTCTTCAAAGTGAATAAATCATACGCTTTCAATGCAATATGCTAAGAAAATTGAGCTCTCAAAGAAAAATTTTCATTTTTATTTGTATATGTGAAATAAGTCTTTGGAAAGTACATGGAAAACATTTGAAAGAAGTGTAATAAAAAGAAAATAGGTGTCCCATATATCAATGATGTGGACTCCTTTGAATTGGTACGCCGCAGAACGACTCAAGTGTAGCTTTTGTCGAGGGGACCTCGAAGGTTGTGACAATGCATGAAGAAATCAAAATTCCTCCCAAATCAATGAAATATGTCGTGCATTCAACTTTAATATGATACCTTCACTGATAATGTCATCTTTACTAAGATCTTTCCATGTGCAAATCCTAAATCATTACTCAAGCCGCCTCTTTAGGTTTTCAACTTGGGATCTCTTTTGGTTTCAAGACGCCCTTTATGGGTTTTCATCTTGAACTCCTTTATTGTTTTTTTTCATTTTTCAAAATCATGCATTAAAGTTTTAGAAAACTTTTGGAAATAAAAGATTAACCCTACTATAGGGAATGAAATCTTAAGATAGTATCTCACACTTAGAAATTCATGTATGATTATAAAGGACTTTTTAGGCACGTGATATAGGTCATGGCTCACAGTTATGAAAGAAAAAAATAGATAGGACCAAACATGTGTTTAGGGGTGATTAAAACAATGATCAATGAAGTCATTCCTTATTACTTGAATTTGCTTCATCATGCTTGTTCTTTTCTTCTTTTTTGGATCCCTCTAGACTGCCCATTCATGGGTTTTCAACCTAAAGGTCAATTCATTTTCCAATATTTTTAGAGTTCGTGACTTTCTTATTGCGATAATCTGGATCTTTTGAATCAACATTAGCTGACCAAAATTATGGTTTGAGATTCAAATTCTTTATATGTGCCCCTTTTCCCTCTTTATTTGTTGACTTTGGGACCTTAATTTGATTTGAGCACAAGTTACTCTCATGTTTGAAACATCTCTTATCATTCTTGATTTGATTTGAATCTTGAAACATATCATATATGGTCAACATTGCAGTGTTTTACGGATATGAGCATATTTTCTTTCTCATTGCTCCATAGTATGGGGAGCGATCCTTGATTAAGGTTAAATCCAAAGAAAAGTATTTCCGGCTCAAATGGAGACATCAATGGATATTTTTCTACTTTTTTGAAAGGATAGTGAAACAAGGTCGTTCATCGTTCCATACATAAAAATCTTTGTGAAAGAAGTTCAAAATTAATCTTTTATTCACTGGAAAAACAAGTCATTAATGCATGAAGTTTCTTTAATTTTTATTTTCCTTTAATTTTTCCTTTTTTTTTGCCCCAATACTCGTAAGGTTGATACGGGATGCTTTTTCTTGTCTTCTTGTTGCCACTGTTTGGATTTTATTGTGGTAGAATATAGTTGCCTTAAGAAGATAATGGTTCAATTCTGATGCTTCTCAAAAGGATTGTTTCTTGACTTCTTATTTTATTCTCGAAGGCATTTCGGGTATCATCCAACTCAATTTTGTTGCACCAATTTGGCTTAATTTGGTAATTTATGGACTAAGACATTTGTGTCCAATCCCGACATGTCATGTTAAGATCATGTGAACCCATAAAAATTTGTTGCGCTTCAACAAAAAGTGTTATGTCTTTCCAATATCTCAATTTTTTTCTTTAGTCATTCTCATTAATTCAGAAGACATGTCGCATCATCTTTCATTTCAACACATCAATTTCCCCGAGACATGTGGGCTGCTCGAAATCGATCTTCGGGTCATAATCATTGTCATCCATACCATTTATATCTAGAGACTTTAAAGAAAAGTAAGGGGAAAGATATATACACATATACGTGGGAGAGAAACTATCTCACATAAAAAGTATAAACAAATATAATATACATATACACAAAGAATTAAGAAAATTGATGAAAATGATGTTTGCCAAATAAAAATATGGAATGCATCTTTTATTGAAACTAAATAAAAATAGGTTTTTTACCCTTAGAAAAGATCATTTGTTGCTCTAGGTATAAGCAAATAGGGCAAGTTTGAATATTACTTTGAAAAAGATTTAAAAGTCACATGTAGTTCTTCAGGAGTCTAGTTGTTCAGCACGAACTCCTATGGTAACGGATAGATCCTAAATCTATCAATCTCTTCATCACCATCCTCCATTATGTAATTAATATTCTAGTATTTTAAATAATCTTTTAGGGTGCCCCAATACGTTTCCAACTATGATTATCAACTTTGGCACGGGTTGCCTTACTACTCTTTTAGAAATCCCTTGCGCGATGGAATATGGAGTAGCCTTTTGGTTCTAAATCATATCTTGTTGCAGTTTCAATAGATCATCTTCTAACTTGACCAATATTTATTCCATTTGCTTTTATTTGGATTGGATTTTGTGAGGATGTAGTGGGTTCAATCCTTATTCCTTTAACGATAGAGTTTTATTCATTAGTTACTTATGTATAATGAATGCAAATTAAAAGGTTAGTAAAAATGCAAAATGTATGATAAAGGCATGAATATTTAAAGGCATCGATCTTAAAAGTGCATGTCATAATAAATAACATCCGTTCAAACAAAAGTGTTATTATAATGAGGCCAAATTTTTTTTAAAGGTACACTTGAGTTAGATCTTCAAAACTCTGGACAACTTTTAGTAGGTTGATAACTCTTCTTGCTTCACTGGTAATTGGCTAAATACTCTATCTCACTACCCCAACTTTTTTTACCAAATCATACATCTGATAAGCCATCTTGTGGACCTGATCGCGAATAACATCTCTTGCTTTCACTTTGCATTAGGCCTCTTCTTAAAGACACCGCCATTGAAGACCTCCATCACAAGGATTGTATGGAGTTTGTTTACCTTTATTTTTTTATGCTTCCATGATGTTCTAAGGGTTCACATTCAATGCTTTGTTTTTTCTTTATGCTTTTGGGGAGACCTATTTAATCTCATCATCTTTTATTTGACTTGAAATACTCTCGCAATATTTGTCATGTGTGAAATGAAATTGATATGTCTAGTATCTTTCATATTGCAACAAAGTTTTGTATTCCTTGATAATGGACATCATATCCTCTTTGTTGAAGGTGAAGCAGATGTATCACGAGTTCCAGAAATGAACCAAGGATCTGAATGAAGCTTTATCCACTTTTATATAGAGCAAGTGGACGATGTCGCCATAGAACTAATAGAACTTATGTTTCTTATCATGTTTCTTTTTTCCCCATATGCTTCGTAACTCTTAGATATCATTCTGTTTGAGGTTGATTGAAACATAGCCAACTAAATCCGACTCGTAGTTATCTTGTAGACTATCTCCTTTGTCTTTTTGAGTCTTTTCTAACCATAGTCATACCTCTACATTTTTAACCTCTTGCATCATAACCCCTTTCTCCATTAATGAAAACTCTTTAGAGTTGATAAACACTCAGTGGATCAATACCTTTTTATAATGATGCAAACGATAAGTAATAAGAGAAGAAAACAAAAGAAAAAGTAAGGAAACAAAAATAGTTAAATCAAAATAATGGTTCCTACCCCATAAGATATCCACCCAACAAGCTTTTGTTCCTGCCAGAACATGATTTCTATCCCACATGCTATTTTTAATGAACAAATCCTAATTGCATGTATTTCTAGTTTGCATGCTTTAAACAGTAAACATAAAGCAAGAAAGTAAATCAATTATCCTAGGCTTTGAATGTAGCTTTGGGGTGGGCTCTAACTCTTTGCAGCAACATGGTTTGGATCTAAAAAGGGACTCGAGTTCCCCTTGTTGGTCCCCCTTGGGCCTTTCAGACCCTCAATCCTAAACCATCACTGGTTCATATGGAATGAGTTAAACTCAAGAGGATACATTCCTCTATGTCTGTACGAAGAATAAATTCTCATGAATGTATAAGGTATATGAACCTCGAAGGTTACTTGCTAGGCTTATATAGAGAATAAATCCTCACGAAGGCGTCGCTTTCACCCCATTTAAAAAAAATTGGAGTTGGGTATAGAACTTGAGATGAGTGTTGTTTTTTCTTTTTAGAAAAACTAAAATCATTAGAAAACAATTAGTCCAACTCCCCATTTAAAAAAAATTGGAGTTGGGTATAGAACTTGAGATGAGTGTTGTTTTTTCTTTTTAGAAAAACTAAAATCATTAGAAAACAATTAGTCCAACTATTTATTCAAAAATAAAATAATCAAAGTGTAAATAAAAAAGATCTAAAAATTAATAAAGGCTCAAACTTACAATTTTCTCTTAAAAACAACAAATAACCGATTATGGCTTGACTCTCTTTATGTCCCCAGCGAAGTCTCCAAGCTGTCGCAACGGTCCTTCGAGTGGTCTTGGGATCACATTTTGACTTAAAGTGAATTTTACCTTTTTGGAGTCGCCACCAACATTTTTGGATTAGGTAAGGACGTATACCTAAATTTTACCTTTAGCTGGATCTACATATTACCAGAGATTCGCTTGGAAGGGTTTGGGAGTCGATTACATGTGGGGAAGGATGAACACCCGCACATTGCCCTTTCAGTACCAACACGGTTACAAGTTGTCTTAAGGGATAAAATTGAAGTTACAACCAAAATTTAAAGAAAATATCCAAATTATTTACTTTTGAGATTTAGTACCATGAAACAGACTAAATTAAGGTTCAAGAAAAAAATAAGAAAAGTAAGAAAAAATTGGGTTTCATCTGCAAACACGAAATATAAGGGTCACGAATACCAATGTAAAAAAGTATACATAAAAAATAAATGGAATTAGTATTAATGTACACAACTTAAAAATCACATACAATATATATAAACAATAAAAATAAATGCAATGATTTGAAAAGTAAATGAAACAAATTTATAATAAAAAAGAAATTCTTATTGTATTAAAAAAAGAATATCCAAAAACTTAAAAGTAAATAAAAAAAGTCAAAAGAAAAGGTTAAATAGTTGCATCAAGTGAATTAAAAGTTAAAAGGAAAGAAAATCTAAGAAAATATATGGTAATAAAAATCAAATTAAATGGAAATGTTGAATTAAATTTAATGAGAAAATAACCAGTCATAAGAAAATAATATTAAAGAGAATTAATGAGAATCAAATTTTAAAGAAAAATTAAATATGAAATTTAAGAAAACTAATAAATTAAGAATGAAAATACATGATAGATAAAATAATAATAATAGTTGTAATTATCTCTTACCCGCATAAAATATATGGCTACCATAGAGATTTGGATCGGGTCATTGAGTCATTTAATCGAAAATAAAACTCAAAAAAATTCAAAATTTGATCAAAATAAATAAAAAAATGAAAGATAAAAAAATCATCGTTCAAGATCCACCATCAATTTTCTTCGAGAAATCTAAAGGAAAGCTAAATCTATGATGGTTTATTTAAAATCCTTTTCCTTTTTCATTGATTCTCTCTTCGAATGGGATTTTTAAACATAAGCAAGATCTAAGCAATAGACAAAAAATATAATAAAGATAAAAAAAATTATCGATTTTCATTAAGAAAACTCAAGGAATGTTAGATTTAGAGAAATCTATTTAAGAGTTTTTTTCCTTGTTCATCGGTTTTCTCTCATCTGATGGAGTTTAAAAAAACAAGATCGATGTCTATCGAAGCAACAAAGGAAAAAAGAATAAAAAGAAATTAACTTTAAACAAAAACTCATTTTTATTGCTCTTGTTCTTCAAATCACAATGGATGATTCTTTTTTCTTCTTTTCCTCCAATTCTTTCTCCTCTCATTCTCTCTATTTTCTTTGTCCTTAAAGTGATGGAGAAGGCCTCTATTAATAGATGAGCCTCGAAACATCTAATGGTCTAGGTTACTTACATCGACAGCTAAGATTTGTCCAAATCATACAAGATCCCCCATATAAGGAAATAACATCTAATTTTATTTAGCCAAATCAATTTTCATATTCATCTCCTTTTATAAAACATCACACTCGATATGAAAAGATTCCCTCAAGATATTCTCTGATATGATGTCACTTTCCTTTTCTCCAGTTTTAGTGTGAATGGGCTCTCTAGCATTTAGATAAGTATGGAACCTAGACAAAAATTGGGTATTATAAGGTGCGGGGGCTGTCATCTTCAATTCAGTAGCTTGTTGCTATGGTTCTTTGTTTCAAACCAAGTTATTTTAAATGTCGTATTTAACGTTGCATTATTTGGAAAATTGTGTAATTTGGATTTTGAGTCAAACATTTGTATTTCTGTAGGATACATTATCTCGAAGATGGAATTATCACCTTATTCACCTTTACCTGCTCGTATTGTATATATTTGTGTAACGAGAGTAGACTGTGAGCACCAGTATAGTGCCTTAGTTTTTTTATAGGTTCTATTGTTACATTAGAGTACGTAATTGACATTATTTATTCTATAGGAGTTGATTTGGTACGACCTAACGTTAGAGTTTAGCATGGCAAACATTTGGTGCATTGTTGAATTGTTTGTTCATAAGTGTGTCTTTACCCTGTGTTGTAGTTATTTTTTTGTGTTTTCAGACTACTTGACTTGTGAAGATGTTTTTTGGAAATTGATTGCTTGGTATGCACTCTGGTTATGACTTTGGGGTTCATGTAGTAACGCCAACTTTTAGAATGAGATACATTTTGCTTTGTCATATATTTATTTATACTTTGTATTTGAACATATAATTTACTATTAAGTTCATATCATGATGTGAATACTTTTTATCATGTCATGATAGGATTTGGAAAGATTAAGGAAGTTCAGTGAATTCATCCTTTGGGGTGAATTTCACTTCAGAGTATTAGTAGCTCATCCTTTCGATTCAGACTTCCACTTTGGACGGTATTAATAAAGAGTGGCTCTAGGGAACGTACTCTTCAAAAGGTGTAAGGAGATTAGGGTGCATTTACACATGCATTTTTATCCTTCCATGAGTATTATGATTCAATTTATGACTATGATTTGTTGAATTGAGACTTGTGTTATTGGTTGCACTTTAGAGATACACAAAATTTAATAACTTACACTCCTTAGTTTCTCTTTCAGATACTCAGACTTAGGTGATTCGATACTTGGAGGGTCACATCACTTATTTTCAGATAAAACTATTATTTTTAGTATGATTTTTATTCGGCTTTTACTTCATCAACCATTTACTTATATTTTGGGATTAGTATATTTGCAATTGGGACATTAGATATTATTGTTATTTTTGAACTATTTACACAAGCATTTTTGGATATTTATTATATTTATTTTAGATCTTTCAAATATTTTATATTAATTAAGTTTTGAATGGTAAATTTTAAGGTATTTGATTTAAATATGGTTTGCTTAAGGGACAAGTTTTCATGTGGAATCTCTGGATTCCATTTAGTGGTATCATAAACATGTTAAACCCTCGTACTATGGAGCTCAACCATAGAATTTTAACCAAAAATGATTTTTGCATGCATATAAAATGTTTTTGGGTAAAATGGGGTATACATAATAAAATAATTTTCCTACTTTAAAAGTTAAATAAATGTTTTAAGTCAGAATGTCAAGTACCAACTCTAATATTAGGATTTGTCTTCTTTAGATAGTCTACTATGTCACCTTGTATGAGCTCTCAGTAAGCAGTCAATCAAGGTCAAGGTCGTGCAACTCTGGCTGGAGTTGACCCTCCACCCCTAGTGGGTCAGATGCGGAATCAAGATAAGGTTCATAAGACTAATAGGCATGAGCAGCCTAAAGATCAGGCTAGAGTTTAGTAGGGCAGAGGTAAAAAACCCACCTACGCATCAGATTAATGGTGATGATTCCCAAGATTCTAATGACAGTGAGATCATCAGTGTCGATAATGTTGTAGTGAACCGAGAGTTGCTTTGCTATCTCTTTCAAGAAGGGGGTGCTAGAAAATAAATTCTTAAATATCTTCCGATGCTCATTCAATACTAATTTCATGTCACTAAAATCTATGTTGACTTTAACACTTCAAATTGACCATTCAAGTTCATTTTAATCCAAATTTATCCAAACTTCACTTAACATTTTCACTTAAGTTCCCAACTTTTCCATATTTGTGATTTTATCCTTAACATTTACTAACTTTCCAAAATGGCTTAGTTTCACATCTAACATCAATTTTAACACTCTAACATTAATTTCTAGCATAGTACTTCAACTATTGAATAATTACACATTGGTCTCATAACTTTTCAAAATCACAAATTGGTCCCCCAACTTTCACAAAATTTTAAGAGTGTCCTCATAACTTTCTAAGTCTTGTAGAATCTTTCCTACATCTTTTCCAACCCTTACATATTTTTCCATAATTTTTCTCATCCTTAAACACCATGGTCGAATTATTTAAGTTTAGGGCTCTATGATTTCAATTGATTCAAGCATGAAATCAACCTCAAATCAATATTTCCAAGCTTCTATAATTAAGCCCCTAATCTAATTTCATTAAAGCACAAACATCCCCAAATTAGAGTTTAGGCTGAGAATCATTAATAACATTTCTAGGAGGTTTTGATCATCATACAAGCTTGTAAATGATTCTACAACCTCAATAACCTCAAAATCCATTATTAATTTATGAAGCCCTAACAAGAACATAAACCCTAGAATTTGGGATCTTTGAACTCAAGCAAACTTAGCATACAATAATGGTACTAAATGATAGCATTTTTCGAATAGAGGAATTTTCTATTTTTCTTACCTAGTTCATGGGGAGCACGAAATGGAGGCTTGAAGAGGAGCTTGTCTCATGATATTTCTAAGTAATTGTATGTTAATTTGTCATTTATTAAGCTTAAATGAATTTAAAATTCATTTAATGTGAAATGACAATTTTACAATTAATGAATCCTCATATTTACATCCATACCAGGCCACATAACCCTTAATATCTTTTCAAAGTCAAATATGGACAAAATATTATACCCTTTACCATTTTATCCATGTAACTTTCCAAAAATTTCATTATTGCCACTTTAATCCAACGATTCAAATTGAACATGGAAATTAATTCTCAAATCCAATTATCGATATTATTTTCCATCATTTTAAAATATGGAAATAAATATTTCCAATCTTAATTTAATATCCTTCAATTTACTTAAAATTTCTATTCAATCCGATTTACCAAATTTTATCAGACTTTAACATTTTCTAGCTTTTAAAATAAATTTCGGATAAAAATTTGATTCCCACCAAAATGTCATTTTTGGGGGTGATCCATTCATTTATGGGTTCAAAATACCTATCTTTTATAAATTTCACTATTGGACCCTAAATGTTTGAAAATTACCCTTTTGGTCCTTCAACGTTTCTAAACTTTACACTTGCCACTAAACTTTTAAAATTTATATTTTGGTCACTAACCAAAATTTTGGGGTGTTACAGTTCTTCCCCCTTAAGAAAAATCATCCTTGAATTTTCAATTAGTACCTGATGTAAAAAGATAAGAATATTGCTTTTTTCAACTTTTGATTTCTCTAACAAACTTTAATAAGTATTGATTCATTCATAACTCAAATTGAGACTGATTCTTAATATCCTCCGGTGTGGTAACATGAAAAGGATCTGATCGATATTTTAAGAATCACTTCTCACCACTTTAATAAATTATATCTTTCCTTTTTAAATCTTAGTAGGACTTTTATTGATCGACAACTATATTAAGATCATCTTAATAATCATTACCTATTACGAAGTTCATTGTAACTCGTTCCTATTCACACTAAGGGATGGAAATAAATTACATCAATCCAGAATTCACTTAATGCTCTTCTTTAACCTGTTGACATATCAGGCATTTAGAAAAAAACTCAGTGATATCTCTTTCTATACCTGCTATTAATATCAATTTTTCCTCGATAATGCAAGCATCCATCAAACATAATTTCAAGATCTTTGGTTTCAACATTTTTTCCACTTTTTCGACAAGCACAACAATTTTCATCTTTTCTTTGAAGATCCTTTACTCAATCTAGCAACATAGGCTTTAACTTTAATTGTACAATCAAAGCACCATTTTTCTTCACGAACAATCACGTATTCAAAACTCTCAGAACATAAATGTCTTTCAACCTTATCGTGTCAGCCACCACATAGCATTTCCTTATGGTAGTCGATAAGCACATCATCATTCTTTAAGGAATTCAATCCATTTCCTATATTTTCACTACTTCGAGTTAACCCATACTTTTGACTTTTGAGATTCGTATAGATATAGTGTCACTCACCATATAGATAGTGGCGTTATATAAATGAAGTAAAAACAGTTGTTTCTAACTCGAGACAAAGAGTCAGATAATTTATTTAATGATTTTTTAGTTGCTTTAAAGCATAAGCCTTAACTTCTCCTCTTTCACGAGCACGCATCCCAAACCAATATGAGACTCATCACTATAAATCACATACTCTTTTCCATATTATGATTACTCTGCCCTTGGAGCTTATGTTAGTATTCTTTTTAACATCTCAAAGTTTTATTGTCACTTATCAGTCCAAATGAATAACTTGTCTTTCCTCAATAGCTTGGTCAGAGGGAAGATAATCATCGAAAATTTCTTTATGAACCTTTGATAATATCCAACAAATCCCAAGAAACTTCAAATTTCGAAAACACTCTTTGGACTTTATCATTTAACTATGGCTTGTACTTTCTTGAGGTCTATTCTTGTCCCCTCAGCTAAGATCACATGACCAAGGAATACAACCTTATACAACCAGCATTTACACTTTATCAACTTAGCAAACTTAGCATACCACATTTCTTCCAAAGAGTTGGAAAAGATATACAAATATATGAATTGTGCTCTTCATTGGTCATACAATAGATCAAAATATCACCAATAAACACTACCACCAATTAATCCAAGTATAATTGAAATACTCGGTATATCAAATCTATAAATATCGCAGGAACTTTCATTGAACCAAACAACATTATCGCAACTCGTTGTGTCTATATTGAATTTTGAAAATTGTCTTAGGAATATCTTCTTCTTATCTTTTATCTAATAATATTCAGATTGAAGATCAATCTTGGGAAACTCTAATGCACCTTTTCAACTTATCAAAAGATAATAAATCCTTGGAAAAGGATACTTGTTATTCTCTATTACCTTAATTAAATGACGATAATCCATGCATAATTTCATAAACCCATCTTCTTTTTTACAATAACACTAGTGTGGCACAAATGACATGCTTAGTCTTGTAAATACTAGATTTGAACAATTCTAATAAATATGCCTTTTAAGCCTCTAGGCTCAATCAGAGCCAATCAATATGAGGTAATAGAAATAAATGCAGTTCCTGGTAGCACCATTTTTCTTTTTAGTAGCTTGTCCTAGAAATAATCCAGGTAACTTTTGCAGATACATATTTGGATGCTCTCAAAGATTGGGGATATTTTCCAACTTAACTATGAAAGTTTGAGTATCCACCTCAGTCACTAGGGAGGCTTGACAACCTTATAAAAATAAATTCATAACAGTTACTGTTAAAATCACATTAGGAAACATATTTACTCTTTTTCCCTACCATTAATATCTCGAAACTTTTTGAATTCTTTAAAATCAATCTCTTTAAGTGATAATTCATCATGACATAGTGGTGGAAATCAATCCATTTTAAAAATCACCTCTGAAAGGTAATTCTATCGAGTCCATTAAAACTCAACACTTTGAATCGATACTGAATCGTTACTAGACAATTACTGTCTACAAATACAACTTACCCTCGCATTCAAGCCTAACAGATTAGTCACACACATGTCACTTAAGATCAGTTCTATCAAAATGTTCTATTATTTAATCAATAATGTACTTATGCATGAATAAGGGTTTTCTTAAACTTACAATGGCACTTCCTATTGTGTCGATGCATCATCACTATTAGACTAAACAGGAGAATTGTAGCTAGTGCTTTACTATCACTATTAATTTATTTTTGAACCTCCTTCTCGGTTACATACTTCAAACCCTCGATTACACATATCTTATACATATACAACACTTATTCACCTTTATAAGTAAAGAGTGACATCAATCGAACCTGACAATCACCAAATCAGTAACAATGACATCCTAGTGGCATGTGTACACCTGTTGACTCAAAACAAGCTTGGTTTAATCCTAGAACCAGCTAAACTTGCGGCTCTGATACCAATAAATGTAACACCCTAAATTCGTATACGTGTACTATTACGAGTCAGAGATGTCACAACAAATATTCAAAACGTTTCTCAACCAAAATGGGTAAAATTTATTTCTTTCACAAGTTCCAAATTTTAACATTTATTATAAAATAATTAATCCAAGAAAAATTCAAAATATAATATTTCGGCTTTTGTTTCAAATACAATTTCAGGCAGTAAATGGGTGTTCTACTTTTTTCATATAATAAATAAAAATGTCTAGTTTAAAATCCCATTTAAAGTAATATTTAAAACATAGTTTAGTATCATAATATTTGTTCATACTAAATTATATTTGATACTAACTATATTAATAGTTTGCAGACATTTCTTATTCATATACATACTAGTTATAAACTTTAGAACACCATTGGATTTCATCAATTTTACCTGAAAATATTCCTTGGTGATTGATGTCAGCTCAGCTCCTTACTCCTCTTGTTGTCTTTTACCTAATAGTGAAAATCATCACACGCTAAGTATACACTTAGTGAGTCAATCATAGAAACATTCAATGTAATGCAACACATAAATGTAAACAAAAATAATATTCAATGCATGATTATCACTTTACATGTATTCCATCCATGTTACTATATACTAACATGATATAAATCGGATATAAAATTTCTTACCAATAAACCTTCCATTTATTACATAAGCTCATAAGCATATTCACATGTTCATCATTTATTAACCAATAAACCATAGCTCAAAATATAAACCTATGATGACCTCGGTATTCAAGTTAAATATATGCACTGTACTGCTAAACATGCACTAAGCTTATGCTCTAGTGTTGATTTGGATATGACGCATAAGGTCGTGCCCACCACCTACACTAGGTTTACACTTTAGTCTTGATCTGCATATGACACATAAGGTTATGCCCACCACCTGCACTAAGTATCCTTGCACACTATAATGTTGAAACCTGCAGCTGCTAGACTCTATAGCATGCCATCAATACCACTGACCCTCAATGAAATAGTTGGGCATATAGTTTATATTTATTTAATCCACCCATGATAAAATACATTAATATAATTTCACATTGGGCAGTTCATACCTGAAATAACATCATATATATATAAATAATAACATCATATATAATAATCAATGATCAATACATTGTATACTCAAATTTTTACATATTTAGAATACATCAAATATATGATAAATGACATAAATATCATGCCAACATAGATAAGGTAGACTTATTGCAAGTCCTACCCCATTATGCATAAAACATCTATGTATAATGTTATGCATGACTTGCACTCACTTTGAAATTATAAACAAGTCAATATAAGCCACACTAAGCTTTAACTTAATCATTCGCTTTCAATTTTGTCTAATCCCAATTTTTATCACAATTTCATATTCTGACAGTTTGCACTACCGTTAAAGAAATATTGTTATGCATTAATATACAACTTAAAATTATTCCATTTTTACCTATGGAAACTAGACTCAAATATGAATCTAAACATATAAGTCACTCCTTCTAGTTCTATTTGTACTATTTATAATGAATTTTCAAATTTGACTTACAGAAGTTGTTTTGAGCAGCATCTGCTGCCTTATTTTTTGACCTATCATCGATTAAAAATTCATATATTTTTGTATACATCTTCAAATCAGTTTCCATTTTTTCTAAATAAAATGATACTGATATAAAAATCCAACAATATAAAATTATCCTCTAATATTTTCTATATAATATATGGTGCTTTTCTAAACTTATTGTCCAGGACTTAAATTTCTAGGCAGACTTCACCAATTTGCATATTCAGCTTGCTCACTAATTCTATTAGCTCACCAAATGCACATATATGCATAAACAAAAAATCACATAAAATTAGGAGTCATTTTTTACCATACTAACTTCATCACTGGCTCATCGTAATCCCATGTTTATATGATTACTTAAGTACAAATTAAATACACACTCACCTAGTGTCCATAGCTTGTAAACCTTCCTTAGAGATTCATATTTCATCCTTAAGCTTATCCTTAGCTTTAATAATGTTTGATCTTGGTTTCAAGCACAAAATCTAAATGAGCATCATTACAAAACATATACAAATTTAAACCACATGTTAAAAACCTACTAACATAGGCACACATTAGAAAATAAATTTTTAAAAATCTTCCGATTCTCATTCGATACTAATTTCATGTCACTAAAATCTATGTTACTTTAAATCTTAAAATTGACCATTCAAGTTCATTTTAATCCAAAATTCACATAAAAATTTCAGATCTTTCTTTTGTTGGAAATTGGGCCCAAGATTTCCATATTTGTGAATTTATTCTCCACTTTTACAAACTTTCCAAAATGGCTCAATTTTACATCCTAACATGAATTTCAACACTCTAACTTTAATTTCTAGCATATTACATCACCAATTGAACAATTCCACATTGATCGTATAATTTTCCATAATTATGAATGGGTTCCCCAACTTTCACAAAATTACAAGAGGGTCCTTATAATATTTTAAGGCTTGTAGAATCCTTCCTACATCATTTCCAACCCTTACATAATTTTTCCATATTTTTTATGATCCTTAAACACTATGGTCGTATTCTTCAAGGTTAGGGTTCCATTATTTTCACTTGATTTCAATTGATTAAAGAATTAAATCAACCTCAAATCAATATTTCCAAGCTTCTACAATAAACCCCTAACCTAATTTCATCAAAGAATAAACTTTCCCAAATTATGGTTTAGGCCGAGAATCATTAATAGCATTTCTAGGATGTTTTGATCATCATACAAGCTTGGAAATGATTCTACAACCTCAACAACCTCAAAGTTCATCATTAATTCATGAAACCCTAACATGAACATAAACCCTAGAATTTTGGCCGATCTTTGAATCAAACAAAATTAGCATGCAATAATTGTACCAAATGATAGTGTTTTTCAAATAAAACAATTTTCTATTTCACATATCGATCCAAAATCCAATGGAAATCACTCAAAAATGAAAAATAAAATTTTTCTTACTTAGTTCATGGGGAGCACGAAATGGAGGCTTGAAGATGATCTTGTCTCATAAAATTTATATGTAATTTCATGGTAATTTTTCATTTATTAAGCTTAAATGAATTTAAAATTCATTTAATGTGAAATGATAATTTTATCGTTATTGAATCCTCATATTTATATCCATACCAAGACACATAACCCTTATCATCTTTCCAAAGTCAAATATGGACAAAATATTATACCATTTACCATTTTATCCATGCAACTTTCCAAAAATTTCAATCTTGCCACTTTATTCCAATGGTCCCAATTGAACATGGAAATTAATACTCAAATCCAATGATCCATATTATTTTCCATTATTTTAAAATGTGGAAATAATATTTCTAAGCTTAATTTAATATCCTTCAATTTTCTCAAAATTTCTATTCAATCCGATTTACCAAATTTTATCGAACTTTAACACTTTCTAGCTTTTAACATAAATTCTAGATCAAAAAATTGATTCTAACCAAAACATCATTTTTTGGGGTGAACTATTCATTTATGGGTAAAATCACCTAACTTTTGGTCCCCAAACTTTTGAAAATTACCCTTTTGGTCCTTAAACTTTTTTAAACTTTATACTTTAATCATTAAACTTTTGAATTTTACATTTTGGTCACTAACCAAAATTTTGGGGTGTTACATGAATTTTTAGAGATATATCATTTTAGTGAAAAACATATGCATAAAATTGCAAATTTAAGGTCAAGAAAATAAAAAATGCTTAAAATAAAGAAAAAACATTTATTATAATGTTTTAAAAAATGTTCATCATAACATATTTTCAACATATATGATATAACAAACAACATGTAAGAATTTATGTTCAACACTAGGAACTCATACTGTCTAATTTTAAAATGTTTTCTTTTCTTTATATGACAAGTACGTAGACTATGACCATGAAAATAGAAATGTGAGCATTTTGTCATTTTTAAAATAGATGAATTGTTTTGATAAATTATTTCTTTTTCTTTTTTTAAGCAATCAAGCTTAACTTTCAACTTGAAATTTTGTGCTTATGGCCTTGTACTTGAATATGTCATTAGTATCTAAAGACAAATTCAATATTTTAGCAAAATTATATATGGTTTTATATGCTTAATCCTCCATGAAATATGTTCTCATTGGAATTTTTTTCTCATTTAATATTTATAGTGATTTGGAGTTTAATTGTAAACCATGTTAATTTATAAAGGATGTTGCAAATGACATATTTTCATTATGATTAATTCAACATATATTTGACTAGATCGTTTCCATCATTGAATGTTGCATAATGAATTGTTCTAGCTCTAGAGAAATAAATGCTTTCAATAATACAATATAGTTGGATCCTAATGAGTTATTAGAGAATTTAATGCATTTGAATTTGTTTTCTTCACCAAAACAACTTCCTCTATTAAGTAACTTGAAATCCTTATGCTTAGGAATGGACTTATGGGATTGGGAGTAGTTCCCCCCTGAAAATTTTAAAGCACCATATATTTTAGATATTTTCTTTTTATTTTCTATTAATAATTTGTTTTCATCCTGAAAATTGTGTAAATTCGCTCCTTTAGAAATTAATGATTTTGGACTAGAGATCAAAGTGATACTCTGGATTTATTGATTGATTAGAAGAGATATAAAAGCATTGTAACACCTTAATCCAGTTTGACCCATGGACCAAAGGTTTAAAGTGTTACACAGGACCACCAAAGTAGCTAATCCATAATTTTTCTTTCAAAATCAAAATCAAAGCATTATGTAAAACCATTCATAGTAACATAATATAAAATCATAATAAATCAAGTTTAAAAATATGGGGGAGCGCCCAAACATCCAAAATAATAACAATATTGGATTTAAAAAATAGAGTTACAACTGAATACAAAGGGTCTAAAAGTGGTACATGCCCACTAATATAAATCAAGACGTACTTTTAAGCCTTGACTGATATGGAATGTCTAGTGACGATAACACTCCATAGATGGTCTCCTAAGAACCTGCACACAGAAACACATTATGAACATTGAGTTTACGAGCTTAGTTCCACACTAATAACTATATTATACTACATGCATTCATTAAATGAGCATGATATTGGCATAGGTATGAAGACATAAGAATGCTAACATGAAATGCTGAGGTATGCATCTTGGTGTGACTGAGGGTTTTGTATCTTAAAGCACACTTCCCTCTAGCCTTTCTAAATACCCTTAGGTATTTGGGGTGAGATCTGAAACTACATCGAAAAGGTACTCCTGGCCAACTTACTCGGTCGGGTCTTGGGGCATATGCGCCCAATGAGATATATCAAACTATATGATCCTGTTCTATTAAAGGAAACTCGAGTGTCTTGGCTACTTCCCAAGCATTAAACAAAGATAGTTTTGTGTTATCTTAGGCGTTAATGTTTCTAGTTGTTCTGAGTTTAATTATTGTTATCAATTGTTTTATTTGATGGCATCCTAGTGTTACTAGGCTCTTTTAATCTATCTCTTTAAACCTTTGGTGTTCCTTACCCAAAACAATATGTGGGTATCTATACCAAGCACTTCAGTATCGATACTGACCTCTGAGTATCGATACTCTAATGCCTTGTACCAATATAACACATATTCGATCGATGTAGGATGTCGCATAGAACCACCAGAGTGGCTGACCAACACCTTACATTTTTCTTGTACTATAAAACAACCATTTCCACAAGTAAAACATCCATGAAATAATATAATTTAAAACTTCATACTGGGGAGCTCCCAAAATAAATATTTATAATAAAAATATTACATATCGACTCCTAATAAAATTTATAACTCTGTTAATTCAACATGGTTTGTAAAATATACATGCCCTTCAAAAATACTCAAACATACTCTGTTACACTAGGCCTGGACCTTGATCTTCTCCTCGAACTCTCGATCTACTAACCTACCCACAGAAAACAATCTGAAGGCTGAACTAACTAGCTCAGTGACACACTAAAAACTAAAACATACTAAAAGTTTATCACTGAAATGCTCAAGCTATCAAGTCTACTGCTATTTGGTCTACTTGTCTATTATGTTCTTCTTTAGTGAGTATACTCGTATACTCACTCTCTATTTTATGGTAGACATCATGGTGCGATTGACAGTTCTGCATCTTAGGGCTCACACACCCCTATAGTCTACCGAGTATGTAGCCCCCAGAATCTCTGCATCGGATACCACACTTTTGACTAGCCCACTTTTTTAGTGTCAGACCATGCATCCAAACTAGTCTCATTTCTACGTTTGAATTAAACATCATTAAAGTTCTCACTTGAAGTCTTATGTGAGGAGATACTTAAGTATTGGGGTACCTTGAGTCTTATTCCCTTAAAAGATGAACTTTTTGCCCAAAACAGACTGAATGTATCGATACTAGCCAAAGAGAATGGATACTCCTACAAAAGTTTCGATACTCTATATAAGTATCGATACTTTTAAACATTATGTTCTAGCTAGTTTCAAAACCTTCTGTGAGTTTCGAAACTATGACCCAACGTTTCAATACTCTTTTAAGATTATCGAAACTCTTGCCCAGAAACTCACAAATTTTCCCAAAACAAAGAACATGTATCGATACTATCCCTATAGTATTAATACTTCACCTGCAAAAGTCGTAAAACACATACAAAAATATTATATTTCAATCCCAAAGACCCTAGTGAGATCCTCAAACATTCTTTAAAGTCTTATGTGATTACAATGAGCATAAATAAGGCTTTATATCATGCTTATAACATAAATAATGTAATCTACCATTAACATATAACACTAAGCTTCATAACTTACTCTCAATCTAGAACCCATTTCTAATTATCACTAGGAGTATGGAAGAGTTTATAGTGTGTTACCTTGCTTCTTGCCTGCTAGAAACTCTCTCAAGTTAACCAATGGGAAACTTCTCTTTCCCTCTTTCCTTAGAGTTTTCTCCCACCTCCCTTACTAAGTAAATACAAAAAAAAGATTACTAAACTAACTAAGCTCTTGGATTAAAGCTTAATATGATCTAGGTAACTTGAATACACTATAACCAATCTTAGATTCATGGATCCCCTTAACTTCCATAAAACCCATTTTTGAAAACAAATTCTAAAACTTATAAAATGAAGCTTAAATAAAGCTTGAAGGATGGAGGAAAATATTATTACATTGGCTACAACAAACTAAGCTTCGAACATTTGAAACTTGGCTCTTGAATGGAAGAATAAATGGAAACTAATTGAAGGAAGAAGAAGAGTGGGTGAGATATTATGGGGAGTTTGGTTACGTGAAATGCTAAAAAAAAGGGAGAAAGTTTATAGCTTTAACAAAAAGGGTAAAGTACACTTTAGCTCATTCTTCTATTTACTTACTTTTAAAAACACCACTTTCCTATAACTATTGGGCCAACCTAAGCCTAATACTCTTAAAAATTTGTCTAAATTTGGATGGGAAAATATAATGGGCTCTATTGACGGGTCTCGAGTTGACCGAAACTACTAACTCAAAATTCACGGCATTAAAACTCTCCTCCTAATAAGAAATTTCATCATCGAAGTTTCGACAAGGTATATATGATAAATCTCAACCACTAGAATATCTAATTCTAAAGGTTGAATACTAGTTTGACTAAGGTGGTTACCGGAATAGGGAACAAGGTAGGTTACTTGAGATCTCATTAGCTGCATCATCCTCTTCTCTAGCTCTAATCACAAATTGATGGGTTACATCTCAAGGCTCCTCACTGGCTCCGAGATGTACGACACACATACCAGTCTGACCAGAAAAACTCTTTCCTCTCTAGAATTATCTACCTCTCTGAATTGTAGGAGCTGACTACTGGGTCAAAACTGGAGCTACATTATGAGCTGGTGGACAATCTCAGAGAAAATGATCTAGGGATCTGTAACGGTAACAACCTCTGGACCCAAACCTACAGGTTCCTAGGTATCTCTTACCACAAAGGGCATAATGATGATGATAAGGCACTCTCGATGATCCTTTAGCACTAGCTATCGGTGCTGTATACAAAGGTCGCCTGTACTAACTGGTTCTACTCCCTCCTCCTCCACTCGCGCACTAAACTGGTAGGCGAAACTAGCATGTCGGGGCTCTCCCAGACTTTTGAGATTCTCTCAACCTCTTAGATGGCTCAGATAGTTCAACTGACTCAAGCACTTATCTCCCCTGACTGAAGTGGCACCCTCTTCTACTGCTCTCCTTCCCATAACTCTCTCTACCACTTTTTCCTGACAAACTAACTCGAAAAACACTTTTGGTGGATTAACGACTAAATGAGTGAGGATGTCTAGTCGAAGACCCTCTCTGAACTTCCTGCAGTGTTGATACTTTGAGAAAACCAACTATGGGGCATTTCTACTCAGCTGAAGCAATTCTAATTCATATTCAAACACTATTTTGTTCCCTTGAACCAACTGAGGAAACTGATCTCTCATCACATCTATATGGGCCTCCTTAACATACTTCTGATGAAACTTCTTTAAGAATCGATCCCATGTAGGTCGTTCAGGCTCTAATGACATCTCCACTATCTCTCACCAGTCTATCGTGTCATCTTTCAGCAGGGAGATAACACACTCTAGCGTACCCTCTAGAGTAAGATGCAGCTAACGAAGAATCCTCAGGGTTTCTCTTAACTACTGGTCGACTACTACAGGATCATCATCCCCTGACCCAAAGAATTCAGTGGTCTGGTACCTCTAGAGCCTTTCTATTACTGTTTCCTGGTATGATATAGCTGGAGGAACAGTTGGACTGGCTGAATATGCTTTCTAGGAAGGGCTCTAGCTATAGGGTCAAAGGTAGTGGTTAGGTTTCTAAAGAAGTTTGCCTCATCTACCCTCGCACCTTTGGGCTCATCAAACTTTGTGTCTGGGGTGAACTCTTCTCCCAGATCACCTACTAAAGAAGCTCTACTCTTGTCTCTATCCATCTTTATAATTTTTAAAATTAAGAGGAAACGAGGAATTACTACTACTATAGATACAGAAGTATGGCATAACTCTGTAGGGCATGCATACTCATAAACTCTTTTATCGACACTTACTCATGGGCCCTAGGAACATCAAACATGATGCTATAATACCACTAAATCTAACGTCCTAGACCAGTATGACATACAGTTGATCGATGTAGGTGCCACATGGAACTACCAGAGTGGCTAACCAATACCTTACTCTTTTCTTGTACTATAAAATGACTATTTCCTCAAATAAAACATCCATGAAATAATATAATTTAAAACTTTATACTGGGAATCTCCCAAAATAAATATTTACAATCAAAATATTACAGACAACTCTTAATAAAATTTATGACTATATTGATACAACAGGGTTTATAAAATATACATGCCCTTCAAAAACTTCAAAGACGTACTCTGAATCCATACTAGGTCTGGACCTTGATATATCTACTGCTTCTTGAACTCTCAATCTAATGACATGCCAATGCCACACCAACATTTAAAACATACTAAAAGTTTGTCTCTGAAATGCTTAAGCTATCAAGTATATTGCATCTGGTCTAATAGTATGTTCTGTTATGCTTTTGTGAGTATACTCGTATACTCACTCTCTATTCTATGGTAGACATCATGGTGCGAATAAGGGTTCTACGTCTCGGAGCTCACACACCCCTCTATTCTACCGAGAATGCGATCATAGAAATATCCACATCGGATACCACACTCTCGACTAGCCCATTCCTTGAGTGTCGGACCTTGCACCCAAACTAGTCAACTTAAAGTGTAATCATCAATCCCTAAGGATATCCTAACTGAATATATACTTTGTACTATGTTATCTTTTATAAAGGAACTCGACTGTCCTGGTCATTTTCCCGAGCATTCAAACAAGGCTAGTCTTATTTCACCCTACTTTATTCTCATTTTTATGTTTGAATTAAACATCATTAATGTTCTCACTCGAAGTCTTATGTGAGGAAATACTGAAGTGTTGGGGTACCTTGAGTCTAATTCCCTTAAAACTGACATTTTTACCCAAAATAGACTTAAAGTATCGATACTATCCCAAGAGTATCGATATTCCTGCAAAATTTTCGATACTTTATATAAGTATCGATACTTTTAAACATTTTGTTCTGCCAAGTTTTGAAGTTTCTGGGAGTTTCAAAACTATGACCCAGAGTTTCGATACTCTTGCTCATGAACTCACGAATTTTCCCAAAAAGAAGAACAAGTATCTATACGATACCAATAGTATCAATACTCTACCTGCAGAAGTCCTAAAACAGATACAAAAAAAATTATATTTCAATCTCAAAGACCTTAGTGAGGTCCCCAAACATTCTTTAAAGTCTTATGTTATTACAAGGAGCATAAATAAGGCTTTATATCATGCTTATAACACAAATCATGTAATCTACCATTAACATATAACTCTAATCTTCATAACTTACTTTCAAGCTAGAACTCATTTCTAATGATCACTAGAAGTATGGAAGAGTTGATAGTGTGTTACCTTGCTTCTTGCTTACTAGAAACTCTTTCAATTATGAGCAACTTCTCTTTTTCTTTTTCTTTAGAGTTTTATCATGCCTTCCTTACAAAATAAAGACTATAAAAGGGTTTAACTAAGTTCTTGGAATAAAGCTTAAGATGCTTTATGTAACTTGAATACATTATAATCAGGCTTGGATTCATGGATGGAGGAAAACATCTTAAGCTTAGAATACTTTCCAAGTAAATATTTTCCAAGCTTAACACAAAGCTTAGAATTCTAAAACTTACAAAATGAAGCTTAACAAAAAGCTTGAATGATGGAGGAAAACATTCTTACCTTGGCTACAACAAACTAAGCTTAGAATACTTGAAACTTGGCTCTTGAAAGGAAGAAGAAATGGTAGCTAATGGAAGGAAGAAGAATAAGAGTGGGTTAGATATTATGGGGAGTTTGGTTACGTGAAATGATATAAAAAGAGGGGAAAAGTTTTTAGCTTCAAAAAAAAGGGTAAATTATACTTTAGGTCCTTTTTCTATTTAGTTTCTTTTAAAAAACACCACATTCCTATAACTATTGGGCCAACCTAAGCCCAATACTCTTAAAAATTTGTCTAAATTTGGCTTTGAAAATATAATGGGCATTACTGACAGGTCTCAGGTTAACCGAAACTACTAACCCAGAATTTAGGGCATTACATATACTAGCCTCTTGATATCGATATCGACTCACTATTGGGAACTAAGGGAAAAGGGGAAATATCGATAGTTTAGTTTCAGTATAGATACTTCAAGATTGTTGTATTGATACTATCCTGAGTATTGATACAAAATTTTTCTTCAATGTTTTGAAAACTAACTCAGTATCGATACCCCTGCTGGGAGTATGGATACTCTACCCCCAGTATCAATAATCTCATAAGTATCGATACCAAAAATGACTACTAGAATCTACTAAGTAAGCTTGATATCGATACCCTTCCCACGAGTATCGATATCTTACCTAAAGTATCGATTCCCAATGTATGAGTATCTATAGTTCTATCCCAAAATCTCCTTATTTTAACCATAGAATGAATAGTATAGGTACTTTTCTTCTGGTACCGATACCCAAGCTAAAAAATGCCTTGTTTTTAGGAAAAATTGATTCTCTAATACATCCAATAGTTCTACTGAGGTTCCCACACATCATTAAAGTTTTACGTATGGTAGTAGGGTCATAATAGGTTCATAAACACACTGAAAACGCCAACTGTTGAATTCTACCAAAACTCATGCAAGCTAATAATCACACCCAGAGATCTGCATTGTAGTAGAGTTGAGTTAGAAGTGAGTTACCTTGAGTCTTAAGCTATTGCCAAAACTCAACCAAGAGTCAACTTCTCATTTTCTTTGGCCTTGAAACTTCCCCCCCACTTCTCTTACTAAAAAATATCAAAGAATGTATTACAAACTTGCTTAGAAGCTTGGAAAAGACTAAGAACAACTTTTAAGACATAAATTTGTAAAAAGTGGGCTGAAATACTTGGGTTTTCTTAAACCCCCTACTAAACCCACATTTGGATACCATAACCATAACTTGCAAAGGATGACTTGAAATGAAGCTTGGAAAGAGGAGATTAAGGTCTTACCTTGATGTTGTTGTGCAAAGCTTGAATGCTACAAATTTTACAACTTTTTCTTGAGATGTTAGGAAAAATATGAGTTTGAAATGGAGGAAGAAGAAGATAAAAAGTATAAAGAGAATGATATATGAGAATGGTTGTGAGACATTAGATCATCACCCTTAGTGATTATTCAGCCTTTAAACTGAAAATGATAGAATTTCTCCTTTAGTATCCTAACTTTGATCACAACATAAAAACACTCATTTTTATCATCTATTTGGCCCAATTCAAGCCCAAACCATCAGCCATTTAGGCCAAACTTTCCTACAAGGCTAGAGAGCTTATCCAAAACACTCTCGAATTAACCAAAAATACTAATATGGGAATTAATACGTTACAAGTTGACTCCTGAACGTCATGGTTCCTCCACAACAACTCCACTAGAAATTTTGTCCTTTAAATTTTCCTTTATAAAAGAGGTGAGAGGACTAAATTTGCATATTCTCTTTGATTTCCCAAGTTACCTCCTCAACGTTGTGGTTACTCCACAACACCTCCACTAGATGAATCTTTTTGTTTCTAAGTTCTTTTACGTCTCTTGCTAAGATCATGATTGGCTTCTCCTCATAGGTCATATTTGGGCTCACTTCGATCTACTCTAGGGTATTATTTGGGAAGCATCGAAATGGTACCTACTAACCAAGGATACATGAAACACGTTATGGATGTGTTCTAGTTATGATGATAATGTTAGCTGGTAAGCCACTAGTCCAACCATTTCTAGTACCGTGTAAGGTCCTATGAAGTGGAGGGTCAACTTTTCCTTGCACCCAAATCGAAGCACTTTCTACCAAGGGGAAATCTTGAGGAATACATTGTTCCTCACTGCAAACTCAATATCATTACACTTCGGGTCTATGTAAGATCTCTACCTATTTGAGGCCACCTTCAATTAGCTCTAAATTAGTTGAACACTCTCCTATGTTTCTCTGATCAAGTTGGGACCACTAACTCACCCTCGTTTATCTCTATCCAACCTAGTGGAGTTCTACAGTTGCGCCCATATAAGGCCTCATACGGAGCCATCTGAATGCTTGACTAAAAATTGTTATTATACACAAACTCTACTAATTGTAGGTGATTAGAAGTTTGTACCCTTTACAACTTCACTATCTCATAGATGTACAACTGAGCTAACCTCTCTAAGCTATAATCCATCCAAACTAGGAGTAAATGGGTTGATTTGGTTAAATGCTCTACTATGAACCAAACTACATCGTGCCTCTATCTAGCCATGGATAACCCGATCACGAAGCCCATGGTCACTCTGTCCTATTTCCACTGAGGAATCTCAATAGGATGAAGTAACACTGAAGGAACCTGGTGTTCCAATTTAACCTGCTAACACACTAAGCATCTACCGATAAACTCTGACACTTCCTTTTTAATGCCTGGTCATCAGTACAACTGTCGAAATTCTTGGTACATCTTCTTACAGCCTAGGTGAATAGAGAGTGGGTAACAATGTGCCTCATGAAGGATCTTACGATGTAACTGGGTGTTTGTGGGTACGTACAACTGACCCCTAAAGTATAACACACCCCCACTTCGCAACTCAGAACTCGGGGCCTCACCCTAGAGAATCTGCTTAATCCAAGTCCTTAAATGGTCATATAAACTCTTCAATCTCTTGATTTCACCTACTAACTCCATATCGAATTGCAACTTAGCTAACAACCTACCTTCACTGGTCAAACTCAAACGTGCTAGAAGGTCTCTTAATTTTGTCATTGACTTGCTGCTTAAGGCATTTTCCACTACGTTTACTTTAACCTGATGGTAATTTATCACATAGTCATGGTCTTTTAGCAACATAACCCACCAACGCTGCATCAAGTTCAACTCTTTCTGTATGAGTGGATACTTATGAATCTTATGATCTTTGAAGGTGTGACATTTCTCACCAAAGAGGTAGTGTTGCTAAATATTTAAGGCAAACACCACTTCTACTAGGTCAAGGTCATGGGTAGGGTAATTACGTTTATGAGGTTTGAGCTTACAAGATGCATAAGCTGCAACCTTACCCTCTTGGATCAATACCCATCCAAGACAATTCAACTATTTGAAGCTCTTATATAAATTCTCATCCAATATGAAGGGAAATATTTTGAAGTAATATGGTCAATCGGACAGCTATCATCGAGAACCCCTGAATGAATCGAAGATAGTACCTAACTAAACCTAAGAAATTGCACACCTCTGACACATTCTTAGGTGGTTCCCACTCAACTATGTCTGATTCTTTTGAGGGTCAACTTGGATGTCATCTGCTGACATAACATGACCCAAGAATGAAACCTCAGGCAGCCAAAACTCTCACTTCCAATAATTGGCATACAACTAACAGTCTTGAAGCATCTATAAGATGACGTGGAGGTGTTGGTCATGCTCTTCCTATGATTGAGAGTACACTAGGATGTTATCTATAAAAACCACCATGAATTGATCTAGGTACTAGTGAAAGACTTTGTTCATCAAGTCCATCAATTTTTTCATTGTATTGGTGAGTCTAAAATGAATCAACAAGAACACATAATGATCGTATCTCATCCTGAAAATTATTTTCACTACATCGGTATCATTTACCTTCAACTCATAATAACTTGACCGTAAGTTGATTTTGGAGAACACACATGCTCCCTTCAATTGGTCAAAGAGGTCATCGATTCTAGGGATTAGATAACAGTTCATAATTCAACTGCCTATAGTCGATACACAACTTCATCAACCAATCTTTTTTCTTAACAAATAAGATTGGCATTCCCTGATATATTTGGTCTAATGAACCCCTTATCTAGAAACTCATATATCTAAACTTTTAATTCCTTCAACTTTGTTGGTTTCATTCATTAGGAAGTGATGGAAACTAGGGCTAAACCTGATATAACCTCAATATTGATCTCTAACTCACAGTTGGGCGACAAACCTAGCAATTCCTTTGGAATACATCAGGGAAATATCGTACTACCCGAATAACCTCGAGTATTGGAACTAAAATTTAGGTATCATTCACATGATCCAAGAAACCTCACATCCCTAGTCGATCATCCGATAGATTTTTATAGCTGACATAATCCTTATTTGGCTCGACTTTTCATTAGTCATTGCCAACTTGATACGATCGTTTGTTCTAAGATTAAGTTGTTTGGCTTTACACTTCAAATTGTCGTCGTGCTCGGATAACCAATCTATACCTAAGATCATGTCAAATTCTCGAAATGGTAACTCCATCAAGTCTACTAAAAATATATGTTCTTGGATTTGTATTAGGCATCACTGATGGATCTTGTTTACTAAGACATTTAAACCTAGAGGGCTCGATACTCAGACTATACCTCTAAGTCTCCTATTGGAACTTCTATTTCTTATAGTAGGTCAGAGAAAATGTATGACTGGGTAGAAATGGAATCTATCATATTGGTCACATCACATTCCTCATAGGCTCTCACAACATTCTGTATAGAGGCAACCTCGACCCTTCCCCATCCATTAACCTTGTTGTCCTTCTACTATGTTTCTCAAACGCAATACTACCCTTGATCACTAACCCTTGGCCTCTCTACACAGATAGCACTAACCTCTGAGTGGATATTGGGCTCCTTAAGTCCCTAGACATACTCTAATGAAGTGATCTAAGGATTTACATTTGAAGTAACCTATCAATCCTTGTTGACATGTCCCTGAATGTCTCCTAGTACACTGAACACGTATCAGATGAGTGAAGACTCTCATTGAGACACTGGCAACTCGCTCTAAAGACCAATATTAGGGTTCTCTGAGTCTCAATCCTACCCCCACGATCTGAATGCTTACTAACTCTCTTAAACTGTATTGTTAAGGGTCTCTATGAACCCTAATTATCCTAGCCCTCTTTACTGAAGTATACAATGACGTCTCTAGCTCAGTGTCTCTTCTGGACTATCCCACAACCTCGCTCGACTATCGATCCCTCCTATTAATGACCCTTTCAACCGCCTTTGACTAGAGGGATAACTTAACGAATACCTTGGAAGGGTTAGCTGGAATATGTGACAGGATGTCAAAGGTAAGTCTTTTATGAATCTATGGCGGCAGTGATCCTCTATCAAAACCAACTCTAAAGCATACCTACTCTGGTTGAGGAACTCTCGCTCATACTCCATCACTGAGTGATCCCCCTGAGCTAGTGTAGAATTGCTCCATCAAATTGTTGGTGAAAACCTCCTTGATGTACTTCTAGTGAAACTCTAATATGAAATGCTCCCAAGATGGCCTCACTGGCTTCAGTGTTATCGCTATGGTCTCCCAATATTCTATGGCATCACCCTTGAACAAGGCAATGTCCCATTCATGCTTACTAGGGGTGTTCAAACAGTTAATTCGGCCACTAACCGAACCGAATTTCTATTAACCGAATTAACCAAACTTTTTTCTTTAACTGTTAACCGAACCGAACTTTTTTTAAAAATATTAACCGAACTGGACAAAGTTCAGTTATTTTGACCGGTTAATCGAATTAACCGAATTTTTTATAATTTATTTATTAGATTAATTTGAATATAATAAAAGTTTTTGGTTAAAATTTTAATTAGGTATTGATAATTTAATGAGTTTAGTGTGGTTAAAAAATAATTGAGTCTTAATTTTTTATGAGTTTGAGCTTAAAATATGTATTTAATATATAATATATTTCATATTTAATAATTTCAGTTAATTCAGTTAATTAATCAATTTCGAACTGAATTAAGAGTTAAATGAATATTGAAAAAATACAAATCGTTCCCCGACCGAATTAACCGAACTAATTCGGTTCGTTCAGTTAATTCAGTTAAAACCAAAAAATGAACACCCCTAATGCTTACCCTCATGGGTAAGGTACAGTTGTTAAATGGTGCAAAGAGTCTCCCTACGCCATTAGTCTACTATTATAGGCTCGTCGTCCCCAGGACCATAAAAGTCTATAGTCTTATATCTGCGAAGATGCTCTACAATGGACTCCAGGGTTGTTACTACGGGTTGAACCGATGGTACAAGTGGGGGAGATGGTGCAGTTGAGGTATTGATTATGGCTTTGATAATCTACCTAATTTTTTAGGTCAGGTCCCTAAAGAAGGTTGCCTCGTCGACCCCTGCATCTACCAGTATGCCATACTGATTCGTATCTAGGACAAACTTGTCAGATGTGTCAGCTGCTAAAGAGGTATGGCTCTCGTCTCTACTGTTGTGATTATATGTTAGGTCATCTACCATGGGGTTTTCAAAATTTTGAAAGAAATGGAGGTTATTATCATCATTCCAGTCATTAAATTACTATTGACTCTCTAAAGGCATGTACTTACATAGACCTTTACTGCTCTAACATACGAGTCCAAGAAATGACTAAACTTGATGCTCTAATACCACTACATGTAACACCCTAATTTAGTTTGACCAGAAGATCGAATGATTAAGTGTCATACGGCACCACCAAAGTTGCTAATCTAAAATTTTTCTTCTAAAATCGACTGTAAGTCATCATGTAAAACCATCTATCGTAACATAATATAAAATCATAATAAATCAAGTTTACAAATACGGAGACCTCCCAAACATCCAAAATAATAACAATATTGAAATTCTCAAGATAGAGTTATGACTGAATATAAAGGGTCTATAAGTAGTATGTGCCCACTAATATAAATCAAGATGTACCTTGAAGTCTCGGCTGATATGGAATATCTAGTGACAATTACACTCCATCGACGGTCTCCTAAGAACTTGTATAAACACATTTTGAATCTTGAGCTTACGAGTTCAGTGCTTGTAACACCCCTAAATTTTTGGCAAGTAACCAAAATAAAACTTTTGAAAGTTTAGTGGCCAAAGTGTAAACTTGGGAAAATTTAGGGACAAAAGTGATAATTTTCCTAAAAGAATTTTTATTCTGTAAATGAAAAGTTCACCCCCAAGAATGATGTTTTCATGGAAATCAAAATTATTATTCGAGATTTGTATTACAGTTATAAAGCAGTAAATTTAGATAAAAATTTAGATAATTGGATCGAATCTAAATTTCACAAAAATTTGAAGGATGATATAAAAAGGTTGGAAATATTATTTACATTATTTAGAACAGTCAAATTTAACATGGATCTATGGAATTAAGATTGATTTTCCATGTTAAACAAAATTGTGAAATTAGGTGACTAAATTGCGATTTTCAAATAATATTCAAGGGAAAACATGGAAAATCAAAATTATGATATGTTATGGATAAGGTGATGTAAGTAATTATGTCATGATAATAGAAAGGTATAATTATCATGATTCATTAAGGGTAAAAATGCCTTTTTGCATAAAATAAATTTTATATTCATTTTATTAGAATTAAAAAAGTGTAAAGGCTAAAGAAAAATCAAGAAATTGGTTTATCTTCTACGTCCTTTTTTCGTAAACCACCGTAGACATAAGGTAATATATTTGAATTTCATTTTTAAGTTTATATGGTTGGCTTTTGGATTAAAGTGTGAAATAGAGAATTTACCTACATGAAATTCTCTACCATTTGGTATAAATATTACATGGTGAACATGTTTATTTTATGAGATTGAAAATTTAGGGTTTATGTAGGGTTTATTGATTTTGAAGATTTGATGGAAGATTAGTACGTTAGTGATGTTGTACAGTTATTCTAAAGTATGAATAAGGATTAAAATCATGTGTAGAAGCTTATATGTTATTCGTTCATATTAGGGTTTTATGCAAGGTGATTGAATTTAGATTTAATTTGATGTTGTGATGAAAAATATAGCATGAATTTGAAGTAAAGAAGTTGAATTCATGCTTGAAATTGAATGGAAAGTTTACCCAAAATATTTTGGAAGGTTCGTCCATAGGGAAATAAATTAGGGGAAAATGTTGAAAACTTTCCTATGGTCTAGAATTGATATTAGAAGTGTTCTATAAGCTTTGGATATTTATTTGGACCAATTTGGAACCTTGAGATAGAAGAGGATCATTTTGTAAGTTTTGAGAATTTTGAGACATTGATGAATAATTATGTAGTTAAGGGTATTCAATGCTGAAATTTAATTTTGTAGTGCGAATTTAAGTTATAATTTTATTTGGGACCAAAGTGAAAATTTGGAAGAAAGTTATAAGGTGAAATTCAAAGGGGTAATGAAATTTAGGGACTTAACTGTAGTTTTTTTAATTTGATGGTACTAGTTGAATATGAAATTTCAATGCTGGAATTTAAAGTTAGAAAGTTGAATTTAAGGTTAGAAAGTGAAATTTGGACCATTTGGAAAGTTGGAAATTTTTTAGGATCAAATTACAATTATGGAAAAGTTATGGATTTAAGTGAAAGTTTCGTAATTGTTAAGGCATTACTGTTGGAATTAATTCTGGAAATTTTAATTATGTTAGTTGAAGCTTGAAGTGAATTTAATGAGTAAGGGATCGTTTTGAATAAAATGGAAATTTTGAGTTAAATACAGTAAGAAGTTATAGATGATGACTGAAATGTAAAGATTGAGAAAGTTAAGTGAATTAGTGATGAAGATGAAGAAATATGAAAATTGGAGGATCATTTGAAAATGCTATGGTTGTTAGTGAGTTGTGAAATAATTTTTATATTGAGCAAGTATTGAATAAAATTTATGGATTTTACAATTTTTTGGGGATTTTTCTTATGTTAGTACGATTCTAACATATGCTTTGAATTTTATATGTTGTGTGTATGATTTTGTATTGATCATGATCAAAGTGAAATAAAAACAAAGGATCAAGTGTGAGACTATAACGGTTCTCGAAATACCCTAAAATTTTGATTAGTGACCAAAATGTAAATTTTGAAAGTTTAGTGGCTAGAGTATAAAGTTTGTAAAAAATATGTATTTTAAAGGTAATTTTTCAAAATTTTAGTGACCAAAAGTTATGTATTTTATCCCCATAAATGAATAGTTGAACCCCAGTAATGATGTTTCGAACCATATTTTGATCTTGAATTTATGATTAAAAGCTAAAGAGTGTTGAAGTTCGGTAAAATTCAGTAAATCGGATCGAATAAAAATTTCAAGAAAATTTGAAGGATGATAAATTAAGCTTAGAAATATTATTTCCACATGTTAAAATGATTAGAAATAATATTGACCATTGAATTTGAGAATTTATTTCCATGTTCAATTTGGACCATTGGATGAAAAATGACAAGATTGAAATTTTGGAAAGATTGCATGGGCAAAGTTGTAAAGGGTGAATTATTTTGTTCATAATTGACTTTATAAAGATAATAAGGGTTATATGGCTTGGTATGGATATAATTATATGGATTCATTAATGGTAAATTAGTTATTTCTCAATTAAATAAATTTTAAATTCTTTTAAACTTAAATAAAGGATAAATTAGCATGAAATTAACTAAAATTTCATGATACCAAGCCATTTTTCAGCTCTATTTCGTGCTCCCCATGAACAGGTAAGAGAAATTTTTTTTTCATTTCTGAGTAATTTCCTTTAGGTTTTGGATTAAACCGTTAAATAGAAAATTGTTATATTCAAAAAACACTATCATTTGGTACCGTTATTGCATGCTAATCTTGCTTGAGTTCAAAGATCCCAAATTCTGGGGTTTATGTTCATATTACGGTTTATTGAATTGATCATGGGACTTTGTTGTTATTGAGGTTGTAGAATCGTTTACAAGATTATTTGTCATTTAAAATCACCTATACATATATATACATGCTTATGTTGATTTTGACCTAACCCTAGATTTGGGGAAAGATAATAATTTGATGAAATTAAGTTAGGGATTTGATTTTAGATATTTTATAAGGTTGAATAGAGGTTGATTTCATACTTGAATCAGATCAAAATTGAGTAAAATCATAAAAACCCTACTTTTGAACATACAAAACATTCGGCCTTGACTATAGAGGATGAGAAAAATTATGAAAAATATATAGGGGCTGCAAATGATGTAGGAAGTATTCTACAATTCTTATAAAATTTTGGGACCATTTTATAATTTTATAAAGTTAGGGGACCTAATTGGGAATTATAGAAAATTTGTGGGTTGTTGTGTAATAGTTCAATAATTGAGGTACTACGCTGGAAATTAATGTTTTAGAGTTGAAATTGATGTTAGAATGTGAAATTGGATTATTTTGGGAGATTGGTAAAAGTTGAGGCTTAAATATCAAATATGGAAAAGTTGAGAACTTAAGTGAAAATGTTATATGAAATTTGGATAAAAACAGGAATTGAATGGTCAATTTTAAAGTGTTATGGTTAACAATTATATTATGACATGGAATTAGTATCGAATGAGCATCGAAAAAATTTAGAAAATTATTTTTTATTATGTGCCTAGCTTAGTAAAATTCTAAACTGTGGTTTTAATTTGAATATGTTTATAATGATTCTCATTTAGATTGTGTGATTTAAATTAAGATCAAACATTATTAAAGCTAAGGAGAAGTTTAAGGATGAAACAGGAAATTCTAAGGAAGGTTGCAAGCTAAGAACACCAGGTGAGTGCAAATTTAATTTGTACTTATGTTGTCGAACATACATTGGCTTTCGATGAGCCATTGACAGAGTTAGTATGGTAAGAAGTAACTCCTAATTGTTATGTGTTTTGTGGTGCATGCATATATGTGCATTTGGTAAATAATAGAATTAGTGAACAAATTAAAAATGAAAATTGATTAAATATGCTTACAATTTATGTTTTGGACCGTAAGCTTAGAAAATCACTACAAATTCTACATAAATTATTAGAGGGTAATTTTTATACGGTTGGATGTGTATATCAATCTAGTTTTGTTTATAATAAACAAAAACTTATTTCAAGGTGTATACAAAAAAGAAATGAATTTTTAATCGATAATAGGTCAGAAAACAAGGCAGTAGATTTTGCTCAAAACATATTATGTTGGTCAAATTTGAAAATTCACCATAAATTGTAAAAATTGAACTAGAAGGATTGCTTTATATAGTTAGATCTTTATTCGAGTATAGTTTCCATTGATATAAACAAAATAATTTTTTTAAGTGAGTAGATTAATACAAAATAACATTTCTGTGAAGGTAATGCAAACTACTAGAAAATGAAATGGTGATAAAAATTGGGATCAAACCAAATTGAAAGCAAAGGATTAAGTTAAAGCTTAATGAGACTTATATTTTTACTTGCAGATAAAGTGTCAAAGTGAGTGTAATACATTCATAATATTATACATTGATGTTTATACATGATTGGGTAGGACTTGAGATAAGTCTATCTTAATTATATTGTCATGATATCTATGTCATTTATCATATAATTGATATATTCAAAATATTTCAAAAGGTGAATATAGAATGCATTGATCTCTGTTTATTACATATGATGTTATCATGAATACATATGATGTTTATCATAAATGTTATTTCGGTTATGAACTGCCCAAAGGTTATATGGTATTGATAGACATTGCCATGAATGAAATAAAAATAGACTATATGTCCACGTATGTCAATGAGGGTCGGTGGTATTAATGGCATGCCATAGAGTCTAGTAGTTGCATAATTAGGAAGTATTAAAGTGTCTAGCGAAGGCACATAGTACAAGCCCCAAAGTGTATAACGAAGTCACATAATTTAAAAACACTAGAGTTTATACCCAAGACACTTAGTGTATGTGGTGGACACGACTGTAATACCCCAAATTTTGATTAGTGAGCAAAATATAAGTTTTGAAAGTTAATGGCTAAAGTATAAAATTGGGAAACGTCTAAGGACCTAAGTGGTAAATTTCCCAAAATATTCTTTATTCAATAAATAGATAGTTTATTTTTGAGTGTGTGGGGTTTTATTGAAATAAAATTCTTGAATCAAATTTACGTTGAAAATTAGAAAGGGTTAAAGTCTGGTACGAAATAGGTAAATTGGATCGAATAGAAATTTTGATAAAATTGAAGGATGATACATTATTCTAAAAATATTATTTCAAAATGTTAAAATGATGGAAAATAATATCAGCTATTGGATTTGAGAACTTATTTCCATGTTTAATTTGGACCGTTGGATCAAAGTGGCAAAAATTGTAATTTTGGAAAGTTGTTAGGTAAAATTGGAAAATGATAAAAGAGTTTGTTCATATTTGACTTTGGAAGATGATAAGGTTATGTGGATTGGTATTATTGTAAGTATAAGGTTTCATTAATGACAAAATGGGCATTTCTCATTAAATGAATATTTTATTCATTTAACCTTAAATAAAAGGTAAATTAACATGAAATTTACATAAAATTTTCATGTAAGATTGCTATTTTCTAGAAATATAGCCGTGAGTACCCAACCCAAGGTAAGAAAATTGTGTTCTTCGTTGTCGAGCAATTTCCTTTGATTTTGGATCATGCCGTGAAATAGAAAATTATTCTATAAAAAAGGCTATCATTTGGTACCATTATTGCTTGCTAATTTGGTTTGTTTTGCAAAGATCCCAAATTCTAGGGTTTATGTTCACATTATGGTTTATGGAATTGATGAAGGATTTTGATATTTTTGAGGTTGTAGAATCAATCCCAAGCATGATTTATGATTAAAATCAACTATACATGCCTATATAAGCTATGGGTACTTTCAGCCTAACCCTAATCTTGGATGAAGTTTATGTTATGATGAAATTTGATCAGGATTTGATTTTAGAGATTGTATAAGGTTGGATCGAGGTGGATTTCATGCTTAAATCGAATCAAAATTGAATAAAATCATGAAAACCCTAGTCTTGGGTACATAAACCATTCGGCCTTCAGGAAGATGATGGGGAAAATTTTTGAAAAATTTCATGTGGCTTAGAAATGATATTAAAAAGATTTTACAAGCCTTAGAAAAAATTTTGGGCCAATTTATAATTTTATGATAGTTAGGGGACCAAATTAGTAATTATGAAAAAGTTATGGGTTATTGTATTATTCAATATTGTTGTGCTATTCTATAAATTTATATTTGGGGACTTAAATTGAAGTTAGAATATGAAATTTAGCCATTTGGGAAAGTTAACAGTTTGAGTGCTAAATGGTAAACATTGAGAAAGTTAGTGGATTAAATGGTAAATATGGCTTTTTTGAGGTATTTGGGATAAAAGTTTAATGATAAAAATTATTGGGCTTATTTGGACTTTGAATTGAAGAATTAATGATAAGAGCCCAATATAAATAAAAAGGAAAAGTTAAGATGAATTTTAGAAAAATTCGAAAATAATAATATTTTTGGAGTATTATTATTAAGTATGAAAAGTTATTAAGAATACTAACAAGTATTTTATATTTGTGTATGATTTGTATGGATGCTCGTGTATATCGTGATCGAACTCGTGATACGAGCAAAGCGAAAGGCAATGAAAAATTTCAAGAATAATCGGATTTCGATACTAAGGCATAATAGTGAGGCATACCAGGTGAGTGCATTTATTATGTACTTATATGATATGAGGATGACGATTAATCAATCTTGAATGTTTCTATAAAAGCATGCTTTACCATATTTTGAAATATTTTTATAAGGTTTATGAAAATGGTTTATGATTATTTTAGGGTATGAACTGCCCTAAAATAGATGGATGAACTTTTATATTATTTTAACATCTATCGATGTTTCAGAATAAATACTTAATATGCGAATTTTATTTAAAGGCCTATTGTATGTGCATTGAGGGTCATAGGTACATTTTGACATACTTGGAGTATGATGGTTATCGACCGATTTTGTTTAATGCATATGTTGCATTTTTGTATCAGTACCTTTATGTACTTTTGGCACTATGAGTGCATGCATGGTATTTTTAATGATTTTGTGAATTACCATTTTGATATATTAGTATAGTGTCATTGTTACTACAATACCTATACTTTCGTTTAGCACTTATGTGAAACTCATGTACCTTGCATTCTTATTTGACATACATTGGGCTATGAATATATCGATTGATGGGTATGTTGGGATACTAAATATTGTTTCGCATGTTATCTGACAGAAGCTTGGCTTATCAAGTTGGTTTTATGCGTTTATTATATTTTATACAATTAAATTCATATTTTGATCTTTTTTCAAATATTTATGTTTTGTTACGCCTCGTTTATTTTATTATGCCTCACTAAGTGAATACATAGCATATGATGATTTTCAGTGCAAGTTTAGTGTACGAATCGGAGTGAGGAGTGCAACTGATATCATATGTCAATGGTTGCATCATCATTAACATTATGACATCTCTAGATGTTTATTTTGATATTACTAGTTGGCATGTACTTAGATATGTTGTGATGCTCTGATAAGATACTTGGTATTTGGTTGTAGTATTCTATTACATTTGAACTTTAACTATTGTTTGATGGATTTTTAAAAGTTATTTTATATATTAGTAGTTGAAGAACATTTTATAAACTATATTATTAAACCGTTTATTTAAAGAAACAAAATTTTACTGGTTTTCAAGTACAAAAATGTTTTAAAAGTCATATGACATCTTTGACCCGTGTAAGGGGACGTATACGAGAAATGGGTGTTACAACGACCTTATGTGGAAGCACTACGGTGCATATATTTGACTCTTATATCAGGGTCCTCATAGATTTATATTTTGGGCTATGTTTTATTGGTTAATAAATGATAAACAGATGAATAATCTTATGAGCTTATGGAATACATTACAAGTATATTGGTAAGAAATTTATATGTTATTCATATCATGTTCATATTAGTATCATGATTGGAAATACATGTAAAATGATCATGCATTGAATATTGTCACTCATTACATTTATATGTTGCATTGCCCTAAATGTTTCTATAATTGCCTCATTAAGTGTATACTTAGCGTGTGATGATTTTCACGCATAGGAAAATGGAAGAAAATGAGGAAGGAGCTGAGCTTGGCTTCAATCCCAAGGAAATATTTATAGGTAACAATGATGGCATCCTATCTTGTTGTAAATTTACTAGATGGCATGTATACGAGTAAAAAGTGTTTGCAAACTAGAAGTATGGTTAGTATTACATATAGTTTGGTATAAACAAATATTATGATACTAAATGTGCTTTAAATAGTAGTTTAAATGGGATTTTAGTTGACACTGTTTTATTTATTTAATTTATGAAATAGAGCATAATTGCTCATTACTAACTCAGATTAGATTTTAAATTAAAAGTTGAAATATTATATTTTGTCAAATTTTGATTTTCTCTTATTATTTAATTTATACTAAAAGTTTAAAATATGAAATTTGTGAAAGAATCAGAATTTAACCCATTTGGAACTAAGAAATGTTTTGCATTTTGATGTGAAATCTTTGACTCGTAACAGTGCAGTATACGGTTTGAGGGTGTTACATTTATTAGATCAGAGCTGCAGGTTTAGCCGATTATAGGAATAAACCAGGCTTGTTTTGAGTCAAAAGTGTATACAAGCCACTAGGATGTCATTGTTACTGATCTGGTGATTGTAAAGTTTGATTGATGTCACTCCTTACCAATGAAAGTAAATAAGTGTAGTGTATATATAAAATGTGTATAATCAAGGGTTTGAAGTAAGAAACCAAAAAGGATGTTTAAAAATAATAATAATAATAATAATAATAAGTTAATAGTGATAGTATTGTTGTTAGCCACAATTCTCATATTTAGTCTAATAAGATGTTGTATTGGCACAATATGAAATGCCAATGTTGGATTAAGGAAAACCCTCGTTTATGCATAAGTATAGTATTGATTAAAGAATGAAACATTATGATACAATTGATCCTAAGTGTTACGTGTACGACTAACCCTTTAGGCTAGAGTGCGAGGGTGAGTCGTATTTGTAGACAGTAACTGTCTGGTAAGGATTCAAAGTGTTGATTTATACTGGATTGGATAGAGTTACCTTTCAAAGGTAATTTTTAGAATGGATTGATTACCCCCTTCCATACGAAAATGAATTATTGCTTAAGGCGTTTGGTTTTAAAGAATTCAAAAAGTTTTAGATATCAGTGGTAAGGGAAAAAGATTAAATTTGTTTTCTAATGTGATTTTAGCACCAACTTCCATAAAGTTATTGCTACTAGGTTTGTCAAGCCTTCCTAGTAAAGGAGGTGGATGCTCAAGCTATCAAGGTTAAGTTAGAAGATATCCCAACTATTTGAGAGTATCCAAATGTGTATTCGTAAAAGTTACCTGGACTATTTCTACATTGAGATGAAGAAATTAAAATAGAGATGTTACCAGGTATTGCGTTTATTTTTATAGATGTATCAAATGGCTCCGACTGAGCTCAGAAATTTAACAGCATAATTAGTAGAATTATTAAGATCAGGGATTTACGTGACTAAGCATGTCATATGGGATGCACCAGTGTTACTGCAAAAAAAAACGAGTATATGCAATTATGCATGGATTATCATCCATTAAATGAAGTAACAAAGAAGAACAAGTATCCTCTTTCGAAGATTGATGATCTTTTGATTAGTTAAAAGGGTGCACTGGTGTCTATCAAGTTGGATCTCTTATCTGGATATTATTAGTTAAGGAATAGGAAGAAAATCCTCCTAAAACAGTTTTCAGAATTTGATATGAATACTACAAGTTTACGATAATGTCGTTTGGTTTAACAAATGTTCATGTGACATTTATGGATTTGATAAATCGAGTATTTCAGTTATACTTAGATTAAGTGGTGGTAGTGTTTATTAATGATATTTTGACCTATATTAATACAAATGAAGAACGTGATTCATATCTTTGTATAGCTTCCAACTCTTCGTGAGAAAAGTTGTATGGTAAGTTGGCAACTGTAAATGTGGGTTATCTAAGGTTGTATTCCTTGGCCATGTGATCTCAGCTGAGGGGATAAGACTATATCTAAAGGAAGCACGAGCCATAGTTGAATGATAAAGTTCAAAGAATGTTTTCAAATTCCAAAGTTTATTGGGATTTGCTTGTTACTATCAAAGGTTCATAAAGAACTTTTAGATGATTATTTTCCCTTGAACAAGCTATTAAAGAAAGGTATATTATTCATTTGGATTGTTAAGTGCCAATAAAACTTTGAGATGCTAAAAAGAATGCTAAAATAAGCTCCAGGGTCAGTATAATCAAAATTAGAAAAAGATTATGTGATTTATAGTAATGTGTCTCATAGTGGTTTGGGATATGTGCTCGTGCAAGAGGAAAAGTTAGGGCTTATGCTTCAAAGCAACTAAAGAATCATGAAAAAAAAATTCGGCTCATAATATCGAGTTGGCAATAGTTGTGTTTATTTCATTGACAGAATGCCACTATTTACATGGTGAGTGACACTATATCTATACGGATCTCAAAAGTCAAAAGTATGTCTTAACTCAAAGGAGTGAAAATAAAGAAAATGGATTGAATTCCTAAAAGAGTGATAATGTTCTTATCAACTACATTCAGGAAAGGCTAATGTGGTGGTTGATAAGATAAAGCTGAAAGACATTTATGTTTTGAGAGTTTTGAATACGTGATTGTCTTTAAGGAAATATAGGGCTCTGATTGTAGAATTAAAGTTAAAGCATATGTTGCTAGATCAAGTGAAGGATCTTCAAAGAAAATATGAAAATTGTTGTTCTTGACGAAGATAGAACAAGTGGAAAAAGTTGAAACCAAGGGCCTTAAGGTTAAGTCTAATGGATGCTTGTATTATCAAGGACATGGTCAATATTAATAGTAAGCATGAAAAGAGTTATCATCGATCTTGTTTCTAAATGACTGGCATGTCAGCAAGTAAAAGTAGAACATCAAGTGTTTACTAGATTGTTGTAACCGATTTCTATTCCTTAGTGGGAATAGGAACGAGTTACAATGGACTTTGTAAATGAAATGATTATCGATCAGGTCCTTCTTATGTTATCACATCGGAATATATTAAGATTCAACCAAAATTTGACTTATGAAATCGATACATATTAAAGTTCCTTAGAGAAATCAAAGATTAAAAAAAAGTTAATCAGAAAAGAGAACAGTATATGAAAAAACAATATCCTCGTCTATTTACGTCAGGTACGTATTGAAAATTTGATGATGAATTTTCTTAAGGGGAAGAATTATAATATCCAAAAATTTTAGTTAGTGACCAAAACGTAAATTTTGAAAGTTTAGTAGATAAAGTATAAAGTTTATAAAAGTTTAGGGAAAATTTGGTAAATCGGATCAAATAGAAATTTCAGGAAAAATTGAAGGATGATAAATTAAGTTTAGAAATATTATTTCCATATGTTAAAATGATGGGAAATAATATGGACAATTGGATTTGAGAATGTATTTCCATGTTCAATTTGGATCGTTGGATGGAAAATGGCAAGATTGAAATTTTGGAAAGATTGTATGAGCAAAGTTGTAAAGGGTGAATTATTTTGTTCATCTTTGACTTTATAAATATGATAAGGGTTGTGTGGATTGGTATGGATGTAATTATAAGGATTCATTAATGGAAAATTTGTCATTTCTTAATTAAATCAATTTTAAATACATTTAAGCTTAAATAAAGGATAAATTAACATGAAACTAACTGAAATTTCATGAGACCAAGCCATTTTTCAGCTCCATTTCGTGCTCCCCATGACCAAGGTAAGAGAAATTTTATTTTTCATTTTTAAACAATTTCATTTGGATTTTGGATTAAGCTATGAAATAAAAAATTATTTAATTCAAAAAACGCTATCATTTGGTACGATTATTGCATGCTAATCTTGCTTGAGTTCAAAGATTCAAAATTCTAGGGTTTATATTAATATTAGGGTTTACTGAATTGATGGTGGATTTTGATGTTATTGAGGTTGTAGAATCATTTACAAGCTTGATTGTCGATTAAAATCACATGTACATGTCTATACATGCTTATGTTGATTTTGACCTAACCCTAGATTTGGGGATAGATAGTGATTTGATGAAATTAAGCTAGGGATTTGATTTTAGATATTTTACAAGGTTTAATAGAGGTTGATTTCATACTCGAATCAGCCAAAATCATGAAAAGTCTAATTTTGAACATACAAAGCATTCTGCCTTGACTATAGAGGATGAGAAAATTTGTGGAAAATTATGTAGGGGATGGAAATGATGTAGGAAGTATTATACAATTATTAGAAAATTTTGGGGATCATTCTATAATTTTATGAAAGTTAGAGGACCTAATCGATAATTATAGAAAAGTTGTGGCTTGTTGTGTTATGGTTCAATAGTTGAGTACTATGCTGGAAATTAATGTTTGAGAGTTAAAATTGATGTTAGAATGTGAAATTGGATTATTTTGGGAGGTTGGTAAAAGTTTATGCTTAAATCATATATATGGAAAAGTTGGGAACTTAAGTGAAGATGTTATGTGAAATTTGGATAAAAGGGACTTGAATGGTTAATTTTAAACTGTTATGGTTAAAAATTATGTTGTGACATGGAATTAGTATCGAATGAGCATAGAAAGAATTTTTAGAAAATTATTTTCTATTGTGTGCCTATGTTAGTAAAATTCTAACATGTGTTTTGAATTTGAATTTGTTTGTAATGATGCTCATTTAGATTGTGTCCTTTAAACCCAGATCAAACATTATTAAACCTAAGGAGAAGCTTAAGAATGAAATGCAAAATTCTAAGGAAGGTTGCAAGCTAAGGACATGAGATGAGTGCAAATTTAATTTGTACTTATGTTGTTGAACAACATTGTCTTGCGATGAGTCAGTGAAGAAGTTACTATGGTAATAAGTGACTCCTAATTGTTATGTTTTTTGTGCATGCATATATGTGCATTTGGGGAGCTAATAGAATTAGTGAACAACTTAAAAATGCAAATTGGTGAAATCTGCTTATAATTTATGAAATGGATAGTAAGTTTAGAAAATCACTATAAATTATAAAAAAATTATAAGAGGATATTTTTTGTACATTTGGAATCTTATATCAGTCTAGTTTTGTTTAGAACAAACGGTAACTGATTTTGAGGTGTATACAATAAGGTGTGAATTTTTAATCGATTATAGGTCAGAAAACAGGGTAGCAAATTCTGCTCAAAACAGATTATCATCAACTTTGAAAATTCACTGTAAATTGTACAAATTGAAATAGAAGGAGTGACTTATATGGTTAGATTTGTATTTGAGTATAATTTCCATTGGTATAAATGGAATAATTTTTTTTAAGTGAGTAGATTAATACATAATAATATTTCTACGAAGGTAGTGCAAACTTCCAGAAAATGAAATGGTGATAAAAATCGGGATCGAACCCAAATTGAAAGCAAAGGATTAAGTTAAAGCTTAGTGAGGCTTATATTTTGACTTGTATATAAAGTGTCAAAGTTAGTGCAATGCATGCACAATATTATACATGGCTATTTATACATCATTGGGTAGGACTTGCACCTTAATTATATTGTTATGATATTTATGTCATTTATCATATAATTGATATATTCTAAATATGTCAAAGGTGAATATAGAATGCATTGATCATTGTTTATTGCATATGATGCTATCATGCATACATATGATGTTTATCATAAATTTTATTTCGGGTATGAACTACCCAAAGGTTAAATGGTATGATATACATTGCCATAGATGCAATAAAAATAGACTATATGCCCAAGTATGTCATTGTGAGTTTGTAGTATTAATTGCATGTCATAGAGTCTAGAAGTTGCGTAATTAGGTAGTACTAGAGTGTCTAGAGAAGGCACATAGTATAGGCCCCAGAGTGTCTAGCAAAGACACATGATTTAAAAACACTAGAATGTAGACCCAAGACACTTAGTGTATATGGTGGACACGACCTTATGTGGAAGCACTAAAATGCATATATTTGACTCCTATACCAGGGTCCTCATAGATTTATATTTTGGGCTATGGTTTATTGGTTAATAAATGATAAACAGGTGAATAAGCTTATGATCTTATGGAATACATGACAACTATATAGGTAAGAAATTTATATGTTATTCATATTATGTTCATATTAGTATCATGATTAGAAATACAGGTAAAGTGATCATCATGCATTGAATATTGTCACTCATTACATTTATATATGTTGCATTGCCCTAAATTTTTCTATAATTGCCTCACTAAGTGTATACTTAGCGTGTGATGATTTTCACGCGTAGGAAAAATGAATAAAATGCTTAAGGAGCTAAGCTTGGCATCAATCACCGAGGAAATATTTACATGTAACAACAATGACATCCTTTCGTGTTGTAAATTTACTAGCTGGCATGTATACGAGTAAAAAGTGTTTGCAAACTAGAAGTATGGTTAGTATTAAATATAGTTTGGTATGAACAAATATTATGATATTAAACCATGCTTTAAATAGTAGTTTAAATGGATTTTAATTGGCACAGATTTATTTATTTAATTTATGAAATAAAGCATAACTGCTCATTACTGCCTGAGATCATATTTTAAATTAAGAGTTGAAATATTATATTTTGTCAAATTTTGATTTTCTCTAATTATTTAATTTATAATAAAAGTTTAAAATATGAAATTTGTGAAAGAATCTAAATTTAACCCATTTGGAATTACGAAATGTTTTATATTTTGATATGACATCTTTGACTCATAACAGTACAGTATACATGTTAAGGGTGTTATAGTTCCAATGAGATAAATAAGGTGATAGCAGTTTGTTTATTTAATTATTCTAATCGAGGACGACTTGCGATAAGTCAACCTCATATTATTTTAAAGTATGATTTATAATTTTAATTATGGATTATTTCCATAATGTTTATATAAATGTTTTATTGATGATTTAGGGTATGACTAACAGTATACATGTAAGGGTGTTATAGTTCCAATGAGATAAATAAGGTGATAGCAGTTTGTTTATTTAATTATTCTAATCGAGGACTTGCATAAGTCAACCTCATATTATTTTAAAGTATGATTTATAATTTTAATTATGGATTATTTCCATAATGTTTATATAAATGTTTTATTGATGATTTAGGGTATGACCTACCTAAGTACGATTTTGACGATGATGAATTTTTAAATGATTATAATTTTTACGATGATGAATTTTTAAATGTTTATGATTATAAGACATTGATCAAAGATGATTGTAATATGATTTATAAGCCCGTTATATGTTGCATGGAGAGTTGTAGGTATTAGGCATGCCATTAAGTTGAGTAAATTTAAGTTAAGTTATGGTACATTCATTTACATTATGTATTGCATCGTTGGTGTATATGTTATGATTTGCACTTGGAGTGTCACTTACGATGATTCATGATTGGCACTGTGAAGTGCCTAGTGTGCACCTTTTGTTCTACTTATGTAATTTGTATTCTCTTAAATATGCATTGGGCTATGAAAAGTGAAATATGAAAAGTATGAAGTATAATTTGTATTCTCTTAAATATGCATTGGGCTATGAAAAGTGAAATATGAAAAGTATGAAGTATGTCAAATTGACAGGAAATATGACATGATTACGATATATGATGAAGACTATCAGGTTTGAATATGAAAGTTCTAAAATATTGCTAAATAGAAAAGAATAAGAGATGATTACTATGTTTGGTATTGATTTTAAGGTCTATGACAAAGAAATTTACTTGAATAAATTGGTTTGAAAGTTCAGCAAATTTTATGTGAATTTCTTTTTAATGTTTTAAAGTATTTATGATATTTATTGCTTTAGCTCACTTTAGCTATGTTGCTGCCTCACTAAGTTTTACTTAGTGTGTGATGATTTTCATGCTTATGTTCTGATAGAGGTAAAGACGTGCAGTGAGGAGCCTCCCAAGCATCTTTTTGGAGATTATATGTATTATCGGTATCAGTAAAACATCCTTGATGTTTTTTAGCTTTTAGTGGCATGTATAATTATGCCAATAGTTTTCTTTATCGAATTTTTTTTAAATGGACTGTAATAGTAAACTCTGACCATCTTAGTTTGTCTAGTTTAATTATATTCAGTAGTGTATATATATATTATATTATTATGGTTAAATGGTTTTAAAATTTTGAAATTTTTAGGCAGTTTTAATTAATTTATGAATCAGCATTAAACTTCTTAATTTCTATATGAAATTGGGTTCTTTTTCAATTACAGAATATTATTTTATATTTTAAATAAGAAAATAGCTTTAAAGTTGAATTAGGAATCATTTTTAAAATGAACAAAATTTAAGCATTTATGTTCAACAATTGTTTGTAAGGTTAATGTAACATCTTTAACTCGTAATTCGAGATGTATACAGGTTATGGGTGTTACATTGTCACACTAATAATTGTATTATACTACATACATGCAATAAATGAGCATGCTAGTGTTATATGTATGAATATATAAGAATGCTGACATGAAATGTTGAGGTAAGTGTCATGGTGTGGATGATGGTTCTACATCTCAGAGCACAAACTCATCTAGCTTTCTTAAATACCCTCGGGTATTTGGAGTGAGATCCAGAACTACAATAGAAACGTACACTCGGCTAACTTACTCCATCGAGTCTTGGAGAATCTGTGCCCAATTGGCGACTAAAGTGCCTTGCACTAACTGGGACATATCCAATGAGACAATCGTATTCTACTAAAGGAAACTCAGGTGTCCTGGCTATTTCCTGAGCTTCAAACAAGACTAGTTTTATGTCATCTGAGCTGTTATTATTTTAAGTTGTTCTGAGTTTAATTATTATTCTCACTTGTTGTTTTATTTGATGGCATCCTAATGTTATTAGGCTCCTTGAATCTACCCCTTTTAAAACTTTGGGGTTCCTTACCCAAAATTGTATGTGGGTGCCGATACCAAGCCATTCGGTATCGGTACTGAACTCTAAGCATTGATACTAACTTCTAGGTATCGATACCAACTGGCTATTGGGAAATGATGAAAAAATGGCAGTATCGATACTTTAGTTTGAGTATTGATACTTCGGGATTGTGGTATCGGTACTACCCTGAGTATTGATATCAAATTTTGCTTCGATAATTTGAAAACTAACTCAGTATTGATACCCCTACTCAGAATATCGATACTCCCATGAGTATCGATACAAAAAATACTACCAGAATCTGCTAAGTGAACTCGGTATCGATACCCCTCCTACGAGTATTGATACCTTACCAATAGTATTGATACCCAATGTATGAGTATCGATACTTCTATCCCAAAATCCCCTTATTTTAACCATATTATGAATAGTATTGGTATTGTTCTTTCAGTGTCAATACCCAAGCTTAAAAATGCCCAATAATGACTCTCTAACTCACCCAACAGCCCTACTGAGGTTTCCAAACATTATTAAAGTTTTATGTATGATAGTATGTGTCATAATAGTCCATTAACACGCTGAAAAATACCAAATGTTGAATTCTACCATGAACATGCTTCACAACTCGTACAAGCTAACAATCACACCTAGTGATCTACATTGTAGTAAAGTTAAAAGAGAGTTACCTTGAGTCCTAAGCTGTTGAGAACACCCAAACCTAAACCATGAGTCAACTTCTCCTTTCCTTTGGTCTTGGAGATTTCCCCCACTTCTTTCACTAAACAAAAATCAAAGAAGGTATTACTAACTTGCTTAGAATCTTGGGAAGAGACTAAGAACAACTTCTAAGACTTAAATCCCTAAAAAAATAGCTTGGGTTTTCTTAAACCCCTACAAATCCACATTTTGCTACCATAACCAAAACTTGCAAATGAGGGCTTGAAATGAAGCTTGGGCAGATTAAGGTTCTTAACTTGATGTTGTTGGATAAGGTTTGAAATGCTACAAATTTTACATCTTTTTCTTGAGATGTTAAGAAAATAAGGAAGTTTGAAATGAAGGAAGAAAAAGACAAAAAGTGTGAAGAAAATGAAATATGAGAAGGTTTTCAGACGTGAGATCATCACCTTTGATGGTTATTTAGACTTTAAATTAAAAATGGTATAACTGCTCTTTTGGTCCCTTAACTTTGAACACAACATAAAAACACTCTTTTTTATCATCTATTGGGCCCAATTCAAGCCCAAACCATCACCCATTTGGGACAAGCTTTCCTACAAGGCTATAGAACTTATCCAAAACACTCTCGATTAACCCAAAACTACTAACCTGAGATTTAGGATGTTGCAAGCCTCATTTAAATAGGTTTAGTAAAAGTGTTTGAATACAACTACAATTACTCCTAGATAAGGTTTTATCATATTTAGAAAATAAAAGGATAAATTTATAGTTCATATAAACTACTAAATCAAATAGGAAAAAGTTCAAGTTAATCTAAACTACTAAATCAAATAGGATAGTGTTCTAGTTAATCTAAACTACTAAATCAAATAATTTACTGCTATTTTACACATTTATATTCTAAAATCCCCTTCAATTTGAGTATATGTTTAACATTCCCAGGTTGCATAAAAAATCATCTAGAACCAGATTTGGAAGAGCTTTAGTAAGTTTATCAGTCAATTGATGCTTTGTAGGAACATAGTTGAGTTGAACTAATCCACTGTTAACTTTTTTAGATAAAATGTATATATATATATGTACATGTTTAGTGCAATCATGTTGGATGCGATTCTCTGCAATACTGATGGTAGATTGATTATCAGTTTGTAACTTGAACTGTTTACAACCTTCTAATTTCATTTCAGACAACATTCTTTGTAACCACATGCCCTCATAAAGTCCTTGTACAAGAGCTCGATAACTATCTTCTACACTCCTTGAAACCACAGTATGCTTCTTACTTCTCCAATTAACTAGATTTCCCCCATACAAAGGTACACTACCCACTCATTGATCTTCGGTCAGTGAGTTCACCTGCCGAGCTTGAGTTAGTGAAATTTTCAATCGATCTTTTATCAGTTTTCTTAAATAACATGCCATGTCCTAGAGTTGTCTTCAAATACCATAAAATCATGTACTACCTCAACATGTTCCTCTCTTGAGTTATTCATGTATTGGCTAACAAAACTAACCAAAAAAGCAATGTTAGGATGTGTTAAAGATAAATAAATCAACTAACCCGCCCAAAGCTTGTACTTCTCATTTCTCATTGGAAAACTTTCATGGTTTTTTTTTTACTTTAAGTTAGATTGCATTAGAGTCTCAACTGGTTTACATCCAAGTATATCAGTTTCTGTAAAAAGATCAAGAATTTATTACCTTTGATAGATAATTAGCCCAGCCTTGGATCTTGCCATCTATTCCCAAAAAATACCTCAAGTTGTCGAGGTCCTTAGTTTCAAACTACTTGGCTAGAGAAACTTTTAGCCTCTTTATTTCTTCAACATCATCTTCAGTGATTATTATGTCATCCTCGTACACGACCGAAATGGTTCTTTTTCTGTCTTCATTACCTTTATGAATAAAGTGTGGTCGATTTGACATTGCTTGTAGCCATTCCTATTATCAGTTTGGAAAAACTTTTTAACAGGCCCTTGGATATTACTTTAAATCATACAATGATTTTGCAACTTACACACTTTATGGGTTGTCGAGTCTTTCTTCATTTCAGGAAGAATTTCCATGTATACTTCTTCACACAAGTTTCCATTCAAGAAGGAATTATTTATGTCTAATTGATGAAGTGGTCAATTCAAGTTCACAACTAAAGATAATAAGACCTTCACTGTGTTTAGCTTCACAACTAGAGTAAAGGTTAGAGGAAGATAAACATGTCAAATGTTAGAGGTTGTCAAAAAACTGTACCTAAAATTCATCCTAAATCTCCCCCTAAATTTCAGATTTCAAGAAATAAGGTTTAGTTTCTAAAAAAGTAACATCCATAGAGACCTAGGTCTTTTTTATAATAGGAGAATAACATTTGTATCCCTTCTTAGTAGTTGAATAGCCTAGAAAAATGCATTTTCGTGACATGGGGTCTAGTTTAGATCTATGATTAGGATAAATATGAATGAATGCAAAATAACCAAAATTCTTGAGAGGAAGATCACATGATAAAGGTTTGAACCAAGGAAATTTGGCAAGAAAAAAATCCTAGGAGATCGAAAGTGAAGAATACGACTAAGGACTTTATTAATAAAATAAGTGGCAGTAAGAATGGCTTCCCCAAAAACATTTAGAAACATTAGAAGAAAACAAAAGAGGTTTAGCTACTACAAAAGATGACTATTTTTACTTTCGACAATCTCATTCTATTGAGGACTATTAACACATGAACTAATATGAACAATACATTTTTCTTTAAAGTAAAACCCAAGGACATTAGAGAAATATTCACTTCCATTATCGGTTTTAAGAAAATGAATCTTACTTTGAAATTGATTTTTGACCATGTTGTAAAAGACTCTAAGGAGTGCAAGAGTTTCTGATTTTTTTCCTTCATGAGAAAAGTCCAATTTGTTCGAATATGGTCATCTATAAATGTTATAAATCACCTGGATCCATTAATATTTTTTACCGGAGAAATACCTCATATTTCACTATGGATGATGAAAAATGAGTGAGAAGATTTATATGTGGAGGGAGGATACAATGTTCTTTGATGTTTGGAAAATTGACAAGTGTCATAATGGAAAATGTTAGCATTTTTATTAACGAACAAACTCGGTATAATTTGATAAGATAAAAGAAACTGTTAATGTTCTAATCTAAAATGCAATAACATAATCTCACTTGAAATAGTATCTGAAGAAGGAATATATTTCGAAATGCAAGTGGAATAGGCTTATTTTGGTGGAGAATGTGAACCTCGAAGAATGTCAAGTCCACTAAATAACCTAACACTGCCAATCATCATCCTCGAATTAGTACCTGAAACACACATCCATCGACATCAAACTTAGTACATCACAAGTCACATATAACAATTTGCAAGCTAATTGTGCAACATAAAACATGTATTTTAAAACAGTATCCTTACTGATCGGAATTGTTTCACTCCCTTCAATGACTACCAAGGAACCATCAGCTGTTTTTGCATTGAACTTGGTCTCTAGAGTACTAAATTCTGTAATCAAACGGAAATTACTTGTCATGTGATTAGAGGCTCCAATGTTATTAATCCAATGAGAAAAATAATCAATAGTATTAACAAAGGAAAGATTATTGTCAAATGCAGTAAAAACTTTTGTATATAAGGAGAAATCTTTAATGGGTATGTGATATAGACAACCCCTCTGATTTCAGATGGCGTTGAATCAGGGATGAAAAAAGAAAATCGAAAATCTAGATTTATACCACGTAGAAATTAGGGATTTTCGAACAAAGATCAAAGTGATACTCTAGAATTCTTATTATAATACTTATAATTTAATATTTTTATATATTTTTATTTAAATATTTATAATTTAATATTAAAATTTAATTTTTTTAAATATATATACCCCCAAAGATAATTTGATATCATGTGTATTAATTTTACATTCCTATTTAATAAATCAAACAAAATAATACAATATAAATATATTAATATTATATTCCAACAATATTATTCCAAAAATAATATTACATTTCTTTAATCAAACATCTCTTTAAAGTTCAATGATGATAATTGACGTTGATAGCATCCGTTCCCCATAAAAGCGTTTTTGGCAGAATCATAGAAAAAGCCACCAATTGCAAATTTGATGGCAAAAGCTACCAATAAGTTCATAAAAGGGCTAAAACAAAATACTTATATTTCCATACCCTTATTATTCCTTTCACTAGAATCTTTTGAAGTTATACCCATCCTTCCATTTCTACTTCTCACATTTGATTTCAAGAAAACATCGCAATAATATAAAACATAAACTTCTATCCCTGCTTGCTGTTTTGGAAAACATAAGCTTCTATCACTACCCCACCCTTTACATCCCCTTTTTAGTAATCCAAAAAGAAACAAGGCTTTCAAACAAATGGAACACTATAATCAGTACACGTCACCATTGATTATCATATATAATTATATCTAGATGCAGGGGCCGGATTGAAGGGTCAATGACTAGTCCGCATTGCTGCCCAAGGACTAACAGGCAACTGCCGTTGTTGGTTCGGAATGGCTGAAGTAGTGGCCAGGACAGAGGAGGCAGCTGCCACAGAAGACGTCGTCACTGACGACGAAGAAGCCACCACGCGTTCGCAAGACGGGCACATAGTGAGTGTAGTGGGCGGGTTCATGTGCATGTAGAGCTGTGGGGTGAGTTTTAATGCTCTAAGATCTTGCACTTCCTTCTGCAATCTCCGGTTCTCCTCGGTCAGATTCTCGCAACATCGCTTGAGATACTCGCAATCAACTTCCGTCTGCTTCAACTTTGTCCTGCAGCACCAATTGGATTTCCATGCATTTGAGAGATTTTATTCAGATTTTGATTCATAGACATCTTTTTACCATTTATTTGCTTTAAACAAGTTCTCTACGATTGCAGCTCTCTTTTTGCATTTAATGACAGCAAACTTCAACCTAGGCACCTACTGAATCTAAAGATCTGACATTGGGTTAACAGGTAAGCTGGCACTTTCATTTACTTCATAGGTTTTTTTTCCCTTACATGTTAACTCTATCTAAATCTATATTAGAATGCTCAATTTTCAAAAGTTTTATTTATGTAGATGCTCGTTAATCACTTTGCCATTAAATCTAAGAGATGAGTTTAAGCACGTAACAGTGAAAGCAACAGCAGAATCCCTTGAAGATTTTCTTGAGCCGAAAAGGACACCTTATCCTAATCGGGCTATTTGTAAGGGCTGTTTCAAAGCTTCAGAAATGGTTAATTGCCCTTTCATTAAAATCCCCAAAATACCCTTGAAAAACTTTAAAAAATGTATCTAACCTGGCCCTTCTGTTCTGGAACCAAACCTCCACTTGCCTAGGCCTCAGATTCAATTCCTTTGCCAGTGCCAACTTTTGCTTCTGGTAAAACCATACAACACAAGATCAAATTACGAAACTACCCTTAAAAAGACATCCTATTGATGCTGAAAATGCCACTAACCGGATTAAGAGTGCTGTGTTCCTTGAAGGTCTCTTCCAGCAACAAGGACTGTTCCTTTGAAAGCCTGAGCTTCTTTCTTGAGGCATTTTCATCATCACTGGCCTGAGAGCAATAAGCTCTCTCGGCCTCGGTTTCATCAACGGCGTTGTCTCTCTCGTTCCTCTTCCCACTTATGCTTGAAATGGTGCTGTTGGGAGACGACACGCCAACTTCCTCTTCGCAATCAACCGTTGTGGCTGCCCGGTTCACATCGATTCCTCCGAGAAACGACCTCGTATCCATGTTTCGATCTGCATGCATAGTTATGAATCATGACATTCATTTTATCAACCACAAAGCAATGACTATGTATTAAGGCTATCTGTGAATACGCAAAAGGAATTGCAACATAAAGATGGGAAGAGATGATAAAATCATCAGATATGTGATAAAACAATAGAGGTATAAAGGGGCAAAGAAAATACCAGAAGACCGAAACAACTCATTCCAAGTGTTGTTGGGCTGGGGATTTTGCATGCAGATTGAGGATAAAGGCATGGGATTTCGAGCACATCCCAAGCTCAAACTCAAACTCAACCCCAAACCATCATCTTTCTCACCCATATCTCTTCTTCTTTGTCTTGCAAAACCAACAAAAAAACTCACTTTTCCTGAGTAAAACCGACCAAAGTTCCCAGCTTTTAAAGCTCCTCCATTCTGGGTTTTGATTCTTCCCCTCCCTTGTGTATGTTGGATTATGAGCAAAACACAAATCGGAATAAAAGAAGGGTAGAAAATGACTTGAGCTTTAGCAGGCAGAGGGGGGCCTTCTGGTTATGGTGCAACAAGAGTAGAAGGATGGGACTTTATATAGAGATATAACAGAGACAGAGAAAGAGACAGATGGCTATTGATTCAATCATGACTTGTGTCAGTCACCCTATTGGCTAATTTGGCTCAATATCATTGTATTTGGTTTTGCATTTTGCACCTCTTAACCCAACCTTGGGTTAATTTCCATTTTAACCTTGGTTTTATAAACCAAAACTTCAGGCTATTTAGCCATTTAATTATTATTTTACTTTCGTTTTTCGTTTTTGTTACTCAATTATTACACTTTTTTAAAGTTATATTTAAAGTTATATTTTTTATTTATTATTAAAAAGTTAATAGTGATGTTGATATATTATTATTAAAAAAATTTCATATTAATAATTTTATTTATTTTTTAACAATAAGTGATCAAATTATAACTTTAGACATAATTTTACAAAAGTAATAATAGTTAAAATTGAACTAAAATAATAATTAGATGAATGAATACATAATTTACCGAAAAAGTAACTTGTAACTGTGATTTTTTTATTAATGTTAAGTCCTTTTAACTGCGGTTAAGACATGCCCTTGGATTATTTTTTTTTTCTTCTCTGTTAATTATTACTATTAAGACTTGGCTTAAAAAGCGGCTTTTTTTGCTCGTTGACCGTTGACTAATGGGTAAGCTAAAGCTGCTACAAACCCCCCACACGCAGGAGCCACGCGCGCTAAATAAATAACCAGATCATTACGGTAATCATGTGTATTGCAATATCATACCCTCCGTGTGGGGCCCAGGAGCTGGCTCATGCGTGGCTTTTGGCCAGTAGCATCTCAACAAAATCGCGAGGCAAAAGAATGCTCGGGTGCGCAGGTTGTCTAGAGGCGAGCGAAGGCGCGTGGGGGATAATTTGACACTTAAACCGGATTATAAACAAAAGGGAATTTGGTTGGTTTTCAAGGATAGGTTACACGGTTGGGATGCATTTAGGAATTTGTGGAAACTGCATGCTGATTAATTAATATATTGGAAATTACATTAGTAATTTTTAATATTTTTTAATGTATTATAATTATAATTTTAAAATAATATATAAAAACTGAAATCAAAAGGTTTTAAGGGTTTTGTGAATTAAAAGATTTAAGTTCAAGTAGTTGTATTTATAGAATATGTATTGGTGTAATAAAAAAAATTATAAATGTATATCATTTTATAATTATTTAATATTATTAAAAGTAATATATGGGAAAAAAACTTAATTATAATGTTTAGTTTATATATTTATGTTGTATTAATTTGATTATGTCGTAATATCTTATCTAAAATTATAATAATTATTGTTAGTATTTTTTGAGGTATTAGATTCGAGCATCATAAATGTCACATATATAAACACTTAATGTCAAATGTTTGTGAATTGTTTTTAAATAAATATTATCTTTTACTTATATCATATTAATAAAAATATATATTATGATAAATATAATTTGAGTTTAAATTATTTTATATAAAGATTGTGTAGATTAAAGTATATATAATGTAATTGATTTGAATCTTAAAATCTAGAATCTAAAATTTTAAATTTTAAAGATTAAACTCGTAAATTCTAAACAGGACGTGTTATTAAAATAAAAGTTCGTGTAAACGTTAATGCATCAGATAATTTTTTAATTGTTAATGCCCTAATTAATAAACTTAAATGTTGCATTTTACCTTCTTATAGGTTTAAATGAGTTACGAGTCCAAAACTCATAACTTAAACGTTCAAGTCATGTTAATTAGAGATAATAAATCTTTCATTAATATAAAGTTAAGTAGTCTTTAGTTGATTATCATAACGTCTGAATAGTTCACTAATTTCAAAGGCAGCATAGCAGGCTGTCCCCAAATTGCTTTGTGTAATATCTACAAACTCCCGTCGACTACTGAGTATAGGTACTTAACAAGTTGAGCAGTTCAAACTTGACTCGGTTAAAATTCGATAAATATTACGCTTGAGTTAACTCGACTCGAACTCCACTCGAGATCTTAACGAGCTGAGCTGAGCAAAGTCTAATTCGACTCGATAAGTTTGTGAGCAACTCGTTAATTTTTTAAAATATATTTTTAGTAATTACTTAAAAATTATTTCATTAAAAAAATAAATCTAAAAAATAATTATTAATAAATAAGGTATGTTTTTTAGTGAGCTTAGCGAGCAACGAGTCGAGCTTAACGAGCAACGAGTCGAGTTGAGCAACAAATTTTTTTACCGAACACGAGCCGAGCACAATTTTAACGAACAACAAGTCGAGTCGGGCACCAAATTTTTTTTAACGAGAACGAGTCTAGCACTGCCCAACTCGCGATCGACTCGCTCGATAAATACCCTATTATTGAGTATTTATTGCTAACACAATTGTATGGCCTAATATAGTATAAGCCATTGAAGGCTTCTGTACCCTTTTTAGCCAAACTTTGGAATCATTATTGATTTTTCAAATGCCTTTGTGAAGTAGCCAATAATTTAAATGTTTATATATATATAGGATGGTATTTATATATAAATGCTATATTATCTTGGCCAAGATGCATATTTAGTATCTCAATTATCACTTTTGTTTCATTTTGGTCATCCAATTAATTTTTTTTTTAAATCATACATAATGTTATGTTTTAGTTTTATTTTGATCACTCACTGTTAAAAAATTAATAGAACTACTAACGTGGTATTTTTATTTTTCAATGATGGTGTGTTATTACCCTTATAGTGACATATTAACATCAATGTTAATTTTTTAACGATTGATAACCAAAATTAAACATTAGATGTGATTTAAAAAAAAATATTTTGTGACTTAAACAAAACAAAAGTGATAAGTATAGTACTAAATGTGCAATTTACCCACTATTATATTGTTATGTACCTATATATAATAGATTGATTTTAACACCTTTACCGAACGTACCTAATTTAATGAAAATTACATAATTAAATTAAAAGGTTCTGTCGTTGCATTATTATTATTATTGCTGCCGAAATATTGAAAAGGTTCTCTCGTTAAATCTAAATCAGTGATTTAAGTTAAAAAATATTTTAATTATTAACTTGATTGTGTATTATAATAATTGATTACAATTATGTTAATTATAGTTATAATTTTTTTGGTTACAATTATAGTTATAATTATATTACTATAAAAATATCTAAATTGATAGTATAAATGGTGGTTGACCTACAAAAATGGATGTCGCAACTTTGTTATGGGTTGAAATCTTTATTTTTTATCCTTTAATTAGCCAAATGAAATATCAAATTAGGAAATAATTTAGCGAAAACAACCATTGCATGAAATATCAAACTTTGGTATGATTAAACGTTGACTTAAAATACCTTATTTGATTAAAAGAATAAAAAATTATTAAGTATTTATATCTAAAAATTAAAGGATATATACCTTATTTGATTAATATTTAAATTAAAAATGACTTAAAATATTATTATACTAAAATTTTTTTAGAGGGACTGTATATTAAGTAAATTCTTCCCGAACGTAACATTTTGCTTTAAAGGTCATTTTATAAAATTTTCCGAGAAATTTTGAAGATAAAAACAAATTATCAATAGATAATATAAAAAAATTTAAAAAAATTAGACGACTTTTCTATCAACTCTTTTAGGTCTATCCATGATAATATACATATATTTCACCTAATTTTGATATGGTTTCCGTAACATGGGTCTAAATTTTGCATCCATTGGCTGGTTAGCCATTATGCAACTGTCAAGGACTGGATATTAAAATTACTCTCCCTGGATTTATATAACTAACGAGGTGGATGAAAATAGACCACCTCTCTTATTGCTTGCCTTTACGTTCTCTAGTTGGGAGCTTGGCCTTTGGATGTATATACACACAGAGGATAAAATTAGAATCGACCACAATTTTATGTTAAAGGTGAATTTATAAATTTTTAGATATATAAATTTATAAATTTTTAGGGGACGAAAACAAGTTATCAATAGAAAATATAAAAACAAATCTAAATTATTGGTATGTTTGTTTCACTAAAAACAATTTTCGAAAAAAAATTATGTAAAAATAAATTATATTTTCTAGAAAACATTTTCTGAAAATAATTTTACGATGTTAGGATGATGTTGTGTAAACTATTTGGTAATTTGTTTATAAATTATTTATTATAAATATTAAATCCAAAATAATATGATTTATTAAAAAAATACTATTAACATAATAATATCATTTTTAAAATATTAGAATAATATATTTAATATTATTTATGTTAATAGTATTATTAAAATATTATTTCTACATTTTTAATAAATAAAATATTAAAACTAATATAACCAGTTGAAATAAAACTATTATAAATTATATTAATTATTTATCAAAAAAGTATATTATATTACTGAAAAATATTATTAATTTTATTATTTACTTATTAAAATAAGATTATTGTAATATTAAAATAAAAATATTAAATATTAAATAAATAAAATAATATTATTTTGAGTATCTATGCTTTGATGTGAAAAATTCAAAAAATGACTTATGAAAAATTAGATTGTAAGTCATTTTCTAGAAAATGCAAAAGAAATTTCTTTGATCTGAAAAATAAATTATATTGACAAACATGTTTTCTGCCAACTAAATACTAAAAATGAGGAAAACGTTTTCTGAAAACATTTTATGTGAAGCAAACATACCCTATATGAGAATTTAAAATTTGTAAGAGATAATTATCTATGTCAACCTCTCAATACATCCCCACGTAAAATAATTTAGTTATTATCAAGTTAAAAATTGCTTTTGAGTGTGTATTAGTGCATAGTTTGGAAGTTAGCATCCAAATGCATGTAATGTGATGTTATACCCAAAGTCAGCCCACCTACCAAATCTTGTAAAAATCTGAAATATGTATGGCATCACATGCAATGTTGGCTCCTTTTTGAATCCCATGCAAGCCTTGATTCTCATCGACAAGTGGATCCCTCCAACTTTGACTAATCATTCATTTTCAGACGCTACTAATGACTTACAACCACCCATGCTTAAGCTTAAGCTTCGGCTTCAATCAGCTCTTTCAAATAAGGGACAATTGATTTATCTAAGTATGCAAGTATTTCCACAAACAAGTGAATAAAAATGTTAGCTTTTTACTATCGACACATAACACTAAAACTCGATAAATTAATGTAAAATACAAGTAAAATAACATAAGACTATTAAAAAACTTTTAAAACAATAACTAAAAGAATAGAAACATCAACAACTCATACTTGTTTTTTACAATTGTTCATGACATTTCAAATGCACTACCAACTCACTTGTTCTGGTCAGTAAAAAGGTAACGACATAAACATTAAACAAAATACATCTTTTTCAATGTTATACTCTAGTCAATTTCCATAGTCTTTGAACCAAGAAGATGGAAATCTTCGCTCCATTCCTGCAACTATCTTTCTTTGGAAATTGTGATTGCGAGGTTGGAAAGGTCCTTTTTGTAAATCCGCTGGAAGATTTTCAAGACTAAGCACAAGATGATTTTCTTCACCTTTTTCCAAATCGGTTTCTATCTCACTTTGGACATTCACTCTTTTTTCTTATTGTTGTTCTTCCGAGTTAGAAGTTGATTTCCTTTTAAAATATTTCTTCACTCCTTTAAAAATACTTCTCCATTCTTGTTAAACAATTATAAAATAAATGTACATTATTCATATATTTTCTTGCAAGTTTTAATAAACATAAATTAAATTTACATTATTCATAAAAGTATATAATGAAATAAACATTGAAAATAATGGGTATGTATTGTTGCAATGCAAAAATTACATAGTGTTTTCTATATATATTATATATATTTGCTCAGCAAGGATTAATTTATTATAATGGTATAACTCCTAAGTTGTGTGTCTCGTTAAAAACCTCCCTAAACCTATCTAGAGGAAAAGAGACCACCACAGCTAGGGAAACAAAACAATTCCAATCATTACATCACATGATCCTCTAACTCGAAGTCATAACAACACACCCAACAGAACTGTAACACCCCGAACATTGGGTTAGTAGTTCCGGGTATAACGATGGGCTTAGAGTGCTTAAATAAGGTTGATTTAATCATTTAGGCTAAAGAGCAAGAGAGTTGGGCTTGAGGGAAGCCCATCAGGTGCTTAAATGGTATTTTTTAATTAGAGCCAAAATGAGGAGGACCAAATAAGAAAATTACCCATAGTTTGAAACAAAAGTTTATCCCCCTTAATTGTGCATATGTCACACGTTGGAAATGACTCACCTTCGTCTTTTTCTTCTTCTTTATCTTTCTCTCTTCTTCTTCATCCCCAAAACTCCCAAAGGTAGAAACTTAATTGTGCTACACTCTTAGCACAAATTTGACAAGGTAAAAAAGGTAATCTCCTCCATTAGAGCTTCAATTGTAGCCTAAAATCTTGAGATTTAGCCATGTTGACCAAAATGAGGTTTTAGAGAGGTTTTGGTTTTAAGCTTGTAAGAGTTCCTAGGTTGTTTATAAGTGTTTAGAATCATGTTTCCACTTACTTAGAGTCTTAAAATGAGGTTATAATCCCCTTATTTACTTGTGGTTAGTGAAAGAGTGAGGAAAGAGCTCAAAGGCCAATAATAAAGAAACGTTGGTGCTTGGGTGATCTTGGGGGCCTTTTCATTCAACTGGTGTTAAGGTAACACATAACTAACTCCCCTTTACTGTAGGTCATTGAACTATGATTGCTTGCTTGTGGTGTTCATGGGAACAAGTATATGTCCTTGTGGGTTTTGATGAAAATATGCATGTTGATGTTTCTACTATGTTAAAATGACCTATAATAATGCTTTAAACTCCCATATAACTCAACTAGTTCTTAGAATCCTTAAGGAGGATTATGAGGGGTTTCTGGAAACCGTTTTCATGCCTAAATATGAGTATTGGTGCTCGAGAAATAGTACTTATACTTCCCTTTTATATAACCTTAAGAAAAATGGATTGTAGGCTAGTGGCAATGATACTTCTTCAATGAGTATCGATACTTTAGGGAAAGTATCGATACCAATATCGATAAATTTCCAAAACATCAAAGTTAATTTTGGTATCTATACCTGGTCAGTACCGATACTCCCACTAGAGTATCGATACAAGGAATTTCCTAAAATATCGAAGCTGGTTTTGGTATCGGTACTCGGGGTAGTATCGATACTACAAGGCTAGTATCGATACTGCCAGGCCTAGTATCGGTACCATCGTCTTGGTTTGGGTAGAAAACTCAACTAATTTTGAGAGCTTGAAAAGGGGGATTTTGAGGACATTGAGACTTCTCCCATAAGACTATAAGTGATGACATCATTGAATTGGTTGGGATACGAAAACGATTACTAATAATATGGCATATGACCAGCCCTTAGTTGTTGCTCAAGAAACGACGAGGACACCAGAGTTACTTGAGTGTGTGCCTGCTCAATTTGTATTAGATAATAAAGATATATGGATTCTCTCCCTTAGTGTTAAGGCACTTTAGTATTAGTGCGAATGCACTTCTGTACCAGTGTTGAGACACTTTAGTATTAGTGCTAAGGCACTTCCGTGATAAATGGCAACGCCAACACACACACACAAATGTGTGTGTGTGTTTTCGTGCAATATATGATGCTCAATACACCACAAATTATGCTATATGCCTTGCATTGCAGCATGACTTGACTTGTAAACATTCGTAGCTGTTGGATGCATGTAGTGTGTTGAGTTGTTTATGTACCATTGAGCTCGTAGCTCAATGTTTGAAATTGTTTCCATTTGCATGTTAGTATGTGCTGGATCAGGAGCTTATCGCCAGATCGTTGGAATCTAGATATCAACAGTTGCAGAGTATGTCTTCATTTTTCTTAGTGGGCATTTATTTCATGGACCCTTGCGTAAATTGAGTCATAACTCTTAACGTCAAATTTGTATTCGAGAATTATTTTGAGATGATTTATATTACGCAATGAAATGTTTTTGAGAAAATTGTTGGGTTAGCCACTCTGGTGGCCCCGTGTATTATCCAAACCCACCGATTTTAGATCTGAATTGGATTTGGGTGTTACAAGAACCACGTAAAAATGAAAACCATATAGAGTAGTACTATAAACCTACCACCAAGCTAAAACTTCTTTTCTTGCCAGCCCTACCTTTGCTTGGTAATCAGCTAAGCTGTTTTGATATCATGGCACATATTTAAAGACAACATTCGAGATCGCTCTAGACAATCTGTCTATTTTATCGAAAGTGTCACACCATTTCCATGATTTCAATAATGGTAGAGCAATCCAATTTAAAACCACTTGAGAGTATGACTCAACAATTAAGGATGCTTCAATGCAACTATGCGAACGGAAATAATGACCTTATTAACGTATCATAGAAAATAACAAAAATTATCTCAAAAATTAAAATCAACCCAATATCTTTAATAATTCCAAACATTAAAACACAAACTCGTTATCAATATCAAATAATAATTTTAAAAATATTGAAACACTGAAAGCTCAAAAAAAACAACAAGAAAATTTACTTGATGATAGAATGTGATTTGATTTGATTCGTCTTTCTCCTTGAGAATTGTTAAACATTTAATATTAAGGATGAAGATTGTAGGTTATGGTTCATAGATAAACAAATTGGGGAAAATATGGGTGTATGTCGTTGATTGAAAACTTGGGAAGGGATTTTTTTTTAATTTTTTATTATTGAATATTTTATAAAATAAAAGGATAGGATTAAAATGGGGTAAAGTTAAATTTTAAAAAGTAAAATATTTGGAGAAAGCGACTATTCACTTTTTGTGTGTCAAAACTTTCTTGAAAGGGGAGTAATCATATATATTAAATTTATATAGAAAAAGAAATTTTTGGGACGTCAATTAACATCCCTCAATAGGCAGCGGCTCCGCCCATGTTTTATAATATCTAATGGTTTAACTGAAAGAATTAAAATGAAATAAATGGAAATTATAAAGATTTCAAAGAAATGAATAAAATGAAAAGAAAGCTGAAGTACCAAATTATAAAAAAATAAAGATGTTGGAGATTTGCATATTAATTACCCCAAAAGGTAAATTAGTCAGAAAATATGAGAAATCGAGGGTTAAGACCTTCTAATTATTTAACATTATGACTAAATTGATTGAAAATATAAATATAAAGGGTTAAATTCATTATTATTCTAATTAAAAATAAAACACAACATCGTTTTCATTATTAATTTAACAGTGAATAACTTGCTCAAATCAAGCTACATTAGTGGTAAAGGAATTATTATTATTTCTTGATGTCCTGAATTTGAGCACCATGAATGTTAGGCGTATGAACGTTCAATGTAAAATGGTTGAGAGTTATCTTTGAATAGATACTACCTTATACTTACTGCAGATTAATTAAAAAAACATGGAATAACTTGATTGATAAATTTATGTATTGTCAATGCCTTAATTGTAAAAAATTAACAACCAAAATAAAAACATGATTATAATTAAGTGATTAAATAATTAGTTTACCCTAATTCTTTTAGCATGGTCTTGACATGCGACTTGACCTAGGGTAAGTAGGGTGAGCATTCGATTTAGCCGAGTCGAGTAAAAAACTTTGAGTTATCGAGTTAACGAGTAGCATTTTACAACTCGAACTTAACTTAAATTTTTCTCATTTTGCGAATATGGTAAAAATATTTAATTATGCTTATTTAATTTTTAAATATTTTATTGAATATTAAAAATTTTAATATATTAATTTTTTATCAATTAAGTAAATGATCATATATTGGAAGTGTTTATCCATAACATAAAGATGCCCACATTGGCTCATATTTGGAGATATTTAATTGATACTAGAGTTGGGTACGTATCACAAATAATTAGAGGCTGTAAACTTCAGCCCACCCTCATTTCTACATTAATCGAGAGGCGGAGACTAGAGACACACACATTCTATCTTTCATATGGAGAGTGCATCATTATTCTCGAGGATGTTTCAATGCAGTTGGGGCTTCCAACAGATGGATGTGTTCTTACTGGTGCGGCGACCAATAATTGACATGGTTTGTGCATGCAATATCTAAGAAAGTCTCTAAATTCGTTCAACGGTGGCCGAATCTCATTGACGTGGCTTCAAGAAAAAAATTTGAGATTTGAACAAAAATTATTCTGATGAGGAGGCAAAATCATTTCCTAGGGAATATATTTTATGACTTATAGGAGGGATCTTGATGCCCATAAAATCTTGCAACCAAGTGCATGTTATGTGGTTGTGTCATCTCATTTTTTTTAGTTTTGAAGAAGCGAGCACATTCAGTTGGAGATCGATAGTTTTAGCATTTCTTTTTAGAGAAATGTGTCGAGTAACAAGATATATAAAAAATAATATTGGTGGATGTCTCTGTAATGACCCAAATATCGATTTAGGGACTATATTGAAATGATTCAAAATATTACGATTTATTCTATTAATAATGAAAAATGAGAATGGTTAGGATTAATGGTTAAGACTAAATTGTGACTATGGATTATTAAGAGGGCATTTTGGTCTTTTATATGATAGAGAATTTAAATGAATTTTACATTGGTATAAAAAATAAGGGAAAATGGGATTAGGTGATAAAAGCTTTATTTCTTCTTCTTCTTTTCCCCGTAGAAGAGTTCTCTCATAAGCTTAAAGGTAAGTTTTCAATCTAATGGTTTATTCCTTCAATTTTTGCTAGTTAATGAATCCTTGTATATGATGGAAGATTAATGAAGGTTTAAATGGGATTAAAACAAGGAGATAAAAGATATAAAAGAGATTTTAGAAAATGGTTTTTATCATGATATGTTAATATATGAAGGTTTGTTGAGGTTTATTGGTAAAATTGACTTGTCATTAAGGTAAATGAAATATTAGAAGCATTGGTTGAGTGAAATAACAAGTTAGAAATTGTGGTGTGATTCTTAGAATCAAATGCTCTTGAGGAATATTGGATGCTTTAAGTGTATAAATGAGGGAAAGGTAGTAGGGTTAAGTAAAGAAGTGTTATATAGTATTGTTAAGGGAAAATGAGAGGAAAATGGCCAAAGTTGGGTAAATTTCGGGTTGAAAACTGGAAAATATGTACAGGGGTATCAGTACATAATGAAGTGGTGCCGATACCATAGGCAAAAATTAGGCTAAATCATCTGAGAAGTATCGATACTGATTCAATCAGTATCGGTACCTAATGAAGTGGTATCGATACCATGGTTAGGGTATCGATACAGGGTAACATTGAACCTAATTTTGGTATCGATACCATATAGGGGTATCAGTACCATAATATAGTGGTATCGGTACCATAGTATAGTGGTATCGATACCTATGGTAAGGGTATCGATACGGGGCCATATTGAATCTAATTTTGGTATTGATACTGATAGGGGGTATCGATACCATAGTAGGGTAGTATCGATAGTAGGGGTATCGATACTGAAGGGCCATAAATTGTAATTTGTGTTGATATTGTTGTAGAAAAGTTAATAATCGATATTTTGATTAATATTTAAGCTATAGTTGTTATGAAATACCCTAACAATTGATATTACTCATGTATTCAATGAATGTGGGATAGATCGAAATCAAGTTCCTAAGTCGAGTAAGATGAAAGGCAATGGCCAAGTTCCGCAGTAATCATCTTTACTTTTGGACTTTGAGCAAGGAAAGCTAGGTGAGTACATTTATTGTATGTAATTTAGATAAATATGATTAGAAATTATCTAGAATGTAATATTTATATGTTAATGTATATTTTACCAAAATTATTATGTTTTATAGAATATATAGAATTGATGTTGTGAATGAGGTTTTAGAGTATGAACTGCTATGAAATGAATGTAAAAGAATAATGCATATGGGTGCATTATTGGCATGAAAGGATGCCATAGCTGAAATGTATATGGGTACATTATTAGCATAAAAGAAGAATGCATATGGGTGCATTATTGGCATGAAAGGATGCCAAAGTTGAAATGCATATGGGTGCATTATCAACAGAAAAGTATGCTAGAGTTAAAATGCATATGGGTGCATTATCAACAGAAAAGTATGCTAGAGTTGAAATGTATATGGGTACATTATCAAAAGTATACTATGGTTGAGATGTATATGGGTACATTATCAACATAAAAGTATACAATAGTTGAAATTCATATGGGAGCATTATCAACGTAAAAGATGTTATAGTTTAAAATGAATAATGATGTATTCTAAACATAAATGGAGGTTACAAACGAAAAGAAAGAATCATGGCAAATAGTTATGATAAATGGGGGAAATAAAATATGTATAAACACCAAAGGTTATTTATTATATCATGACTCACTAAGATATACTTATCATGTGTACTTCCACGTGTAGGTAACATCAGATAATCATCAAGTAAGGAGTGAAGTTGTAGCAGCAGACATCATCTACTAAGGTTGACTCGTCGGTAACATTAGGACTTTAATAACCATTTTGGAACCTGTTTGGCATGTAATCAGATATAACAAAATATTTTGTATTATGTTTTAATGAACCTGTATTTATGATGTTAATTATGTGGAATTAATTTTGCAATAAAATTTTAAAGGATTTTTAAAACGAGTATACTATACTTTAAGTAATGTGACATTTGTATTTGTATACGTAACCGTATATAGAATATGAGTGTTACATTTATTGGTATCAGAGCTACAGGTTACTAAGATGGTGTCAAATGTTACTAATGATAATGTTTTCATTATGTATGTTTTATTAGATGTGAGAATCCTCAAATTTGTAAAGCGGGGAAACAAGAAATACAAGAGCGAACGGGGAGTGAAAGTTATGAGGATAACAGTGCACAACCTCTTCTTTCTGAAAATACAAGTGCACCTGCACCTTAAGGGATTCCGACTCTTGAATTTGGAACTTTCATGCAAGCCCTTGATGTTATTTTCACTCGGCTTCAACTTCCCCCTACTCCTCCAGTAACTAGAATGTTGATTCTCAAAGAGCTGAAGAGTTTGGGAGCTCCAGAGTTCTGAGGGGATGAGGGTCCTATGGAAGCCGATATGTGGTTAAATGAAGTGATGATTATGCTTGAAAGCCTGCAATGTATAGATCAAGAGAAGTTGGGAGGAGTTGTATCTTTGTTGAGAGGATCAACTCGAGTATGGTGGTCTAATACTACGATGTATGAACCACCGGAGCAAGTCACATGGTAATTTTTCCAGGAAGAATTCAAAACCAAATATGTGGGTGAGTAGTTCAAATGAGCAATGTTGATGAAGTTCCTTAATTTAAAGCAAGGTGACCAAGCAGTCCATGAATTTGAGGTTGAATACAACAAGTTGAGACGTTTTGTCACTGAAATTTTGCCAAATGATAAGGCCAAGCATGATTGGTTCATAGAGGGTTTGAGGCCGAAGCTGAAAGAAATGATGATGGCCTTGAACTTGTCGAGTCTGCAAGAAGTTATAAACAGAGCCGAAGCTATTGAAAGAGCTTAGGAGGAAACATTAGTGGCGGAGCAGAGTGTTCAAGAGGGAAAGATAGTGGGAATGTCTTTCACTCCCCATTATGCTAAAAGAGGAAATGGCTTGAGTTCCAGATTCTCAGAGAGAGATAGCTTTGCAGCAGCATCACAGAAAAGTAGACAATCCCAACCTTTTTCTGCTAGCTTGAGTAGAGCTTCTGGGGAAAGAAATCCATGTCAAACTTATGGAAAATTGGACCGAAGAGTTTGTAGATTTGGCAGTGGAGCTTGCTTTTTTTATGGTGATATGGGTCACTTTGCTCAAAACTGCCCTAAAAAGTCTGGTGATAATTTGGCACAGTCTGAAAGAGCAGTGGCAGCCTCAAATAGAAACAGAGGAAGGGGTAGGTCTAGGGGACAAACAGACTCAATGCCAAGATAAGAGACTCAAGGAGTGGCCATAATTTATAACCCTAAGACCATTGAGGATCGAGATGACCCCGAAATCATAACAGGTATTTTCCATCTTTACGATGAACCTGTATTTGTTTTAGTTGACATTGGTTCTACATATTCATACATTAGTACAAAGTTGGTTAGAGCTAGAGGAATTCCTTTAGAACCAATAGTGAGTGAGATGATAGTGATAAATCATGTGGGTAACAGTGCGAGAGTATCTAGAGTATGTAATAAATGTCATAAAGATCCAGGGGATTGTGTTTTGGCCAATTTAAGGGAATTTCCCTTCAATGAATTTGAAATTATTCTAGGTATGGATTGGTTGTCCTCACATTATGGATGGATCGATTGTCGTAAGAAAAGGTTATTTTTAAAGAATGCCAAAGGTTTAGAAATAGTAGTAATCGGTGAAAGATCAAAATTACCGTCAAATGTGATATCTGCTATGACTGCAAAGAAGATGATATCGAAGGGATGTATAGTTTTTCTAGCCAATGTGATAGATACCATAATTTCAAAAGTCAAATTAAATGATATTCCCACGGCTAGAGAATTTCTGAATATGTTTCTTGAGGATTTACCGGGACTGTCTCCAGATCGTAAGGTAGAATTTAGGATTAAGATTTATCCGGGTATTGAATCGGTGTCTATGGCTCCATATAGAATGGCTCCAACTGAATTGTAAGAATTGAAAGCCCAACTGCAAGAATTAATCAATAAGGGGTTTATAAGACCTAGTGTTTCTCCTTGGGGAGGGGAGCACCTGTTTTATTTATAAAAAATAAAGACAGGACTATGCAATTATGTATCGATTACCATCTGTTGAATAAGGTCACCATAAAGAAAAAATATCCTCTTTCGAGGATTGATGATTTGTTTGACCAATTGAAAGGAGCATCGATGTTTTCTAAGATAAACTTAAGGTCTGGGTACCATCAGTTGAAGATTAAAGAAGATGATATTTCAAAGACAACTTTTCGTACTCGATATGGGGATTATGAATTTGTAGTGATGCCATTTGGTTTGACTAATGCACAAGAGGCATTCATGGATTTGATGAACCGAGTTTTCCAACCATACTTGGATCAGTTTATGGCGCAGTGTTTATAGATGATATTCTGGTCTATTCCAAGTCAAGAGAAGAGCATAATGTTCATCTTCGAGTAGTTCTTCATACGCTCCGTGAGAAGAAGTTGTATGTCAAATTGTCAAAGTGCAAATTTTGGTTAGCCGAGGTTGGTTTCCTTGGTCACATAGTTTCCATGGAAGGTATTCAAGTAGATCCAAGAAAGATCCCAGCTATAATGGATTAGCAGTCCCCAAGGAACGTTTCTGAGGTCCGGAGCTTCTTGGGACTTGTCGGTTATTATAGATGATTTGTAAGGAATTTCTCAACGTTAGCCTTGCCTCTAACTAAGCTGTTGTAGAAGGATGTACCTTTTGTATGTACGGAAAAGTGCCAAGAAAGTTTTGTTGGGCTTAAGAGAATATTGATGGAGGCCCCGGTACTTGTACAACCGGAGTCGGGAAAAGAATATGTGGTGTTTAGTGATGCATCCATTAATGGATTAGGGTGTGTTCTGATACAAGATGGAAAGGTTGTAGCTTATGCTTCCAGACAGTTGAAGAATCGTGAGAAAAATTATCCGACGCATGATTTAGAATTGGAGGCAGTTGTGTTTGCATTAAAATTTTAGTGTCATTATCTGTATGGTGAGCGGTGCCATATTTATACAGATCACAAGAGTATGAAGTATTTATTTACGCAAAAAGAATTGAACTTGAGACAAAGAAGATGGGTTGAGCTTCTAAAAGATTACAAACTTTTCATCGATTATAATCCAGGTAAGGCGAATGTGGTAGCAAATGCATTAAGTCAAAAGATTTTTGCTTCTTTACGAGCCTTGGATACTCGTGTGTCAGTAAAGGAAGATGGCACTTTAAATGTTGAGCTTAAGTTAAAGCAAACATTTTTGGATTTGGTTAAAGAGTTGCAAAAGTTAGATGAGAAATGTTTGAAGATAAGGGCACAAGTCGAGAGGAATGAAGTCAAAGACTTTGAAATAAAAGTGGATGGATGTCTATACTAGAAGGGAAGACTTTGTATACCCGACGATGATAAATTGAAGAGGGATCTACTATATTAGGCACATTATAGCCCTCTAACTATGCACCCAGGCGGAAATAAAATGTATCAAGACTTGAAAAGTTATTACAAGTGGTCTAGCATGAAAAGAGCAGTAACAGATTTGTTCCCAAATGTCTAACATGTCAACAAGTGAAAGTTGAACATCAAGTGCCATCCAAATTATTGCAGCCTATATCTATTCCTGAGTGGAAGTGGGAATGGGTAACAATGGATTTTGTTTTGGGGTTACCATTGTCACCAGGTAAAAAGGACTCGATATGGGTTATAGTGGACAAATTAACTAAGACAGCTCATTTTATTCCCGTGCGAGTAGACTACTCGATGAATAAGTTTGCGGAGTTGTATATAAAAGAGATAGTCAGACTGCATGGAATGCGATATCGATAGTGTCTGATTGAGACCCCAGATTTACTTCAAGATTTTGGAAATCTTTGCATGAGGCATTGGGTAATCGATTGAACTTCACAACTTTCTATCCGTAGACAGATGGGCAGTCAGAGTGAGCTATTCAAATACTGGAGGATATGCTAAGGGCATATGTGATTGATTTCAAGGGATCATGGGATAAGTATTTTCCGTTAGCGGAATTCACGTACAATAATAGTTATCAATCAAGTATTAAGATGGCCCCGTATGAAGTTTTATATGGGAGAAAAATGTAGAACACCATTAAATTGGTTTGAATTGAAAGATCGAGATCTGATAGGGCATGTTTTGATGAAGGATATGAAAGATAAAGTGAAAATTATTCGGAATAATCTAAAGATCTCGGATGGTCAGAAGTCGTACGTAGATTTGAAAAGGAAAGAAATAGAGTACCAAGTGGCAGACAAAGTATATTTGAAAGTATCACCTTGGAAGAAGGTATTACGTTTTGGGCATAAAGGAAAATTGAGTCTGAGATTTATTGGACCGTATGAGATATTAAAAAGGGTTGAACCTGTGGCTTATCAGTTAGCTCTGCCTCCAGATGTGGACAAGATCCACAATGTTTTCCATTTATCGATGCTGAAGAGATACAGATCAGATCCCTCGCATGATATCACTTCTGAAGAGATAGAAATTTAACCAGATTTGACTTATGAGGAAGAACCAGTGAGGATATTGGCTAAGGAAACCAAGGAATTGTGTAGCAAGAGGATTCCGTTAGTCAAAGTGTTGTGGCAGAATCATAAAGTGGAAGAGGCTACCTGGGAAAGAGAAGAGGATATGAAAAAGCAATTTCCACATCTCTTTGCTTCAGGTACTTCTTTAAAATTCGAGGACAAATTTTATTAAGGGGAGAATTGTAATGTCCCAAATACTGATTTAGCGACTATATTGAAATGATTAAAAAATTAGGATTTATTTTATTAATAATGAAAAATGAGAATGGTTAGGATTAATGGTTAAGACTAAATTGTGACTATTTATTATTAAGAGGGAATTTTGGTCTTTTATATGAAAGAGAATTTAAATGTATTTTAAATTGGTATAAAAAATAAGGGAAAAGAGGATTAGGTGATAAAAGCTTTCTTTCTTCTTCTTTTCCCTGTAGAAGATTTCTCTCATAAGCTTAAAGGTAAGTTTTCAATCTAATGGTTTATTCCTTCAATTTTTGCTAGTTAATGAATCCTTGTATATGATAGAAGATTAATGAAGGTTTAGATGGGATTAAAATAAAGAGATAAAGAAAATAAAAGAGATTTTAGAAAACGAGTTTTATCATGATATGTTAATATATGAAGGTTTATTGAGGTTTGTTGGTAAATGAAAGATTAGAAGCATTGGTTGAGTGAAATAACAAGTTAGAAATTGTGGTGTGATTATTAGAATCAAATGCTCTTTAGGAATATTGGATGTTTTAAGTGTCTAAATGAAGGAAAGGAAGTAGGGTGAAGTAAAGAAGTGTTATATAGTATTGTTAAGGGAAAATAAGAGGAAAATTGGCCAAAGTTGGGTAAATTTCGGGTTGAAAATTGGAAAATATGGGCAGGGGTATCGGTACCTAATGAAGTGGTACCGATACCATAGGAAAAATTAGGCTAAATCATCTGATAAGTATCGATATTGATTCAATCAATATCAGTACCTAATGAAGTGGTATCGATACCATGGTGAGGGTATCGATACCGGGTACCATCGAACCTAATTTTGGTATCGATACCATATAGGAGTATTGGTATAATAGTATAGTGGTATCGATACCTATGGTAAGAGTATCGATACAGGGCCATATCGAATCTAATTTTGGTATTGATACTGGTAGGGGTATCGATACCATAGTAGGGTAGTATCATTACCATAGTAGGGGTATCGATACTGAAGGGCCAGAAATTGTAATTTATGTTGATATTGCTGTAGAAAAGTAAATAATCAATATTTTGATTAATGTTTAAGCTATAATTGTTAGGAAATACACTAACAATTGATATTACTCATGTATTTAAAGAATGTGGGATAGATCGAAATCAAGCTCCTGAGTCGACTAAGAAGAAAGGCAAGGGCCAAGTTCCGCAGTAATCATCTTTACTTTTGGACTTTGAGCAAGGAAAGCCAAGTAAGTACATTTATTGTATGTAATTTATATAAATATGATTAGAAATGATCCAGAATGTAATATTTATATGTTAATGTATATTTTACCAAAATTATTATGTTTTATTGAATATATAGAATTGATGTTGTGAATGAGGTTTTGAGTATGAACTGCTCTGAAACGAATGTAAAAGAATAATGCATATGGGTGCATTATTGGCATGAAAGGATGCCATAGCTGAAATGTATATAGGTACATTGTCTGTATAAAATAATAATGCATTATTGGCATTAAAGGATGCCAAAGTTAAAATGCATATGGGTGTATTATCAACAGAAAAGTATGCTAGAGTTGAAATGCATATGGGTGCATTATCGACAGAAAAGAATGCTAGAATTGAAATGTATATGGGTACATTATCAGCAGAAAAGTATACTATGGTTGAGATGTATATGTGTACATTATCAACATAACAGTATACTATAGTTGAAATGCATATAGGTGCATTATCAACAAAAAAGATATTATAGTTTAAAATGCATAATGATGTATTCTAGACATAAATGGAGGTTACAAACGAAAAGAAAGAATCATGGCAAATGATTATGATAAATGGGAAATAAAATATGTATGAACACTAAAGGTTATTTATTATATCATGACTCACTAAGATATACTTATTATGTGTATTTCCATGTGTAGGTAACAGCAGATAACCATCAAGTAAGGAGTGAAGTTATAGCAGCAGACATCTTATACTAAGGTTGACTCGCCAGTAACATTAGGACTTTAATAACCATTTTGGAACCTATTTGGCATGTAATCAAATATAACAGAAATATTTTGTATTATGTTTTAATGAACCTGTATTTATGATGTTAATTATGTGGAATTAAGTTTGCAACAAAATTTTAAAGGATTTTCAAAACGAGTATACCATATTTTAAGTAATGTGACATTTGTATTCGTATATGTAACCGTATATAGAATATGGGTGTTACAGTCTCATTCTTCTCCAATCTTGGGCATGTTATCGCATGCATTTTTTTATGTCCGGTCATAAAAATCATTTTTCTTCCCTTTCTTACTATGGTAATTTCAATACTTAATTTTTATATTGAATATTTTTAAAATATTTTTATGTCAGATAAATAATTTTTAATATACAATTAATTAAAAGTATTTTTATATTAAAAAGGTGGTCGTCAATAAAAAAACATCGTTATATCCCTGGTGAATTACAAGAATTAGGTTATTAATCAAGCAAAAATAAGGTTCGGATGTATGCTTTTAATTATTAAATTTTTTATTTCATTATTTTTATAATTAAATTTTATTTAAAATTTGATAATAAATATATTTTTTAGGTTCAATGGAAGCCCTATATGAATGAAGAAATGAAGGCTTGCATCCCACCTAACTTGATAAGTTCATTGGACGTATAGTTGATGTTGTACCTCTTATTTGTTATGCTACTGTCGAGTGATATCTGAGTGATTGTATGCTTCATTAGTTTGACTTCAAACATTTTATTTCAGAAGCACCCACAAATCTTGAAAATATGCATAAACTTTATAGACGAGGCAAGCATGGTGTTGATCGGAGGGAAAAGCACAACAGGTTGATAACAATGTGGGAGAATCGATATGAACACTTCTCGTTTGCCTATATTTCGGAAACTGGTTTCATTGTTTCACCTGAATATATTTCATGGCTCAACGAAAATGAGAAGTCATCCATACTTTCTGATGACGCACAATGCATGTATCACTACAAGAAAATGCACTTTTAGTGACAATGCAAATGGTCACCCAAAACATTAAATTTATACACTAAAATGCATAGTGATAAAATTTTCAAGTCATCACTAATAACCTCGTCACTATTATATCAGTTACAAATATTCTAAAACTTGTCACAATAATTATGTTTAATGTTTTTATATTGTTTTTAATTGAATATTATATTTTTTATATTTACTTTTAATGTTTAATTTTTTTAATTTTAAATATTATATGTTTTAATTGTATATTTAATAGTAATTTTTTAAATAATTATTTCTAATTAAAATGCAAACTCGCGTTTTACATAACGTGCCTCTTAGGTGGACTTTCACAGCGGTATAAGGTGTTTCCTATAGAACGCGCCTTTTCTGAGTCGGATCTTATGTATGTAGAACGTATCTTACAAAATACACCTTTCTATTACGTTATACATAAAGATGACATTTTGATAAATATTAGTTAAAGGATATTATTTTGATAGGTTGAATTTATTGGGTGATTTTTAGGTAAAATCACTGTGATGGAACAGCTCGTGCATCTTAAGCCTAGCCAACAGTATGACTAGCAACGCTAGTGTGTTGTTTAATTAAAGGTTGCAAGAGTACAGTGATAAGAGTTGTTTATAAAAGACTTAAATATAAAAATTTTGTAAAAAAAATTAAAAAAAATCCTTAAATTATGTATTTTAATTTGATAACCACTTTAAATTCTGTGTTTTTAATTATTATTTTTAAATTAATAAAATATTGATATGTAATAAAGATTTAAGTATTTGTTTTGAGAAAAAATAATTTAAAATATTTAAAATAAAAATACAGAATATAAATATTTATTTTAAAAATATATTTTAAAAAAATAAAATATTACTTATAATAATTTAAAAATATATTTGATAAAAAGATAATTTAAATACTAAAAAGTAAAGCATAATTTAGAGATTTGTAAACTAACTAAACATTCAACACATCGTTCGTGAACCGTCCGACATGAATTTCATTTATGTTTGTTTATTTATTAAACGAATGAATAAGAAAAATATTTTTTTATTAAATGAACGAACACGAGCAAAGGGCTCGTTATTCATTTATGTTCGGGAACGTTCGATAATTCATTCGTTTATGTTTGCTTGTCTATGTTCGTTTAAATTTATTAACATATGTACTTCCTCTCTTTTCAAGACAGATTGAAAAAATACATTAAATCATTTAAATTTTTGTTCATTTACATTTGTTTATGTTCATTTACTAGTTTAACGTGTTAGAACCAAATCATAATAAAGATGAAAATAATCAGGATCTAATAATGTCAAATCATTAAGAATAAATTAAATATTAGATGCTGAAGCGTACATAAATTAATTGATAGGTTGAAACCCTTGAATTTTTCTTTGGTTGTGATCTTTCAAGAAGATAAGCTTACTCTTGCTGTAAAAACTCTGTAATGAGGATAAGAGTAATACAAGTTAAACTATTTCTTGGGGACCACTACCTCTTTATATAGATTGAATATTAGGTCAATCTTTTAAGTATTTATAATTTTACTCCTCATCAAATTATAAATACAACTTAGGGTATCTACACTTTTATTCCCATGACATTTCTAATACCTTATTACTTTATAACATAATTGGTTACTTAATTTATGCCATATTTTATTATAACAATATATATTATAAATATGTGTCCATAATTATGGATTTTAATCCAACAACCTCCCATTTGAGCAACATATGTTTCCTGATAAATGTATAACCTTTTGAGCTCAAAATTTGTTATCATGTAATAGGTATTGCATAACAATCTTGTCCATCAACTATATCCATATAGGATCAAAGAGGCCTTTACCATATCTATCATGACTAGACCCATCAATGGTCACATATTCAAACACAGTCAAATAACATACATCAATCATGTAGCGTAGCATGGACATTACATACAATGTGAATTACACATGTCTATTTCCAACTGGTCCTCTTTAATCATTAGTGAGATCAAATTTCAACAAAACCAGAGTGTGGATAAATAAAAAAAACTTTATTTCTACAGAAAATAACTTCAACATAAATATCCTCAAAGTAAAGTAAATGAAATTGTATCTATAACAAATGAGCATTTAAATTACAAACTCCCACTAAAATCGAATATCCTTAAATGATATCACACCCACATGAGTAGTGCGCTCATGAAAGACCTAGGGTGACAGTTCCTTAGTAAGGGAGAAATAATGACTTTGTACCAATATGCTCAATAAGCGCATAATCACTTTGATTTTTCTTTAACAACCAAAAACATAATGCATATGTGATTAGATTTTAAGGTGTTTCTATTATATATGGAATCGAGGAATGTAACTTTATTGTCATAAAATACCTCTAGTGGTCTTTTTTATCAATACATAATTAGTAGTTCATGTGCCAAAATTTGCATTCATATTCCACTAAGTCAGAGTCCATAAACCTGATGATCTTTTCCTTACTAGACCTCTGATATGTGATTATGTAATATTTTTGTTCTTAAATGTATCATATGAATCAATTTGGCTGCTATCCAACGATCCATACCCAAATTACTTAAATATCTACTTAATATCCTACAATCATACTCTATATCTGAATGCGTATAAACTTGAGTACATTAAATTCTTTATTTATTTTGAAGCATAAGGAACCTTTACATTTCCTTAGTTTCAAAATCATATTTAGAGCACTAATAAAAAATAAACTTGTTTCTTTAGCAATAAAGGGTATTATTTGGTTTACTCCAGTTGAACTTATAATATATACAGTTATCAACCAAATTCATCTCAAAACCAAATGAGATAATCACTTGGTGAAATTTGTTATAAAATTAATGGGAGTAATACTTGAACTTATAAATGAATTTCCTTAATTTTCATATCATTATTTTTGTATCATTTGACACAATTTTCTAACTATACCGTAAAAAATATTTCATCAATGTTACCATTGAGAAACACAAATTTGAAATCTAACTTATGTAACTCAAAACCAAATATGAGTAACAAGTATTATGATTAGCATAAAAGAGTCTTTCAATAAAACCAAAGAGAAAGTCTTTACAAAATTAATGAATTCTTTCTGAGTATATCTTTATATACAAGACACGTCTTATACTTGACAACATCACCATTTACATCCATATTGATTTAAAATGTCTATTTATAACCAATCAACTTTGCACCTTCAGTTAATGTGATAAGTCCTCAAACTTTATTATCATGTATAGAACTACTCTTTTTATATGGCATTCATCCATTTTTGAGAGACATAACTTTTATGACATGATAAAAGTTGATTAGATCATCTTTCATTATTCCATCATTATTTCTTGTAGATATACAACATAATAATCTAAATATTATTTTTTTTCATATTTCTCCTAAATTTTCTTAACTTATTAAAAAAGAGAAAAACCCTTTATAACATTTTATTGTCTCTTTTAGGTTGGACCCTTAACAACTAAATTCTAATTTTTTTTCTCTTATCTTTATATGCACTTTTCAAGTGAGTACTTTCAAACTTATTATGCTTCAACCTTTCTTCCTCTTGTAAATAATAAAAATGAGCTCATTTAGAGTTCATTTTCCCTTTTGAGTTAATTAAACTCTTTAGGAAGCGATACTGAAATCACAAGAATAAGTAGATATTTAAAAAAAACTCGATCTTAAGTACCTTGAGTCTTGAAAAAATATGAAAAAATATATTCATAATGTACTCCCTCATATTTCCTTGACTCTTATACTTTATAGACATCAAAGAAGTCAAAAAATGAGCTCATTTAGAGTTCATTTAAACTTTTTTGCTTTGAGAAAAATATTTCTCAATTTCGTCAAGGAAATCATAGACCTAAGTAATCTTTTTAGATTATGTGTCCCTAAAGGCATCTAAAATATTGTTTTTCATGACCATTAAACTTATGCAATTTAAACAAATTTCACCTCTCAAAATTCCTTATACTAATTAAGGATATTATCCCCCATTAGAGGTGGAAATTGTTTTTTCCTTAGTACAAAGTTTATGTTCATAAACCGAACCTTTATGTAAGTGTATTTTTACATTACTTAAAATTTGTCTCATGAAGCATGAGAATAAAATTGATATTAAAAAAAATTTTGACGACAAAAGGAACTAGATGAACAAAATAAACAAGAATCTTACATAAGCAAACAATAAATTTAAAATAATGGCTAATTCTCATCACAAGATACCAAACACTACATCAATATCAAGTCTTTGAACAATAATATTAACAGTAAATGGTACTCTTGTTGTATTAATCAAATATTGACGATAAATTATATTGAACAAAAGACTAATCTTTGGACTAATGTAATTCTCACATAAAAAAATACCTTATAATTATCACATGTTATTACCACAAGTGTTGCTTGAAATCCATCCAAATATTAACTTTCCTTTAGGTTAATTAATAAATGCATGAATCACAAGAAACACATAATCATCTTGATATTTCAAATAAATCAGTCTACACAAAAGAAATCACTTTGGAGACATTATGTTTCAACTAACTTATCAAAATATCAGACATAACCATCATATGAATTAAAATATATATATATATATATAAATTGAATTGAATATATACATATATTGCATTAACAATATAAATAAAACCATGTAAATATTGTCAACCAATCAATTTCTCTTAATTTTATCTTTCAATTAAATTAAAAGATAACCAATATAATAAAAAAATTGAATACATTTAAACTTTATCTCAAGATATCAAATACATCATTAATATTTTATTTTTAGACAAAATATTCACCTTAAGTGATATCTGATGCAATAACCAAACACTGATAATAAGAACATGTCAAGCAAAAATCTTCCTTTGGGCCGATTTATTACTCACACATCAAACCAAATAATTATCACACGCTTATTAACAAAGTTGTACATGCGATTATGTCAACTATTAATCTTCTTTCACTATAGCAAAACTATACATTTGCGGCGTTTATTTTGACCTATAGCGGCATTTTTAAGCACCACAAAACACACTTGCGGCGATATGACAAACGCCACAAAAAGTGTCAGGGAAAATAGCGTCGCTAAAGTTCGCGGCGTTTGATAACAAAAAACGCTGCAACAGGTAACAAGATATCCATAATAGGTGTTGAGATTTAGCGGCGTTTTCCCCACAAACGCCGCCAATAGGTGTTGAGACTTAGCGGTGTTTTTCCCATAAATGCTGCAATAGGTGTTGAGATTAACCGGCGTTTTTCCCATAAACGCCGCGAAATGCATATGTATATAGAGGCGTTTTTATAAACGCCTCAAAAGGTTAAGATATTTCGCGGCATATTTCGGATACAAATGCCACAAAAGGTCTGGTATATAACGGCGTTTTTAGGATATAAACCTCGCAAAATGTATGGTATATAGCGGCTTTTTGTTACAAACGCCGCTATTGTTTTTTATATTTAGCGGCATTTTTTTACAAATGCCGCTAAAAAACACAAAATTTAAACAATTTAAATATTTTCTTCGATTACCTTAAATCTATTTTTTTCAACCTGTTCTATTATCCAACAAACATGACATCAATTACATCAAACTCTATATCCATAACAAGCAACATCAAATCCAATAAATAAAAGTTTTCATTTACGTAATATCAATTTAGTTAAACACGGTTCAGTAACATTAGCAGACTACTGATAACATAAATGAGACTATGATGGTGGATTCTGAGATTGCGTTTTCTGTAACATCTGCATCATAGCATCGAGTCGTTTTTCAAATTCTTGACATTTATGCTGATATGTGCTTCTCTCTATACTGTCGTTGCTTCTCTCTGTGCTTTCGCTGCTGCTCTCTCTGCTTCCCTTGCTTCATTTTCAGCTTTCATGTTAGCCATTTGTTGATCCATTTCAGCCAACTTTTGTTTTAAATGACTAACTTCTAATTGGGAAGACTGAGACTGTGATGACATGTACTGAGATGAAATAGATCCAAAATATTTGGTGGAGTAACGAATGATCCAAAATATTGGAAAATACCACTATTAACGAACCTTATTGCAGCGTTTGTGCTAAAAATGCCGCTAAATTAGTATTATATAGCGGCGTTTGTTAAAGAAACACCGCTAAAGTTTCATTTTGTGGCGTTTTGATTGTAAACGCAGCTATATGTTTACATTTTGTGCCATTTACTCTCTAAACGCCGCTACAGAACAGTTTTGCTGTAGTGTTTGGGCCGATCAATACTAACATATCCTAAGTTACATGCACATAACCCTTCATATTTTAAAATAAAATATTTTCCATAAATGGGGTTGCATTAACCACTAATTCCTTTAATTAAGACATCTCAAAATAAATATTAATAATCATATTTAAAAATATTTTTATAACAATCAAAAGTCAAAATTGAAATTTTTTATTACACTAAATATCCGAAATAACACAAAATAAAGTTACATAAATGGTCCTCTCAAAAATTAGAAACTCAAGTCTTTGATTGTGTCTAAAGAATTTCTTAAACATGCATTTAATACATAACTTCATAAATTACCATAGACAAACCCAATACAAAATAACATTTAAATAAAAGTTAAGGTCAAAGTGCATACTAGTGAATTAAAACTTTTCCAAATACATATTTTATCACAACCAGAGATCAAAAAATAAAATTCATGATCAGATTGAATCGAATATATCAATGTCAAATATATATTCGATAATCCATTACAATCAAAACTAAAACTGATTTTTTTAATCATATCATCATTTCCGAAGTAACCAAAAATAAGGTTGCTCAAAAGACATTACTAGAAACCGAAAATCTTAATCTTTAACTATTTCTCAAAAAAATTCTTAATCATGGATTCACCAACTTAAACCAAAACATGATTTACCTTAATTTTGAGTGTCTATTTCTCCTTTTTGACATCCAATTGTTGATTCCTCCGATGTCGAAAATAGACGATTTTAAAACCCCGAACAAATAATGATGAAATCAAAGAGATGCAATATGTTATATATCATCATAATAATATTGGAGGAGACTACATATAATCATGCAAAGTAAAGAACATAAATCGAATCCATAATAACATAAAAACAAATATCCATAATTTATTATCTATGGTATTAGCTAACGTACGTTAAAAAAACAAATCTGAACGTACATAGTATGAAACATATTACGAAAATCATTAAAGGTGAAACTAACCAAATAAAACATAAAGGTTTATCCATATCAAAATGGGAAACACAAAACAGAACTTAATAATTATTGAAGCAAAACCTATGCACCCATATATATTTGAACAACAGAATCCCATAAAAAAATACTACAGGACGTCTATATCTGTTGAGGAAAAATAAAAGAATCGATAAGGCTCAACCCATAAGCCAAACATATATATAAACTAAACATGGATGGAATCCATAAAATGCATTCGAACATGTTAATTTAAAACTCTAAATTAATAGAACTCATAAAATATCATATCTAAATTTTAATATCATATGAGATATCAAATCAATTTATTGAAACCATATAGTTTTAAGAAATAATCCATTTAAAAACAAATCAATAAATCAAATAAGTTCTCAATGAGTTAACACGATCTGGCAATGATACCACTTTATTAGAACTAAATAAAAATAATCATGATTTAATCACACCAAATCATCAATAATAAATTAAATACTAGATGCGAAAATGTACCTGAATTAATTGATAAGTTGAAACCTTTGAATATTTCTTTGGTTGTGATCCTCCAAGAAGATATGTTTGTTCTTGCCGTAAAATCTCTCAGACGGGATAAGAGTAATACAAGTTAACATATTTCTTGGGGAACACTAGCTCTTTATATAGATTGAATATTAGGTCAATCTTTTAAATATTTGTTATTTTGCCCCTCATCAAATTATAAATACAACTATCTACACTTTTATTCCTATCACACTTCTAATACCTTTTATAACATAATTGATCACTTAATTTATGTCATATTTTATGATCACAACATTATAAAAATGTGCTCATAATTATGGATTTTAATCCAATATAACGAATGAACATGAATAAACATAAACAAATTATATTCTTTAACGAATAAACGCAATCAAAAAATTATATATTTAGTTATTCGTATTTATTTATTTATTTGATTAAATTAAACAACGAACATGAATATATTCTCATAATCTTTCGTTTCATTCGTTTACGGACCTATCTTTATAAAAGGGTATTTGAAGATGCTAAGAGCTGAGTTGAGGCAACCAACGCTAGAGGCCGTGGCTCGGGAGAATGAAGAGAGGGAAAGAGAGAAATCACGTGGAAAGGCATGTGCAGCCTGCCACATGTGAACAAGATGGGGGTATGACACGTGGTCATACCTTTTGTTATTGACCTCATCTCATTATCATATTGTTCCATTCCCATGAGACACCTCAATCATTAGGACACAACCCCCTCTCTTTAAAGTATCATTTCAATCCCTTTTTATTCTTGATTTATCAAAATATTTTCTCGAAATAAAATCGAAGTTTGATTTTAAATTTTTGGGTAAAATATAGTAATGGTCACTGATTTTTTTGACACTTGCATTTAGGTCCCCCAACTTTTAAAACTTACAATACAGTCCTCCAATATTTAGTTCGTTTGCAATATGGTCTCTGACGTAACCGACCGTTATACTGCCGTTAGAAGATGACGACATGGTAATCCTCCAACATTTAATCCGTTTGGAATATGGTCACTGAACTTTTCAGGTGTTTGCATTTAGGTCCCCCAACTTTTAAAATTTATAACACAGTCCTCAATTTTATTCTAAACCCCGAATTCATTTTCGATCTCGAATTTCCTTTTTCTCTTCTCTCTTCTCATTTCTAGTGTAACTTTTCATTCGGGGATGCATGGGAAATTCTAATTTAATTTTGAATTATGTGGATGTGTTGACTTGAATAAGGGTCCATTGAGAAAAAGACTCTACCAAGGGACTATCGGGACCATTAACGATTCAAGGTGTAATGTTAGATACAGGTCATCTCAGGTGAAGCATAGATGTTCGATGAAATGCTTATGAGAAAAAATGGGGTTAGAAATGCAGAGTTTGCAAATATTACTAATATGAACTAAGTATCATTGTTGAAAGTCACCAACAAAGCTGGAATTATTTTGTACAAATGACATATAATAATTTCTTCATTTAATCCTTTTGGTTAAAGATTTTCCAACAGATGATCAAATATAATGAAATCCCAAATAACACCTTCACTATCTGTCTCTTTCGCTCACATGTAATCTCGTTTGGTTTTTGTTTTTAAGTTTTCCGCCATGTAAAATTGTAAACCAATCAGTGCTCTATCTTTCATCCTTTTATTTATAAAGAAAAAATGGAGGAAGAATTGCTGAAATGCAACACCGATTGCATTTATTTATTAGCCTCTCCCCTCACTTGCAAGAAAGTATTTATTTTCTCTTTTGGGCTCTCCGGAAGTAAGCTTTTCCTCTTTCATATTTCTCATTTTAATCTCGCATTATGTGTTTTTGTTGAAATTTTTATGTTTCTAGAACTGCATGTCAAGGATCTGGATATTCAGTGTTAGTTTTGAACCAAAACCATCTAATTTTCTTTCTTTCTTTTTAATCAAAACTTTTTGAACTCCTTATGAAAGATATTCAGTCCATCAGAATAGAAGTGAAAGAGGGTCCTAGGCTAAATTTTTTTGATCTTATTGTTTGGTTTTTCTTTAAATCAGGGAATTGTTTGTGAGTATCGACATAGTGAAATCACCAGGAGCAATTCGAGATACTACTGGTACTAGTTTGCTGGAAATTGTATTGATCTAACCTGTGGTTTTCGACATCCTGTGAGCTCGTATTCTTTTTAATAAGTTCATGTTGATTATGGGACTGATATATCGTGAACGAACTGAATTTTTTACATGTTTTGGAAATTTTACAGTTGAATATGTATTGAATTATAGCTTTAGAAGACAATTCTGCATGCACGCAACTCGAAAGGCATCATGACAGGGTAGTATATTTGGAGCAACTACTTGATATGTTGACCGGTCATTGCACATTTGCACCTTCATTTCTGGCATATATATGTTTGTTGCAGTGTCCTCTATGTTTTACAATGTCTTTTATTTCTGACATGCCATGAATTTACAAGAATTATGGGGTCCTATGATTTTAGTTCCGCTATCTTCTTTAGATTCTCATCATGTTTGGCTATTGAGGAAAGTTAAACATGGAGCATTAGAAGCAATTATAGGTTAAAAGGGTAGGCTATTAATGCATTCGCAACTGGTAATATTGTATTTGGCATCTAATGTGTATGTTAAACAACCCATTTGACCCTTAGCTTTTGGAGTGACTATGACCGAACATTTTTCTCTTTATTTATTAAGTCCTCCTTTTGAATGAGTTATTAGTTGATATTCTTGGTTTATTTTAGTTATTGCTTGGTTGTATGTTGTAGTCCTATGAACTAAAACTCTTTACTATTTTCGCAACCGTTGGATGTGCATGCTCAAGTTCCATCCAAACCTACTGGATTGTCATACCCTAAATGTTTTTCACACTTAAATAGCTTGGGCTTGACTAGTCCATGATACTTCTTTTTGAAATTCATAAGCAATACTAATATTAAAACATATTTTAAATTATTTAACTTATACTGAGTCAGTCGGGATTTTGTTTAGGAATATTTTCAAATGAAATTTTTAATATAAAAATATCTTTTTTTTACGTTTTTTTAACTTAAGTCAATAATTATATTTCAAATATAAATTTTTGATTGAAAATGAAAAATTGAAAATACTTTTGAATTTTAAATGAAATTTTGGTTAAAAATACTTTCATGTGCATTCCCAAACTACCGCTAAACCCAAGTCGACGGGTCTAGTAAGTAACAGGCTTTTAACGACGAAAGATGGAAAGGGGTGTTGGTTATAAATGTAAATGAAATACAATTTTTGAACCAGAGAAAGAATTGGGAACGTGGGGATACTGGGGGAGGATAGTGACAGTAACCGACATAACCGTCATTTCGAAAATAAAGAAGAATAAAAAAAGTGGAAAGAGTATATAATTAATCAAAAGATTCTAAGACAAACAAATATATGATCATACCAAAGTCATTACAAAAATTCCATCAAACAGAGAAGAGAAGGCGCCATTTCTTTGTGTAGTTTGTGGGTTTCATTAGGGCAACAATGGAAGGAAAGCGAGTAGAGATAGGCCAGATTAGGAAAGGGCCATGGAAGGCCGAGGAAGATGAAGTGCTGATGAACCATGTCATGAAATATGGACCTCGAGACTGGAGCTCCATTCGATCCAAAGGTCTTCTGCAACGAACTGGCAAATCTTGTCGTCTTCGTTGGGTTAACAAACTTAGACCCAACTTGAAGAAGTAAAACCCTACGACTCTCTCTCTTACTTTCATTTCCAACTGCTTGTTTGTAATTCAAATTCATCAGTAATTCCTTTTTCTCTTTGTTTGTAATTCATCTTCGAAGTGGGTGTAAGTTTACGGCGGGGAAGAGAGGGAGGTGATAGAGTTGCAGGCACAGTTTGGGAACAAATGGGCTGAAATTGCTACGTATTTGTCTGGAAGGACTGACAATGACGTCAAGAATTTTTGGAGCAGTAGGCAGAAGAGACTGGCTAGGATTCTGCAGAATTCGGGGCCGCCCTCTTCCTCCTCCAAATCACTCAAAATGGAAAAGGAAATCCCTGGCTTTCATGTTGTTCCTGTTATGGAGGTAAACCCTATTTCATCTCTTTAATTTCAACTGATTTGGGGATCCATACAGTGCGTTTGATTAATTGACTCAAAGAAAATTCTTCTGCAACAAAAGTGAATCTTGAGAGGTTTAGATGGTCAAGTTTAATCCTTTTCTTATGGTGGGGTGATGATTATGTTTTCTTCTTCTTTTTTCTAATTTGAAGGCTCCAAAGTTGAGCTCATCAATGGAGGAATTATCATACTCCAAGAGTCAATCTTGCTCATCATCCTACATTGAAAACTCTATGACGAGTATTAAAGTGAAGCAATTCCCAGTGTGAACCCGCTGTTGTATACAGATGCAAACATGGATCAGCTTGAGCTTATGTCTCGAGGGAAAAACCCATATACCGAGACTCAATCGCAAGTTTTCATTCCTCAGAAGCCCCAACCGTACCTGACATTATCACTAGAAAGCCAGGACCTTTTGGCTAAATTCGAGGACCCTTACTTTTCACAAGTGTTAGCACCACCTATGGATGTCCCTGAACTAGACAGTGGGAACGTGGAGCAGCCATTCAGTGGGTTTAGTGCCAAGGAAGAAACTGATAACCCCATGACTCCTGATGCCTTCTTCCATGATTTCCCAGCTGACATGTTTGATCAAATGGAGCCGCTTCCAAGTCCATCGGAGTAATCCTAGGATAGAGGAAATTTGACTTTTGTTTTAACTTTTAACTAGTTTCTTGTTGTCTTGTTCTTTGTATATTATTGCTGTTTCATTGTGTAGATCTTAGAGGAATAACTTTTCACTGTCAAGACTCATTTTAAGTAACAAATAGGTTGTTATTCATTTGTCATTCATGTGCTAATGTGTATAATCAATGGCATATAAAGTATTTGGTACTTGAATAGATATAAAATTGGTATTTTTGGACATTGAGAAATAGCATTTTGTTAACTAGGTGTCGTAAGGTCCCTTAAAATAATAATAAAAAGGTTTTTTCTTAAACTAAAATTGGATTTTCCTATAAATCGAAAAAGTGGTTTGAGGAGTCACCTATCATTTAAAAATATTTTGTTCATTTTAATAAAATTTAATTTTAATAAATGATTAGTACCTTTATAACACCCGAAAGTTGATACTTAGTTGATTAATTATTGTCTTTGCAATGAAAAATTATGACTTCGAATATTTATTTAATTAATGATCTTTTTTAGTCAAATATATACAATGCTATTTAATCAATTAAAATTCTAGAGAGAAAAGTTAACAATTCGTTGCATTTAACTAGAGAGAGTATATAAAGGTAGAGTGACATCCCCTCATTTCCAACTAAAGCAATGAATTATAAATATTTTTTCTCGAAATTTTTAAGTTAAATTGTTAACACTTCAACATTTCAAACCAAAGGGAAATACCACCTAATATAAGGTAGAGTGGCGATTTTCCCTTATTTGAAAGGAAATGAGAAATAACATAATCAAATGTTGTATTTATTTACCTCAAGTAATGCAACAAACAAAAGTTTCATTAATAAATTACCAAGCATTTAAGATAGATATGGATTTTTTAAATATTTATAAATACCGAGTCTAAATCACCGAATATGGTCGAGTGGCTCATCTCGTTAGATCTAAATACAATAACATTTCTCTTTCTACTTTGCTAATTGATTTTAAGATGTCATTATTTTAATTGGTTCCACTAGAGAATGCTTATTCATTTTAAATTATTGAATCACACTACCTAGGTGGTTTAAGATAACCCTTTTTGATAATTTAAAAGTAAACAAGCATTGCTTTTAATTTATTTTGAAAAAGATTGAGTGATGAAGATGAGACCATCATGGTAATCAATCAAATAAAATGTCATTCAATCAATCAATAGGCTTCATAAAAAATTTAATTACAAAGTCAAAGAATCAAATCAAAGAATCAATTTAATTAATAACTAGGATCATAAAACAAATAATCAGAATTAAAAGTAAAAAAATAAACATATAATTAAAAGCATAAATGTAAATTGTAAAAATAAAAGAAATGAAAATTAAATGTAAAACGATATAAATATCAAAATTACCAAAAATAAGAAAACTAAATAGCAAATAAAGAAATAAAGAAATAAAATAATAAAGGAAAATAATAAATAATAAACGTTAATTAATAAAAAGGAATAAAAGAGAAATATTTGGTTTTCATTAAAATTTTTTAAGGAAAGTTAGATTTACTAGATTTAGGAAAAATATGCTGGAAAACTTTTTTCCTTATTTATTAGTCTTCTCTCATCCGATAGAGTTTTTTTTAAATGAGGTAAAATTGAGATTGATCGAATAACAAGAACACGAAAAATTAAAAAAAATGAAAATAAAATAAAACTACCTTTAAATAAAGTTCTCTTTATTTTCTCTTAATCTCATATTACAATACCTTGGCAGATCTCTTTCTCTCCCTTTTTCTCTCTCTCTTTTAAAAAAAAGTCTTCCTTCTCCAAGAAAAAAATAATATGTTTCCTCTTTACAAAGGATGAGTGACTATTTATAGAATTCCAAAAACCCTAAAAGGGAGAATATTAGCATATTTTTTTATTAATGCTAAATACATTAATTAAAAGGAAAAAATACTAAATTAATACCAAGATCATAATTACCCTAAATAAATTATGAAAAGTATAAAGGTAAACTTAATTAAAAATATTCAATAAAATTATTTAAAATTCTTAATAAACTAGAATTCTCGTATTGGGTCAATATATAGTTTTCTGTATGCGTTGTCTTAGCTAAAATAAGCATATCTTGGATTTTCGACATCCGATTGAGTCGTTTTAAAATGCTTTGGAAAGCTAACTAAAATTCGGTCATATTTCAAGCATACATCATGACTTGGAAATGCATGAATCTCATATGAAATTTTGTTACAAGTTGGCTGATGCTTCATGCTTCAAAATCCGCATCAATAAAAATATCTGGGCCTTGAAAAAAGAGTAGGTCGGATAATAATCGAGTATTAAAATTGTTCCCCTTTGCTCATTGACGTGTAACAAGAATAGAGAAAAGACGAAAAATTACAGATTTTTTCTAGTTAAGATGACTTGTATACTCTGCAATAGTTTATCTTCACTTGGTTGTTTTGCTTTGTCGTCTCTTAATGAAGATCAAATCTGAAAAACATTGTTGATTTGCTTCCTCGTCTTTTTATGAAGATCAAATTTGAAAAATTGTTGATGTGCTTCCTCATCTCTTCGTGAAGGTAAAATATAAAACAAATTGGATGATTTATTCTTCATTGTAAAATCTAAAAAAAACTTGGATGATATACTTCCTTATCTCTTTGTGGAGGTGAAATCTCAAAAACTTGATTGATTTGCTTATTCCTCTCTCCATCAAGGTCAAATCCAAAAAAAAAAACTTTGGATGGCCCGTTTCCTCTTTTTAAAGGTCAAACCTAAAAAATTTGGTTGATTTACTTCCTCATATCCTTGTGAAGGTTAAATCTTAAAGGCTTGATTGATATCGTCTCTTTGTGAATGTCAACTCTTAAAAAACTTGGTCAATCTACTTTCTTATCTCTTTGTGAAGGTCAAATCTTAAAAAGACTTAGTTGATCTACTTCTCCGTGAAGGTCAAATCTCAAAAACTTGGTTGATTTGCTTCCTCATCTCTGTGAAGATCCAATATAAAACCCTAATTTTCAGCTCCACTATCTCTACTTGGAAATAAAATCTGAAAACTTTAATTATTTGCTTCATCTCTTCGTGAAGATCAAATATGAAAATCTTGATGATCTACTCCACCATCTCTTTGTGGAAATCAAATCTAAAAACTCTAATGATCTTCCCTAATGTCTCTTCATGAAGAGCAAATCTGGAAAGATGATGATTCACTCCATTGTCTCTTTGTGAAATGTTAATCTAAGAACTTTGATGATATTTGAACTCCTTTGCTTTGAAAGTCCTAGAATATCAACCATTTATGCAATTATCATGCATATAATGCTCCTATTTATGCCTAGAATGTAAAACACAATCCTTTAGTGTCAATGCATACATTAATTCATCTTGAATTCTGACCACACTTTTTTTCTTCATTTAGAACATCTGGTCTTCTAGAAAGATTGTTCCACAATATTATGCTTTTGGCTAGATGGACTCAAGTTCTTAATCATTCATTTTGATTTGATTTGATTGAGGGAAATGGATCTTCGATACTCCGATTGACAAGTTGAAAATCCATTGGGGATCTATCTTGTAGTTGATATATCGATATTGAGTGAAAAAACATATTTAGTGGCTTATAGAATGTTTCCTCTATGGTTCTGGAATACAAATTGGTTGCTCCTTATGAATTCTCAAGTTAATTGCATGGGCAAAAAGGTTTATTTCCATTCTAAACGTCTTTGATTTTTGTTACGTCAAAATTGCTTTGATTTGTACCATATTGGTAGATATGGGTGGTGGAAAAGGGGAAATTCTAAAGTTGTCTCGTTGCTTCACTTCAAGGCCTTGAGTTGCAATGATCTTTTGATATTTGAGAAAGATTCATGATTGATGGGTCAATTTATGAAGGTAACATGATTCAGGTTGGCTTTACCTTGGTTTCATGATCATCGAGATTAATTATTGCATTTTGAAAACATTTTGAGATGTCCAACTATTTCGAACTAGTCTTCAAAGAGGATTTTCCTCCATTTGCTAGAAGAAATGCCCCGGCGTTTAATGAAGTTACTGCTTTAGAGAAATCCATTAAAAAGTTTAAATAGGTTACAAGAGATTTTGATTCGGATGAGGATCCAAGGGAGTATTGAATCTATTGATGACTCTGAGGTTTTTACAGGTAAGATTAAATAATTGAGAAATATTTAAGTTAAGCATTAAGTGGCTTAAAGAAATGTTGATTTGAGTTAGAGGAAATAAGTAAGCGGTAAGTAAGTTGCCCGCTAAAAGTTTAGTGAAAGTTGAGTTATTAGTGAATTAGATGATAATTATGTTATCACTCTAAAGGTTTTAAAATGAGTTTGAATGAGAGTAGATGTTAAGTTTTATGGACTTGATAGATTTACCTTGCGAAGATAAATTTTTGGAATTGATTGTCTACCCCCTTTCATGATACAATGAATTATCGCTTAGATTGCGATTTGTTTTCAAGAACTTGAAAAGTTTTGAGTTCGTAGTGCTAGGAAAAAGAGTAAATTTGTTTAATAGTGTGGTTTTAACATTAATTGCCATGAAGTTATTGCTACAAACCTGTCAAGTCTTTTTATTAAATGATGTGGACTTTTAGACTTTCATAGTTGAGATGAAAAATTTTACAATTGCTCAAGAATATTTTCAACGGATCCGGAAATGTTATATGGATTATCTCAAGAATGAAATAAGGAATTTTAAAATAGGGGTATTCTATTCGACTTGATCTCAAGTGATATGATAACGATGAACCTTGTGGACATGGTGCAAGTGTAAGTCAAACATGAAGTAAATATCCGATAAAGATTCAAGTGGATATGTTCCCGATGAATCTGATGGGGTTATCATTTGACGAGTTTAAGATCATATGGGGCATGGGTCTATTGTCTTTGCATTATGGTTGGTTTGAGTGACAAAAGAAGTGATTATTTCATAAAGATGCAGAGGATTTGGAAATTATAGTGATTGGTGAAAAAGAAAAATCACTTCCCAAGATGATATCAACAATGATTGTGAAGAAAAAGTGTCAGAAGGATGTATAACTTTTCTAGCTAATGTGATAGATACTCAAATATCTAAAGTAATATTAAATGAAATTCCCACAACTTGGGAATTTCCAGATATATTTTCAAATGAATTACCTGGGTTACCTCTAAATCGAGAGGTGGAATTCAAGATTGATGGTTATCAGGGTATTGAGCCTATTTCTATGGTTTCGCATCGAATGACTCTGAACGAGTTAAGAGAACGAAATGCTCAGTTACAAGAGTTGCTTGATCAAGGTTACATCATGCCGAGTGTTTCACCTTGGGGAGTACCTATGCTCTTGGAGAAAAGAAAGATGAATCTATGCAGTTATGCATAGATTATCGATAGTTGAATAAAGTGACAATAAGAATAAGTATCCACTTTTAAGGATTGAAGGCTTGTATGATCAATTACAAGGTGCAACAATGTTCTCTAAGATTGATATTCGGTCTAGATACCATCAATTGAAGATTAAATATGAGGATATTCCTAAGACAACTTTTTAGACACGTTATGGACACTACGAGTTGTGGTGATGCAATTTGGTTTGACCAATGCTCTTGCAACATTTATGGATTTGATTAATCGAGTATTCTAGCTTTATTTGAATCAAATTTTGGAGACTCTTTGAGAGAAAGTTGTATGCCAAGCTGTCGAATTGTGAATTCTGGTTATAGACGTTACTTTTCTTGGCCATGTTGTTTCAGTAGATGGTATAAGGGTAGACCCCAACAAAATTCATGCTATAGTGGATTGGAAACCCCAAAGAACGTCTCAAAAGTTTAGAGTTTCTTGGGATTTACTGGTTACTATCGAAGGTTCATGAAGAACTTTTTGATGATAGTGTTACATCTAATCAAGCTTTTAAGGAAAGATATGCCTTTTGTTTCGACAGATAAGTGCCAAGAGAGTTTTAAAACTCTGAATAAGATTTTAACAGAGGCACCAGAGCTTGTACAACCTGAGTCTGGTAAAGATTATGCGGGTTTTAGTAATGCATCTCATAATGGCTTGAGTTGTATGCTTAAGCAAGAAGGTAAAGTTGTGGCCTATCCCTCGAGGCAGTTAAATACTCACAAGAGGAATTACTCGACACATGATTTAGAGTTGGTAGCAGTTGTGTTTGCTTTAAAGATTTGACACCATTATATCCACGGTAAGCGGTGTTATATTTATTCGGATCACAAAAGTTTAAAGTACTTATTGACTAAAAAAAAGTTAAACCTGAGACAGAGAATATTGATAGAGCTTTTAAAAGATTATGATGTGATCATCGATTATTAACCAGGGAATGCTACTGTGGTAGCTGATGCACTTAGCCGAAAAACTTTGCAAGCTTTGGATGCACGTTTGTTTATAAAGGAAAACGATGCCTTAATTGTTGAGTTAAAGTTAAAGCCGATGCTTTTGGATTGAATAAAAGAGATGCAAGGAAAAGATGAAAAGTGTTTGGTAAAAATTGCACAAGTAGAAAAAAAGCGAGACTAAAGACTTTGAAGTTAGGATTGATGGATGTTTATATTATTGTGGAATACTTTGTATTCCAATTAATGAAGAACTGAATAAAAATATTATCTTTGAGGCACATTACAGTCCATGACTATACATCCAGACAGAAATAAGATGTATCAGGACATAGAGAGTCGATATAGGTGGCCTTGTATGGAAAGAGCTATCACTAAAAATTCTGGCATAGTGCATGATATGCCAATAGGTGAAAACTGAACATCAAGTGCCTTCGAATTGCTACAACCAATATACATTCCTAAATGGAAGTGGGAACGAAGCACTATAGACTTTGTTACAGGACTACCTTTGACACCCAATAAGAAAGACTCAATTCAGTGATTGTTAATAGATTAACCAAGATATCCCACTTCATTCCAATACGAAGAGATTATTCGATGGATAAATATGTTGAGTTGTGAATAAAAGAGATAGATCAGATACATAGAGTGCATGTGTCAATAGTATCAGGTAGAGGTCCAAGGTTTACTTCGAGATTTTGGAATTCCTTATACGAGGCTTGGGTACTCGATTAAATTTCAGTACGCCTTATCACTCGTAGACGAATGGTCAGTCGGAACAGACCATTTAAATATTGGAGGGTATGCTAAGGGCATGTGTGATCAAATTCATGGGATCCTCAGAAAAGTATTTACCTTTAGAAGAATTTTCTTATAACAACAACTATCAATCGAGTACCAATATGGCTCCGTATGAAGGCTTATATGGAAGTGTCGAAAACCATTAAATTGGTTCGAGCTAAAAGATCGAGATCTAGTTGACCCTGATTTGATGAAAGAAATGGAAGATAAAATGAAAATCATCCAATAATAATCTTAAGATTTCTTATGATTGACAAAAGTATTATGTGGACCTAAAGAGAAAAGATATTGAATATCAAGTGGATGATAAGGTATTTCATAAGGTATCGCCTTGGAAGAAAATATTGTGGTTTGGACGCAAAGGAAAACAGAGTATGAGATTTATTGGACCTTATGAGATTATGAAAAAAGTCATACCAATGGCTTATCAGTTAGCATTATCTGCCAAAATGGACAAGATCCATAATGTTTTTCATGTGTCGATGTTCAGAAAGTATCGATAAGATCCGTCGCATATTATCACCCTGGAGGAAATAGATATTCAAATATTTTGACCTAAGAAGAGGGAAACGATTGATATTTTGGCTAGAGAAGTCAAAGAACTACAGAAAAAGATGATTCCTTTGGTCAAAGTTCTATGGCAGAATTAAAAAGTCGAGTAAGCGACCGGGGAAAGAGAAGAGGACATGAAAAGACAATATCTGCACCTCTTCACATTAGGTACGTACTAAAATGTGAGGGCAAATTTTTCTTAAGGGGGAGAGTTGCAATATCCTAAATTTTGGTTAGTAGCCAAAATTTAAGTTTTGGTTAGTGGCCAAAATTTAAGTTTTGAAAGTTTAGTAGCCAAAGTATAAAATTGTGAAAAGTTTAGGAACCTAAGTGGAATTTTCCCAAAAATAATTTTTATTCCATAAATAGATAGTTTACTCTTGAGAGTGGGGTTTTTTGAAATTAGATGCTTGTTCGGAATTTAAGTTGAAAACTAAAAAAGGTTAAAGTCTAGTAATAAATTGGTAAATCAAATTGAATAGAAATTTTGGAAAAATTGAAGGATGATAAATTAGGCTTAAAAATATTATTTACACATGTTAAAATGATGGAAAATAATATGGATCATTGGATTTGAAGATTTAATTCCATGTTTAATTTGGACCATTGGATCAAAGTGGCAAGATTTGAATTTTTAGAAAGTTGCTTGGTAATATTGGAAAATGATAAAATATTTGGTTCATATTTGACTTTGGAAAGATGATAAGGTTATGTGGCTTGGTATTATTGTAAATATCAATTTTCATTAATGGCAAAATGGACATTTCTCATTAAATGCATATTTTATTCATTTAAGCTTAAATAAAAGTTAAATTAACATGAATTTAAAGGAAAATTTCATGAAGTTTGGTAATTTTCATCCACTATTACCGTGAGCCTCCTCCTAAGGTAAGAAAAATTTTCTTTTAAATTTTTTAGCAATTTCCTTTGGATTTTGGATCATGAGGTGAAATAAAAAATTATTGTATTCGAAAAATGCTATCATTTGGTACCATTATTGCTTGCTAATTTGGTTTGTGTTGAAAGATCCCAAATTTTAAGGTTTGTGTTCACATTAGGGTTTTTAGACTTTATAAAGGTTTTGATGTTTTGAGGTTGTAGAATCATATGCAAGCATGATTGATGATTAAAATCACTTGTACATGGCTACATAAGCACTTATTGAATTTGACCAAACCCTAGCTTTAGGGGAAAGAAGTGTTTTGATAAAATTTTATTAGGGTTTTGATTCTAGAGATCTTGAAATGTTGTATCGAGGTTGATTTCATGTTCAAACCTAGTGAAAATCTTAAACCCTAAACTACCACCATTCGACCTTGAGGAAATAGGTTGGGAAAAATTGTGGAAAATTCCCATGGATTAGAAATGATATTTGGAAGGTTCTACAAGACTTAAAAAAATTTAGGTCATTTTTTAATTTTTAAAAGTTGAGGGACCTATTTGATAGTTTTGAAAAGTTATGGGTTGAATGTCTAATTACTCAATAATTGATGTACATTGCTGTAAATTATTGTTTGAGGGCTGACATTGAAGTTAGAATGTGAAAGTTAGCCATTTTGGAAATTTGGCAAAATTTAAGTACAAAATGACAAATATTGGGAAAGTTATTGACTTAAGTGGTAAATATGGCATTGTTGAGGTATTGGGATGTAAATTAAATGCTGGGAAATTATTGGGCTTATTTGAGCTTGAATTGAAGAATTTATGACAAGGGCCCATTATAAATAAAAATGAAAAGTTAAGATGAAAATTAAAAGAATTCGAAATAATAGTACTTTTGAGTATTATTATTTTGTAAAAATGTTAGTAAGGATACTAACATTGAATTTATCTTTGTATATGTGATTACAGATGCTTGTGTAGAAAGTGATCAAATTCGTGATACAAGCAAACCAAAAGGCAAGGAAAAAGTACAAGCATAGTTGGACTTCGTCAGTAAGGCCTAATAGTGAAGCATATAGGTGAATGCATTTATTATGTACTTATATGATATAAGGACGACTTGTGACGAGTCAACCTCGAATGTTTTTATCAAAGCATGTTTTACCTTATTTTTAAATAATTTCATAAAGTTTATAAAAATGATGTTTACGAATGATTTTAGGGTATGAACTACCCTAAAATGAATGAATGTGTTTCATACAAATTATTATTTATTGATGGTTTGGAATAAATGTTTAACCTGCGATTTGGATTTTAAAGCGTATTGTATCATGGAGAGTCATAAGTGCAATAATAATACCATAAATAAGGTGGTATTGTAGTAATACTTCGTGTACTATAGTAATACTTCGTATACTGTAGCACTATGTATGTAATTGGCATACTTGGTGTGAGATGGATATCTATCGTTTTTTTAGAAAATGCATTATTGCATTTTCGTAAGAGTACTTTGTGTACTTGGAGTAGTAATTTGTGTACTATGGCACTTTGTGTGAAAGTATGGTAATCGTACGAGATTCTATTCCAAAAAGGGGGTTAGAATTATGTTAGTGTACCTTGCATTCTCATTTGTCATACATTGGGTTGTGAATGGATATCTTGGAATATACTGATTTATATGTATGCTAGGCATACAAAATACTGTTTTGCATGTTATTTGATGGAAAATTTGCCTATCAAGTCAGTTTTATGTGTTAATATATTTTATACGATTAAACTCATATTTTGATCTTTTATGAAATACTTATGTTTTAATATGCCTCATTTATTATATTATGCCTCAATAAGTGATGATTTTCATGCGTAGGTAATAGCATACGATCAGAGTGAGAGTGCAGCTGACATTGTAAGTCAAGGTTGCCTAATCAATAATTGTATGGCATCTTTAGATGTTTACTTTTTATATTACTAGTTGACATGTATTAGTTATATGATGATATTCTGGTATGTATTTGACGTATGGGTTGTAGTATTATATTATATTCAAACTTAAACTACTGCTTGATGGATTTTAAACGTTATTATATATATGTATTTGAATAATGTTTTATAAACTATATTATTAAACTGTTTATTTAAAAAACAAAATTTTACTAGTTTTCAAGTACAAAAATGTTTTAAAGTCATGTGACATATGTGACTAGTTTACGGGGACGTATACGAGAAATGGGTGTTACACATTCTACCCACAAATCGATGGCCTATCTGAGCATGTGATTCGAATCTTAAAGGAAATGCTTAGGTAATGTATCATAGATCTCGAGGTAGTTGGGAGGACCACCTACCATTAGTAGCGTTCGCCTACAATAATAGTTTTCAGTCGAGAATCTAGATGGCTCCCTATGAAGCTCTTTGTGGGTGTAAGTGTAGGACTCCATTTGTTGCACAGAACTTAGTAAAAGAAAGATAGTTGGTCCTGAATTATTAGAGAAACTAAAGAAAAATTTTAGTTAATTCAAGGTCGTTTGAAGGAATCCTTCGATAGATAGAGTTCTTATACAAAATTGAAACGTAAGGACATTGAGTTCACAATAAGTGATAAAGTGTTCCTCGATGTGTCTCCTTATAAGAAAGTACATCGGTTTAGGCGCAAGAGAGAGTTAACCACACATTTTATAAGTTCGTACAAAGTACTTGAGAGGGTTATACCCATAGCTTATTTATTAGCTTTACCACCGTAGATAAAGCGCAATTATAATGTGTTTCACGTGTACATGCTTAGGAGGTACCATTTTGACCCTTCGTACATCATTTATTGGAGCATATAGAAGTAAGTCAAGACATGTCTCATGAGGAGAAACTGTTGAGAATCTTGGCGTGAGAGGTTAAGGAGTTAATTGTAACACCCATAACCCGTATAATTATACATATACAGATTATAGATGTTATCCGAATTTATAAAACCATTCTCCAATTCAAACGCGATTTAAAATTTATTTCTTAAAATGGTAAATGATATTATAAATATATCATATAATTCATGTTTCGTTGTAAACAATTTAATTCAAAAGATTTTTTCTATGAATAGTGAACAGTAACAGTGAACAATACCCGTGAACAGTGGGGGAATCGGTACCCCAAAATTATTCTGGAAATTTTCTTAAACGTGGTTACTGTTCATTGCTACAGTAACTGTTACAGTAAGCTACAGTAACTTCCGAAAATATATATAAATTCATAAAATTTCATTTTGTTTCCAATTTTGTTCAACAAAGAAATAAAACATAATAATTACATGCCACTAATTAAGTCTACATTACATCTTAGGATGTCTTACTGATATAGAAATATACTTCTTGATATCGCCTTGAACTCTTTATTCCTCTACTGGCTTTTTACCTACGCGTGAAAATCATCACACGCTAAGTATATACTTAGTAAGACAATTAAAACAATAACAGTGCAAAACAACTCATGCATGAATTTCATTATAAAAACCAAATACCTAAAAATCATTTTACCAGCATATCCAATATTTTACCATGATAAAAAATATAACTGAGTATAAAATTTCTTACTAATATACGTGTCATTTATTCCATAAGCTCGTAAGCTTAATTTCATGTTTACCATTTATTAACCAATAATCTATAAAACCATAAACAATAGCCCATTATAAAACCCTGAGGAACATGGGTATTCGAGTAATATACATGCACCGTAGTGCTAAACCTGCACTAAGCTTATGCCATAGTGCTAATCCGGACATTACACATAAGGTCGTGCCACCACCTACACTAAGCTTACGCTATAGTGCTAATCCAGACAGAAACCTGCACTTAGTGTCCTTACACACTATATAGTGCTAATATAAACCTGCAGCTGCTATACTCTATGGCATGCCAACTATACCCTGTCCCTCAATGACTTACTTGGGCATATAGTCTATTTTCTTTGATCCATCTATGGCAAAGTATATTATCAAATTTAACATTGAGCAGTTCATACCCGAAGACATTTATGGTAAAATATCACGTTTTTCATGATCAATGCATTTTAATTTCATACTGTGACATTTCAATGTCATGTCGAAGTTATAAAAATAGCATATATCATACTAATATAAATAAGGTCGACTTCTCGCAAGTCTTCCTGATGATGTAGAAAACATCCATGTATAATTTCATGCATGTATTGCACTAACCTTGACACTTTAAAATTTTCCAAATTTGTTCCTCACTATTGTCCAAAATAACCCTTTTCTATTTGACTTGCTTCGATCACAAATCAATCATGATCTGTATAATTCACAAATTCATCACAATACATATGTTAGTTTTGTACTAACATAAGCATATCCCAAAATAGCTCCATAATATTTTTGAAACTCATTATCTATCAAAATACTTATCTCTTAATAATTCCTTTTAACATTGGAACCAACTTTTCCCATTTACACAAAATGGTCCTTCACCATTTTATCACATACATTCTTAATACCATTAATTCCAGCATTGAATTTATTTCCATTCAAATGCTTTTACAAAAGCATAATTACATTTAAGTACCCCAACTATACAAATGTTGTACTTAAATCATAAATCTTTTCAAACTTCCAAAATAGTCATTTTTCACATATAACACTCATTTAAATTCCCAATCAACAATTTCCAGCATAATACATCAATTATACAACAATCCTCAATTTTACAGAATTTACAAATTGATCTCTAACTTTGCAAAATTTATGAAATGGTCCTCAAATTTTTCTAAGACTTGTAAAATACTTTCTTCATTATTTCAAACCCATATATAATTTTTCCATAATTTTTCTCACTCAAACAATCCATGACCAAAACTTAAAGAACAAGTTCTATAAAGATTAAACATGTTCTAATCATCATACATGCTTGAATATGAATCAACTACCTCACAAACATCAAGATCCATCATCAATTTCATGATCCCTTTTATGAACACAACCTATAAAATTTGGAATCTTTGCACACCAACAAGATTATCATGCAATATTGGTACCAAAAGACAGCGTTTTTCCTATATAACAATTTCCTATTTACAACTTACTCAAAATCCTAAGTAAATTGCTAAAAAAATGAGTTGAAGTTTTTCTCTTACCTTAGGAGAAAACCCATGGTTGATTTGGAGAAGAAGACGAGCAAGTGGAATGATATGTTGGGTGCATTTCATAGTATTTTACATTATATTCCACTTAAATGAATATAATATTCATTTAATTGTGATAAGACCAAATCACCCTTAATGAATCTTCTTATTTACCACAAAACCATGACCACTCATCCTTATCATATTTCAAAGTCAAAGATGAATTATTTTGACTTTGATTTACGAAAATTCCCATGAATGTTCAAAAATTGCGTTTTAGTCACTAAATTCCATTGTTTTAGTTAAATCTGAAAAATTGCACATTTCCATACTAAATTTCTCTGATCCAAAATATTAAAATAATATTTCCAACCATTTTATATCATCCTTCAAATTTTTGTAAAATTCCAATTCAATCTAATTAACGATTCTTTACCGGCTTTAACCCTTTCTAATTTTTCTTTACTAAAATTCCAAATCCAAAATATGATTTCCATAAAACCCTACTCCCAAGAGTAAACTATCTATTAATGGAATAAAATTATTTTTAGGAACTTTATCACTTAATTCCCTAAAATTCATCCAAGTTTTATTCTTTGACCATCAAACTTTCAAAAGTTACATTTTGGTCACTAACCAAAATTTGGGGTATTACATTAATGACCAAGAGAATCTCACTAGTCAAGGTTCTGTGGATGAAACATGTTTCCAAGGAGGCAACATGAGAAATCAAGTAAGATATACAACTTCAGTATCATATCTGTTTCATCTAGGTAAAATTTGAGGATGAAATTTTTCTTAGGAAAATAGAGTTGTAGCGCCTGATATTTGGCGCTATTTGGGTTAATAGTTTCGTTTTGATCAGAGCCCAAATTGACTTAAAAGGGTATTTTTTTATTTGGGGGCAAAGTTGGAAGGACAAGGGAGGTGATTATCTCATTGTTTGTTTCAAAGGATAAAAATAGTTAATATTGATGATGTAACCATAAAGTGAGAAGAAAATTTAACTTCGTTATTATCCTCCTAAATCTTATCTTTTTATCCCTCCCAAAACACTCATTTTTTCCTTGTAACTTTATTAAAGGTGCTAGTTTTATATGCCAACATCACTAGTTTGAATCGATGAAGGTAAGGTCCTTAATCATCATCTTTAGAGCCCTCATTCAAGCTTATATTCCCTTTAGCTTCCCATGGTAACCCCAAATGAGGTTTTGATAGGATTTTATAAACCCTAAGTAATCCAACACAATTTTGGTAGATTTTAGTTTTAAGAAACTTCCTTTCAAGTCCTTTAATGAGTTAATAACTCATTTCCTTGATTCTTGTTTAGTGAAAGAAGTGGGAGAAAGCTCAAATAGCAAGGACAAGGAAAAACTAGTACTTAGTTGAACCTTGGGTGGTTTCCAACAAACTATGACCAAGGTAACACTCTTTTAACTTGTCTATACCACTTGTAAGTCATTATGTGTGTTAAGTTAGCTTGTATGAGTTCATGAAGCATGTAAGTACATTTATGTTGGAACATGGCTTATGATGTTTTTAATTTATGAAGCATGAAAAATGACATTATAACTGTAGATGTTCATTTTGTCAAGAGGGAGTTTCATTCAAATTTCGTTTGGGTTACATAATTAGTTATTTACAAAGGTTATATAGTTATTAATTAAATAGCTTAATTTGTCGGGGTGCGATTTATATCGAGTATATAAATAAATATATATATGAACAACAAATATTAAATAAAATATTAATTAAACGTTTTATTTTTAAAGGCTCAAAATTAATTACATACGAGCCCAAAGTAATAACAAATAACCCAATTAGTAGCCCGAGTTTAGAAGCCCGAGTTGCTAGGGTTTGGAGAAACCCTAGTTTCCCTTGTTCAGCACCGCAAGCTCACAACTATGGGATCTAGATACTACCAATGGTTTAGATCAGGGGTCGATCTAGGTTTTTTCACATAATGTTGCTTCAGCCGCCGTTAGTACATCCAGACCGTTGGATCTCATCGATGATCCGACGATTCATCTTTAGCCCGAGGAGACCAACCGCCTAGATTCACGTGTGGGCTGTACATACATTTTTCTGGGTGCCTCACACGCATGTGCTCGGTCCCCTCTTCACGTCATTCAGGAGTGTCGAGATAAGATCACAAGAGATTTGGGGCATTAAATACCCCAAACACGGCCACCTGCTTTACCAGCATTGAACCCACCGATGTATGTCACCAAACAAGGCCCCCTTTACCCCGTCAGACTCGCATGCAAGGAAATGGGAGCAACACAAAAGAAAGTGAGCAAAAATCAGTGGCCAAGAAAAGAAAAAACAAGCAAGAGAAAATGTTTCTTTTTATTTATTTATCCATGCAATCATGATATATAACTCGAAAAAACATGTAACGGGGGTGGGAAAGAAAGGAAGGATCTCCTCTCCTCATTCGAACAAAACAAAGAAAATACATAGAAGGAAAGAAAAACTTTCAAAGGTCTCAACTTTATTCTTCTTTTCCTTTTTTCAGAATCATTTTTTGATTATTTCGAGCCAAACCCATAGCAGAAAGTAGAGAGGGGTAGAGTTTACCTTAGTCGTAGATCCTTGTCGTCGAAGTTTGGGTTGTCGTAGGGATCTCGTCTGTCGCCGGTTATCGAGGACACAAAAGGGTAAAAGCTTTAGACTTATTTTAGGGTCAATGTGTCATTTTAGTTGGGGTTTAGGTGGATTTGGTTCTGGTTTACAAGAGGGGTAAGAATTTGAGAATGACGGCTATGGTGGTCGTGAGGTCAAAGAAGGGTAAAAGAAAAAGAGAGGGGAGAGATTGCGAGAACGGTATGGAGAGATTGAGAGAACGTTAGGAAGAGCATTTAGCAAGAAAAAAGAGGAGATGATAAATTAATTAGGGTTATTTTTTTTTAAATAGCGTATTTATACTACTACCAAAGCGACACCGTTTTGAATCTCATCAGGGAGGGGTTTAATTGCGCAGGGGCTTTTTTGGGTTTCAAACTGTTACATTTTGGTCCCTTTATCTAGATTTTTTGGATTTTCATTTTTGACCATATATTTCGTGCACTTTTTATTTTGATCATAAGTGTTAGCTTCTTCAAATTATGTTGCTTGTTACATTTTGCCTATAATATTCTTGAATTTTCATTTTAGTCCTAAATGATGTTATAGTCTTATTGTGATTATGGTGCATGTAAAAATTGATATTTATGCTTGCTATCATGATTTTCATTTATTTTTCTTTTTAGCCTTTAAAGTTAATACATTGTTAATTTGATCATTAGTTTATGTTATTTGTTTAGGTTTCCATTATTTCTATTATCATCTTCTATACTTATATTTATTACCTTTTAGTCACCATCAGAGTTCGCGTAGTATATGCACAAGTGTTGTCATTTGCAATTTATATGTATGTGTATGTATTATTGTTTTGATAAAACGATGTACAATATGGTGATTTCCACAAGTTTGTGTAATATATTATTTTATACATGTATACATCATGTTTCGTACCTTACGTATTTTATATTAAATCAATATTATTTTGTATGGGAAATTTATGTAGACGCGCTTAGACTAACAAGAAATGTGTTTTCAAGAATTATCCATGAAAAATAATCTCTTTTTTTTATTCAAGTGATTCCTTTATTTTATTTACTTATATATATATATATATTAAATATATAATTTAAGTAAAAAAATATGGTAATTATCATTTGTATTCAATTTTTTTAGGATTGTCCGTATGAAATAATACCCTTTTTAAATTTTTCTAATAGTATCATAATTTAAATGTATATTCAAATTTGCAAATTTCAAAATTTAGATGACGTATAATCGCTCAAGTACCGATTTTGGGCTTTGAGATGATGCTCATCCTTTCTCACGCGTAATCGACTCCCGAACCCTTTTCAAAATAAGTTTCTAGTTAAATGCATATAAGTTTTTATCTTTTAAGATTATTTTTCTTAAAACTATTTTAAGAGATGTTTTTTGGTATTCGACCTACCTAATCCAAAGCTCGACGGCGACTCCAAATTTATTTATTTATGCATTTATTTTAAAACCCAATGTTTTCTAAAATTAAGTTGAATCGCTCCCCGCCATAGGCCTGAAAAAGCTTAAGGACCTTTTCGACAGTTTAACGACTACACTCGGGAAATTAGAGGGTTAATTGTAATCGATTATACAATGGTAAATTTAAATGATATTTAAATTTTGATCCTTATATTTTGTTTGCATCACATCATGTCATACATCTTTTTTAACTGTTATTTATTTGTTGTACTAATATGTGGTTTCCATTGTTTTAGATTTCTGACTTTTTTTAAAGTTTGTTTGTTTTTGGATCGAGGCAAAGGATTGTGAGTTTCCCCTCACACGTGCTATAACCATTTGAATATTTAGAGCCTTCTAACTATGCTATGTCTTGTTAGATAGGGGTGAACGCTACGCTTACGTGAGAAAAAATATTCTCTCAGCATGGGCTTTAGCAAGTAACCTTTGGGGTGTATATGCCTTGTGTTTACAAGCGAAACATTGAGTTTCCTCGCATGAACATGGGGAAATGCATAATCTCAAATTGAACTTGACTCGTTTAAGCCTATAATGGGTGAGGATCAAGGGTCTGGCAGGCCCAAGGGGGCACCATCAAAGGACAATTCGAGGACCCTTTTAGTAGTACTAAAACTCTGTCTGTTTTGTACTAAAATTCTTTTTGTGGTTCTTCAAAAGTCACAAAGGGGATCACTCTAACCTTTCCTCAAATTTATTTATCTAGTTATTTATTTTGCAAAAAGTATGAGAACTAGAAGAGTATGCGATTAGCTTTTTTATTTCCGTATGAAGCATGAACTAAAAAATGTGATTAGATTTTATTTTCCAAATAAAAGCATGAGGGTAAATATCATGTCCAAATAGGATTCACCATATCATGTTGGGTAGATTACATGTGAGTAAGATTTACGATATATTTTCATGTTATTCGATTATTCAATTTATATACTAACACAGTTCTATTTTTGTTTTTGTTTGAGTATTGTTGCATTGCATGATCATATCATTAAGAAGGGTGTTTATTCACAAAGTGGTTATCAAAGTTGAAGGCATTCATAAAATGGACAAGAGTTTTCTTAACAAGGAAATAAAGAATGCATAAGTGAGGTCATGGTTAGAAGAAACCTAGAGGAAGAATGGAGATATGTGACTAAGGACTAAATATCAGTGCTACCAGTGGTCGCTCCAGTCAGTCTTAAGCAAAATGATCTGCAAGGGCTACGTGAAATCTGGGAGAGTTAGAGACTTGATACGAAGCATGCATTCTGACAAAACTATGGTGGCATAACTCTCTTGTTGTACGTGAAGGTAAACGATAAATTGATCATGCTTTAATCCAGTTTTGGAATCCAACATATAGTTATTTTACTTTCAACAAGAAGACATGACTCCCACTCTAGAAGAGTACACCTCCCTATTTCATTTAAAAAAGGATACACTTGGATAGAATCTATTCAAGGGTGACAAAAGTACAACCCTTTAAAAGAAAGCTCGCAAAGATTACTGGAATAGGGGAAATGGGTAACTAACCTCATTCAAAAAATAGGGGAGTCTGACTGTTTTCCTTGGCCGTGTATTAAAGGATTGATTGTTAAAAATAATGATATAGAAAAGAGCATAAAAATGTTCGCTTTGGGAATTTATGGCTTAGTGATTTTACCAAAAGTTCTTTGCCATATAGACTCTGTCATGGTTGATCTATTTGAGCGGTTGGAAAAGAAAGTAAATCATGTTCATTAAGTCTTAGTTGAAACATTCAAGTCTCTTAACAGTTGTAGAAGAGCAGACAGTAGCCGTTTCACTAGATGTGTTCAGTTATTTACTGTGTGGATCCATAGCCACTTCTGGAAGATTGAACGAGAGTACAGTAATCGATTCTCAAGTTCTTACTCACCATTAAAGGATTTTCTCACCAAAGAATGGCTAGCGCATCTGATGATAAAAGATTGGATTTCATCTTTAGGAATTTACAAGATCATGATATAGTGTGGCACGTCCTCTGGTTAGCTTTTGTTGATATATTGTACAAGTGTGGGGATTCTGATTGGATAACTCTATTATGGTCATGGTGAGAGTAGGTTATATCCACTAATGGTGTTAAGGAAATACGGGGCACGACAGTTTATCCCATCCACCTTTGGCCTAAGTAAGTTCGAATTTGTGTACCATGGAGATCACTATAAGAAAACAACTCGTTTAATGTCAGATGCTTGGAAGTTAACATTTTGAACTGATGTGGTAGCAACCAATGTCATGTTAACACCAGACTATGTGGTTTGGAGAGATGCAAGAAAGAATGACATTATTCCCTTATCTAAATGTGATTGAGCTATTCCTTTAAAGGAGCAGTTCAGATATGTGGTTTGAAAATATTGAGGAGTGAATGTGAAGCCAAAATTATCGAAAAGGAAAAAGAGTGTAAAAAACTTAGATAAGAAAATTTCATGTTGGACCTCTATGTTGGGTTCCATAGAAAAAATTTGAGCTCATACGAAAGAGAAGGATGAAGTTGAGGTTGATTTTGTAGACATGCAAAAAATTATTGAAAGATTAATCGAGTTTGGGAAATTGATGGACTAGGAAAAACTTCAAAATAATGGAATTTGGAACTTAAGGCCAAAAAAGAATGTCACAGGGTTATAGAGCTAGAGGCAGAGAAGAAGAGAAGTGATCAAGAGCTAGAAATAAAGAAGAAGTCCTAGACTCATGCACTGAGTTGGGAAAGAAAATAAGCCAAAGAATTGAGACAAGGCATACCCTGAGCAAGAAGCGAGAATACGAGCTCACTTTTGAAGTGCAAGGGTTGCAAGATAAGATTGTGGAGCTCAAAGATGAAAATCATGGCAAATTAAGTGAGTTAGAAGAAGAAAAACAAAGAGTCAAAAAGTTAGAACTTGAGAAAAGTAATATGTTCAAAAGGTTCAAAATGGAGGTGAATAACATGCTGAGTGAGCTCGAAAGTATAGGAAAAAGAATAAATGAACTTGAAGCTGAAAAGAGACGAAACAATGAGGAGTTGAAGTTGGAAAGGCAATATCGAGATCATGTGCTCCAAGGCAAGCAAGATGAAGTCTTCTATTGGATACAATAATGTGGGGCGAAGAACGAGTGAATAGAGGTCCTTACTTAAGAGAGACAAGATATGGAAGAAAGGCACGAGGAATATTTAGGTTAAATTCAATCTAAGAATGAGGAGTATAGTTCTTACATTTTGCAGCTCAAAAATTCCTTATTTTTGGAGAATGCCCAGCGTGGGATGAAAGATTTAAATATCAACCTCGAAGAGAATGACACTTTGCAAAGAAAGGTTCGTGACTTAGAGGATAGTCTGCGAAGTTTCAAGTGTATGTCACTGGTCTTGAGCGCATTATCTGAAGCACCAAATACCAATGGCAGTACGTGAACGATTACTATGAGGACTAGAAAGTAACTGTGAATTGGGTGATAATCAAAACCACGAATCAATTGAGTGGCATCACAAGAAAACTAGCGGAAATGGATATCCAAGTAAGAGTTATCCAGAGTTACACAAATCCAACGTCAGATTTGGGAACAAGGGTCACTTGGCTTGTCAATGAGATAATAAAGCTAAATATGAGTGCTATGCTTTTCTATAAGGAATTTATCTTGTAATGATGATACTTTTCTCCTTAAACAAAAGTTGTTCTAAGATTGATCACCTTTTATAAATCAATGCCTTTCTACCTACATTTGCATTTTATTTACCTTTCAAGTTTTATTTTCTGCATTTTATTTGTACTTTTGCAGTTATTTGTGATTATCATTTCACTTTTGTACAACTTATAATCATCATCAAACCATCAAAATTAATAATGAAAGGTATACTACATAATATTAGAAACTTTCAAGCACCTGTACAATACTAGGAAAAAGGCAATGGATGAGAGCATAGCCCAAATTGATAAAACCCAGCTATAAATACAGGTGAATAAGAGAAAAGCTTAAGAAGAGATGCATGAACAAATGCTGAAATCCCATAATGATATAATGGAGAACCTTGCAAGATCGAGAAGATACTCCAGCTGTCAGCACTGTTACCGAAGAACCTTTGTACCCTCTAGGTTTCGCACCACGCGAAGATCGTGGTAAGGCTCCAACCATTAGTGTTACCACTGAAGAACCCCTATATCCTCCAGGCTTTACAACACCTTATGTTAGAGCACAACAAGGAGCAATTTTTCATCCAATAAGAGTGCACATAAACTTACCTGGAACCTCCGTATACCCACACCATGCTAAAGGCGTCCCGGATTTTGATGAAGAGGGAAGAAAAGAGAATATCAAACAACTATAAGAGAATAAAATAATTGGATGAGAAAATTAGGGCTATGAAGGAGGACACTAGAATGTATGGAATCGATGCCAAGAAACTGAATCTGGTTCTTGATTTGGTATGCCTCCCATGTTCAAAGTTCCATATTTTGAAAAGTTTGATGGAAAGAGACGACCCTCCAATCACATCACTATGTTCTGCAGAAAAATGATGGGCTATGTTGGTGATGATCAATTGTTGATTCTTTACTTTCAAGAGAGCTTAGCAGGTTCAACCATTCAATGGTATAATCAGTTGAGTAGGGCTCACATCAGGTCATGGAAGGACTTGGCTAAAGCTTTTCTAGAACAATATAAACATGTGAAGGATGTGATTCCTAATTGAATTATGTTACAAAGTATGAGAAAATGTCTAATGAGAGTTTTAGACAATATGCTCAAAGGTAGAGGGATGTTATTGTACAAGTACATCCACCGCTTGAAGAAGAAGAAACCAACATGCTCTTCATAAACACTCTGCAAGCTCCTTTATTGGCCACCTCATAGGGAATTCATCCAAGAGTTTTGTTAACTTGGTAAATGCAGGATAGATGATCGAAATGGAAATCAGAGTGGGAAGCTTGATGGAGATGAATCCAACAAAAAACTACCAACAATAAAAGGGATAATGAAGTCAATAATATAGGAAATACCATTCCAATAACATCATTATGTCTCGACCTCAGGCCACAAGATCATCTGCACAAAATTCTGCCAGAGAAGGAACAAGAGAGCTAAGACAGGAGAGGGAAAAGCTTCAGTTTAACCCGATCCCTATGTCTTATAATAAATTATTCCAGATTCTGTATGATAGACATATGGTGTCTCCTTACCATGTGTCGCCTCTACAGCCCTATATTCCAAATGATACGATACTAATCCAATGCTAGTATCACGTAGGGGTTCCTAGACATTAATAGAGAACTGCACTGCCTTTAAAAATATCATCTAGAGATTGAGGCATAAGAACGTCATAAACTTTGGTGATAGTGAGCAACCAAACGTGACTCAGAACTCACTGCCAAGGCAAGCAGGTTCAGGAGTCAATGCCTTTATTGAGGAAAAGGGGAAGAATATTATGACAAGTGTGATTGAGGTAAAATACCAATGTGCTGGATATGGGGTATGATGATTAAGGCATGCTTATTGGTTTCTAGCCCAACAGTTGAACAAGTGGAGGAAAACCTTGTATGCCAATCTCATAATTATGGGGGCACCCTATACAAAATTGCTCTGAATTTCGAGTATTGGATCAAAGATGATGGATAATAAAGAGATAGAATTTTGGAAAGAAGTTGTAGAAAGAGAAGAATTAGAGATTTTTGCATTCGAAGGTTCATCTAGGGGAGTTTAAATGCCAATTACCCTCTAGTCATCACACCAAAAACTCGTGTGGTAGAGAAAGTAACTCCTAAGGTGGTCATTACACCCCCATCTCCATTTCCTTACAAGGACAACAAACAAGTTCGTTGGAGATATGAGTGTAAGATGGATAATGTGGGAGTATCAGAGATTGTTAAAGAAGACGTGGGTGAAGTAGGCCATTTCACCAGAAGTATGAGATGTTACTCCCCAGATCAATCCAAAGGACCTGAGAAAATATCTACCACTGATAAAGGGAAGAAGGTTGATTTACTATTGAAAGAAGATGATCCAATCATTAATGAACCTGTTACTGAGAATGATGTTGTGGAGTTATTGAAATTCTTAAAACACAGTGAATATAGCATTGTTGAACAGCTGCACAAGCTACCTGCTCGCATCTCAGTCCTTGCCCTTCTATTGAGCACTGAAGCGTACCAAGACGCGTTGTTGAAGATTTTGAATAAGACTTTTGTGCCAAAGGATGTACCCGTAGACAAGCTGGATAGGTTGGTTACAAATATCCAAGCCGACAATTTTATTTCTTTTTCTGATGATGAGATCCCGTCTAGAATGATTGACAGCCACAAAGCTCTACATATCACTGTTAGGTGCAAAGGACATTTTCTGTCTCGAGTGTTAGTTAATAATGGTTATGCTCTAAACATGATGCCTTGGTAACCTTGAAGAAGTTAGCTGTTGACAATACACACATGAGGAATTTCCAAAGCATTGTTCGAGCTTTCGATGGAACGAAGAGAGAAGTGTTAAGGAAGATTGACATCCCTTTAACCATTGGCCCATCTACCTACGAAGTCAAGTTCCTTGTGATGGATATCATGCCTACTTATAATTGTTTGCTGGGAAAACCTTGGATTCACCAGCAGGGGCATTTCCATCTCTATACCAAATTCTGAAATTTATGATTGAGGGGAGGTTAATATGCATCAATGCCGAAGAAGACATTATTGCTTCTGTCACCACTTCTGCCCTATATTTGGAAATAGATGAAAAATATTGAATGTTCCTTCAAATCCCTCAAGTTTGTTAATGCCATATTCGTGGTTGAGGGAAAGAAGATATCTAAGCCGAGACTATCTAACTACACTAGAATGGAACTTAAGTTGACCTTAGAGAGGGGAGCCAATGCTGGAAAAGGGCTAGGGAGCCAAGGCTGGAAAAGGGCTGGGAGCCAAGGTTGGAAAAGGGCTAGGGAGCCACCTACAAGGATCTGTTAATCCTATTTTTCTTGTCACTAAGAGAGATCGCTTTGGCTTGGGATATCAGTCAACTCTAAGAGAGAAACTGAAGGCGTCAAGAAGAGTCAGGAGAGGAGGAAAGTGAGGTTAGCTGGAGAGGACCTCAGTTTAGAGTCGATGACCTTCCCGCCATTGCATGAAACCTTTATGTCTGGAGGACATATGTTTCAAGGGAGTCAGCGAGATAAAAAGTCAATTATTGAGAATGCACTGAAAGACCAAGACATCAATGTCATATTAGGTGATGAATCTGATGAATGAATGGTTGTAAGAATCTATCCCACACAGTTAGGTTTTGTGCTGAATAATTGGACTGTTGAAGAAATGTCTATGTTTTACAAAACGTTTTCAGAGTAATACACGAAAACTTTCCCTGTTGTCTAAACCCGAGGTAATAGATGATCTTATGTAAATTGTTAATCTATTTTTTTAAATTTTTAATGAAAGATGTATTTCTATTAATTCACAAAGTGGTAAACATTCTCCCATGCATTTCTTCATTCTTTATTATTATTTCCTTCTATTTATCTTGATATAGGATATATTCTCCTGTATGTGTATATATAAATATCTTCTTATTCCTTACTCTTTCAAGACCTTAGATATCCATAACATGAATGCTGATGACACTGACTCAGGGATTGATTTCGAGTTGCCCATATGTCAAGAGGAAATCGAAGTTTGTGATAATGATGAGGAATGTGACTCACCTTCTAAACTGCTAAAAATGGTGGAAAGGGAAGACAAACATATTTTGCCTTATGAATAGTTCATTGAAATTTTGAATCTGAGATCAGATGAAGATATGAAAGAAATAAAAATTGGCACCACCCTATCTGCCGAGGGACGATAGAGTTTGATTGAACTGCTCTGAGAGTACAAAGATGTATTTGCTTGGTCAAATGAAGAAATGCTCAGTTTGGATATAGAATTAATGGTGTACAAATTGTTGATAAAACAGATGTAAACCCATGCAATAAAAGCTTAGAAGGATGAGACCTGAGATGCTGTTAAAAATTAAAGAGGATGTAAAGAAATAATTCGATATTGGATTCCTCAAAGTAGCCAAGTATCTTGAATGGGGGGAAAATATCATCCCAGTACCAAATAAGGATGGGAAAGTTCGTATGTGCATTGACTATAGAGAACTCAATAAAGCCAGTCTGAAGGATAATTTCCCTTCGCCACACATAGACACGCTGATGGATAATACTGCTGTAAATTCTATTTTTTCTTCATGGATGGGTTCTCTGGCTACAATCAAATAAAGATACACCCTAAAGATATGGAGAAAACTATGTTTATCACTATATAGGCACATTTTGCTATAAGGTGATGTCGTTTGGGCTAAAGAATGCAAGAGCAATATAACAAAAGGCCATGGTAACATTGTTTCACGACATGATTCATAAAGAAGTAGAAGTTTATATCGATGATATGTTTGTCAAGGCCAAGAAAGAGGAATAACACATCGAGAATTTGAGGAAACTCTTCTAGATGTTAAGGAAGTTTCAGTAAAAATTAAACTCAAATAAGTGTACATTCGGGGTAACATTTGGAAATCTCTTGGGGTTTATAGTGTGAAAAAAAGGGATTGAAATAGATCCAGATAAAGTCAAAGCCATTCAAAATTTTCCACCACCACAAATAAAAAAAAGTTCAAGGATTTCTTGGGAGGCTAAATTACATTGCTCGTTTATCTCACAATTGACTGAGAAATGTAATCCCATTTTTTGCCTTCTCCGCAAAGATAACTCAGGAGTATGGAGTGATGATCTTCAAGAAGCTTTCGAAGTGGTCAAATAATATTTTTCAAATACCCCAATCTTAGTGTCACCTATCTCAGCCAAGCCCTTATTCTCTACTTGTCAATCTTTGAGAACTCCATGGAGTGTGTGTTAGGGCAGCATGACCACACTGAGAAGAAAGAGAGGGTAATTTATTATCTCAGCTAGAAGTTCACTGATTTTGAGGTGAGGTACTCATCAATTGAGAAGATGTGTTGTGCTTTGGTTTGGGATACTCGAAGGCTCAGGTAGTATATGTTGTATCACACTAGTTGGTTGATCTCCATAATTTACCCTTTGAAATATCTTATGGTGTATCGGCTTTATCATAAAGATTACCTCGTTGGAAGATTCTATTGCAAGTAGGGCTTCTGAAGAGTATGAGCCACTAGTTTTGATTTCCTAGATGAAGATCTAATGGCTATTTCAGTAGAGGAAGCATTTACATCCACCAGTGAACATTGGAAATTGAACTTTGATGGTGCTGCAAATACATTGGGGCATGGAATTGGGGTAATTTTGGTCTCACCTAATGGAGAACATTATCATTTCACCAGTCGGCTGAATTTTGATTGTACGAACAACATGGCCGAGTATGAAGCTTATGTTCTGGGTCTTAGAGCTGCCATTGAACATAAAATAAAAGTACTCAAAGTATATGGGGATTCATTCCTAGTAATTTATCAACTTAGGGGATAATGGGAAATAAAAGATCCCAAGTTGATAGAATACTCTAAATTGGTCATGAGACTTATCAAATAGTTTGAAGAAGTAACATTTACCTCCCCTGAGAAGAAAATCAAATGGCAGATTCTTTGGCCATTTTGGCAGCAACCTTTAAAGAAAATGAGCCTTCAAATATGATGCACATTGAGATGCATGCTTATGAGTGTCCTTCCCATTGATTTAACATTGAAGAGGAAGAAGATAGAAATCTTGGTATTATGATATCTTGCAATACATCATATATCAAAGTTATCCTGAGTAGGTGACCGAGAATGAAAAAGGAATTATTAGAAGGATGGAAGTAGTGTATGTGCTTCATGGTGAGATCTTGTATAAGAAAAGCCCAGATCAAGTCCTATTAAGGTGTGTAGATGCTAAAAGAGCTAAAAAATTCTCGAGGAAGTACATGAGGGAGTATGTGGTACCCATGCCAATGGACATGCAATGGCTAGGAAAATAATGAGATTAGGTATTATCGGTCAACAATGGAGACCAATTGCATTAATTATCCCAGAAAATGTCACTAGTGCTAGATTTATGGAGACAAGATCCATACCCCACTTCATTCATTGCACGTGAAGACATCTTCATGGTCGTTCTCTATGTGGGGCATGGATGTTATTGGATAAAATTTTTCCTAAGGCTTCAAATGGTCATCGTTTCATCTTGGTAGCAATAGACTACTTCATTAAATGGGTAGAAACGCTTCCTATGCAAATGTTACTCAGTCAACAGTTTGTAAATTCTTAAAAAAGAAATCACTTGTCGATATGGATTGCTAGAAAGAATTATCTTCGACAATGCCTTAAACCTAAACAATAAAATGATGGACTCAATCTGTGAGCAATTCAAAATAAACCATCATAATTCCACTACTTATCGCCCGAAGATGAATGGGGAGTATAGGCAGTCAATAAGAATATCAAGAGGCTTATAGAGAATATGACCGAGACTTATAAAGACTGGCATGGGAAATTACCATTTTCTTTGTTTACTTATCGAACATCAGTGCAGACGTAAATTGGGGCAACTTTATTTTCTTTAACCTATGGGATAAAAGTTGTGTTGCCTATTGAGGTAAAGATTCCTTCTCTCCGAGTCTTGTCGGAAATGAAGCTAGAAGAGGCAGAATAGGTGCAAGCTAGGGTTGAGCAATTCAATCTAATTGAAGAAAAGACGTTGAAAGCTATTTATCATGGTCATATACACTAGAAGCGTATGATGTGAGAACATGATAAGAAATTTCACCCCCTAGAGTTTCACAAGGGAGATATGGTGCTTAGAAGGATCTTACCCATTCAAAAGGATTTTTGAGAAAAATATATGCCAAAATGGGAGGGCCTTATGTTGTGAAGAAAGCCTTTTCTAGAGGAGCTTTGATCCTCATCAGATAGATGGACCAGAGTTACCTAACCCTCTGAACTTCGAACTGTCAAGAAATAATTCGCCTTAAGAAATAAAGAAAAAAAGAAGGAAAAATAAAAAAAATAAAAAGAGGGTTTAAGATGAAAACATAAAGGGCGTCTGAAACCAATAGAGGTCTCAAGTTGAAAACCTGCAAAGGGTGGCTTAAGTATCATTCAGATTCAGGATTTGTGCATTGTGAAGGTTTGAATTGATTTTGAATCGAAAAGGGCTTCTGGTTGGAGCATTAACACCAAACGGTGATCAGAATTGGGACTGAAGATTGAGAAGTACTGATTGGGAAAACCAGAAAGTAAAATGAATGGAGACGAGGTTCTATAATAGTTTATGGCATCTAGTATCAGGAGATTTGGTGGTCTAAAAGGAACTTTACAACCTTACACATTGTCACAATTCTCGAGATCCTTTTAACAGAAGCTACGCTTGAGTAACTCTATGGCGTGTCGGTTCAAAAGCATCCTTATTATTGATAACTGGGGACGCCTACTTCATTTTCTTTTACTTTTTCCAGTCGAAAGTTTTCCATGTGTTTACCCAAAAAAATTCTTTACATTTACAATCATCCTACTTTGAAATTAAAACATGTAGTTTAACTCAAAAATGAGATCATTGTGTATTATTGTGCAAAAAACTTTTGGAAAAGTGTGACTTCTCTGAAGCTAACAATGGTTTTAGTATGAGCTGGCATGATGATGGGCTATAGGAAACTGAAACCTTGGAGTACATAGAAAGCTTCAACAGTTGGGGATAATCCAAAACGTCTTTCTCTGATGACGTAGCTGGTCATGAATACTGTCGGGTTTCAAGAAGAAAGAAAACCAACGTCGTGTCCGACCGAAAAGTATCTTATCAAGATTTTCAGCTAGAGTGAACTGGTTGTTATTTCTACGCTCAAGATTGGACCGAGTCACAAGACAACCAATGAAAGAGGATTCTCATTCAAAAAAGAAAATAAACTAATTGCATTATTGCACATATTTTAGGCATAAAAAGGATCAAGACATTCATAAATGCATGATAAACAGGTGTAATTAAGTACCTACAGGTCTTTTAAGAAGAAGCCACAGGTTGGTAATGCTAAAATCTCAAGATAGCAATAACCAATTCAAGTCTCAATAAAGGGAGAGGTTCAAATGACACTCGAGTCAAGGTAGATTCCCATATCTGGTGGCTGCAAGACAAGTTTCCACAGGAGAATTTGAGTTTCAAAGATTTTCCTAATTTCTAAACCTTCAGGTATGTTGTTTTAAAATTATCAAACGTCCACTAACAGTTGATAATGTTTAATTTTCAGAAATTATCTTATTAGAGTCAAAAGAAGAGAATCAATCCCGGTTCAGTTCTTCCCAAAGAGTGGTGGAGTGAATCAAATTTCTTTAAAAGATACTGTTTTCCCTAAACAGTAGCGGAGCAGATCCTCCTTCTTTCAGATTTGGTCTTCCTAAAGAGAAGTGAAGCAAATCTAGTTCGATTTAATCTTCCCTCAAGAGCAGCATAGTGAATCAAATTTTTTTGAAAATCTGATTACCCGAAAAAGTGGAGCAGATCAAGTCTGACCTACCCTGAAGTTGCAGTGGAGAGATTAACCTTTCAATTTCCTTACAACCGGACAAATATGACCACCCTTTGATTTTTGCTGTATTATCGTTTCACGACAATATGGAAAGAAGGCAGATGTAGATGCTCATTTTGTCTGGAGAGGGTTTTATTAAAATTTCATTCGGGTTACATAATTAGTTATTTATATAGGTTATATAGTTATTAATTTTATAGATTAATTGTTGGGGTGTGATTTATATCGAGTATATAAATAAACATTCAATATTATATATATATAAACAAAAATTAAATAAAATATTAATTAAATGTTTTATTTTTACAGGCCCAAAATTAATTACATACGAGTCCAAAGTAATGACAAACAACCCAATTAGCAGTCCAAAATAAGAGGCCCAAGTTTAGCAGCTCGAGCTGCTAGGGCTTGGAAGATACTCTAGTTTTCGCTCACAAACGTGGGATCTGGACACTACCAATAGTCTATATCAGGGGTCGATATAGGGTTTGTTTTACCTAATGTTGCTTCAGTCGCCGTTAGAATATCCATACCGTTGGATATCATTGACGATCTAACGATTGATCTTCATCTGAAGAGACCAACCACCAAGATTAGCATGTGGTCCACACGCACGTCTTTCCAGATGCCTCACGCGCCCGTGCTCGGTCCTCGCTTCAATCGTTTAGCCTCGTCAAGACAAGATCGCAAGAGATTCGGGGCATTAAATGCCTCAACCGCGACCACCGACTTTACCATCATCGAACCCGCCAATGCCTGTCACCAACCAAGGCCCCCTTTACCCTGTCAGACTCACATACAAGGAAATGGGAGCAACACAAAATAAAGTCAACAAAAAATCAGTGGCCAAAAAAAGAAAAAGCAAGCAAGAGAAAAATGTTTCTTTTTATTTATTTATTTATCCATGCAATCAGATATATAACCCAGAAAAACATGTAAAAAGGGTGGGAAAAAAGGAAGGATCCTCTCTCCTCATTCGAACAAAACGAAAAAATAGACAAAAGGAAAGAAAAACTTTCAAATGTCAACTTTATTCATTTTTTCCTTTTTTCATAATCATTTTTGATTATTTCAAACCAAACCCATAGAAGAAAATAGAGAGAGGGGTAGAGTTTACCTTGGTCATAGATCCTCATCATTAAAGTTTGGGTTGTCGTGGGGATCTCATCCATCGTCGAAGACTCAAAAAGTTAGAAGCTTTAGACACGTTTGAGGGTCAAGGGGTCTTTTTAGTTGGGGTTTAGGTGGCTTTGGTTCTGGTTTACAAGGGGGTAAGGCTTTGAGGAGTTTTGGATCCTCATCGACCCCTTAAAGGGCGGCAACTACGGTTGCTGTGAGGTCAAAGAAGGGGAAAGGGTGAAAAGAAAAAGAGAAGGGAGAGAACGGCGAGGATATCATTTAGAAAGAAAAAAGAGGAGATGATAAATAATTAGGGTTAATTTTTTTTACCTAAAATAGCCTATTTATACGGTACCAAAGTGACGCCGTTTTGAATCTACGTCAGGGAGGGGTTTAATCGTGTAGAAGCTCATTTTGGGTTTCAAATCGTTACATTTTGGTCCCCTGGTCTAGTTTTTTTGGGTTTTTATTTCTGACCCCATATTTCGTGAACTTTTCATTTTGAGCTTAAGTGTTAGCTTCTTTAAATTATGTTGTTTTTTCATTTTGCCTATATTTTTCCTGAACTTTTATTTTATTCCTAAATGATGTTATTGTCTTATTGTGATTCTGGTGCTTGTAAAGATTGATATTTATGTTTCCTCTCATGATTCTCATTGATTTTTCTGTTTAGTGTTTAAAGTTAATACATTGTTAATTTGGTCACTACTTTGTGTTGATTGTTTAAGTTTCCATTATTTCTATTATCATCTTATATACTTATATTTATTACCTTTTAGTCCCCATCATAGTTCGCGTAGCATATGCACAAGTGTGACATTTCCACTTTATATATATATATATATATTATTGTTTTGATAAAAGAATGTACAATATGGTGATTTCCACAAGTTTGTGTAATATATTATTTTATATATGTGTACATCATGTTTCGTGCCTTAATAATTTTAAACTAAATCAATATTATTTTGTATGGGAAATTTATGTAGACGCGCCTAAACTAATAAGGAATGTGTTTTTAAGAATTATCCATGCAAAATAATATTTTTTTATTCAAGTCAATTCTTTATTTTATTAATATATATATATATATATATAATTTAAGGAAAAACATGTAATGATCGTTTGTATGGAGAATCCATAAAAGCTTGCCTTAACTAACAAGGAGTTTGTTTTTGAGGATTGTCCATACGAAATAATACCATTTTTGATTTTTTTTTCTAATAGGATGATAATTTAAATGTATATTCAAATTTGTAAATTTCAAAATTTAGATGACGTATAATCGCTCAGGTACCTATTTTGGGCGTTGTGCGGGTGTTCATCCTTTCCACGCGTAATCGACTCCGATCCCTTTTCAAAATGAGTTTATGGTTAAATGAGTATCACTTTTTATCATTTAAGATTATTTTTCTTAAAATTATTTTAAGGGATATTTTAGGTATTCGACCTACCTAATCCAAAGGTCGATGGTGACTCCAAATTTATTTATTCATGCATTTATTTTAAAACCCAATGTTTTCTAAAATTAAGTTGGATCGCTCCCCACCATAGCCCTAAAATAGCTTAAGGATCATTTCGACAATGACTCATTTTAACTTAAATAAGCTTTAAATAATATTTAAGGCCTTAGAATGGCTTAATGGTTAAGTTGGAGTTGGTATATTTGTGTAAACTATAGTTTTTATGGGTTTGAGTATCGATTTTGGATGAACAATACAAATAGTATTCTCTAGACAGCTAAAACAAGGGGATTTTGGTTCGGTAGGATCGATATTGTTCCTCGGGTATCGATACTCCAAGAATAAGAAATGTTGATACTCTAAGTAAGAGTATCGATATTGAATTATTTTTCTCCAAACATTGAATCTAAATTTGGTATCGATACCTATGATGGTACCAGTAGCCTATGAAAGAAGTATTGATACTCCATATAGGTGTATCAGTAGTATATGGCTTTCTCAAAACATCGAATGTAAAATTAGTATTAGTAACAATGGTGGTATCGATATAGAAAGGTTATTTTGATACTGAAAGGTTTAGTAACAGTACCATCAGATTGTATTGGGTAAGAAGTATAACTTTAGTTCAAGGGCTCGGGAAGGGATCTAGGACCGCCTAAACTTATCTAATAAGCTTTCAAGCGAGAATAACAAATAAATACGATATAAACATAAGAACATTATGAAGTAAGATGCAATAAAACTTATGCCCTTTTGTACCACTAAGAAAACAACACGGAAACCTGAGTTACTTTAGTAAGTATGATGAGCGTCTTGTTTAACTAAAAATATTCAAATATATCATAGCTAGTTCCAAGGCACTTAAATTGCTAGTTGGGTGTATATGCCCCACGTACTCACAAGGAGTAAGTTAGATGAATGTACGTTTCTAATGCAAAATTCTAGATCTCACCCTAGGTACTGGAGGGAAGCATGGGTAGGCTAGAGGGGTCTGAGTCCCAATATGCAGTAATCCCTCCCACTACACCATGATACCTACTCCATCTTGTGTGTTTAATGTTCCCGTATGTTTATGAACATACCTACTAGCATGCCCTTGTGATAAATGCATGTAGTATAGTAGAGTTATCTGTGTCATTGAGCTTGTAAACTCAACGTTCAGAATTTGTTTCTATGCATAGTTTCTTAGGAGGATCGTTGAGGAGTTTATCGCCCAGTTTGATTTCCAGATCGTTCAATCCATATAGTATGTATTGAGTTTATTTTTGAGGCATGTACTATTCATAACCTTAATGTATTCGAGTCGTAACTCTATTTTGAAATACTTATTAACTTACATTTTGGGATTTATTTAGGAGCGCCCTCTTTTGTAAACTTTTTATACTTATGCTTCCATCTTTAATTTCAATGATGATATTTTAATGAAGATTATGATGTCGATTTCAAAATGAAATTTTGGATTAATCACTCTGATGATTCTGTGTAATGTTTTAACCCTCTGATATTAGGGTCAGATCGAATTAGGTTGTTCTATTGTTGTCTATGTCATTATTGAACTTTTTCCTAGAGATGAAATAATTTTTTTTGATATAAACTAAATAAAATGTAATTTTATAATTATATTAATGTAGGATATTACGATTTTTAAACAGAGTAAATCATAATCTTACATGTGGGAAAGGTGTAATTTTAGCACCATGTTCAATTAATTTTTTATGAAATTTAAAGAATCTAAAACATAAATTAACCATTTAGGGGTGAGGGCATTTGCTTACCTCATTTGTCTTCGTCTTTATATTGTTTTTACTTTGCTTTGGTTTAAGACTTTAATCATAAAATTTTAAAAGAATGAATCGGTTTATCTCAGTGGTTAAACGAATGGTTGTTATTTCTAAAGGTTTTGAGTTCAAACTATTCATTGCCAAATGGTAGAGAATCTCTACAACAAATACTACCACTTATAATTATTCTAGATTAATAAAAAATGATTAAATAATTATATTAAATTATAAAAAAAATGAAATAAATTGATATATAAAACATAAATTATGAAAAGATTGCATATGACACTTAAACTACACTAAAACGAAATTAATATTTGATTTGTTCACGCCCCGTTTAAGAATGTTTACGGAAGTATTTTGGTTCATAAATTCGTTTGAAATGGAAAAGGAATCCCAAACACCTCATTTTTAATTAAAATTTACATTTAAAAAGTAATTATTGACTCAAACTAAAAAGTTGAAAAAATAGTGTATTTGTATTTGAAAAACTCGTTAGAAAAATTCGTTTGAAGAAATATTTTCAACAAAGTCAGATTTGCCCCGTGAGAACATCCGAAGAACTCTATTGTATTGTTAATGTATTGAAATAACAAAAATAAACAGATTCAAACAAACAATTACTAGTCATATAGATCGCACCAAATGAATACAATTCACAATCATAGCGTTTGGGCAAGCAATTTAAAACTTTTAGGGGTGTATATGCAGTTACTAAATCATGAAGGGAATAACTAACATATTTGGACATTTTAACACTTATGTATTGATACCAACTGAAGGATGTCTATATCCTACATTTGATATGGATACTAATCTAATGTATCAATATTGATTTGAATTTTGAAATTTCGTAAAATCATCCTAATTAAATATAAGTACCAATACTTCTTTTATAGGTATCGAGACCTTAGCATAAGTATCAATATTCATATCTAAGTATTGACACCAAATATTGTTACTAGAATATCTGGATAGCCCTTATGTGTAAGGTATCCATCTCGTTACATAGATATTATTGTCTTGTAAAAAAAATGCAGAAAAACTGAATTGAATGCTTCCAAACATGTAATGATATGGCTTGCGGCGGGCCAAGAAAAAAAAATTATTCAAATTACGGATCCGATTTAGGAACTCTAGAGAAATAAGAAGTTTTTAGTGTGTCTAGAAGAATCTGGAAGAATGAAAAGGTTAGATTATTGTCAAGAATTGCACAGTACAATAAAATTAAAGATAACAAAAAAGTCGAAGATGAAACAAAAATATTGTGAAAGATAAGTTTCCATATAAATAAATTATTTTATGGACTCAACTCACAATATCATCCATCCGAGTGAATAAGAACTCTAAATTTTAAAAATATTTTTCAAATAATTATTCATTTCTTATTTATATGTAAGAAACATATGAAAAATCACCGTTAAAAAATGATATGACAAATGCTATTGATTGAAACGACCACCTCATAATTTCTCCATAAAATTTTTTGAATCCAAAAGGTTCAATAAACTCTTTCAAACAATTCTATTTTTTCTCTAAAAGAAAAGATTTTGACAAATCAAAAGTTAAAGATGAATCCTAAAGATTTTTCGAAAAAATCAAGTTATAAAACATCTTCTGAAAAGAAAAAAAAGTAAAAATATATAAATATTTCAAAATTTAAGAATGAATGATTTATATAATTTAAAAAACAATAATATATTACTTGAGTATTTAAATATATCATGCATTATTTTAATTAATATTAAATTTTACATAATTTATGTAAAAATATATTAAAATGAGTTTTTGTTATGTAACAAATGAGATAATTGTCTAAACATTTTTTCTTAAAATTAAGATTTTAAAAACCACATTAATTCTTAATTATCCTCTTTCAATTGATTTATAATTTAAAAACAAATGTGATTTAAAAGACCTCTCGTTTCGAAAAATTTTGGATTTCCTTTACGATAGCAAAAAATATGGTTCAAAGAGTCTCTACCAATCCTTGATTAGGGTGTGATTGAACACCCACAAATGTTGTCATTTTAAATAAAAAATAATTTTAATTAAAACAACAAATTGTGATATGCGTTATCAAAAAATGAGTCCGGGAGTCGGTTACGTTTGAGGAATGATTAGCACCCCCACAACGCCCTAAATCGATACATAGTCGATTAATTAACGTCTTTGCAATGAACTTTACAAATTCGAACTTAATTTGATTTTTGATCCCATAAAACAAAGATGTGAATTTAATAATATTCAAAAGCACTCAAATAAATTAAATTAAAATTACCAAGTCATTTTAGAAAGATAAAGAATGTTCGATTATTTACAAATATAGAGACAAAATCTTAAAAGTTATAACAACATTTTCTAGATAAATTTAAATAGCCGAACATTTCTTTTTCTTCCATTACCAAATTTTAAAGTAATAGATCAATTTTTAGGCGTCACTAATGAGATACACTTTTATTTTAAAATCATTAAAATGTGACCTCAAATACATTATGACAACCCACTTAAAACAATTTTAAATTAAAAATGTATTACCCTTAATCCAATTATATAATATATCGAGTTATGCAAATGAAGTTACCATACTAATAAAATATCATAGCCACGTCTAGTTGCAAGCAATCAAGTCTTTGTAAAATATGAGTATTTATATATATATATATATATATATATATATATATACTTTCAAAGCACATGCACCCACGTGTTTTATAACACAATAGTTTTCTATATTAAACAATATGCATAAGTTATAAAAAAATATATACATAATATATAATATAAAGCGACACGTGCAATAAACACATGCATTATGACATGTAAGTAATGTTTTGTTGTTGTATGTACAGTATAATAATTTTTTTTTTAAAGTTTGGCTAAATAGATCTAAAAAGGAAACTAAATCAGAATAACAAAATAATCAGGGGTTAGATTCAAATTATTCACAAATTCAATTAAGGACTAAATTAAAATAAAATGAAAATTAGACATATAAATCAAATTAAAACAAGGATTAAAAAAACTATGAAGGACTTAAACCTAAATAACCCGAAAATTATAACTATAGCCTAAATTTGGGAAAACATCAAAATCAGGACAAACAACAAAAAGGTAAATTCAAAAGCAGTCCTAAAGGTGACTAAAGTAGAAATATTCGACTAAAGCATAGGGGCATGAGAGCAAATCACCCTAAAGTTATAATATAAAACCTAAACTAAAGTAAACCTAAGATAATCTCACGCAAAAAAGAACCTTCAGCCGCTCTCCTTCTCTCAAACTTCCCTCTACTCCTACGAAAGCTTCAAGTTCTTCACACCGGCCACCGTTTGCCGGTGGCCACTCTCCATTCAACACGGCCTTCTACTCTGACCACTCAAAACAGAAAACTTAACTACTCATCTCTCAATCCCGTCGACACGAACGAATGGTCTCTAAGACTATGGGTAAGTAATCTCTCTACTTCTTTATTTTGTTTGGGTCGAACATGCTTTTAATAATAATGGAAAATAGTTACTGAAATATGGAAATTGTTGAATACCTCTTGAAGAATATTCCCTTGTATGCTCTATATATCAAAATAGAAGCCCCTGTTTACTTTCCAAGATTGCTTCTAATACTTTTCAGAAAAGAAGGTCGAATCCTTTGTTACACCGTTTGATTTTTGACTATGGGAAAAAAATTACACATTGTTTTTCCTTCTTGCTATATTGTGTAAAATAAAAAAATAAAAAATGCTCTCTGGTTTTCGTAATGGTGTTCAATTACTGATATCTCTCTCCGATTTTGTTTTTTGTGTGTAATCTCTTTTTTCTCATTTTTTTGTCTGTGATGCTTGATAATTTCTCCATGTTCTTTAGTGGTTAATTCAATTAAAAAATCCCATTTACCATTTTTTTCTTGATCATGGACCCCGATATTCACTAACTTCTCTTTCATGCTTGGTAACTCCCCATAACCGTCTTTATTTTCCAGGGAATTCTCACGTGGAATGGAAGCTGCTCTACTGGATCCTTGGACTTGAATTGGTCCTTCAACTGTCTTGGGTACGAGTTGGGTCGCAAGTAATTTTCTATAAGCCCGGACAAAATGAGCATCTACAGCTGCCCCTCTTTTCTCATTGTCGTGCAACTAGAATAGAGCAAAGATCAATAGATGGTCAAATTTGTCCGGCAATGCGAACTTTAAAAGATTAAACCAATCCACTGTTATTTCAGGATAAATAAGACTTGAAAAATCTTTGAATGACGTGTCCGCTCCCTCTTGTTAAGGGATTAAGGAACTCGAACAATCTTCTAAAAATGGGTTCGCTCCCTATTGCTTCAGGGAGTAGAACTCGAACAATATTCTGCTTATGGGTTCGCTCTCTCTTGCTTCAAGGAGTAGAACTCGAACAATCTTCTGCCTACGGGTTCTCTCCCTCTTGCTTCAGGGAGTAGAACTCGAACAAGCTTTACCTATGGGTTCGCTCCCTCTTGCTTCAGGGAGTAGAACTCGAACAATCGTTTGGTGTGATTTTGCTTCACTATTCTTCCATGAAGGCTCAACTTCAAAGGTTAAACCTGAAAATTAAACGTTTCCACTTATTAATGTATGCTTGAAGATTTGAAAAACATTATACTCAAAAAAATTTAGAATTTAAGAGAATCTTTGAGGTCTCGCAACAACTAGATATGAGAATCTTCTTAGACTCGACTGCCATTTGAACCTCTATCTTCCTGGGACCTTGAATTGGTTAATGACTCCTCGTGCGCATTTCCTTTTAATCAATTGATCCGCTTCTTTGTACTCGAGAACCTTCGTTTTCCTCCTACATCTGATGATCTGATTGTTTGCTCTAACACTCTTCCGAGAAGGCTTAAAATGGTTTGCTTCATTACTTTTCCGTGAATGCTTAAGATGGCCTGGAGGACTTAATCATCATGCTCGGAAGGCTTGTTGATGGTTTGCTTCACTACTCTTCCGTGAAGGCTTAATATGGTTTACTTCACTACTCTTCCGTGAAGGCTTAAGATGGCCCGAAGGACTTAATCATCATGCTCGAAAGACTTACTGATGGCCCGAAGGATTTTATTATCATGCTGGAAAGACTTACTGATGGATTTGCTTCACTACTCTTCTGTGAAGGCTTACAAATTACCTGAAGGATTTAATCATCATGCTCGAAAGACTTACTGATGGCCCGAGCTGATGGGTTTGCTTTACTACTCTTCCGTGAAGGCTTATGAATTACCTGAAAGACTTAATCATCATGCTCGAAAGCCTTACTGATGGCCCGAATTGATGGGTTTGCTTCGCTACTCTTCCGTGAAGGCTTACAAATTACCTGAAAGACTTAATCATCATGCTCGAAAGCCTTACTGATGGCCCAAATGACTTAAATTGTTTACTGGGTAAGAAACCTTTCTTATTTTTCAAAATCTCAAATTTCATATTTTAATGAGAAATCCATCTCGTTTCATTTCATAAAATGAATTAATGGTCGGGGCACGTGCCCCGCTTCAAACTAATGCTTCCTCCATGGATTGACCCCTACGTTCCTTAGGTTCCGCCTCTCTAAACATGATTCTCTGTATTTGATGTTTAACTTCTACCTTTCAATTGTCAGGATTTTAACATCCTGCATCTTCTCTTTTCACTGGAAGACCTGTCAAAATCATGTGTTTATGAATGAAACACGAATGCAATTAAATGTATCAGTGTAATTCATTTTTTATGCAAATGATGTTCTCATGAATGCATAAATGTCAATTCAATCTTCATTTGATTTCAAAGTGGCAAACTCAGTCTTCTTCTACTTGATCATTCCTTTCCAGGATTTGCTTTAAATACTCGTGCACCATTTAATAATTTCCAAATTGTATTTCTGAAGAGCCATATGATCTTTTCTACCTTCTTGTTGTCTTTTTTTCTATCTTCATTTTGGAGAAATTATTTTCATTCTCAACTTCTTGCTATGGTCAGAAATACCACTGTGTTGCCCCATTTATGTCCTTGGCTCAATTACGCTTTCTGAGTTGTTCTTTCAGAACTCTGTCATTGATTGATGCTCGGTTGGTTTCTCTACAACTTAAGCTCTACTCAATAGTCAAGGTTTTCCCCTGGCACTCCAAGTTGTAAGACTCATTCTCAATGTCTTCTTGTTCTAAATCTTGTCATCTCAACATGATCTGGGTTTCTGGTTATGCCCTAATGTGGGTACTCATGGTTCCCTTTGTGCCCAAAATATCTTAATCTTGAATGGTCTCAATCTGGTGTCGCTAAACAACAGTATTTTCAAATATCTCAAGGGCTTTTCTTCATGTTTCCATAAACATTTAAGAAGTGATCAACTCTTTTAACAAAATGTCTTGCATTTTTATACAAGCTGGTATAAGTGCCCCTTTCCGAATAATGAGACCATCTTCTTCTTTCCGGGTTACTGACAACGTCCCAAGGAAATGTCACAAGTTTTATTCTTTAGTCTTTCTAATTTCTTCGACCACTTGCTTTTAATACTGTGAAATGCTTCACTATTCTGGCATCATTTATTTTTCTACAACAGAGGCAGAATTAGCCTTTCCAGCTTCAAGGACCTTTGAAATTTGAGGCTTTCTTTTTTGAAAATGTTTTTCCTCTTTCTCTTATTTTAGGGATCAAAGAATGAAATAATTTTATAAAAAAATTGCCCCTTAATTCAAGCTTACAATCAAATCAAATCATAAACATGAGTTCACATAATATCAAAAGAATCAATAGGTCTTTAATGTTTTCAGGGTTATAACTCTTTGCCAAGTGTCAAAATTGAGAGTTGGCTTCAGGTTGGCTTCTTATTTTATAATGTTTCGGCCACCAAAATTAATTTCCCTCTCGATCATTGTGAACATTTTAACATGTACCTCTTTCTCGACTTGGTATTTTAATCGGATACGGACAAAATGATGCAACTTGCATAATAAATTACTAGACTTTCTAGAACACTTCTATTTCAGTTCTCTGAAATATTTCATTTGTTCAAGCTTCGTAGATTCCTCTAACAAAGGTAGTGTAGAAATATCGATCTAAAAATGAAATTCCTGAGTGCTCGTGTGAAATTGATTATAACAGGTGTTCCTTAACTCCCTTAGTTCATTTTTATCAAAACTCCTTATTCATAAAATTGATTTATTTTGCCATTGTTTGGCTAGCTGAAATCAGCTTTATTGTAATTTGCCTTTATCGGGCTAGCTGAAGGGTTCATCTCATCACAAAGTCTTTGACTTGACAATCAAAGTGGAGCATACACCGAATTACCAAGTACCCGATCAAGGTCATGGTTTGAATATAATCTATTCATAAAGCCAGGGCTTTCGAGTTTCCTCTATAACCAATTGCCTTAGCGGAATAGCTCAGCTTTATTGTATACATATAATATAATCACTTTTATCAGGCTAGATGAATTCTATCCATAAAGATGAGGCGTTTAACCAATTGCTCTAGAGGGACAACTCAAGCTTTATTATATACATATGATATTATAATCTAGGTATACAGATCCAATTTCTTAAGCTTGTCAAGAAAAACCTGTCATAGTCTAGGTGTTGTTGAAAGTCAGAAAATCTCATCGTTAGAGTTCAATTTCCAAGCAAATGAGCTAAACTAGATTCACCTACTTGACTATTCCATCCTTAAAGATCATAATCATCATTGAACGTCATCAACAAAAGTGTGATCTAGTCAGTTTTGTAACATCATACACAAAAGAATCTCCATGTTGTTCGCTCCTATACATACCTGAATACCAAGCCTCTTGTTCATTCCCTTATAATAGGAGAAGGCTATATTGGTCCTTGCAATAGAAGGGTATGGTGTTCGATTGTATCTTCTGGGGATAAGGTCAAGGTCTTTGTTTTATCAAGTTTCAACCTTGTCATCTTATCAAAGATTTATAACTCTAATCATTTAAAGAGTTTTTAATTCAGTTGGTATTCAAAAAATTTCAAGTTACAAATTCGATTCAATGCTTACCATCCTTAAAGTAACATGAATTTATTTAAACATCATTATAAAAAACTGATGAGAAAGTAAAAAAACATGTTCAAACAAGATGTTGCAAATGAAATAAAGCTCCATGATGAATGAAATGATCTCTTCCTAATTAGGATGCCCCATTACTCATTTAACGTAGCAACACCTGACCCAAACGGATACTACATTATGTGCTCTGATGCCCCACTCGAGCTTGTCATCCACTGTTTCACCAATTCTTGTGTCAACATCCCATTTTCCACAAACAACTCTATCTCCTTTAATAATGGCCTACAATTCCCTGTAGAATGCCCTAATACCCCCAAGTGGAAATCACAGACACCATCTTGATCATAGCTGTGAGAAGAAGGGTTTGGTTGTACTTTCACTGGCCTCGGTGTGATGTATTGACCTTTAACCAAATGGGGATACAGATCCGAGATAGAAGTTTGGAACACTTTCAAAGTATTTTTCGATCTTGGGACTTTCTTTGGACGACTCGAGTAACCTGCTGCCCCTTTTCGTTTGCGGATATGGGAGCTCTGGATGTGACATTCATTCACCTCATCAGCCTTTTCCTTTTGATCGGTGATACGTTTGAAAGTTACTTTCAAGTTTTCTTTGCTGATTGCATCTTCAATTAACTCTCCAGCCATCATAATATCCTTAAAATTATTCGTCAATTTTCCTAGCATTAACTCAAAGAAAGGAGCTGGAAGAGAATCATGAAACATATATGATATTTCTTCTTCTAACAAAAGAGGTTTAACTTGTGCTTCCACTCCTCTCCATCTTAGGCCAAATTCTTTAAAGCTCTCAGTAGCTTTCATTCTTATCCTTTGAAGGTCATGATGTTTTGGGGCTAAGCCTTTAACATATTGATATTGCCTCAGAAAAACATCAGCTAGGTTGACCCATGTCTTGATCTGTTCTTTGTTCAAACGGTTATACATACTACAGTTAGCCTAGCAAGACTATCATGGAAATAATGAATCAATAGATTGTCATTATTTAAGTACCCTTCCATCTTTCTATAAAACATCTTTAAATGAATTAAGGGACAACTAGTGCCATCATATTTTTCAAAATTAGGCACCTTAAATTCATGTGGGGTGACCAAACTGAGTTCTCTAGCTTCTAACTCCTTGTAAGGGGCATTAAAAACATTCATATTTTTAATGGCTTCATTCAACCACCTGAATTTGTCTTCAAATTGCTCATAATTGACGAGGCTCTTCCCTTGGTTTGAGTTAGATGCTCCAGGGCAAATTATCACTCTTGATGTACCAGTCTGATGAGATTGATTTCCTTTATCCTACATTATATCTTTGCTAGCAGCATGTGGTATCATTTGATTCGATACGCCTTGCAGAGAACCCGATGCTTAATTCCTCGTATCTTGTTGTGACCCGATTAACTGATCTTGCAACTGATCTTGTGATCCCTTATGAAATTGCTCCATTGTTTCCATATGTTTGTTCATGACGATGAGGAAGTAGTATGAATGGATGATCTTGTTATTATTGTCACATAACCTTCCATAAATTATTTTCGTGTTTTTATAATTAATGCATTTAAAATGCTTAAATAAATACATGTAATGCAAATGCAAATGCCAAATGCAAATATAAAAAGTGTCATTCCAGAGTGACCATCTTAAAACAATTTTCATTGAACACAAAGGTTTCGGTACATCAAACAAACTTTACATTTAACGAATAACTTTCAATCCGAATTTTTCTATCTCCTTCAAAAGACAATTTAATTTCACTCATGCTCGGGGGTTGAGTTGTCAATCTGCTTCAATTCTCTTACAAAGACAGCTAAATCAACCCATTTGTGAGCCACAACGCTTGCTTGGGTCATAACTTCTTTCATAACTTTGTCCCTTTTCTCTTTCTTGAGTGCCGATTCTCGGAGTTGTAAACACTGTTGTTGAATCTTCCTTGCAAGAAAGTCATTGTGGTTATGAAGCTCTTGCATAAGATCACTATAATCATCCACAATCTTCATCAACTTCTTGTTCTTGGATCTAACGGCTTCTAACTCAGCGTCATTCTCCCTCTTGTGGCGTTGATATGAAATTTCCATATTGGCAATAGACATATTCAACATCTGATTTTAGGCCTGATATCTTCCCAAATTATCAACAGCTATATTGTGTCTTTTTTCTGCAAATTTTAAATCATGAGAAAACTTCTCGGCTCGACCTTTGTGCATCTTCCAATTCTTTCTCAACTGTTCAACATCATTTTTAAGTTTAGTGACCCCTATTATCCACTCATCTGGGACATTTCCTATACCAACAAATTTAAATGCTTGACTGATCCTTTGAAAACTATCCCGTATGGCTTCCATCTCTCTACTCAATTTATCATTTTCACTTCTTAAATGGAGAATCTGAACCTCATATTTTGTCAAACAATCTTCTTTCTGGATGTCCTCACTAATACCCTTACCTTTGGTCACTTTTGGTTTGAACCGAACAGGATAATCTGTTACCAAAGTAGGTTGTCCTTTCAATTCAAACTCCAATACTCCATGATCTAGTAGAAGTTGGACTCGACGTTTGAAGGTAGAACAATTCTCAATAGAATGTCTTTGAATCCCAGCATGATATTCACAACGAACGTTGACGTCATACCAACTTGGATATAGAGGCTGCAAAGATTTCACATAATGCGGGACCACTTCTCGGCCTTCTAACAATTCATCATACAATTCCTTATATGATATTGGGATGGAATAACAATGAGAACCATCTCTCAACCTGGGTTGAACTGGAGTTTCAAGTTTTACTTCCCCTGACGTTGGGAGTAGACTATCAAACACCAACGAGTTCTGACTGCATGACTTCTTTTCATCCTTCTGAACTTCTACAGTTGCCAGTATTTCCTTGGCATTTCCAAACAACTTGTTGATACGAACAATGATTGTGCGTGATTTCTCATACTGACTAGAATCAATAGGTTCTAAAGTAGTCCTTTGCGTATCTGACACCTCGAGATTGTTTTCATTGAGTTCCTTCTTTTATTTTGTAGAAGTCTCTCTTCCTTTGGACAAAACATCTATTCTATCCATCATCTTGGACATTTTCTCTTTTATCTCTCTTATCTCATTGTGCTCTTCGTCAGACATATGATCTTTATATGCGCAACTCTCCACTATTTTCAAAGTTTTCTTAGGATGCCATTTCTTGACTGTGTTATAGTCTATTTGATCACGAAACCCCTTGTCCATCATGAAAACCTTTTACTATGATGACCACTCACAAATCAACACCTTTTGAATATGTCATGATCATGCAATGCGGACAAAGAGAAAAAAACAACATAGAAACAAGTTAGTACAAATGAGATAACAAAATGAAAAAAAAACAACAATAACAAAATAAATAAATTGAAGCTAATAAGAATACAAATGCGAATGCAAATGCACAAGGTGTTAATTCCAAAAGTGACCACCATAGAACAACCTTCATTTAGACAACAAGAATTCAGTACACCATGTAGCCAAAATATATAAATGTGATTCTTCATTCCTTAATTTCCTTGAGTCGTACTCTTCATGGAATCTAACATTGCACCCAAAGTTGTCGCCATATTTTATCACCTTTGATGACGTCGGATGTCCTTAAAGTGAATCTTGAGGTCTCTATTTTTACTTTCAATACGAAGTGGTCTTCATGTCTTTGTGAAGGGTATTCTCGTCATTGGTATAACTATATCTATCTTCTAAGGGAATATCTTGGCCTTCACTCTTTTAAATGAAGTCTTCAATCAACTTCAGATTTCTTCATTCATCAGATGTCCTTCTTCATGGATCATTTGAACATCTTTGAATCTCCTGATTTTGACTACATGGTTATGAATTTCTTGTCTCATTGTGACCTGCCTTGTTATTAGTCAATCACTTGCGAATTAACACCTTTGGATGACATGAAGATGCAAATGCAATAAAATCAAAATAAAATAGACTTATAACAAAATGGATTAGTACACATAATATCAGTAACAAAATAATAAATATCATAATCATTAAATAAAACCTACCCTTACATGCAGACTACCCAATCATGCTTTAGTATATCCTACTCAACATGATATCTACCCCATGCTTTGTTATTCATAAAATCCTAACCGCATGATATCTAATTTGCATGCTTGTTCGAGAAAAATAAACCTAACCGCATGATTTCTAGTTCGTATGCATTTATTCGAAAAACGAAAATAAATGACTCAAAAAGCTTTTCCTTGTGTACCCTCCTCAAGGGACTCTTAAGGTTTGGGTTAGGCTCGACCTAAGTTTGGGCTCTATGTTTACTATATGTTGGGTTCGGTTCTAAAGTAATAGGTTCTCGAATTGTCCTTGCCGGTTCTCCCTTGGGCTATCGAACCCTTAATCCTATCCCATCATAGGCTTTAGGGGATCGAGTTTAATTTAGAGGAACACACCTCCTTACGTCCATGCGGAGGTGATTACCATCACGAGGACCATAAGGCGTGAGCTCTAGGAGCGATCCACTATCCCATACGGAGGTGAAAAGCATACGAGGGCATAGTCTCTCACTCCTGCTTAATTTGGACAGAGTGGGGTTTTAGATCATGTCATGAAAATGCAGATGTGTAGTGTGTGATGAAAAGCGAAAAAACAAACAATAAAAAACTCAAAACCAATTCCCAAAACACACAATTATTCTGAAACCATTAGCAAACAGATCGGTACAACTATTTAATGGTTAATAAAATTATAAAAAATATTAAAACCAAACAAGGGATCAAAAAACCAAATTATAACAAATTTATATCTTTCAATTACAAAGACACTTAATTAATCGACTATCGGCCTGACTCTCTAAAAAATTTCCCCAGCGGAGTCGCCAAGCTGTCGAAACGATTTTTTCTTAAAAGTGAGATTTTAAAAACCACGTTAATTCTTAATTATCCTCTTTCAATTGATTTTTAATTTAAAAACAAATACGATTTAAAAGACTCTCGTTTTGAAAATTTTTGGATTTCCTTTAAGATAGCAAAAAATACGGTTCAAAGAGTCGCCACCAACCTTGATTAGGGTGTGATTGGGCACCCACAAATGTTTTGTCATTTTAAGTAAAAATTAATTTTAATTAAAACAACAAATTGTGATATACGTTACCAAAAAATGAGTTTGGGAGTCGGTTATGTTTGGGGAAGGATTAGCACCCTCACAACGCCCTAAATCGGTACCTAGTCGATTAATTAATGTCTTTGCAATGAACTTTACAAATTCGAACTTAATTTGATTTTTGATCCCATAAAACAAAGATGTGAATTTAATAATATTCAAAAGCACCCAAATAAATTAAATTAAAATTACCAAGTCGTTTTAGAAAGATAAAGAATGTTTGATTATTTACAAATATCGAGACCAGATCTTAAAAGCTATAGCAACCTTTTCTTGATAAATTTAAATAGCCGAACATTTCTTTTTCTTCCATTCCCAAATTTTAAAGCGATGGATCGATTTTAAGGCGTCACTAATGAGATACACTTTTATTTTAAAATCTTTCAAAGTAGACCTCAAATGCGTTATGACAACCCACTTAAAACAATTTTAAATTAAAAGTGTATTACCCTTAATCCAATTATGTAATATGTCGAGTTATGCAAATGAGGTTACCATACTAATAAAATATCATGGCCACGTCTAGATGCAAGCAATCAAGTCTTTGTAAAATGAGTATTTATATATATATATATATATATATATTATAGCATTAAATGACTACTTTCAAAGTACATGCACCCACGTGTTTTATAACACAATAGTTTTCTATATTAAACAATATGCATAAGTTATCAAAAATATATACATAATATATAATATAAAGCGACACGTTCAATAAACACATGCATTATGACATGTAAGTGATGTTCTGTTGCTGTATGTACAGTATAATAAAAAATAATTTTTAAAGTTTGGCTAAATAGATCTAAAAAAGAAACTAAATCAGAATAACAAAATAATCAGGGGTTAGATTCAAATTATTCACAAATTCAATTAAGGACTAAATTAAAATAAAATGAAAATTAGGCATATAAATCGAATTAAAACAAGGATTAAAAAAACTATGAAGGACTTAAAACTAAATAACCCGAAAATTATAACTACAACCTAAATTTGGGAAAACATCAAAATCAGGACAAACAACAAAAAGGTAAATTCAAAACCAGTCCTAAAGGTGACTAAAGTAGAAATATCCGGCTAAAGCATAGGGGCATGAGAGCAAATTACCCTAAAGTTATAATATAAAACCTAAACTAAAGTAAACCTAAGCTAATCTCACGCAAAAAAGAACCTTCAGCCGCTCTCCTTCTCTCAAACTTCCCTCTACTCCTACGAAAGCTTCAAGTTCTTCACACCAGCCACCGTTCGTCGGTGGCCACTCTCCATTCAACACGGCCTTCTACTCTGACCACTCAAAACAGAAACCTAAACTACTCATCTCTCAATCCCGACGACACGAACTGATGGTCTCTAAGACTAAGGGTAAGTAATCTCTCTACTTCTTCATTTTGTTTGGTTCGAACATGCTTTTAATAATAATGGAAAATAGTTACTGAAATATGGAAATGGTTGAATACCTCTTGAATAATATTCCCTTGTATGCTCTGTATATCAAAATGGAAGCCCCTGTTTACTTTCCAAGATTCCTTCTAATACTTTTCGGAAAAGAAGGCTGAATCGTTTGTTACACCGTTTGATTTTTTTAGTATGGGAAAAAATTACACACCGTTTTTCCTTCTTTCTCTATTGTGTAAAATAAAAAAATAAAAAATGCTCTATGGTTTTCGTAATGGTGTTCAATTGCTGATATCTCTCTCCGATTTTGTTTTCTGTGTGTAATCTCCTTTTTTTTGTTTTTTTGTCTGTGATGCTTGATAATTTCTCCCTGTTCTTTAGTGGTTAATTCAATTAAAAACTCCCATTTACCATTTTTTTCTTGATCATGGACCCCGGTATTCACTAACTTCTCTTTCATGCTTGTTAACTCCCCATAACCATCTTTATTTTCCAGGGAATTCTCACGTGGAATGGAGGCTGCTCTACTGGATCCTTGGACTTGAATTGATCCTTCAACTGTCTTGTGTACGAGTTGGGTCGCAAGTAATTTTCTATAAGCCTTGACAAAATGAGCATCTACAATAATACTTGAGTAAGAATATAAATGTAAATTAAAATTCAAACTTTGTATCTTTATTTTGAGGAATTATGATTATCAGCTTTTATTTTATTATAACGAGAACCACATTACAAAATGTAGCTAGCTAATTCATTAAAATCTTCTTGGATGACTTTGTAATCCATAAAAGTGTTCACATGAATTTATTCGGTTGAACAAGATGACAAATACAGTGTAATGAAAGTTCATAATCATAATTCCATGCAATAAATTATCAAGAGCTTATTTCCACTTATTTTGTGCTTATTATGTTATTTATCCTTTCCCACATGAAGATATGAGTTTTTATTCACTTGATTCTTGGTTTGTTAAAATAAATTTATTTAACTTCCTAAAAGAAGGGAATTACTTTTACAACATTCTTTAAGCCATGGCTTTGTAATTGTTATGTTTCCTTGATTTGCAGTTCGGTGATCTGGGTGCACTTCACCAACTTTTGGTTGATCAACCCAATATACTAAGCGAAGAAGGTATATTCTGGACAAAGTTAGCTAGATTTGTTTTGTTTGTTTTTAGCTTTAGTTAACTTCTCGATCAACACAGTATACTGAACAAGGCCTATATTATTATTATTTGCAACAATGCATTTATATGTTCTATGCTTCTAGTTTGTATGTCTTTCAAAGAGTCCAACTATGTTGGTAGTCAATCTTGCGAGATTAAGGTGGTGAGAACCAATATTTCATGTGTATCAAGTACAAAGGTGGAAACTTTTGAATGTATGTGATGCTAGTTCTTTGAGCTTAGTGAATGTAAAACTCTGGTATTAAAAGATGAGGTATATGGAGTTCGGTAAGTTTCCGGAAATTTGTTGAAGTAAAAAGATTATAGGAGCTTCTAATGATTTCCCGTTAGTGTTTGGAAAAATTATAGTTGGAGCTTATGGCTTGTCGACTCATTAAGCATATTATCAGAGCTATGTTCTTATGATGGCACTTAGATTTGCACGGTGCAGTAGTATTTTCATTCAATACATGTGCTCCAGATGTATATTAGCTGCCTGCATTTCCATGGACAATTTAAACATACTTGGACCATATTTGCAGAATGGCACTCTAACTTGAATTTGATCTTTTGGAAATGCAGCAAAACATAAGCCATCATCTATTTCTTTCATGGGCACATGGCTATCAATCAGCCTCTTTCAAAGTTGGGAAGCAGAGTTTGGGTAAACATGGAGAATTAAGATTTTCGTGGGTGATGTTTCAAGCAACTTGTACATCTATCTGAAATTTTGACAACTTTGTTTGTTAATGATAGCCCTTTAGACTTTCATACATTCTTTGGCCCTTCCTCAACATCCTCCCCTCTTAATTATTACTTTATGCAGTTCTTCTAAAAGGTCGGTATGTTGCATCAATGAAGAAAATCCATAGTAGTTCTGTTTACTGGTTATGCTGTTGCTATGTTATTCTTCTCCATTTTTCTTGAAATATTCATATTCAATATATACCTGGGCATATTTAGTTGTCTCTAAATTCTTCCATAGATGATATATATTCATCCTCGTATCTGAATATACAGTATATACGAAGTCGGAACTCATTTACCTTATCATTGTTTGCTCTCTTTCTGTCTCTTTCCATTCAAAATATGGCTTTGTTGAAGTGGTGCTATGGCCGATGCCTCTCGGTTTTGTTACATTAGCTAAAGGAATCATTATGCAACTAGCACATTCCAGGAAAAGTTGTGGCCCTTGCACCATGAACAATAGCGGACAGATGCCTACAGTTCTCCAAGATCAGTGACTGACTCGGTAAAATATCCCCCAACTGGCCTTGTGCTTTTGAAGCATTTGTGCATAGGTGTAAAACACAATTCCAGCACCAGAAATATCCTTCACAATGTTTTTTATGAACCAGTTACAGACAATTTCAGTGGCTGATCCAGTACGCTGCTCTACTTGTCTATGCAACACCATCTATCAAAGACTTCCAATATTCACTACCGATAAGTTGTGACACACAAGAAAGTGATAACTCTTAACTATCAAAGACAAGGTTTTTACTACATAAAAAAACTATCAAAAGTAATTAACATATTCGAAAACTAGCACATTACTTGCAACTCATATACTATATAACAAAAAGAAGTATAACATTAACCATCAAAAGATTGTACAATGTCCAGACTTACAAAAGATAATAGACATGACATTCTAAACGTAATCATATATGTAGGCTGTATTATATACTCACAAAAGTCTTCAAGTCAAAATATTGACATATGCTTGGCTAAGCTACACAAAAAAAGTTGGGACAACCTAATTTTTCCAATCAACAATTTTATATTAAAATCAGTCCTCTCCACTTATCGTGAAATGGTTTAAACTAAGGTGCTTGACCAAGAATGTGCAGGTACTGCCATATGCAGATTCATAACAAAATATTCACCAAGGTAGAAGTCATAGTCACTCCAACAACAAGGTAGATTCTTTTTCACCGCCACAGCTTACATTTGTTCTTCTATCTTTTACTTTTTTTGTACTTTTTTCACCTTCAGTCTTTTACTTAAACTTTGCAATTCCTGTATTTACCCAGTTTCTTTTCAAAACAGTATGATAACATACCCCATATCCAAAGCTTCTCTAAAAACTGGTGAACTTGACTACATAAACGGAGGTAATGAAATTACAACACATTTTCAAGTATGCATTCATGTCTAAATCTTCATGACAAAAGAAGCTGGCCATATTACTATCATTTTAGCTAACATTATTCGATATCATATCGTCGAAAACTTTCTGGGACTACCTGCGATCACCGTTCCCGTAATTAACTTACCACCACTAATCATAGAAGTTTTTATATTGATGTTTACCGTCTACTGATATCAAATCCTCCATGCTTACATAGGTTGGCTATGACAAAGCTGGTTTGCTAATTGGCCTTCAATTCATAGGGAAGCCATGGTCAGAACCCACTTTAATGCACATAGCTCTTGCAATGCAGGTAGGTCGCTTGTCATGAACTTTTACCAACGTGTCTCAGATAATAATCCTATATATATTCCGGTCGATAACGTCTAAAAGTACATTTCTGGTTCTAGGCATTGTGCATCACAGATTACAGAAAACTAAAAGTTTTCTATGATATTCTTGACTAGAAGTCAGACAGCAGAATTCATGAACACACTAAGGCTCTTGCCTTCAATATGGCTCTTCTTTCTCTTGATATGGAATGACATTGTACAATTAACTTACCAAGTTTAAACTGCTTTACAGGGAATAGTAAATGGCAGGTATCTTTTAGATAACTCCCATGTGTTCAAGTAAACTCGGCCAAACAAAGTCGGGTAAATAACTTTTGCTTCAGCCTCGGGTTTGTTTCTTTGAAATTAACCTTCATTTTTGTATAGGTTCTTTTCAAGGACTTTGGATGAAGGAACCAAGGAAAAGGATGTCTTTGTAATTAGTTACTGAACCGTTGAATGTTGTTCTAGCAGTACTCATATAAATTTCATGTTTCTATATTCATTTTTATGATAGTTGGGAGTTTGCCAAAAGAGAATGGAGGAAGAGGTTGATGAACTAATATAGAGGCGCAATGTTACATGTCTTTCGGACCAGATCGCCTTAAATTTTGATGTCAGAGAGATTTGAAGCAGTCCAGAAGTATTTATGCACTCTCTAAACGATACATTGCTCATTTAGATTAAGATTGTAGTTTAAGCTATAGCTTGTGCAGACCTTAAATCCCAGGCTTGCACTTGCACTTCTCTTTGTATCTTTTTTTCTTTATTTCTTTTTCACCTTATTTTCGATTTGTTATTATTATTGTTAGCAAGGGATCACATATGAACTATGGACATTGAACTTTTAGCAAGACTGTTTTTCTTTTATTTCAAAATAAAAGATAAAAAAAATTATAGTAGAAAATTTCATAAAAGATAAAAGATATGTAAACCATCAATTATAACTTAAGTTCAAGCAAAATAACAACAAGCTTCAAGCACAAAACAAAACACAGACCAGCAAATCAACTAAGGATGAAGATAAACAAGTAAAAAGAAAAACCAGAGAGCAAAACAATTGATCATCAATAAAGGGGAAACCCAGGAACAAGACTGAATGATAATCAGAAAATGAACAGAAATTGGGGAAGATGAAACATAGGAGAAACATCTAAGAAATTGAAGATTAAACAAAGGAAAAGTAGATATGTAAACTCACATAATTGCTTGATCGTTTTCAGCTTTCAGAGAATCAGCTTTCAGGAGGAGTAGCGACCGCGGTGGGAATTTCACAGAATCAAGCAAAATAAAGGGAGAAGGCTATTTTAGACAATGGGGACGAGAATCATAAAATACCTAAGGAAGATAGGGGATAGACATTCCCAGGAAAACAGGAAAAAATTTATTGTTGGTATTAGTTTTTAACCGGCACTTGGTAATGTGCCCCCATCCAAATGTGGGTATATCTATCTGGGGGGAAAACAGTCCTTCCAGGAATGCATTATACCGTGAACCAAACGGCCTCTAAAGAGTTTAGGTGAATTAGAGCTTTAGTCCTCAGACTTTACATGCACAAAAATGAGCTTCCAAGCTTTGCTTCCTTTCCAAGCTATTAAATGTACAATTCTTGCAATTTAATCCTTATTCAAAGATTTTCAAGATTAGATCTAATTGATTCAGGATTGTTCCTAACTTATTAACTCGAAGTCCTAATCTGAGCACCAAAAAATAAATTATGATAATCTAAAACTATAAAATTACTAGATCTATTTTAGGAGTATTATAAATACAATTTATTAATTAGGGGTGTTACCTTTTAAAAATTTTCAGTGTACGATCTTTTAGAGAGATCGTGTTAATTTCAAGAGGTGTCGTTCCAATACATCAATTATATTAATTAGGATACTTTTTTGTACGATCTTTTAAATGTATTGAGATTATATTATCTGTGATAGTAATAGTTATCATTAAAACAGAAAAAGAGAACTTAAACTATAACTTACATGAAACAATTGGGAATAGAAAAATAATCTAAATAGAGATGAATCGTCACGAAAGATAATGTTGTTGTCTTCTGAGAAAGCACAAGCCATGAAACTCTGGCGTATTTATCCGTGAAATCTTCAATTGAATTTTTGTTCTATAAAAGTATTGGGGAAACTAGAACAACCGTGGGGATAGCTCAGTTGGACTGAATATCAGATATGTCTGATGGAGATAAAAGCATACATTAGACTTTGGCACAGCTATTTTTTCAGATCAAGTAGAGAGTCCTTTTGAGATTGATAACCATAAAACACACCCACTTCTCAAAAGTCACTAGTCCATGAAATAAGATGGACCCTTCCAACACTTGTTTGTATTTATGTTTTGATCTTGTTTTATCATAGAACCCTTCGTGTTGTTGACGCAGACTGACATGTTGATGACAAGCAATTGTTCCATTGAAGTGAAGTTTTGATTTAGTCGATTAATCAATGCGATTCTCATTTATCAGAGTTTAAAGTCCTATGGATTCATGTTATTTTATTGATTTTTAAAAGGCAACCAAACTAGTGCTTAGTAGGTTTCATCTTATTTTTCCAGTTATCCCCGCAGTGGCTTAGTTAGTTTAGTGAGAGAAGCAATTATCGTAGGTGAAAGACAAACGAATTCTCAAAGTTCAAAATAGCAATTATAGGTATTGTATGATATTATTTACACAAATTATACGTGCCATTGGTTTCACAGCTTGTGCTTTCTCAAAGAGAAAGAATATTGTCATTAGTTCCTAGACCAGTGGCTTTTCAGAAATGGATGTTTACGTTTCTCAATCACAAAAAGAATCTACTTGTCCTGAAAGAGTAGCCGGGCCAGAGCATAATGTCACGTGCCTAGACTACTGCTAGCAAGCTTGTGCGGACTTAGTCATTTTCAAGGTCGAAAATCGGCTAAGTAACCCAAACCTCCACTAAACAAGAATGCTTAGATCATTGCGAAAACAAAGGAAATGGGAAAAATAAAGAGATGGGCGCTCAAATGGAGAAGAGAGAGTTTAGAGTGAATGCTAATTTGTATTCCTCAATCTGAAGTGTGTAAATGAAGTGGGGGTGAGCCTTTTTTATAGTTGGAGCCCCCTATAATCAACGTTAAGATTAAATTACATCAACGGTCAGAAAAGAGCCCTACTCTATCTACAACTCTAAATTAAAGGATAATTAGTGAAAATTATCTCTAAGATAATTTTAAATAATTACCATACCTTTTCTCTCTCCAAGGTGGATGGGCAAGCTCTGTTGGGTCTTCTAGAAGGCCCAAAATATGGCAAAGATAGTGTCTGGCAGCCTTGAACGAACTGGGCTCGGTCTTGGGATGGCGGTCTGTGACATTCTCCCCCACTAGTTCTAGCGACGTCCTCGTTGCGCGACTAGAGTGAAACTGGTCTATCTTATCTCGGAATTGCCACAAGGCTTCGGAAGGTTCCCAACTTCCCTCACTCTATGGAAGTCCCTTCCACTGAACAAGGTATTCATGCCTTGGTCGTTTTCCCACTCCATGAACGGCTCTCTCTGCGTGGATAGCTTCTACTTCTCTCTCGTATGAGACCTTTACCCCGACTGGCGCTCGGTGTGACTTGCCTCGATATAGCTCCTCCTCATCCCGATGGTATGGCTTCAACAAACTCACATGGAACACAGGATGAGCTTTGATGGTCGAAGGAAACTCCAATTTGTAGACCATGGTGCCTACTCGCTTCAAAACTTTGAATGGCCCCTCGTATCTTCGCACAAGCCCTTTGTGACATGGGTTGCGTAAATACCACTTAATTTGGAAAGGACTAGGTCATCAACCTCAAAGTTTATATCCCGACGCTTTCGATCCGCCCACTTCTTGGTCCGCTTCTCGGCCTTGTGCAAACAAGCTCGGGCTAGTTCATGTTGTTCTTGCCACTCATTGGCAAATTGGTATGTTGTTGGATTCAGCCCTTGGTACCCGGTCACAACCGCATTTGGTGTTAGCGGCTGCTGCCCGGTAACAATCTCAAATGGACTCTGATTGGTCGCTTCACTCCTCTGTAAATTATAGGAAAACTGGGCTATATCCAACAATTTTGGCCAGTCACGTTGCGTAGCACTAACATAGTGCCTCAAGTAGGTCTCTATGAGTGCATTCACTCTCTCGGTTTGCCCATCCGTCTGTGGATGAACACTTTTCGAGAAGTTTAAGCTTGATCCCATCAATTTGAACAACTCCTTACAAAACCTCCCAGTAAACCTTGTGTCCTGATCACTGATAATCATCTTTGGAACACCCAAGTACTTCACCACGTACTTGAGAAAAAGACGAGCGGCCTCCTCGGCTGGACAAACTTTGGATGCTGGAATAAAGGTCCCATACTTGAAAAATCTATCCACCACGACCATGATGCTAAAAAATCCGTCGGAAACAAGCAAACCGACAATGAAATCCATGGAAAGGCTTTCCCATGGTTTCTCGGGGATAGGCAGAGGCTACAACAATCCAGCTGGTCTCCTCTGCTCTATCTTGTCTTGCTGGAACATAAGATAGGTCTTCACATAGGCCTCAACATCATTGCCCATGTGCGGCCAATAATAGTGCTCTGCTATTAAGGCCAAAGTCCGGTGGATCCCGGATGTCCCGCCCACTTGGAATCATGGCATTCCCTTATGAGCTCCTTTCGCAATCCTTCAAATTGTGGCACATAGAGGCGGTGTCCTCGAGCATACAACAAGCCTCCATCTAGCCAAAACTTTCGAGTCTTGCCCTCCTTGGCAAGCTCAATCAATGAAGAGGCTATCGGGTCATGTGACAACCCCTCTTTGATATGCTTTCGTATCCGTCCCGTCGGCAAACTCGTAAACTCCATGTCACACCTTCGGCTTAAGGCATTGGCAACGGAATTCACTTTCTCTGGTTTGTGCTCCAAGGACAAGTCAAACTCGGCAAGGAACTCTTGCCAACGAGCCTGCTTCGGTGACAACTTATTATGGGTTAAGAAGTAACTGTTGGCAACATTGTCGGTAAACACCACAAACTTGGACCCAAGTAAGTAATGTCGCCATGTACGCAAACAGTGGACAACCGTAGTTATCTCTTTCTCATGGACCGTGTATCTCCTCTCGGTCTCATTGAGCTTCCAGCTTTCATAAGGAACCGGATGTCCCTCTTGCATCAGGACCCCACCAATGGCAACATCGGATGCATCGATGAATACTTCAAAGGGTTTGGTGTGATCTGGCAACACCAAAATTGGCTCGCTTATCATAACAAGCCTGATTTCGTCAAAGGCACCTTGACACCTCGGGCCCCAATCCCACGCCTTGTCTTTCTTCAATAACTCGGTTAAGGGGGCTATGATTTTTAGTAACCTTTGATAAACCTCTGGTAATAGTTGGCCAACCCCAGGAATGATCTCTGCTCCGTTACCTTGGTTAGCACTTGCCATTCGTCAATGGCTCAAACCTTGTCCCTATCCATCCAGATCTTACCACCTCCAACAATATAGCCAAGGAAAAGAACCTCTGTTTTGGAGAATGAGCACTTCTCTTCTTTTACAAAGAGCTCATTCTCCCACAACACCAGGAACACCTGCTTTAAGTGTTCAACATGCTCCTCTAACGTCTTGCTGTAGATGACGATGTCGTTGAGGTAGACAACAACGAATCGATCCAGAAAAGGTTGCAACACCTTGTTCATCAGGGTGCAAAAAGTGGCTGGGGCATTTGTGAGGCCAAAGTGCATCACAAGGTATTCATATGAATCGTACCTAGTCACACAGGCTGTCTTCGGTTCATCTCCCTCGGCTATCCTGACTTGGTAATAGTCCGATCTCAAATCCAACTTGGAGAACCACCTTGCACCCCAAGCTGATCGAACAAGTCCGCAATGAGAGGAATTGGGTACTTGTTCTTCACCGTGAGCTTATTCAAAGCCCAGTAATCGATGCACATCCACAAAGAACCATCGTGCTTCTTCATAAACAACACTGGGGCACCATAGGGGGACTTGGATGGTCGGATGTATCTGGCATCGAGGAGATCCTTCAACTGTCTGCGCATCTCCTCTAACTCAGGTGGAGCCATTCGGTAAGGGGCTCGAGCGGGTGGCTCCGTATTCGGTACAAGCTCAATCTTGTGATCCACCTCCCTCTTTGGAAGTAACTTCTTAGGCAACTCGGCATGCATCACATCTTGGAATTCTGCCAACACGTGGCTCACTACGTCGAAACTTCCTTGGTTGTGGCTGGCTCATCACACACCAAGACAGCTAAGAAGTTCAATTCCTCCCTGCGCACCGCCTTCGAGAATTGAATTGCGGATAGAACTTTGGCCCCTACTACGGGCCCTCGGCTCACTGGAACAATGCACTATTGCTTTGGATCCAGGATACACAAACAATTGGCAAAAGGTACTGGGAAAGTATTGATCCAGTCCAAGAAACTTAACCCAAGCATGAAGTCGGAGTCATCAAGAGGAATCACCTTGATGGCTTCCCTTCCGGACCAACCTCCAACAGTTAACTCAATTCCTTTTACAACGCCCGCAATCGGAACCTCTTTGGCGTTGACCATCTTGATAGAACCACTTGCCTTCTCGACATGAAGACCAAGTCTCTTCGCAACTGGTTCTGACATGAACAACTCTAAGGCACCGGTGTCCACTACTGCACTCAATTTCTGGCCAATAATGGTGATGTCAACGAACATCAACCCCTTCTTCTTCCGACCCTTATTAACCTCCATGGTGCTAAGGATGGAGCCAAGCTTTACAGTCTCACTCTCCTCCCCATCTTTCTCCTTGATGGCCGAGAGTTTATTCTTCTGTGGACAGTCCCTCGCCAAATGCCCTTGGCCCTTGTAGTTGTAACACTGGACAATTTACTTGTCTTTCTTATCCGAGTGCTTACCATTCGATGGCTTGCCAGTACCACTCGAATATTTGTTGGATTTGGATGCCTTGTCTCTATCACCACTGCTGCCTCAAAACTTCGGCTTTGGTTTGGAGTCCACCTTATTGACGCCAAGCTCAATGATTGACTCGGTTGTCATCAAGGCAACCGAGAGTTCCTTAACTCCACGTCGCCTTAGCTCGTTCTTCGCCCATGGTTTCAACCCATCCATGAAGGTGAAGAACCCGTCCTCTTCATTCAAATTCGGGACTTGGAGCATTAGTTCGAAAAACTTTCGAACATGCTCCATTAGTGACCCTTCTTGCTTAAGACGCCTCAACTTCAACATACTCCGGGTAGAACTGTTCCTTGAACTCACTTGGAAATCTGCCCAGGTCTCGATGGCAACGTTCTCATGCTTCACATCATTGCATCTGCGTCGCCACCACATGAGGGCAACCTCTGACAAGTAAACACTAGCGATGCTTACTTTCTTGGCATCCTCCGTGATGCTTGTGGCTGTAAAGTACTGGTCTAACCCCTAAAGGAAATTCTCAACATCCTGAGTGGACCTGGTACCTTTGAACTTCTCCGGCTTAGGGATATCACCCAAGGCTTTGGGTGCAACCGTGGCTGCGCTATTCCAAAACACAGCTTTACACACTAACAACTCGATCTTGAGCAACTCGACCTCCCTCTTGAGCACGACCACCTCAGAATCAGAACCCTTGCTCTTGAGTTCAGACTGGATGGAAAGAATGGATCACCACAACCTTAAGTATTGAGAAGCAAAACAGCATGGTCAGAGGTAGTAGACAACTCCGTGGAAGCACAAAAGTTTTGAAAAGTTAAGAGTTAGCTTGTTTTCACCAAAAATCTGTCGATTTCTCACGTAGATGGTTAGACGCTTGTCTTCCGTAAGTCCACGTAAACCACCCCTTTGAAGGTTTCAAATCCCACAAGTCACAGGATCGAATGACTTGTGGAAATATCCCATTGGATCTACGTCTCCCACCTTTCTCCTCATTGGAGAGGATAATCCCACAACCCATGGCGGGTCTGAGGTAAGGTTTAGATGCTCAAGAAGTCTCAAATTACCCCATTTCCTAGCCCTATCATTTCATCCATAAAAGCAGTGAACCTAAATCGGTTGTACTTCCATATGACTTCAACGTCGATATGAGAGTTAGAGAACCCAAGCAATGAAACTCTAATATCCTTCTTCCATATTATAAGAAACCCAATGCATGTATCACTCCTGTCAACTACAAAACAACCTGACATTCCCAACTTAAGTTTGACTTCTCCATTTTATTTTTCTGTAAACGCGTTTCAGTAAAAAACTAGCATATGGTCCTTTTTAGAGACAAATCTCTTAAGTTCACGAATTGTCGTCAGGTTCTCAAGCCCGCGACAATTCTAGCGGAAGGCGATCATGATGCCCGGGCATATCTCTATTTTATTGGAAGGATCTTGTTATCAGATAAATATGGTAATTTGACTCAAATTCAATATCGAAAGGAGAATTTTACTGAGTGTTACAATACTAGTTGTGGCTCGGTGATTTTAGATTTTTTATACAGATACAATCATAGAACGGGGTCAAAAAGCGGATGTAGATGGTTGTCTCGTCCTGCTACAATCGTGGGCATCGTACCGGTTCCTTTTTTTACGCCAATTGCAACAACTCCGATTGAGTTTCTTCTTGCCACAAGGTAATTTTTAACATTATTTTTTAGTAAACTTTCTAAATTTATATTTTCAGATTTTTTTTAATTTTTATATTATTTAGATAGCGACAGAAAATTATCGAGAGCAAGTTGTCGGGTACAATTAAAAGAGATATATCAATGAAAATTGATATCTTCGGTTGACATGAGGTAGATATTAAATTTTAAATTACTAAAATTTAATTAATTTTTTTATTTTATTTATACTAACTTTTATTATTAATGTTTATAGTTTTCTTAGATCTCGTATTATGACGATGAGATTTACCAGTTACTACCACTAGAAAATTTTAAAGTGTCGAAGTTGTGGTTTGGTGTTATGTCTTTGCTACACTTTGCAATTGTTGAGATTCACACCGCAGATAGAGTGTTGAGACAGTTTGGGTCTCATCAATCGATTCCTATGCAAATATTTTATATGGACGTGCTCTATAAGATTGATACGCATTGGAAGCATAAAGACAATTGGCCGAGGAAACATGATGTCTACATTGACCAATAGAATTAGCGTCATTTATCGGTCCCTATGGGTCACAAGATTACACCCGCTGACCTTGATTTCAACATTTCTCCCTACCTCCAATAGTATGAAGGAAATGGGAAACCATATTTAACGACATCGGAAGATAGGGAAGAATGAGAGCAAGGAAATGCCAAATTCACAAAGGCCAAAAAAATCTTCATCATCTTCGTCTTCTACTTCTGTCGATTATTTTGGATCTCATACATATTTTGGTTTTTATCCTCCATATCATGATTTAACAGAGACTCAACCAAATTGGGTTGGAGATTCATGGGATGCAACGGAAAGAACTAAAGCATCTTCAACCGAATATGCGGGTGAGCGTGAATGAGATCATATTATATATGGTCAACAACATAGCCAAGTCGAGTTAATGATGACAATGATAGCATCAAATACCATAAGCACGTCACCGTATTTCGAAGGTGCATCTTAAAGTGGACTGATATTCAATACACCTCCTCTTCAGGAAGAAAACGAAGATGAAGACGAAGACGATCAAGGCCGACAACCTTAGCGTACTCGACGAGTCACGTGTCATTATCATTCGACCACTCATCGACATTGTCAAGAACTACAAAAATATAAATAAATTTTGTTATGCATTGTATTAGTTTTTAATAAAATTATTTTGTATTTGTTTAAGTTTTTAATATTATTTTTAATTAATATATATTTTAAAATTATATCCGTTAAAACTCGTCAGGTCGACAATTTCAATGGCTAATATTTTTAAATTTCAAATTTGCCCGTTGAACAATTGATAAATTTTTATTAAAATTCAATGCAAACTCGCCATCTCGACGTGATGAGATTTGCAGGATTTTATTTGATTTTAAATTAGTTAATAAATATAAAAATATAAATTCTAAGTGAACTCGTCACGTCGAATTGACGAGTCCTAATGAAAATATTAAAATATTGGCCCATATGGAATCCACATACCTTGAATCAATAAAAAATATTTTCAAGCAAACTCGCCATCTCGACGTGACGCGTTTGACGTTTACTGTAAAAAATGTCGTAGATTGCAAATTAAAATATCTATTGGCCTATTAGGTCAAATAATTTACATGCCTGAGGTATTAGGCCAAAAAAATCAAAGTATGAAGCTAGCGACAAATAGTTCGTGTTGTTTTTTTTATAAACACCGGTATCAAATTTATTAATTGATGAATCCAGATCGAATATTGCAAAGGCAAGGATGATCTTTCCGATTCAGTGGACTGGAATATTAATATGTGACAATATGTGATATTAATTTTCTCGAACCGGTTCCATCAAAGAATAAGATTAAAAGGAGTGAAAAACAAAAGGAAAAAGATAACAAACAATAAAGCATGCATGCATGTGAAATGCAAAGGACAATTAGTGGAGTCTTTGGCCAGCTCATATGAAATACAGTGTAGATGGGTCTATATGATCAGTTAAGACCAAAAGTGGTTCAAATTCTTCCATATGGAGAAGTAGAAATTTGTTGTAATCAACTAGGATTTGGTAGAAATACCAAAAATGCAAAGGGTGAATTCACTGTTGGTTGGAATTTACATAACAACAAATATATCAACATGATTATGCATTTTTATAGCTATTATAACTTTATATATATATATATATATATATATATATATATATATATATATAAGATTAAATTTGATTTCAAAAAGTTAATTGGTGATGAAAACTAAACAAAAGTAATCATTAAGATATTAAACATCATTAAGATATTAAACGTACATATATATATATATATATATATATATATATATATGGACCCAACCTTCTTTAATGTTTTTTTTGTAAACTATACGTTTAATATCTTAATGATTACTTTTGTTTAGTTTTGATCACCAATTAACTTTTTGAAATCAAATTTAATCTCATATTTCGATTTTATTTTAATCATTCGTCGTTAAGAAATTATCAAAATTATTGTTGTAACATTTTTTTAAAAAAAAATCAATGATGATATATCATTACTTTATAATAACATGTCAGCATCATCTTCATTTTTAACAGTAAATGGTTAAAAGGACATCAAAACATAGCATTAGATATGATTTTTTAGTAAAAAAATAATTTGGTGACTAAAATGAAACAAAAGAGATAGTTAAGATACTAAATATATAGTTTACCCTTAATGTTTTTCTTTCCTTAAATGATTAGGCATTTTTCTTTTGGGAATTAGAAAATCGGGGAATTAAGAAACATACAATCCCTCAAGAGACCACTATGTATATGTCATTCAATTTGACATTCTTTCTTTACGCTTTAGTTACAACTAGGGCCTATAATCAGTCGTGGAATTGGACAGCGATATCATCGAGAATGATGCTTCTCGATGTTCCAACAACTAGCTTAGCTTTTCTTCCGTCGCCTCTGCTACCACTACCGCTATGGCCGCCGCCACCTCTTCCTCTTCATCATCATCTTTTTCTTTCCCGATCACATTCTCGTTTTCAGGTTCGCATCAAAGCAAACAAACTTCGAGAAACGACTTAGCTGATAAAAGGTCAAAGAAAGCAGGAGCCATGAAAAATGATAAGGAGAACAAGAAAAGACCAAGGAGTTGTTGCAGTATCAGTGGTAATAAGCACGCGACATACTGTGGGGTGCGTATGCGGAGCTGGGGCAAATGGGTGTCTGAAATACGAGAACCGAGGAAGAAATCGAGAATACGACTTGGAGCATACCCGACAGCCGAAATGGTTGGCTCGTGCTCACGATGTAGCTGCACTTGCCATCAAAGGTGGCTCCGCTTACCTTAATTTCCCTGAAAGCTTTCACACCCTGCCAGTACGTCTCCCAAGGACATCCAATCCAAGCGGCCACTTCGCAAGCAGCTGCCGAGATAAGTCGATGCAACATCGAGGCTGAACTGAAGGTGGGCTAAGCCAAGATGAACTTGGTGTTTCACATTCATCCGAAAACAGACACGAATCATCAAGTTCGCCCTCCATTAATGACCACGATTCCTTGTTTGATCTGCCTGATCTCATGACCCATGCCATGGACCAAAGCGATGGATTCTGGTTTTATTCTTCATCAGCATGGAAAACGTGTGAAGTCGATTCTGGGTTCCGGTTCGAGGAGCCATTCTCCAGGGATGATCACTACTAGGAAGGAAGGGCATATCATTTCTGTAAATGTAATGTAATCCTCTTCAAGCCCAATTTCTCTATCTTTGAAAATCATTCATCTCTTCACACAAAAAAATTCCACTGCCGACCAAGCAAATCAGGAAAGCTCGCTTTGGAAACGTCAAAATTTAAAGAAAACAGGTAGTTGATTGAGATTATTTTTATCGAACATATATTTTTCTAATTTTATTAGAAAATTTTCTTTTATTTGATAAACCTATTTTTCTAATTTCGAAAAACAGAAAAAGGATGGTACTTTCCCAGAGGATTCATGAAGCATTCAAGGGAACTGTGGACAGGATAACAGGGCCCCGAACCGTCTCTGCTTTTAAAGAGAAAGGAGTTTTGGGTGTCTCCGAGTTCATCCTTGAGGGTGATAATCTCGTCTCCAAATGCCCTACTTGGTCTTGGTATCTTCTCCCTGCTATCAATATATGTATTTTATTTCTAAGTTTGTAACTTTATTTTGGCGGTTTTAGAATTATATGAATCCAATTTATTTTCATTTTGTATATAGATATTAACAGATTGGTATTTCGGGCTAAAATTTTAGTTTAGCTTTATGAGTCGTGGTGTACAAATTTAACTCTGGATTGTTATGAATGTTAGGGAATCAGGAGAGCCAAGCAAGAGGAAGTCGTATTTACCACCCGAAAAGCAATACTTGATTACAAGAAATGGTAAATTGACTTACCATTTGTCTTGATTTTCTTTAAATATGTACAGTAAGTGCCAAATTGACAGAAAGATATATAACGCTCTTGAAATTTATGACGATGGGCCACCTTCGAGTGTCCAGAAGTATATTCTTGATGAGTACCGAAAATAAAATCTGGTATGGGTTGGAAAGAATAACGTTGTTCCACTTGAACCCGATGAGGTGGAAATGCTTCTAGGTTTTCCTAAAAACCATACACGAGGAGGATCTGCTAGAGACATGTTCCCCGGTGGTATCAATGTCTTATCTCTTTTTTCTGAGATCAGTGATGCAGAGGTTGCCTTCTATTGTCTTGGCATAACTTTGAAAACATTTGTGCAAAAACCGAATAGTGATCAGTTAGAGCAATTGATGAGTAGATTTGGCGGATTCAACCTTGTTGTCAGTGGCATCCTATGTAACAACCTTACTGGAAGCAATAAACATCATCGAGATAGACTATAAGATTTTTTTGTGCATTTTCTTGCAATGACTGCTACAGTGACTTTCTTTTCTGTTTTTCCAAGATACATACTGTCATATCCCACTCTTCCCGAACCATGGAAAGGTTTAGTTGATAGTAAAATGGTTATCTTTACTTTTGGAATCCTGTAACCAATGTTACCCAATATGAAAGGCATACAAGTGTAGAATCTATTCAATGTCTTATTTTGTGCCATAAGTTCTCAATTTCAAATTCAACAATCTTCTGAAGGACATAATGGATATAATCCTGACAAAGAAAATGATCAACATGGAAGAAGTAGCAATGATGTTTCTCGACTTGAGCCAGTATCACAGTATAACCAGAGTGCAAGTAGTGACTTGTTCATTCCCATAATAAATCTTAATAGGACTTATAGCTCTGTGATGTAATCTTCTAGAGAACATGGATTGATGGCTGGGGAAAATAATTTGTCTGGTGATGTTTATCGCCCTCAGCATGAATTAAGTGATAATCTTTCTTGATAGATTGCTAATGATGTCACAAGAGAGCGTCATGAGTTCAATTCCCCAAACTTTATGGCTTCTTAGACCACTTGATTTCAAGAATGCTTCATCATTTTGGTTTGACTTATTCTTTCTACAATAGATGTAGAATAGGCAACAATCTGCTTTAAGGACCTTCCTCATTTGAGACTGTCTTGTTTGAAAAATATTTTTCCTCCTTTCTTTATCGAAGAATGAAAGAATTTTGTAAAATGTTGCCTATCACAGGTTCACAGTAGAATCAAATCATAAGCATGAATTCAAAGAATATCAAAAGAATTAACAGCTCTTTAAAATTTAAGAATTATAGCTCTTTGACAAGTATCAAAATTTGGGTTGGTTTCATGATGGCCTTCCTATTTTCTATGGTTACATCTATTTAAGATGTCACTCCTCTCTCTCTTTGTGAACTTTGTCATATGTCTCACTTTAAGGACTTGGTATTTTAACCGGATGCGCACAAAATGACGCAACTAGTATTGTCAATCACTAGACCTTCTAGAGTCTTCCATTTCAATTCTCTGGAATCTTTCATTTAGACTCATCTAATCAAAGTAGTGTGAAAATATCGGTCTAAAAATGAAATTTCTGAGTGCTTGTGTGAAGTTGACTATAACAGGTGTTTCGCAACTCCCTTAGTCCATTTGTTAACACATTTGCCATTTTAGCTAGTTGAATTCAGCTTTATTGTATATAACAATATAATCACCTTTATCAGGCTAATTGAAACTTATCCATAAAGTCGGGGCGATTAACCAATTGCTCTAAAGGGACAGTTTTATTGCATATAATAGTATAATAGGTTAGCTGAATATTATCCATAAAGCCGAGGCGATTAACCATTTTCTCTAGTGGGACAACTCAAGCTTTACTGTATATAATAATATAACATGGGTATCCAAATCCAATTTCTTAAGCTTGTTAAGAAGAACCTGTTATAGTCTAGGTGTTTTGGTGGAATTCAGAAAATCTCTTTGTTAGAGTTCAATTCCCAAGTAACTGACTTAAACTAGAAAAATTATGTTCATCATCGAACGTCATCAATAGAAAAATATTCTAGTTAGTTTTGTAATGTAATACATCAACGATGCCCCATGTTGTATGCTCCTATATATAAATACCAAACCTTTTTGTAATTCCTTTCAATAGGAGAAGGCTATCTCATATTCGTAGTAGGATAGTGTTTGGGTGTATTTCTTCTGAAGTAAGGTCAAGGGTCCTTATTTTTCTGGTTTTCAATCTGTCAAAGATTATAACTCTAATCATGCAGAGTTTTTTTTAATCCAGTTGATATTAAAAGAACTGCAAGATTGCAAAATTGATTCAATGCTCATAACCTTACAAGCAACACAAATTTATTTATTGCACAAAAGGTGGAGAAATGGACAAAAACAAGTTCAAACAAGATGCTGAAAATAAAAAGATACTATAGTAGTAGATAACACTTTCACTTGTTTATGCATCATTACTTCTCTAATGTTGGGTGTGTGCTTGGCTAAGGATTTTCATCTTTATTTTTCCCCCATTTCTTGATTATTTCTTGTGTCAAGACTCCTTTGTTAACAAGCATCTCTATTTCTTTTAACGGATGCCTACAATTGCCCGTAGAATATCCAAATACCCCTAAGTGAAAATCACAAACACTACCTTGATCATAGTTATGAGCAGAAGGGTTTAGTGGCATTTTCATTGGTCTTGGTGTGATGTATTGACCCTTAATCAAATGAGGGTATAAGTTTGAAATAGAAGTTTGGAACACCTCTAAAGTATTTCTTGATTGCGTGACTTTCTTTGGTTGATCCGAACAACTACATGCTCTTTTTCTTTTGCAATTGCGGGGACTATATATGCTATATTCATTCATATCATCAGCTTTCACTTCTGATCCTTCGGGCTCTTGGATGTGAATTTTGAGTTTTCTTCGCTGATTACATTCTCAATTAATTCTCCACTTGTCACAAGATTCTCGAATTCCTTCGTCGGATTTGCCTGCATTAACTCGAAGAAAGGAGCAGGAATGGAATCACGAAACATACGTGATATTCTTTCTCTAACATGAGAGGTTGAACTTGTGTTGCTACTCCTCTCCATCTTAAGGCATACTTTTTAAACTCTTCATTGGCTTTCATCTTTACTCCTCGAAGATTCATACGTGTTGGAGCTAAGCCTTTAACATATCGATATTGTCCCAAAAATACATCAGCTAAATCAACCCATCTCTTGATCTGTTCTTGGGTCAACTGATTGTACCAGACTACTGTTGGTCCAATGAGGCTATAATGGAAGGAGTGAATTAACAAATTATCAGAATTCAAATACCCTTCCATTTTTCTACAAAACATTCTCAGGTGGATTAGAGAACAATTGGTGTCGTTATATTTCTAAAAATCTGACATTTTGAATTCATGGGGAATAACCAAATCTGGAACCAAGCTGAGCTCTTTTGCTTCTAATTCTTTGTGATAGGTACTAACATCTTTCATATTTTTGATTGCTTCATCCATCTTTTTGAATCTCTCCTCATATTATGAATAATTAATGAATCTATCATTTGGGTTCGAATGGGATGCCCCAGTGTATATTATCATTCTCAACTCATTAATCTGTTAGCCCTGTTGCTCTTTAGCAATTATTTCTTCTTTATCAGATGCCATCCCCTGACTAATTTGATTTGATCCATTGGTACTGAATCCGATGTTTTTTTCCTTTATCCTAAGGTAACCCTGTCAATTATTCTGGCCACTGATATTGTAGACCCTCACAAGATTGCTCCATTGTTTTCATGATGATGATTCAGTAATATAAATGAATGATCTTGATTTTACTGTTACAAAATCTTTCATGAATTATTTACTTATTTTTATAATTAATGTATATAACAATACTTAAATAAAAAAATGTAATGTAAAAGCGAAAATGCATAAATGCAAAAAGTAATAATACAAACTGTGCAATGTAAAGATGTAAACATAAAAGTATGAATACAAAATGAAAATGCAAAGATGTGAAATACAAATGCATGTATGAAAAGGTATTACTCAAGAGTGATCATCTTAGAACAGATTTCATTGAACACAAAAGTTTTCGTGCATCAAACAAAACTTTTACATGTAGGGGATAGCTTTCACTCCTAATTTCTCTATTTCTCTTAAAATCCAAATTAACTTCCACTCATGTTTAGGTGTAGAGTTATCTATCTGCTTTAATTCTCTCACAAAACCAACTAAGTCCACTAGCTTATGAGCCACATTGTTTGCTTGAGAAGCAGCTTCCTTCATGATATTATCTTTTTCCTTCATCTTTTGTGTCAATTCTCGGAATTGTAAACAATGTTGTTCATTTTTCTTATGAGAGACTCTTTGTGTTCAAGAAGTTCTCGTACAAGATCTCCATAATCATCTAAACATTTCTTCAATGTCTTGTTCTTGGATCTAATGGCTTTTAATTTAGTATCGATCTGATGATGATGGATCTGATATGATGCTTCCATGTTGGTCATAACACTATTCAACATTTAATTTTTGGCTTGACAATTTCCTAATTCCAAGACAGATGTATTGCGTCTTTCTTCTGCAACTCGTAAATCATGAGAAAACTTCTTGGCTCGTCCTTCATTTATGTTGCAGTTTTTTTCAGTTTGGTGACCCATGTTATCCACTCTTCTGGGGTATTTCCTATATCAGCATTTTGAAAGGCTTGATTGACCTTCTGAAAATCTTCCTGCATAATTTCCATTTGGTGCTCAATTATCGTTTTCAATCTTTAAGTGATGTATTTGAGCCTCAGACCTCAACAAATCTTCTTCTTTCTGGGTGCCCCTACGGATATTCTTACCTTTGACCACTTTTGGTATTAATCTAGCAAGACCTTCAGTTACCAAACTAGGTCGATCATTTATCATAAATTGTAAGGTTCCATGATCCAAAAGACTTTGGACTCGACGTTTGAAAGCAAGATAATTCCCAATGGTATGTCCTTGAGCTCTGGCATGATATTCACAATAAACGTTAATGTCATACCAATTCGAATACGAAGGTTGGAATGGTTTTATGTAGTACGGGGCCACTTATTGCGCATCAAGTAGCTTTTCATACAACTCCTTATACGATATAGGGATAGCATCAAAATGAGAACCGCCTTTTGTCTTGGATTGAACCTGAATTTTAGACATCGGGAGCAGACTCAACTTTGACGATTTCAGATTATATGATTTCTTCTCATCTCTGGGAACTTTTACAGTTGTCACCATTTCTTTGGTATCTCCAAACAATTTGTGAATACGAATGATGACTGACTGTAATTTCTCAAATTGGTTAAGATCCGAAGTTCCTTGTATATCTGAGGTTTCCGGGTTATGTTCATTGACCTCTCTCTCTTTTTGTGCAGGGGTCTCTTTTTCTTTGGCAAAGACAAATATTCTACCAATCATCTTAGACATATGCTCACTTATTTCTTGTATCTCCTTTTGCTATTCAATGGGCATACGATCTTTGGGTGCATAGCTCTTCTCTATCCTCGAAGTTCCCTCAGGATGCCATTCCATGGTTGCGTCAGATTTTGTTCAATCATAAAACTTTTTGTCCATTTATGAAATCTTTTCAATTTGATGAACAGTCTTTCAAGTCAACACCTTTTGTTTATGCCATGATCATGCAAAACAAAATGTATGAAAAATAAAAATGAGAAATGAAAAAATAATGGAAAGAAAAGATCATATCTATCAAGGTATAAATCCTAACCTCATGCTTTCTAGTTCCATGCTTTGTTTGGAAAAATTAACCTAACTGCATGATTTCTAGTTCGCAGGCATTTATTCAGAAAATGAAAAAAATCAAATAAATTAAAAAGACAAAAAGGTAGAACTTATTTCTCCTTTGTGTACACCTACAGACAGATGTTCGGTATTGTCTTAGATCAGGAGATTTTCTAGGGTTTATTATATGCAGGGTTTCAGTTCTAGAAGTAAATGTACTCGAACTGTCCTTGTTGGTGCCCCCTTGGGTTGCCAACCCTCAATCCTAGTCCACTACAGACTTAAATTAATCGAGTTCAATTCGAGGGGACACATTTCTCTATGCCTGACACGGAAATAAATTCTCACGAAGACATAGAGCATATGAACCCTGAAAGCTACTTGCTAGGTCTGACACGGAGAATAAATTCTCACGAAGACGTCGCTTTCACTCCCACTTAAAAGGGACAAGTTTGATTATAAAGCTTATGTTATGCAATGCATGTGTTGTGTATGAGGAGAAATATTCGAACCATTGACAAATAAATAAAAAAATGAAATTTAATATCTAAAAATAAAATAAAAACATAATTAGTAAAGAAGAATATATAATAAATAAATATTATGAAAACCATAAGTATATAAAAAAATAAAAGAAAAGAATTATAAATTAAATATATGAATTTTTAATTTCTAATTAATAGAGACAATTTATAATTGATTTTAAAAGCTTGACCTAGTTCCCCAGTGGAGTCGCCAAGCTGTCGTAACCGGTTTTCGCCCGGGCACAAATTTTTACTTGGCGGAAAAATAAAATGAATAAATAAATGATTTTGATTTAAAAAATATTTCGGGAGTCGCCATTGACCTTTTTGGGTAAGGTAGATCAAATACCTAAAAACAATCTTTTAAAATAGTTTTTAAGAAAACATAATTTAAAAGATAAAACTGATATGTATAACCAAAAATTTTAATAAAAAAGGATTTATGGTCGGTTACGTTTGGGGAAGGATTAGCACCCCCACAACGCCCACAATTGGTACTCATTAATTATAAATTATCTCTATTATAGGAAATTTAAAAATTCAAAAATATATTTAATTCATAATCCTGTTATTTCAAATTTATTAATATAATTCTAAGAAAATCTATTAATTTATATATAAGATATTTATTTATTTAGAAATATCAGAAAAGGGCTTCTAGGTGCTTTAAGACAGCTTTTTTCTTAATATTAAAAAATAAATAAATATAAAATCACTTATCTAAAAATAATTAACAATAGATATAATTTATAAAAGTAAAATATTTATTTATTTAAAAATACTAGAAAATGGACATCCAGTTGTTTTTAGACTGCCCTTTCTTAATATTGAAAAATAAATAAATATTATTAATTTACAAAATTAATCAAATAATATATATTAATATGACTAAAATTAAAGAAATATAAAATGAAGAAAAAGAGAAATATAATAATATGAATAAAACCATATATATATATATATATATATTTGTTTTTATAAATACAATATGTAATTAAATATATTTATATAACTATAATAATAATAAAATTACTAATTTAAACATATTGCAATTTAAAAGATAATAAATTACATGTAAATAATGACTGAAATGAATAAAATAACATGAATAAAATGTTAAATATTAAAAATTAAGAGCCTGATTTCGAATTATCACAAAAATCTAAGTATTAACAGTGATTTAACCAATATTAATTTATTCGGGATTAAAATAAAAGTTAATTAAATTAAAGGGACTAAATAGATATTTACCCTAAAGTATGTAATTATACTGGAAATGACTAAAACATAATATATTAAAATTTGAATTCCAAATTAAAATAAATAAAAATAACTTGTAATGACTATTTTGTAAAGATTACAAAATCAGAGGGGATATGGAAAGGGTTTTATCGTTATGAAATTACACAGATACCCCTCCCCAAAACGGCGTCGTTTGGAGAGGGGTATATAAACCCAAAATCCGGCCCCTAAGGTCCAAGCTTCCTCATTTGTTTTCCTTTCTCTCTCTAACAGAGAGAAATAAAAATTTCTCTCTGTCTTCTCTCTAAACATCCAGCCGACCACCAACCGGCGTTCAAGTTCCAGCGCCGATCACCGCTGCCGGCCGCCGTGAATGGTGGCAAAAAATTACAATATTACCCCCAAATTAACGCTCTATTTTCCCTCGTCCTAAATCCAACCTTTGTTTTTCCTAATAACCTTTAGATTTTCCTAGATCTAGGTTTTATTACCTTCGATGTATGGATCTCCGGTGGCTCGTGGGGCTCTGATGAGGGGGTAAGTTTCTTAACTCTTCTTTTTCTTTTTGTTTGTTGTTTGGTTGTTGTGGGTTCTCCTTTGTTCTCTCTGTCTTTCCCTCTTGGTGAGTTGCTGTCTTGCTCTCCTTTTCTTTTTTATTTTGTAGGGAACAGTGATGGTTTTATAGCTTCAATGAGGCTCTTGTCGGACCGGTCCCATGGGTGAAGTTCGGCGAGTCACCGAACTATGTGGTGACTCACCTCTAGCTGCGACATGGAGGGGCGACTGGCCTTCTGGAGTATTCTATTGGCGTCGTCGTGGCACTGATATGACGGTAGGAGTTAGGAGGCAACGACGGCTGGGAGTTAGGGTTTGAAAACCCTAATTGAAATATTATAAACCCTAAAGAGTTTGAGTTATGTTGGGCCACCGATATTGGGCTTGTATTATTATTATTATTATTATTATTATTTTATTTAGTAATAATCGTATATATAATATTAATAATAATAATAATAATAAAGTAATCTGAAAAATTATTGTCTACACCTATTTTTACTGATTTATATTTGTTGATTAAAATATCGAACTTATCAATATGTTTGCAAATCATTGTCCCCGTCTGAAATTGATCATAGTCGAGGATGCTTTTATAACCAGAGCTTGTGCTAGAGGATGTTAGTCAGGATCATGCACACAAAGCGGTATGTCATAATCACTAATTGAGATTATCTCCCATTCATTTTTAATGAGCAGGAGGTTGGATTTCAGTTTTCTCATCTCATTATTTTATCTGCATGCTCCTAAAATGAATTTTGAAAATGTCTAATCTTTGCTGATTTACCTGGATGCAGGTTACTAGTGGGGACCATCCTCACTTACCTGGGAAGCATGCATCTGTGCATCAATGCAGACATGAGGCTGTAATGAAAAAGATCATCGATGTACTTATGTCACGTGGAGTAGAACCTGAAGTTGATAACACAGACTTTTGGCCCCTCGTTTAAGACTAAACTGCTTTGAATTGACCCTTTTATCTTTAAAGAATATATATGCGGCTATTTATATAACTGACACCCTTTTTTTTAAATTTTTGTTTTCTAACATCTTTTGATTAATATTTTCAGAAGTAGCATCTTTTCTGCTGAGTTGGCAAAGGCGCGTCTCCGGGGACGCGTTTTACCCGTATTTTCGCTGAGTTGGATGCCACGTGTGGAAGGCGCATCCCCAGGGACGCGCCTTTGCCAACTCAGCAGACACGTGTGGAAAGCGCATCCCCGGGGACGCGCCTTCCATTAAATATCATAAATGCCCCCATCCGTTTTTCCTAACTACCCCTCCTCCTCCCCTATATAAACCCCCTCAACCCTCCCTCATTCTTCACACCAAAATCATCTTCTCCTCTCTTATATAACTCAAATTCTCCAACTATTTGAGTTTTAAATTTGTTATTAGTGGTAAGAAATTTATTTTTATGTTAGTATTTTTTAAATAGTTATTATTTTTTATATTAATATATTTATGTAAATATTATATTTTTATTAAAATAATATTTATATAATTATTATTTATTTAGAATTATTAATTTTTTTTGCTAATTATATTGTTTTGTCTACAGTTATAATGGAAAACGAAATGCTGTTGCGATTGGATATTGATCATATCTCCAAACAATTGTACCAGATCCATTGCTATTGAGGGACTCAGGTCGTTCAAAATCTACTTGAATACATTGTGATATGGATATTCGGGAGAAGTCAACAGAACAAAAACGATGTGGGCATTGTAGAAACATCAGACACAATAGAAAAAATGTTCAGCTCTGTTATCATCATATAACCGTTAACTCTTATTTAATTAATATTGTATTTAAATGAATGTTTTTGTTTCTAATAATTTAATGTTATTGCATTTATATAATTTGTCAATGTATGTACACCTAAATAATTTTTTTTAACTTTTAAATACATAAATATATTTAATATATTTATTTAATATAATAATTAATATTATTAGTTATAATTTTTTTAAATATAATAATAATTCACCTTCTAAGTAGAGAAAATATTAAATTAAACAAATTAAAAGTTATTAAAAATTTATGTATACGATGACACATTTCATGTTCTGATTGGAGGATTAAATTTATTAAATTAAATTTTCAATAAGACTAATTTTATAAAATATGTAAGTCTTGAAGATTAAATATGTAATTATACTAATTTATTAACTTATACATCAATATTTTCGTTAAATATTGATATAAGGTGACTAGATTGATAACATTTAAATAATTAACTGATAAAATTAATAGATCGATAATCAAAATCAAAAATAATAATATAACCATATGTGTAATATTATAATTTCATACATTTTTCCTATAACACAAATTAACAAAATACATTTGATAATTCTTACATTATAATCGAAACATTTTACATAATATATTATTAATTTATAATAATAATAAAAATAAACTATTTATTATTAAACAAAATACGTGTCTGCTGAGTTGGCAAAGGCGCGTCCCCGGGGATGCGCCTTCCACACGTGGCATCAAACTCAGCGAAAACACGGGTAAACGCGTCCCCGGGGACGCCTTTGCCAACTCAACTGAAAGGTGCTACTTCTGAAATATTGATCAAACGGTATCAAAAAGGGAAAAAAAAAAAAATTGTGTCAATTATGTCAAATAACCCATGCGGTGATAACTATTTGGTACAATTTTCCTTTACAAATAAATCATAATTTTCTCCTACGCTCTTAAAAATGCAGTAATGCATGTACTTTTGGATTGGATTACTGCAGCTAATTCAGTTGTTTGACTTTTTTCCTCAGGAATTTCTGTTACCACTGAATTATTGCTGGTACCTTTTCTTGTTCTTGAAATTTGTAGCCTCTGTAATTCCAACAATTGAGTATGACTACACCATGGACTTTGATCTTGGCAGCACCAGCGCTTAATTAGAGGTAAACCATGTGTAACGCAAGGCATTCGTGGCTTAATCTTTAGATCCAATTTAATGGTCTTGAAATTTGTAGCATTTCTCTCTCGGTTTTTGTGCCACCTGAAACCTTGTGTGTATTATTCAAGCAAGGAGTTATTATTCATGACCCACTATTAGGCTTTGCTTGGTTTGGATGAAAAGTGGAAAGAAAATAAATTTGGAGTGTGTTTAGCATGAAAGAAAAAAGAGGGAAAATTATGAGGGGTGATCAATTTTAATCGTCATGCGTAAAAATAAATCATTCCAATTTAAAAAGAAAAGAGGAGAGAAAATGCAAAGAATATGAATTAGTTTTAAAAAATGTATTATTTGTACGAATCAAGTTATGGTTTGAGGGATGGTTGTAATATCCCAAATATCATACTAGGGACTATATCGAAAAGATTTGAAAATTTAAGATTTAAAATGAATAAGTGGTAAAAGATGAGAAAAAGATTTGAATAGTGTTTAGACTAAATTGTATCAATAGATAAGTTAAGAGGGCATTCTGGTCTTTTAGAGGAAAATGAAATTAAAAATAGATAGGGATCTTAAATAGGGAGAAAGAGGAAAGTAAAGTATTTCTACACTTCTCTTCTTCATGTGGGTGTTCTCTCCTCCCTAGCATAAGGTAAATTCCCATTAGCTAGTGTTTTCTTTAAATTATGGGTTGTTTTGGTAATATTAAGTGATATATGTGCATAAGGAAGGATTATTTGGGATTAAAATGAAGAGATAAGGGAAATAATGGGGATTTTATAAAATGGGTTTTGAAAGGATATGTTAATATAGTGTTTATGGATGTTTTATGGTAGATTTGACTTGCCATAGAGGCAAATGAGAGATTAGAAGCATTGAATATGATTAAAAACACATTAGCAAAAGTGGTGTGATTCTTAGAACTTAATATTCTTGGTAGATGTTAGATGTTTTATGAAACAAGATGAAGGAAAATTTGTATGGATAAGTAGAGAAGAGTTAAATAGCATTGTTGGGTGTAAAATAAAGAAATTTGGCCCCATTTGGCTAATAATCGGGTTAAAAACTATAAAATCTGGGCAAGGGTATCGGTATTAATAGAATAGTACCGATACTATAAGCAAAAAGGGGATGAATTTGCTGGATAGCAGTATCGATACCATAGTAAGGGCAACGATACCAAGCAAACATCGAATCTAATATTGGTATCAATACCGTAAGGGGGTATCGGTACCATAGTATAGTAGTATCGATATCATGGTAAGGGTATCGATACCATGCAACATCGAACTTAATATTGGTATCGATACTAGAAGGGGGTATCGGTACCATGGTAGAAGTATCGATACTTTGGAGCCATAAATGTTAAGAATAGGTTGATATTGAAATAGAAAGTTAATAATATATCCTTTTGATTATGGTTTAAGTTAGATGGTTAGGAAATATACTAACATTGGGTATGGTACATGTTTTAATGGATGCTTGAATAGATCGGAACCAAATTCTCGAGACAAGCAAAACTAAGGGCAAAGGCAAAGTACCGGAGTAATCAACTTTACTTTTTGGATTCTTAGCGAGGAAGGTCAGGTGAGTACATTTATTGTATGCAATCTAGATGAAAATGATTAGAAATTATTCAAGATGTAATATTTAAATGTTAATGTATGTTTTACCGTAATTACTATGTTTATTGAATATATGGAAATGATATTGTGAATGAGTTTTAGAGTATGAACTGCTCTAAAACGAATGAAATTAATAATGCATATGGGTACATTATCGGCATGAAAGGATGTCATAGTTGAAATGCATATGGGTGCATTATCAACAGAAAAATATGATATAGTTAAAATGCATATGGGTGCATTATCAACAGAAAAGTATGCTATAGTTGAAATGCATATGGGTGCATTATCAACAGAAAAGTATGTTATAGTTGAAATGCATATGGGTGCATTATCAACAAGAAAATTATGCTATAGTTGGAATGTATATGGGTGCATTATAAAAAAAAGTATGTTATAGTTGAAATGCATATGGGTGCATTATCAACAGAAAAGTATGCTAAAGTTGAAATGCATATAGGTGCATTATCAACGTAAAAGTATGCTATAGTTGAAAATGCATAATGATGCATTATAAACATGAATGGAGGTTATAAATGAAAAGAAAGAATAATGACCAATGATCATGATAATTGTGAATAAAATACTTATGTATATATAAGGGTTACTTTACAATATTATGACTCACTAAGTAATACTTAACGTGTGTGTTTCCACGTGTAGGTAACAGCAGAGAATAATCAAGTAAGGAGTGCAGCCGTAGCTGCAGATGTCATCCACTAAGGTTGAACCAGTAACATTAGGACAATAGTAATCATTTTGGAAACTTGTTTGACATGTAATTAAATTTAACAAAATATTTTGTAAAATGTCTTAATGAATACTTATTTGTTATGTTTATTTATATGGAATTAAGTTTGCAAAAAAAAATTTTAAAGGCTTTTCAAAATGAGTAAACAGTTTTTAAGTAATGTGACATTCATATTCATATACGGAAACATATACGGAATATGGGTGTTACAATGGTTGTCATCCTTAGAGGTCTTAGGTTTAAGCACTAGTATCTTCATAGGTGTTTGAGCTTTCATTGTCAAATGGTTTAGAATATTTAGAATAGATACTATACCCATACATTGGAATCACCCTAGTTTAATAAAAATAAAAATTGTATTTTTCAAAGATAAATTTTCTTTCCTCTCATTTTCAACCCTACCAAACAATGCATGGAAAGAAAATTGTATTTTATTTCAATTTTTTCATCATTTCTGCCAAGTACAAAGAAAAAATAATAATTTCCCATCCTTTTAACTTTCAAACTTTGCAAACAACGTGCAGGTGGTTCATTATCTGATATTACCTGTAATGCTGAAGCCGGAGCTTGTAAATGGCATGATAATCACCCATCCTTGCTCGTATTCATTGCTTGATGTTTGTTCATATCCTACTCAATTCAACAACACTTATAAATACAACCTCTGGTGGTCTTTGGAATATCGTTATTCGGAATGATGTTTGTGCCAAATCTTTGTTGAGTATGAACCATCGGTTACTCCCTCCCCTCTTTGCAGTGATTTGGCAAATGCAAAATCACTTTACATATTATTAAGAATGAATTATTACTTTTTTATCCATTCTATAAAAATGTATATTTTATTGCAAAATATAAGATTAAATTAGGCGATATTAATATGAATATTTGTAAAACAATTCATTAGATTCTATCTAAATTTTACATTTAACATACTATTTATAAGATTATGTATTAAATATTATTTAAAAATAAATACAAATACTATTAATACAATATATTCCATTTGTTTCATATCTACATTCTTGAGTCTGTAAAGACAAACTATAAAATAACCGTTACTCTAAAAACAAATTATTCCAAACAGAAGAATAAAAACAAAAAATATTTTTATTTTACAAATTTATTTGAAATAGAATATTCATATACATGGTCAACCTCGTAATCGTTTAAAAAAAATAACCCAAACTTAAATCCAGCCCACTTATCCAAAATAACTATTTTTAATTAAAAAGTGATTTTAAATTACATTTTTATAATTAAATTTAGATAAAATATTAGCTTATTTAAATTCTACGACAAATTTGTTAGGAATAATATGGAGGGAATAAGGAGTGTTTTATATATTATTTTCTCAATTAGGGTGAAATAAACGGTGGACATAAAAAGACAATCAAACCACCTAACATCTTTTGAAAGACGCCGAGACGATCGCCTAATATCTTTGGGAAGACGTCGAGAATTAGGGTTGTACAGAAGTCGGATTTTAATCCGATCCGGATCGATTTTTATCCGATCCGGTTTTTTTCTAGAAAAAAACCGGTTTATAAAATAACCGGTTCGATTTCTAACCGGTTTGGAGGGCCGGATATCCTAACCGATGTAACCGGTTTCTGTTTTAAAAAAACGGTTATAAAAAAACCGATTTTAATATTATTAAAATTACATCATCATCAATTGCAACAAAGTTTACGATAATTTGTTGAAAACATTTTGATATTTCGATATAACAAATTAAGTTAAATGAATTTTAAGATTTTCCAAATGATTTTTTAAATATATTCGATATAATTATTCGAATATCAAAACATTACTCCAAATATTTCAAAAACCAGACCGGTTTTTTTCAAACCGGTTTTTTATCCGATAAAAAAACCGGTCTAGATTTTTTTCTCCAAACCGGTTTAAAAAAATCCGATCCGGTTAAAAAAAATCGGTTTTTCCCAAATCCGATTTCGAATATTTTTTTCGCAAAATCGGATATTCGGATTTTTTATGCACCCCTACCGAGAATACACTACGTCTTTTGAATTGATATGTTGTTAAATTGGCGTTCACACTACATGAAACCTAGGGAAGACACCGTACGTTCTAAGTATCCTCCCAAAGATATCAAATGACCCAATCGTCATCCCCTGTATATTGTTCATTCCACCCTAGTTTAGGAAATAATTTCTCCATTTATGAGTCATTCTTTTTTTATCAAACAAATCACCCAACTTTAGACCAGATAAAATAGATCACCTAACTGATACCCATGTCTAATTTTGACGGGTTAAGGTGAGAAAACAAGTTTCTAAGGCATAATTATCCAAAGTGTAACATTCTCATTGGAAGAGTACATTAACTAAGAAATGTAATACACTACCTTATATTCTCAATTAGTGTGTACAATTGACAATCCTATATTATTTTCTACACTCTGCATAAAATAAATGCTATCATCCAATTACAAAGGTTATTTCTACACTATGCATAAAACACTAAGAGAACATCCAAATATTCTTTCAATAACTGTCGCAAGTCACAATCTATGAAGAAAAAACTAATACTAAATATATGAAGCCAAAATTTTGAATAACACCCCAAATTATTTCACAAGGAGAAATTTTTTCCTTGGATTGTAGAATTCGATTGATTCTGATTCTGACTACTCTGCAAATTATAACTAAAATTTCCAATAGCTTCAAGCAGTTCAGCAGTCAAATATCATAAATAAAGCTAATAACTTGAAGACCAAACAAGCAAATCTGAGGCACTAATGGGCAGGAATCCTGTAGTTCATTCTTTTCTAACATAAGAACACATGGGAACCTGTCAGAGTGCATATCTGTTGCCAAATACACACGAGATGCGACCAAATCGCGTTGATGGGCAGTTGTGACAACAGCTCCAGTATCAGATATAAACAGGTTTAACATCATTTGCACCAAAGCTCGCAGCACAAACTGGACACTTGCGGTGACGACTTTCAGTAACTTTTTGAACACAGGGGTTGCAAAAGAGGTGAAAGCATTTTGTAATAACAACCTGAATAGCACATAGAGAGAAAGAAACGGTAGAAGTAAGAGCATTGTTTGAAACAGAAGCCACCCTATCCTTTTGTCAGCGCAAAAAAGAGGGAAAAAAAGGACTCAAGCTACAACAGTGAAGACCCAAATTGAACAATTGCCATCTGGAACTAATAAAACAGAATAGCACATTTACCTCTTTCGGTCTGTCAAGACAGATACTGCACTTCAGTATTTCCTTGTACTGTTGAAGTTCCTGTTGAAGCCTTTCAGCAGTTGTTGATCCTTCCGTCTCGGTTTGAAGACATGAAACCTTCGTTCTTGTCACTTCCAATTCCTCCTCAATTCTTTTCTTGCTAAACCTAATAGATGAATTAAGTGAGGAAAGACATGAATTCACTCTATACACTGAGAACAGATGGGAACAAAATAATAATAATAATAATAATAATAAAATTCCTTTACCTTTCCTTCTCTAGTTCAACCTGCAACTCCGCCAATGCCACTTGAGTTTTCTCAATCTTAGATTGAGACTCCTCCAGTGACTCCCTTTCTTGTTGAGATGAACTTCTCACATCTGACAATTGCTTTCGTGTATTTTCCAATGAAACTAACTTCTGAGATCTTTCTTCCGCGAGTTTCTGAACATGGTCTGACCAGAACCTCATCTGCAAACCCAATTGCACAAGAATCAAAAGAAGTAATTACTTTTGGAAAGACCATTCGACTCAAAATAAGTTATGTATACCTGATCCTCGATTTTTGCAGCTTTCATCTCATAGAAGTTAAGGGCCGCACTAGATTGCTGAATCTCCTTTTCCATGGTATGCTTCTCCAAGAGGAGAGTGTCTTGCAGCTGTTTTCCCTTAACACCTTCCAAACCAAGCTGAAAGTACCATTGAAGAGAAAAGATCAAATTCTAGGAGTCAAAATAAAAGTATACCCTTTACGTGAATATAATTGTCACAGAATATCATGATGAACCTAAAAGCCCAAAGACCTTTACAGGAATAGTTTAGACAAAACCACATATATTAACTGCACTTCCAGTTTCAAAATAAGTAAATCAATCTTAGGCCAATAACATCCACACCCCAAAAATATAATTACAGTCCAATAAAGTTCGAACATGGAGATTATTACAGTCCAATCGAAACAGCTAACTCAGCAAGAAGAATGTCTATGAATATCATACCAAGAATTAACAACCAAAACAGAGACCAAGCACTGGGCTTAACTTTTCATGTTCCATCCCCCCAAACTAAAGGAAATGATACAATCCCTTTTAACCGCTAGTTTTTCATGGCTGGTTTGAAGTAGAAGTTTCTATTCCATGTCAAAAATCTTTTCCTATTTGCTGTGCAAGCATCCATGAACGTACCAAATTGTTTCACTTATAAATATATGGTTGATATCTAGCCATTGCCCGTAAGTGGAAACTTTTGAGGTTGGAATAGAACATAAAGAGTCGGAAAAAAATCAATCTTACCAGCATAAGGAAATAAATAAAAAAAAATTTGTCAACAGAATCCATCACCTAATGGTAGTAAGCAGAAAAGGAAATGAAGTAAATGATATTAATACAAACTTTTCAATGAGCAGAATATCCCAAACCGAATTAAATTGATTACCTTGGTGTTATAGTCATCTCTCTCTGTAATTTGCAGCAATAGCTGCTGGTTTTGTGTCTGCATGTCATCATATGCCTGTCCAATTGACTGAGGAAAACTACAGTAAGCCTCAAGAAATCATCATGATAGTATAAAGGGAGAACCAAGATTAAATGACAAGATGCTAACCTCTAATTCAGATAAGTAAGCTTCATTTTCTACATTTTTCGATTTCAAAGTATCGGAAAGCCTAGCCTTATTCCTGCAATAGTACATGATGTTTTTCACGCTCCTCATACTCCTTGGTGTTATGAACAAATTCTTGATGCGAAGAAAGATATAAGAAGCAACAATGCCAAGGACAATATTTCCAGTATATTAAAACAAAAAGATATATCCAGGATGTTGAAAATCATGAGTGAGAAAGTTAGTGAGAGAGAGTGTGTGGAGTCGAGAGACACTGTTTCTCCTGGAAGGGGTAGAGCAGTGCCTGGTGGAGGATCGTGGGTAGCATTCATAGATAATCTTAGTAGGAGAGTGCATAGAAGTGTTTTATGGGATTGTTTTAGTCTTCATGGCAAGGTGGTTAAGGTGTTCATTCCTTTTGTTAATAGGAGACCTAACTATAAGGATAAAATGTTTGCTTTTGTGCACTTTGCAAGCAAGGAGGATTTGCTTAATGAAAAGAGCAAGATGGACAATGTCATGGTAGATGGGAGGAGAATAGTGGTAATGATTGCGAAATATCAGAAGAGCAGTTTTCCAGGGAACCTTAAGCGCAAAAGTATAGCGGGGCCTGGAGAGGCAGGTGTGGAGGTATCCAAAAGGAAAAGTCCAATATGTCATGATGTTGATGCTGGGAAGAAGGAGCTGTTGAATAAGTTTCATGATGGTAGAACATATAAGGATACGGTTGTGGGAGTGAGAAAAGTTGATGGTCAGCAAGTAATCAGCTCTGGGGATAGGAGGGAGGTGAGGAAGCCTTTGGAAGTCTTTATTCCAATGGAGGAAAGAACATGGCTGAGAGCGTCTTTATCAGGTTCAAAGGGCTTTACGAAGCGAGGGAATCAATGTCAAGGTGGTAAGGTGGGGTTATGCAAAGAATGCATGTTTGATGGTTTTCCGATCAGTGGAGGAGAAAGAAGCAGCGATTGAAAACAAGTGGGAGGCACTATCCTTTTGGTTCGAAAGGTTGGAGCCAGTTATGGAAGAGAAGTGTGTCCCTTTACCTTATTGTGCAGTTTCCATGATAGGTGTTCCATTAAACTGCTGGTCAGTTTCATTCTTTACAAGTTTGGCATCGAGATGGGGCAAATTAGTGAAGATTCAGGAACATACAACTCAAAAAGTAGATTGCAGGGTGGCTCATATGTTGTTGAGGGTTGAGAGCCCGTTGGATATCCCTCCCTATGTCACCATTAATACTTATGGAAGGTCTTTTATTATTAAGATTAAAGTTGAAGGCAGTGAGGATTTCTTTCCTATGATAGAAGATGGAGTTGATGAAGAGGATTCTGTGGATGGAACAGTTGATCCATGGGAGGAGACCTCGTCGGAAGAAAATCAAGGGGATGAGCGGGAGGGTCTGCAGGAGCAGTTGAATTTCAAAAAGTTGGCAGACACGCAGAATAGGGTTGAAGCATGGGTTAGGAATGCTACAATTAGATAGGAATTTGAAAGAAAATGTAGAAGTCAATAATATCTTTGGGGCTGACTTTGGTTCTGAGGGGACAGTACTACGTGAGGTCCATAGTCAGCAGCAAGTGTCAGGGGCTTTTTCTGAAGGAAGGGAAAGGGAGCAGAGCAAGGGAGGTGTTATCTCGGGACAAGATAAAGTGGTCATAGATGATGGGCTTAATTCCAGCATGGAGAGGAGAGAGGTGTTTGGGCCTGAGCAAGGAAGCCCAAGAGTTAATAAAAATGGGGTTAAGTCTGCAGAATTAATTAATGGAATACAAGTTGATTATGGTCTGCAGAAAGGGTTTGTTTCATCAGGCCAGCGGCGTCTTATTGGGAGGAGTGCTTCAGTTAGTAAAGATGAGAGGGGTTTTTATAAGAATATGTATGCTAGGAGATGGGAAGCTAAAAGTTGTAGTGGTAAGGGGTCTGATTATGTTACAGAAAAGGAGGAACAGGGGAGGTCAGAAGTTTTAGAATGTTGGAATGTCTCTAAATTGTTGGGGGTTAAATTTAAAGGAGGTGAGACAGAGTTCTTGACCAAAGTGGGTCCTTTGGTAAAGGAGAGAGGATTGATGGTTGGTAGTAGGAATATGGATTTAAGGTTATGGTAAGATAAGATGGTAGAGTGGTCCATAATGTGTTGGAATGTTAGGGGTTTGGGTAGGAGGGTGAAAGCTAGAGCAATTAGAAGGTTTGTGGAGGAGAAAAAGCCTACAATTTTATTTTTACAAGAATCTAAACTGGAAGTTGTATGTCCTTTGTTAGTAAGAAAAATGGGTGGTAAAATACTCACTGGTTCAGTAATAGTTCCTGCTGTAGGTTCTGCTGGTGGTTTAATAACTTTGTGGAATCAAAAGGAATTTGTGATGAAGGAAAAGTTATACACAGTAGATTTGTGGCAATAAAGGGGTTGTTGGAAGGAGTACCAGGTACTTGTTGTTTTATTAATGTATACGGTCCGAGTGTTGATATAGAGAAGGAGCAGTTTTTTAGGGAACTATCAGCCTTTTTGGAACAGATTGATTGCCCAGTTTGTTTAGGAGGAGATTTCAATGTGGTATTGTCTCAAGAGGAGAAAGATGGAGGAGCAGTGAATCCAGTATCTATGAACAGTTTCAGAGATTTTGTTAGCAAGACAAATTTGATTGATTTGCCATTATTTGGAGGTCGTTTTACGTGGTGTAACAATAGGAAAGTTCCCACTTATGAGAGGTTGGATCGGTTTTTGGTTTATCAAACATATTTTTCTTCTTTTCCAAAATTAAGCCAACTTTGCATCCGAGGTCTGTCTCTAATCATAACATCATTTGGTTGGAGAATAAGGAATGTAATTGGGAGCCGAAATCATTTCGGTTGTTTAATTATGTGTTGGAGGAAGATGGGTTTAGTGAGATGTTGAAAATCATCGGGTGAAGGATATGGCAAAGAGGTGGGCGAGGAGGGATTATCTTCAGTTGCCAGGAAAAATTAGAACGTTGGAAAGAGGAATTCAAAATATGGAATTGGATTTGCAAACAAGGATTTTCCATGGTGTCTATGAAATCTATTGTTGATGCAAAGAGAGAATTATGGGAGCTACAAAAAAGAAAGAATCGATTTGGTTGCAAAAGTCAAGAATAAAGTGGAGATTGGAAGGAGATAAGAACACTAGATTTTTCCATCATAGTGCGGCAGTTAGAGGGAGGATAAATTGTATTAAATCTCTCAAAGTTGACAATGTAATCATGGAAGATCCCATTGTTATTAAAGCCTCTGTGATGGAGTTCTTCAAGGGGTTGTTCAATCAAAGGAATACTTTGGAGGTTGAGGATTTAAATCTGGATTTTCTTAGATTATCGGAAGGGCAGTGTCTAGCTTTGGAAAAGCCATTTTCGGAAGAGGAAGTATAGGATGTTATTGTTCATTCGGATAGTAACAAAGCTCCGGGACCGGACGGTCTAAATTTAGGTTTCTTTAAGAAATTCTGGACCATTTTGAAAGATGATGTGATGCTGTTTTTTAAAGACTTGTATGGGGGGATGGAGTGGGATTCGGAGGTAAATCATTCCTTTATTCTCTCATTCCTAAGAAAGCCAATCCGGAGGGGTTGGAAGACTTTAGGCCAATTAGTCTAGTTGGAGGGCTATATAAAATTTTATCTAAGGTTTTAGCTAGGAGATTGAGCTTGTGCATTGATGATATTATGAGTCCGTCTCAATTTCTTTCATTCCAGGAAGGAACATATTGGACTGCTCGTTTATAACAAATGAAAGTATCGACTTTTGGAGGAAGAAAGGGTTGAAGGGAGTAGTCTTCAAAGTGGACTTCAAGAGAGCCTATGATTCGGTTGATTGGGATATTTTGCTGAAAATAATGAGCAAAATGGGGTTTGGTGATAAGTGGAGGTCATGGATGCATCAATGTATGTCTTCAGCGTCCATTTCGGTTCTAGTAAACGGGTCACCTACAGAGAAATTTCACACAGCGAGGGGATTGAGACAGGGATGTTCTTTATCTCCTTTGCTGTTTAATTTGGCCAGTGAGTTACTGCATTTGTTGCTAACTAAAGCAGTTGACATGGGACAGTTTTCAGGCTTCGATTTAGGTGTTCAAGATAGGGCATTTAAGCTTTCGCATTTGCAATTTGCGGATGACCTTATAATTTTCAGTAAAGGCTCTATTCGTGATTTGAGGAATGTTAGAAGAGTATTATTAATTTATGAGTTATTAGTGGGGTTGAAGCTTAATCTAGTTAAGAGCAGAATTTATGGTATCAATGTTGAGAATGGGGTGTTAGATACTTGGGCTAATGATATTGGTTGTTCGGTAGGCTATTTCCCTTCAGAGTATCTAGGCTTACCCTTGGGGTACAAGAGGAATTCGGCTTCTATGTGGGAGCCAATAGTGAAAAGATTTCATGCTAAGTTGAGTGGTTGGATGTCTAATTCCCTGTCGCTTGCAGGAAGGGCGGTGTTGGTTAAATCAGTGTTGTGCTCGCTCCCTATTTATTTTCTTTCCATTTTCAAAATTCCAGTTTTTGTGCTAAAGAAATTAAATTCTATCATGGCTTCATTTCTGTGGGGAGGTGCGGCGGGTAAAAAAAATTCCACTGGTTAAGTTGGAATTCGGTTAGTAAACCAAAAAGATTGGGGGGTCTAGGGGTCCCGAATTTATCTCTTGAATCGTGCATTATTGGGGAAATGGGTATGGAAGTTTGCAGCAGAGAAAGAGTCCTGGTGGAAAAGGGTGGTATGTGGTGTTTATGACTTGGATCCGAAGTGCATAATGATGGAGAATTCGTGGCCAGCCCGTGCATCATGGATTTGGAGAGGTGTAGTTAAAAATTTCTTCACTGATGATGGTTTTGGGGATTGTATTAGGAAGAATATGCGTTTGAAGACTGGGAAGGGGAATTCAGTTCAGTTCTGGAATGATGTTTGGCTGGGAGAAGTACCTCTGAAAATTCAGTTTCCTAGACTCTATGTTCTTTCGAACAACAAATCGGGTAAAGTGATGGAGTTTAGGGTGAACAATGGGGATGGTTGGGTGTGGGACATTCAAATGAGGCGAAATTTGTCAGATTGGGAGGTTGATCAGTTGATTGCTATGTTGAACAATATATCCTTATCTCCATGTGAAGAAGACTGTTGGATTTGGTCAGGGAATGGAGAGGGTTGTTTTTCAGCTAAATCTTGTATCAATATTTTCTTTGATCAAGATGGTAGTGAGCAGAAGAGGGAGACTTGGGAGAGGCATATTTGGGTAGGGATTGCTCCTCCACGGGTGGAGACATTTGTTTGGCAAGTTGTGCATCAGAGAGTAGCGGTTGAGGAATTAATAAGAGAGGTGTGGTTGGGATTGACGATCCTTTATGTTCATTGTGTGGTAGGGAAATGGAATCAGTTACGCATCTCTTTTTGCATTGCGAGGTAGTTTGGGGTCTGTGGTCCAAATTTTTGAATATCTGGGATTTGTCCTTTGTGATTCCAAATAATATCATTGATTTTTTGAATTTGTGGGATGATTTACTTCCGAACTCAGTGATCTGGAAGTTTATTCCAAGGGCGTTGATGTGGTCAGTGTGGAAATGCAGAAACGAGGTCATTTTTCAAAAAGTAAAGCTGGATGGGGTGAGACTATTTTTTATTGTTCGTTTTAGAATAGCTTCCTGGTTTGTTGCAAAGTTCAAGGAGATGCATATCCCTTTAGACTCACTTGTGGGTGATTTAAACTGATTTGGTGGGAAGACAGGGAAATGGTAATCCTCAACCAATTTGCTGGGTTCCTCCTCCGGATGGGTTCTTAAAGTTAAATGTTGATGGAGCGATGACAAAGGGCTGGGATAAGGGGGTATTGGTGGTCTAATTCGGGATAGCAAGGGCGTGTTGCTTAAATGGCTTTCAGAAAGAGTTGGGGGTGGTCCTCCTATCTTGGCAGAATTAATGGCGATTAAGAGGGGGTTATGTATCTTGGCAGATTTAAGTTATGTTCTGAATCAGAGGTTTATTCTTGAATCAGATTCAAGCAATGCTCTGAAGTGGATCAAGAATCCGGGTTTATGCACTCTTATGTTCCAATTATTGGTGAAGGATATAGTCTCTCTTATGGCAGGGAAGGATATCATTATTAGGCATATCTTGAGGGCTGCAAATTGGGAAGCTGATAAATTAGCTAAAGACGAGATAGGGTGATGTTTTGGTTTCTGTATGTTTGTGTTGATGTGTAGTATTTTTTACTATGTTTAGCTGTGGTTTTTAAGTTTTATGTAATTCATGGGGATGTTAGCAGATTGTGAGGGTCTGCTTATGATGTACTAATGTTTCATCTATTAATTTTTAGGCACTCTTTTCCTCATTTCTTTGTCCTTCATGTTACTTGCATAACATGGAGGGTGAAAAAGGAGGTTTTTAATGAGGCCTAATATTCTATCAAAAAAAAAATATTTCCAGTATATTTCATTTTGGCTAATGAGAATTCAAAATGAATACTGTATGATGAAATTGCCTAGGCACACTAAATAAAAGTTTGTCTAATGCAGAAATGACAATTGCAGGTTTACTGGAAAGGTCTACACAACCACCTATTTTCCAAACACAATTGAAAGAGTCAAAAAAGAAAAGGAAAAAAAGAGTTTAACCTCTGGGAAGCCTCCAATTTCTGTCGCAAGTCAGCAATATCAGCTTCTGCAGCAGCCAACCTTTGCTGGGATACCGCTTCGGCTTCATTAGCTTTCTTAACACGTGATTCCAAATTTTGCTCATCGAGAGAAGATTTCAAACTTTGAACACGAGCCCATGCCTTGTATTCTGAATCTCTCGCTTCTGAAGCATCTCTGCAATATAGAGAAAAAAAGTAAGTATCAAGAAATATACATAAAAATATGGAACCATATCAAGGATTGCAAGATGAGCCCTGAAGTGATACATAACAATAATCCAGAGTGCAATATTCGATAACTTGCCCAAAATCTCAACTGTATAAACGCCAAATTCTCAATATCAAAATGGTAATCCAACCTCCCAACATAGTAGAACACACATACCTATGAACGTTAGCATCATACATGTTTGACAAGTATGGGACAACAAAGCTAACCTAACCCAAATAAAGAGAAGACAGTCCACTAATAAATTCAATTAAAGCCTATTTCCTAAATGTAGGCCTAGAATAGACATTCTTACAAAACCTGGAAGAAAGTTGTGCATCATCAACGCATAACACCAGAAAACAGGTAGCATATCATAACTAGTAAGAACATAAGATATGCTAACATTCTCTTACACTTAAGGCAATAATAATTTCCAGAAAACTTGAAGTTACAACGCAGAAGAAGCAGAATCTCATTTTAACTCCAAACAGCAATGAATGGAAGAAATTGTGAGATAGATTTGAAATAAAATTGCTCAGGTATCCAGCATTTTCTATGGAGAATACAATCAACTCAATGTATGAAATCATGTAGAAGAAAATAAAAGAAAGCATTCTGTATGGATAATCCGACCTTGAATCAGTAAATTCACGTCTATGCATCTCCAATATCAACTTCAACTCCATACCACTTTGATTCAAATCTAGCACCTGTAACAATATATATTTAGACATCGATTTTGCTCTTTCAGCCGAAAAAAGTACAAGGACAGAGCAAAGCAGATATTATTGTTAAAATAAGACATCTTTTTCCTTAAACTTGAACAAGAGTGAAGTTCATATCACAGGTTTCTTCATCACAGATTTAATCAAAATAATTGAGTAATATTAACCAATCATACCATGGTTTGCAAATTATGTATCTCAGCAACTTGATCGGCAGATCTGACAGATAAATTCTCACTCTCTTTCTTCTGCTCACGGATAATCACCAATTCTTTGTAAGTCCATATAGAAAAAAGAAATGATCTCTGAGCCCTTAAAGCAAAACCAGGAATAACCACACAGTTTATGAGAGTACGGACCTTCCTATCATGAATACTGGAAAGAGACTGCACATCAGCGCGGAGAGATTGAATATTCACGGCAGCCTCTTTGTACTTACCTAATTGACTCTGCATCGAACTCATTGCCTCAGGAAATGAAGAAAGCAAGCTCTTAAAATCTGCAATTATTTCTTTTCTTCCTGAAACGTAAAGTATTTAAGCATTTTTCAGCAAAAGAATAGAAATGATGGAAACAGTAGATATTCAGAATCAGAGAAAACAGCATATAATTTCCTACCTGGTTGTACAGATGCCTTTTCAAGCTTCACTTTAATTCCCTTTATTTCATCAAATTTCCGTTGTATCTCTCCCTCCAGATGAGAAGCTCTAGAATCAGCAACTGCCAATGATCTCTGAAAAACATCAGCTATATCATTTTTAATACTCAGCTCCTTCTCTCTCCAGGCCAGGTTATCTTTCTGAATCTGAAAGTTTCAGGGAGTTATAGTCAGCATTGGAATTGGATACCCCTAATAAAATTAACGGAAAAAAGGCATAATTGAAACTACCAACAGTAACAACCTGTAGTTTCTCAAATAAATCTTTATAATAGAAAACTTCTGACTTTGACTTTTCTAGTTGATCTCTCATCTTACGGTAAACTTGGGAAGAAGAAATACACTTTATGCTCTTTAGTGTGTTCTGTCAATCAGAAATCCACATCAATTTATATGACTGAACAAATAGAACTGCATTAGAATAATTCTAATTTAGAAAAAGCAAACCTGCAAATCTGATAACTGCCGCAATATTTTTATCCTTTCTACATGAAGCTCTTTCAATTCGATCAGCCGAGAAGAAGCTTGTTCCTGCACACATATCAAGTTAATCACTCTGAGTAACTTTAAATTTTAGGAACTCTAACTAAAAGGAAGATGGGGATTACCAGCAGCTCTTTGAGGGCAGATTCCATTTCTTGCAGATCTCGATGCTTATCTTTGACTTTATCACCAGCAGCCTGCTTACCAAGGTTTAAGACAGGTAAAAAGGCCCCTTTTGTTGCATCTCTTTCGGCTTTAAGAGCTGCCAATTCGCAATTACTTTCCTTCAGTTCCACTACTGCACTCTCCAATTCACCTTCAAAAGACAAAGCAAAATAAGACAGTTCAACTTAGAGATACTTGAATGACATCTCATACCTTGATACACACACATATAAAACATGCATTTGAACAGCGATGAAAAGGGTTATCTCCCATTGATTGCCCCGTCCACAGCATTAGAAGATGGTAGTTTGTTAAGGTGCAATAAATGTTTGAATTGTGTATAGACGCATATACATGTATATACGCCAAAAAATGTAACTGCCGAATGTGGATAACCTGTACTAATGGTAAGCGGACTGTCTTAAAAGTCACCATATTGTCCTCCATTTAACTATTTTGATTGATTTAATTTAAACTTTAAAAGTATTTATTAATATATTACATTTTTTTTTACATTTATGATGACAAATGAAAGATTTATTTTCTTTTAATAAATTTTTAATTTGATTTGATCATGAAAAACTAAATGTATTTCTTTTCGATAGTATAAGTCTCTATACATTGATTTTATCAGATAAATTTGAAACCATTAAAATTCAAATTTTAAAAACAAATCAAGTTCAAACAAGAAACAATAACCAATGACAATTTCAATTTCAATAATTGCGAACAAAAACATTTCATTAATTAACAAAAGTTCTTGCAAAAATCATATTACAAATACCTTTCCTTTTACGGTCAAATGCAATGCATAAAATGTTCAATTACTTTGCAATTTATTCACTGTTGTAAACAGATGACCATTCAAACCTTAATGATTTTTAATACATTTTATAGTTTTCTAGCGTTTAGAATAACATTTTTTTCCTTTTTAGATTTGTGTTTCTAACCTTTTCAATATATTTCTTTATCAATTATTTGAAAAATGCATACATGTGAACAGTTCTAAACTTTATAACAGATTGGATGGCAATGTGCAGTCTAAGCATGGAATTATTTCTATTATGGCTATGCAAATTCCATTCTCTAGGAATAGACTATTTAACTTATTTACTTAACATTTAAGATTAGTTATATTTAGTGTTTTTCCCCTACGTTTTCTTAATACCGTTTTACTTTAAATGAAAATTTTATAATGTGGTACTCTGCATTTGTTAAAGTTCAATGCAGAGAATAGTTGTTTCGATTCAGCAAAGATAAATGCACTTTCTTATTTAATATATATAATCTCAGTTCATACTTCAATTTTAAAACATTATTATTGGTTGTTGACACTATGTTTTGATGTTTTTTCCTTTTTCTTTTTTCCAGTGTTGTCAAGGAGTGCACCTAGGCGTGCATTTTTTAAGGCTATAAGCATAAAAAAGTCCACCTTAGTTTATTTTATTCTACACTTTTTTCACTGATATACATTTACTAGTAAGAAAGGTGTAATATCAAACTTTATACTTTATTACATTTGAGCATTCAACAAACATTGACCATAAAAAATCGTAAATATTGACCAATAATAATTGTATCTTTTGTAGTAAACAAGACTCTGCTCTAGAATTTATATATCAAGGCTCTATATATGTATTACAAAAACCCACACATATGCATACTGTGCTTTACTTCACTCAAGCTTGAGGCAATGTTAGGGTTTAAGCGCCTAGAGTGCACCTTGCACCCTTGATAAAGCAATAGCTCAAATAAAAATTGATTTCACATTTATTTAGTGAAAGCACATATCATATATAAATTATTCATAATTTTATAGGCTTCGTTTTCTTAATAAAATTCAACAATTAAAAGACATTAGGTATGGGAATTTGATACTTGATTTGTTATTTTACATTTATGTTGCACTTGAATTATTGGTATACATTGAAAGTTGAATTTATTGTTGTTTACTTTCTTTATACAATTTTTTTCTATCATTGGCAATGATATTAGGAAATTTTTCATTAGAATAGTTCTTTTTTCTATTTATCAAGATTTTTCAAAATTGTTCGACATGTTTATCTTTGACTTAATTTTTATTCAACTGTCTTCTACAATGTTAGTTTAGTTCTTTCAAAAGATTATTATAAACTGAAATAGTCATTTGTGCATCACACCATGGGCATGAATCTATTCTACATAATGACATTGCAGTCATGCACTCTGATTTGTGTACATGCCACCATATACATGCAAGATAATATCATAAATGTGTTATCTACAATGCTACATCTTCTTAGGTGGAAACTGATATTGTAAACATCCAGACAACTAATGATGATGATATTGTCTCAATTCGTTATAAACATACCAATTTTGACCACACATAAAAGGTTACCTTTTAGACGTTTAAGCTCAGCCTTATTCTTCGCATCGATATCGCTATGGCTCTGCAATTCTCTCACCATGGATCTGTGTTTCAAATGAACATCACCGATTGCTAATCTGAGATTCTTAGCTTCAGATTCTAGTTCACTAGACTCCTTCTGTCTGCATGAATCTAACATAAAGAAACATTAAAACAGTTAAAGAGTAATAACTACAGAAATATTTTTTTATAAAGGACAAGACTATAAAATACACAATATACACTTTCCACTGAACGCATACCATAGTCTGGAAGCTCTTTCCGAACTGCAGCATATAGTTCATCCTTCAGGCGCCACGTATCATTAATGGAAACTACTATATTGTGTAAAATGATCCTAGTCGTTTCGGAGGCAGTTTGTTCTCTATCTTCTTTAATCTGCTTGGCATTATCTGAGGAGGAACTTTCAGTTGCACCTGTCTCCATAAGTCGGCTAAGAAAAGGATCCTCAGTGGGAGACAGAGGCCCGTCTACATAGTGATGCACAAGCTTTCTCAGTAAGTATAATTGAAAAACAATAAAAAAAAAACAACAGAAGAACTATACAAAAAGTCTACTCAACTTATAAATTATAAGTTATAACAAGAAAGAAAGAACAGTCTACGGAAATATGTTAACATTACATTACCAAGGCCCACAACAACAACAAAAAAGAGAGAAAATTGGCAGAAGTTCCTCACCCTTCGTATTGGATTCACATCCAACATCTTGTCTGCTGGACTCTCTTGTTATGGAACGTGATTCCAAGTCAGTAACTACCTAAAATATATAAATGGGGTTACCCTCATTTCTAATAAGCAGAAAATGCATAAAATTGTTTAGCAGTTTGGATAGGGGCTTACTGCTTCCCAAGATTTATTCACCGCGTTCAATATGGAATCATATCGCTTTTGTTTCTCCTTTAGTTGAATGAACTTGTTCTCAAGAGCAGAACACTCAACCTTTTGGGCCTCCAACTTTTGTAGAAGCTTTTGATTCTGAAATTGCAAAACTGCGGTATCAAGCTGCCCATATGAACAAAAAAAGAGGTGACATACGCAGAAGGTTCAAAATACGAGTTATAAAAGGAAAGAAATTCAACTATTTATTCCAGCATTAAACAACCAAAAAACCAACACAAATGGCCCAAAAACTTGAAAGCAAGAAAATATACAAGCATAGATTAAACTATCAAATAAAACTATATAACATACAATTTCTGCAGACAAGCAATATTGTAGTTTGTCATTAATGAAGTTAATGCTAACGCGAGCTTCCGGTTTCTGATTATAAAGAAATTTTATCAAAAAGTATTAATATAGTCCAACTTCCAAATCTCTGCAGAGTGCAGACCAATCAACCTACCCAAGCAAAACCCCTCACTAAAAAACCTATAGTAAAATCACCAATATTCACAATGAAGCACTTGAGGTGATCGATGAACCAGCAATGTTAAATCAAAAGCATACAACTGCAATGAGGAGAAATATACAAATTAATACTGTTACTACAGTAAGGTAAACAAAATCTGCAAAAGGAGTTAAGTGGCTTTTAAAGCAAATAAACCTGCATCAAATCCATGACCACCTGGGGACAAAATAGCAGCCAAAAGAATTGAATCTTAGCATAAAAAAAATCGTCAAAAGTTAAAAGAGGGGTAATAATCATTTTTCTGATATCAATATTTCGAGCATTCTGTTGAAACCTTATATTCACATACGTCCATTTGATCCCATAAAAAAAGATTAAAGTGCAAACTACATGCTTAAATAGCAATGCCAGATTTGAATCACACAAATAAACCGAAGTCGGAGATAAGATAATTAGACTATTTTTTCAAATTGAAATTTAAGAAAATCAAGACTAATATATCACTGCTGCAAATAAAATAAAATGGCAGAATGGTCAGCACAGAAAATACCTTTTTCTCCTCTGAAGTTGGCAAGCATGGTCGCTTCTTTGCTGCAACAGCAATGGGCGATATGGAGCTGAAGTGACGCCGTTTTCGGTCAGCCTCACCAGTACTCCCCATTGAACCCCACGCCACACTCACAAACCCTAAAATTCCGACCTTTATCACATGAAGGCCAAGTGTAATATCCACCCCAAATAAACCAAAATTCGAACCCGGATAGTCAATAATCTGTTCGAAACCCTAAATCCTCAATTTGAAAGCCCTAAATGATCAGAATTTTCACACTAAAAATCCCAGCTTTATCCAAATTATAATCTGAAACAAAAATGATCCCCGTTTCTCAATCAATAAAGCTCAAGTAGGAAAATGAAAAACTAAAAAACGGAAATTTTCGCTGGTAAGGTAAATTCTAGTTGCAAATATATATAGTTTTCAATAAACAAAATTAAAGATGTCGTTAAACCTATAACGTATCAGACCCGTAGAACTTTGTCTTCCCAGAGGAAAAAGTTCAAACTTTGGTGAATGTTAGAAAAGGCAGAAACCCAGTTTTTTTTTATTTAGTTTGAATGAATACACAGACCTGTGAGTGCTGGAGAAGAATCTCTAAAACGAAAAAGTAAAGAGGTGGAAGCGGTGATTGTGATCGGGACGCAATCAGGAGTGAAGGGCGGAATATATGTGATTAGGACTGAGTTTGAGCTTCAAACTCAGCCTTGGAGGGTTTCAAACCTTACTGCCAATTATGGAATGTTTAGCGCGGTACTGTCTGTCACACTCACGTACAGAGTGGCTTTCCTTTTAGCGGCTTCAATTGAATCACCGCCGGCGCCAAGTCCACGGCTTACAATTTGGATTTATTTGGGGTGTTGGTGGTTACGTTACCTTACAACTAATGTTAATGGTTGCGGGATGCAATCGTGAGATTGATTCGATTAATTTTTATACAAGTAAATTTGAGTTTGAAACTTGAGTATAAAATCAACTTGAATTTTTAATGAGTGTGATTTAAAAAATTGGTAACTAAAAAAATAATATATTGAAATTTTAGATTTTTAAAATTAAATTATAAATAATATTAATATTAATATTTATATTTATATTTTTTCTTAAAAAATACAATTTAAGACTATCATATGTTTAAGATTTATGTTCGAGTTTGAATCGAGTTAAGTCAGATATTTCAAGTTCAAGTCTGAGTCGAGTTTTAATTTTTTTTTTTTGAGTCGAACTAGAAATTTTAAATTTTTTAGTCAAATTTTAATTTTTTTTATTTTGAGTTCAAATCAAATTTAATAATTTTAAGTTCGTGAATTTTTTAATCGATTTAAATACTTTTCAAATTGAAGAATTCTAATCGACTAGTTTAGCACTCTAGCTGGAACTGCGTTGATTTGAGCAGTCCGCTTCAATTTTCCATTTCTAATTGGGTTTTAAGGTTTTCAATTTTCATACGTTAAAAGATTTTCAAGTATTCGAACAAGTTCAATAATAAATTATTATGGTTGTATTTCGTTATTAGATCACCTTGGATTACATGCTATAGATGATTAATTGATGGAAGACTTAGGCCTTGATATTTAAGTAATTTTGAAGTTAAAAGTATTATTTGGGTAAAAAACAATATGCAATAAATAAAAATTTTAAGTCGACAGTACGAAAAACATTTTAAAAATATATATTTTATCTATTTAAAATCATTTTTTGACAAAATAGTTTTTAAAAGCAAAATCAAATTGTAGTCTCTCAAAAGAGATATCAATAGAATAAATTTATGATACAAGTTGTATACCGTAATATACCATTTAAATGATACATCATAATATATTGTTCAACAATTATCTTTATTATATAAATATTAAAAAATGTAATGACCATTTCGTGATTAGTTTGTTTTAAGAATTTAATTTTAATTGTAATTGGAATATAATTAAATTATTAATTTTTTTATTAAAAGTTATTATTATTACTACATAATTTTAATTGTTTGCCTCCTTGTCCATACCCAACTCAACGTTGGTAACCGTTCCGTGTGGAAAAACATTTTTCTCATTCTCTGTAACAGACGACCTAAATCACGAGGAGTTTATTTGTTCTGTAACATCCTCAACACCAAGTTAGTAACCAAATTATAAAACTTTAGAATTTAGTGATTAAAGTAGATAAATTGAACAGTTCAGGGACTTATATGAAAAAATTTGTGTTGGACTAAATAGCAAGGAATGATGAATGGAAGGGCAAAATGGTCATTTGACCCAGAAATGAATTAAAAATGTATTATGGTAAGGATATATACACGTGGAATTGAAATATTAAGGGAAAAGAAAGTTTCTAGAGAACTCTTCTTCACTCTTCTTCCTCTTTCAGCCGTGAGTTACAAAAAAGCAAAGGTGAATTTCTTGTTAGCTGATTTTGAATTGAATTTAAGTTTGGTTTATGTTCCTTAGATGATACTTAAGCTTAAGAAAAACTTAAGTTGTCTTAAAATCAAAAGATGAAGGAGTTAGGAAGGATTAAAGATGAGAGGTTTATAAGTGAAATATTAGGAGAAAGAGTTAGTAAGTAAAGTTTGAAACTAAATTTGACTTGTCATCAGCTAAATTAAGAAGTATGAAGTGTTAGAATTGAAATTAAAACATGTTGGAAAAGTGGTAGGATTCTTGATTTCAATATATAGGAGGAGATTTGGAAGATAAGGGCATATTATATTAATATAAATTTATTAGAGTATATGTATGTGAGTTTAAGTGTATGAAAGGGGTGAAGGAATAAAGGGTTTAGATAAATATGGGTAAATTTTGGGTTTAAAAAGTGATTTATGGGCTATGGGCTATGCGTATCGGTACTGATTCATCAAGTACCGATACTTAAGTGGTGAAAGAGTGATATTTGGTATAGGGGTATCGATTCTGGTTGAACAGTATCGATACCATAAGCCAAAATTTGACAAGTTATTCAAGGGGTATCGATACAAAAGGGGTTGTATCGATACCCAAGGTATCGATACCATTTTGGAAATAAGGATCATAGAATCGAAAATGGGTATCGATACCCAGACTTGGTATCGATACCACAGCTAGGGAAGTATCGGTACCATGCAGGGGGTACCGATACTACTCAAAGTGGAAAATTTTATTGAGCATTTCTTTTAACTTGGGTTATTAAGGATCGAAGTATGATATTTAGAATTTTGATATGCATATAAAATGTATGATTGTGTAGATATCAAGCATAAGCAAGTTCCAGAACGACCGAAGAGTTAGGATCGATTAAGAATGATAAAGTCATAGAAGTTGATTTGGATTTAGTGAGGCTAAGGTGAGTGCGTGTTATAGTATAGATGTAGTTTTATGGAAATAAAACTTGTGATAAGTCAATTTCTATGTTAAAGTTCATGGTTCAATAGTTATGAACATGCATATATTTTGATTATTATAAACACATGCATAAGTGTTATATGTTTATATGTTTTGACATATGCTATATGATCCATGTGAACATAATCAAACAAAATAAGCTATATAACATGATATAGTTTATTATCTATACATGTGATATATGATATGTGATAAGACATACGTGATTATAAGAGAAATGATATGACTATATGAATACATGATGAATTAGTGATGATATGGATATATAGAACATATAAATATTTAAGCCTATGTTATGTGATATGAGAGCTATAGGTATAGTTGGCATGCCAAGAGTCGAGGGTTATATGATGTCCTTCGGGACATATACGAGGTCTTTCAGGACATACATGAGGTCCTTCGGGACATACATGAGGTCATTCGGGACAAATTTCATATGCCACTAATTCGAAATTATACTAGTTGTGGTGACAACATATGTACATAACCTCAAAGTACTCACATACCTTAAGTTCTCAGTGATATACATGGGCACATAAAATATATAAAAGAGTTTACTTTCTTATAAGATATCATGTTATTATTGGCTAAGGGTGGATCATAGGTGATATGATTAAATAATAAAATGATAACTGTGATTGCATATGAAATGACTGGATTGCATGTTCATACTTTATGAAATGTATTATTTTATTATATTATATGCCTCACTAAGTCTATGACTTAGCGTGTAAGCGTTTTACATGTAGGTACTAAGAAGCAGGAAGATCAGACTTAGGATCTGCAGAACATCATACCTCCACTCGAAGATCAGATCATAAGTAAATTACATAGTATGTATTTTGTTGTATCAAATGTGTTGCATGTAGACAAATTGTGATATACATATGCTCTGATTAGTTTTTGTAATATTGTGATTGTATTTATGTAAATGGTTAACTTTATGTTAATGAAAGTTTAAATTTTCCATGATTTCTATAAATGTAAACGTTTTGAATATTTAATGTGACACATCAGATTCGTATCTAGGTCAGGTACGGGTTGGGGTGTTACATTTAATGGTATCAGAGCTATGGTTTAGCCGATTCTAGGCATAAATCGAAGTCTAGAGTGTCTTTAAATGTGTACATGTCAACATAATAGTGAGAATTTCTGATATGATAAAAGTAACAAGTATGTTGTTTTGCTAATAAAGTTATATGGTTATATCTTATTAGATGCCTGGACATGATAGCTCTCGAAGTGAAGCGGGAGATGATAGCCAGTAGAGAGTAGTAATTCACCTGCCTTGGCCAAGCAATGTGAAGAATAAACACCTTCAGGAGTGCCTCTACAAGATCAAGATGTCTTCTTCAGGACGTTGGACGTTATCTTAATGCGTTTCTAGCCTTCTTCTCTCTCAACTCAAAGAATGAATGTTGCAAAAGAGTTAAAGGGATTAGGAGCTCCTGAGTTCAAAGGTGAAGTCGAGGAGGGTCCTGTTGTTGCGGACCTTTGGCTCAATGATGTGAAGATCATGTTAAATGGACTCCACTGTTCTGATGTGGAGAAGTTAGATGGAGTGGTCTCCTTGCTTCGTGGGTAAGCGAGAATCTAGTGGACGAATGTCACTTTTAGGATGACAAGTGACCAAGTGACATGGTCCTTATTCATAGAAGAGTTTAAGTACAAGTATATAGGAGGTCAATTCATTAAGCAGATGAAGCAAGAATTCTTGAACCTGAAGCAATTGAATCACATTGTGTATGAATACGAGTGTGAGTTCAATAAGTTAAGTCGTTTTGCGGCTGAGTTGATTCTAACGAAGAATGATGCGTGTAAATGGTCTGTAGAGGGTTTGCGCTCGAGGTTGAAAGAAATGTTGATCATGTTGAACTTGTCCTTATTTCAAGAGGTAGTTAATCATGCTAAAGATCTAGAGATAGCTCAAAATGAAAGGTGTGGGGAGCAAAGTGCTCAACCGTAAAAAAGAACTGGGGCTTCATCAAGTTTTGTACCACTCAAGAGAGTTAAAGATTCTGGTTTTCGATCTCAGGCGAGGTCTGAGTCAGTGGCATCCTCCGCTAGAGATGAGAGCTAGATAGACTAAATCAGTAGGGTCTGGTACTGGGAGAGTAAATCACGGTCAAGTCAAACAATGTCAGCTTTATGGATGAAGCCATAGCGGAATATGTCAAGTGATCTCTGGAGCTTGTTTTTGATGTGGGGAAATAGGATATTTCATGTGAGATTGTCCATTGAGGTCCGGAGAGCCTACAGAGTTAGAGTGATCTGCTTTGATGTCTCAGAGAGGATGAGGTAGAGGTAGGGGAAGAAATCAACCGAAATCTTCTACTCAACAAGAACTACGCTCCATTGCTCGAGTGTATAACATCAAGACCAATGAAGAGCTTGATGATCCAGAGATAATTGTAGGTACTTTCCTACTGTATGATAAATGTGTTGTGGTATTGATTGATTCGGGTTCCACATATTCATATATTAGTAGTAAACTGGTGAGAGAATTGGGAATTCAGTTAGAAGCCACTAATAATGATGTGATAGTGACAAATCCATTAGGGCACAATGCTCGGGTAAATAGAGTATGTCAAGGGTGTCCCATACGGATTCAAGGAATTAAATTCCCTACTAATCTGATAGAATTACCCTTCAAGGAATTTGAAGTGATACCGGGAATGGACTGGTTATATCATTATCATGCTAATGTCGATTATAGATTGAAAAGAGTAATGTTGATTAGTTTAGAAGGATTAGAAGTTATAGTGTTCAGTGAAAGATGGAATCCATTGGCAAATATAATATCAATGATGCCAGTCAAGAAGTTATTACTACAAGGATGTTAATGTTTCATTGCTAATGTGATAGACACTAGAACCAAGGAGAAAGGGTTAAAAGATATTCCTATAGTCAGAGAGATTCCTATAGTCAGAGAGTTCCCCAATGTTTTTCCTGCAGAGTTTCCAGGTTTACCTCCGGATAGAGAGGTTGAATTCCAAATAGAAGTCATGCTTGGAACAACACCTATTGTAATGACACCATACAGAATGGCTCCTAAAGAGTTGCAAGAATTAAAGATTCAATTACAAGAATTACTGGATAAAGGATTTATAAGACCAAGTGTGTCGCCTTTAGGAGCTCCAGTGTTGTTCGTTAAAAAGAATGATGGTTCGATTTGTCTATGCATTGATTATAGGCAGTTTAACAAGGTGACTATCAAGAATAAGTATCCCCTCCCTAGAATTAATGATTTATTTGATCAGTTGAAAGTAGCTTCAGTTTTCTCTAAAATTGATTTGCGGTCTAGATATCATCAATTGAAGATTCAAGAGAAATATATTCCGAAAACGACTTTTAGAATAAGATATGGTCATTATGAGTTCATTGTTATACTGTTTGGAGTTACGAATGCACCAGTTGCTTTCATGGACCTAATTAATAGAATATTTTAACCTTACTTGGACCAGTTCGTAGTTGTTTTCATTGACGATATATTGGTGTATTCTAAATCGAAGGAAGAGCATAGTGCACATTTGAGAAGAGTTTTGTAGATTTTACGAGATAGGAAGTTATATGACAAACTATCTAAATGTGAGTTCTGGTTGAATGAAGTGACATTCCTTGGATATGTGATTTATGTGAAACGAATTCGTGTTGATCCTCAGAAGATAAAAGCTATTTTAGAATGGGAAGTTCCAAAGAATGTGTCTGAAGTTCGAAGTTTTCTGGGGCTTGCAGGATATTATCGAAGGTTCGTTAAGGACTTTTCGATGATAACTTTACCTTTGAATAAGTTAATGAGGATATGTATAATTTTCCTGGATTCCTGAGTGTCAAGAAAGTTTTGAAACATTAAAGAAAATTTTGACAGAAGCTCCAGTCTTAGTTCAACTTGAGTCTGGTAAGAATTTTGTGGTTTACAGTGACGCACCCTATAACGGCTTGGGATGTGTACTGATGTAGGAGGGGAAAGTAGTGGCCTATGCGTCTAGACAATTGAAACCACATGAAAAAACTATCTAACACACGATTTGGAGTTGGATTAGTAGTGTTCGCTCTTAAGATTTGGCATCACTACTTATATGGTGAAAGTTGCTACCTATACACGGATCATAATTTGAAGTATATGATGACTCAGAAAGACTTAAACTTAAGAAAAAGAAGATGTGTGAAATTCCTAAAGGATTATGATGTAGTTATTGATTTCCATCCGGGAAAAGCAAATGTGGTAGTTGATTCCTTAAGTCGAAAGACGTTTGTAGCCTTACGAGCTTTAGATGACAGGTTTTCATTGGATGAAGATGGTAAAATATGTGCATAATTGACACTTAAACCAACATGGTTGGATCAAGTTAAAGAAGTGTAAACCAAAGATGAAGGGTATTTGAAGAGGTTACGACAAGTAAAGAATGAAGAGATTAATGATTATGAGATTAAGACTGATGGGAATCTATATTATCGTGGGAGATTAGTAATTCTTGATAATGAAGAATTGAAGAATGAAATGTTAATAGAAGCTCACTGTAGTCCATTGATGATGCACCTAGGTGGAAATAAGATGTATATGGATTTCAAGAGTCAGTACTGGTGTTAGGAATGAAAATGAATATTACAATATTTGTATCCAAGTGTTTGACTTTCCAACAAGTCAAAGCTGAGCATTAGCTTTCGTCAGGACTATTTCAACCAATGTCTATTCCTCAGTGGAAATGGTAGAATGTGACGATGGATTTTGTGACGGGGTTATCCTGAACTCCAAATAAAAGAGATTTAATTTAGGTGATCGTGGATAGATTGACTAAATCAACTCATTTCATTCCAGTACGAACTGATTTCTACATGGAATATGATGAACTGTACATCAGGGAGATTATTAGATTGCATGGTGCACTTGTTTCAATTGTTTCTGATTGAGATCCTAGATTCACATCAAGGTTTTGGAAGACTTTGCATGGAGCGTTAGGAACTCGATTAAACTTTAGCACAACGTTTCATCCTCAGACCGATGGACAGTTTGAGCGGACTGCCCAAATTCTGGAGGATATGTTGAGAGCCTGTGTAATAGAGTTCAAAGGATCGTGGGAAAAAAACTTGTCACTTACCGAATTTGCTTACAACAATAGTTACCAGTCAAGAATCAAGATAGATCCCTATGAGGCTTTATATGGGAGAAAATGGCGTACGCCTTTAATTGGTACGAACTTAAAGATCGAGAAGTTCTTGGTCCTGAGTTGATTCAAGAAGTGGAAGAAAAAGTTCAAGTGATTCAGAACAATCTCAAAGCGGAAGCTAATAGACATAAATCATATGATGATCTTAAGAGGAAAGAGATATAATTTCAAGTTGGAGATAAAGTATTCTTAAAGGTGTCTCCGTGGAAGAAAGTGTTGAGGTTTGGACGAAAAGGAAATCTTAGTCCCCGGTTTATTGAACCTTATGAGATTGTTAAGAGAGTAGGACCAGTGGCATACCAATTGGCTTTGCCACATAAAATGGAAAAGATTCATAATGTTTTCCATGTTTCCATGCTTGGAGATATAGGTCTGATCCCTCCCATATTGTGACACCAGAAGAGATAGAAGTTCAACCTGACCTGACTTATTAAGAAGAACCGATACAAATATTAGCTCATGAGGTGAAACAATTAAGGAACAAGATTATTCCATTGGTCAAGGTATTAAGGATGAATCAAAAGGTAGATGAAGCAATGTGGGACTGTGAAGAGGATATGAGGAATCAGTGCCCCCATCTCTTTGTGCAGTGAAAATTCGAGGACGGATTTTCTTAAGGGGAGATTTATAACATCCTTAACACTGGGTTAGTAACTAAATTGTAAAACTTTAAAATTTAGTGACTAAAGTAGATAAATTGCATAATTGAAGGACTTATATAGAAAATTTTATGTAGGACTAAATAGCAAAGAATGATTAATTGAAGGGCAAAATGGTCATTTTCCTAGAAATGAATTAAAATTGTATTTTGGTAAGGATATATACATGGAATTGAAGGATTAAGGGAAAAGAAAGTTTCTAGAGAACTTTTCTTCACTTTTCTTCCTCTTTCAGCCGTGAGTTACCCAAAACCAAAGGTGAGTTTCTTGTTAGCTATTTTGAACTGAATTTAAGTTTGGCTTATGTTTCTTAGATGATAATTAAACTTAAGGAAAACTTAAGTTGTCTTAAAATCAAAAGATGAAAGAGTTATGAATGATTAAAGATGAGAGGTTTATAAGTGAAATCTTAGGAGAGAGAGTTAGTAAGTAAAGTTTGAAACTAAATTTGACTTGTCATCAGCTAAATTAAGAAGTATGAAGTGTTAGAATTGAAATTAGAACATGTTAGAAAACTGGTAGGATTCTTGATTTCAAGATATAGGAGGAGATTTGGAAGATAAGGGCGTGTTATATGAATATAAATTTATTAGAGTATGTGTATGTGAGTTTAAGTGTATGAAATGGGTGAAGGAATGAAGGGTTTAGATAAATATGGGTAAATTTCGAGTTTAAAAAATGATTTCTGGGCTATGAGTATTGGTATTGATTCATCAAGTACCGATACTTCAGGGGTAAAAGAGTGATATTTGGTATAGGGGTATTGATACTGGTTGAACAGTATCGATACCATAAGCCAAAATTTGACAAGTTATTTAAAGGGTATCAATACAAAAGGGGAAGTATCGATACCCAAGGTACCGATACCATAGATCATGTATCGATACCATTTTGGAAATAAGGATCACATAATCAAAAATGGTTATTGATACCCATACTTGGTATCGATACCACAACTAGGGAAGTATCGGTACCATGCAGGGGATACCAATATTAATCAAAGTGGAAAATTTTATTGAGCATTTCTTTTAACTTGGGTTATTAAGGATCGAAGCATGATACTTAGAATGTTAATATGCATATCAAATGTATGATTGCATAGATATCGAGCATAAGCAAGTTCCGGAACGACTGAAGAGTTAGGATGGATTAAGAAGGATAAAGCCATAGAAGTTTATTTGGATTCAGTGAGGCTAAGGTGAGTGCATGTTATAGTATAGATGTAGTTTTATAGAAATATGACTTGTGATAATTCTATTTCATATGTTAAATTTCATGGTTCAATAGTTATGAACATGCATATATTTTGATTATTATAAACACATGCATAAGTGCTATATGTTTATATGTTTTGACATATGCTGTATGATCCATGTGAACATAATCAAACAACATAAGCTATAAGACCTGATATAGTTGATTATCTATACATGTGATACATGGTATGTGATAAGACATACGTGATTATAAGAGAAATGATATGAGTATATGAATACATGATGAATTAAAGCCCTTCAGGACAAATTTAATATGCCACTAAGTGGAAATTATACGAGTTGTGGTGACAGCATGTGTGCATAATCTCAAAGTACTCACATACCTTAAGTTCTCAGTAATATACATGGACACATAAAATATATAAAAGAGTTTAATTTCTTATAAGATATCATGTTATTATTGGTTAAGGGTGGATCATAGGTGATATGATTCAATAGTAAAATGATAACTATGATTGCACATGAAATGACTGGATTGCATGTTCATACTTTAGGAAATGTATTATTTTATTATATTATATGTCTCACTAAGTCTATGACTTAGCGTGTAAGCGTTTTACACGTAGGTACTGAGAAGCAGGAAGATCATACTTAGGATCTGTAGAACATCATACCCCCACTCGAAGATCATATCAGAAGTAAATTACACAGTATGTATTTTATTGTATCAAATGTGTTGGCATGTAGACAAATTGTGATTTACATATGCTCTGATCAGTTTTTGTAATATTTTGATTGTATTTATGTACATGGTTAACTTTATGTTAATGAAAGTTTAAATTTTCCATGATTTCTATAAATGTAAATGTTTTGAATAGTCAATGTGACACATTAGATTCGTATCTGGGTCGATTACGGGTTGGGGGTGTTATATGTTCTTCTAAAAAAATGTCGTCCAGTTCGTCGTTAGTGACCGTCTGACGCTGTTGCCATTTTCGTTTGATTCGCAAACAAGTTAACCATTTCCTCCTATTTTTGAAGTGTGTGGACATCATCGGAGAATCATAAATAGGGTTTCAAATCGCGGTCGCGGTTGCGTTTTCGATCACTTCTGATTTACCGTGATTATAGCCGTCACCGGCGCTATTGCGACTGTTGCGGGCGCTATTGGGGGTATAGCTGGTAAATCGGACGGCGATGAAACGTTATTTCACATACACTATCACGTTTTCGGACCGTGATTTGAAACCCTGATCATGAACCATATACGATCATCGCCCATCTCTATCAGGCCGATCAAGACCGCCGCTGGTGGTCTATTGGAATGCTAGCAGCATGAAATCCCTTGCTCGCCGGTCGTGATTGGGTAAACCATGTGAATCTTCTTGTGTTTTAATCTGAATGGTTAAATTGCAAACTAACTCCTCATACCAATGTTTTAATTTGAATAAAGAAATTGCAATGTAAACCCTTCATATCTCTCCTATTTATAAATTAGAAATGTTTGAGTTTTAATATAAATGGCTAAATTAAATGAAATCCCTTAATACTTCTATTTTATTTAAATGATCAAATTTCACGCAAACCCCTATTCTTTCTTTCGTTTAGACTTTAGACTTCTAGGTCTTAAATCCTCTATAATTTTGATTTTACTTTTATTTTGATGATTTATTTTGAATTTATCCTTAATGTTAATCAGTAGTAATATTAATATTTTATTTTAATCATTAATCTTTATTAATATTAATTTTGACCATTAATTTTTGAAATGTTAATTTTAATTAGCAGTAATATTAATATTTTATTTTTATTATACTTCTAGGTATTATTTTGTAATTCAATTTTACCTTTTTATGGGTAAAGCTTTTGTTAAACTATATTTTGATATAGGAATTGAGTACAAAAATTTTTTCTGGACAAGAAGTATCTATATTGTTCTTACAATATCAACACCTCATGAACAATACCGATATTGTTCATATGGTACTGATACCAAAGGTAAGGGAAGTATCGATGCTCACTAGGTAGTATCGATACTACCAACATTGCTCAAATTCCAGAATGCAAAAATGGTACCGATACCCAAAGGGGTACCGATACTACTTTACATAGTAGTATCGATACCATAGGATTAATATTGATACGTCAGGCCCAACGACTAGTAACAGCTAGTTTTATTTAAAAATAACAAAGGTAGTGTCGTACTCCCTATAGGAGTACTGAAACCCTCTATACTAGGCAATTTTATTTTGCAGTGAAAACATCCCCAATGACTCCAAATTACTCCCAACGGCTAGAAATGGCCACAAACTCATTCCAACATATAAATACAAGTTCAAGACACCTGAAGAAAGGTTAGAACACCTATCCAAGCATTCAAACACAATATAAGAGTTTTTCATTCCGATTTTACTTTCTCTTGTAAATAATTTGTTCTAGTGAGCTTTATTTTGTAAACACTCTACCTTTAAGAGGTTTTATTTGTTTACATTTTTTTACCTTTTGTAAAGGGAATTGGTTCTAGTTTAGGTAATTGAACAACTGGGAGTTTGTAAAGGTTATCTCTTTGTCCTTGAAAAAGAAAGAACATATTAGTGAAATTGTTGGAAAATCCTTAGCGAGGAGCTAAGGTAGTGGGATATACTTAGTTGAGAAGTCAAACCACTATAAACCGTTATGACAAATTGTCTATCTTTTCTTTCTCCTTACTCCCTAAACAATTTTTGCCATTTCACCCCCTTGTACATTTTTTTGTTTGTTCAGATTGAGCTTCGAAAATCCAAACAATTGGTATCAGATCTTGACTCATTAGAAGGTTTCACCATCTTGAGACGACCCTAGAAGAAGTTCTACCGATTCCCGACGGAATCGACAAAAATAAGGCTTCGACCTCCGACTCTTACTATCTTGAAGATTCTCAACCGATCAACAAGCCACCGTATTTCAATGAAGAAAATATGCCTATTGGAAGAATAAGATGATGCTCTTCATTCAAGAAAATGATCTAGGAGCTTGGAACTCAATTATGAAGGGTTACTTCACTACACCCGGTGAGATGGATGATTGAAGTGATGGAGTGAAGAAGAAGTTCCATCTCAATGCTAAGGCTATATACATCATCTTTTGTGCATTACGCCCGGATGAATATGGAAGAGTCTCCTCTTGTTCCAATGCCAAGGAGATATGGATAAGCTCCAAGTCACTCAGAAGAAACCGATGAAGTGAGGGAAACCAAGATAAGTCTTCTCAACCACAGCTATGAGATTTTCAAGATGAAACCCGATGAAGACATCACAACTATGAGAAGCTTGTGAGGAAGATGATATACTCTATTCCAAAGTCTTGGCAATCAAAGAAGACGGCGATCATTGAGGCTAAGAATTTAAAGTCTCTCACTCTCGATGAGCTAATTAGTTCTCTTCTCACTCGTAAGTTGATGGTGAAGAAAGAGGAAGAAGATGAAGAAAAGTAAAACAAGAAAAAGAAGGAGGTAGGCATTGCCTTTAAGTCCACCAATGAGAGCAATCAAGATTTAAATGAAGAGTTGATGAAGAAGATGATGAAGAAAAAGAGATGGTCAAGCTCTTCAAAAGATTCAATAGAATCATGACTTCTAAGGAAGTGAAGCATGAATCGAGCAAGAAGAAAAGTCCTCTGGTGTGTTTTAATTGTCAAATAACAGGGCTTGTCAAGTATGAATGTCCCCTCCTAAAGAAGAAGGGATCAAGCAAGAAAAAGACATTTGTGGCAGCTTGGAGTGATGAAGATGACTCCAATGATGAAGATGAAGTAGCCAACCTATACCTCATGGCCATCCAAGAAGATTCAATGGTAACTTCTAACTCAAATGAATTTGATTCTTATTTTTTTGATGAGTTACAAGTTTCTTATAATGAGTTGTATTTGGATTTTGAGACCATGAATTCCAAATATAAGAAATTAATTTCAAAACTTAAAGTTGAAAATGATTTGGTTTTGAAAGAAAAAGTTGATTTTGAAAAACAAAAGAATCTTTGAAAAATGATTTAGAGCTTTTAAAAGTCAAAATCAATGATTTAGAAAAGAAAGTTTTGATTTGAAAGTTAAGCTTGAGAGCTTAACAAAAGAAAAAGAAATAATTTCTAAAAATAACTCATTATGTTTAAATATGGAAAAATGTTCACATTGTCATTTTTATGGTCATTTGGAACAGACTTGTCCTTTAAAGAAAGGAAAACGTTTTAAAATTAGACAAGTATGGGTTCCGAAAGGAACAAGGGGAATTGAAACTAACATTCAAGGATCCAAAGCAATTTGGATATCAAAATCTATTTAAATATCTCTTATAGGTGTGTGGGAGCAATAGTGATGAAAGTGACGATACTCAAATGCTCTAGCCACACTTGAAAAGGAATGAGTAACCTCTAAGCTTAATACTTTTGATTTTGATTATTTGGTTGCTCATTTAGTTTTAAGCATGCATGAGTTTTGATTTTAAACTATTTTATGTTTTCTATCTCATGTATGTTAAAAAGGTGTTATGGTGAACATTGTAATGCTTTAATGATTTTTTAATATTTGTTCATCATAATGAATTTTTAGTTAAAATTGGGTGTAAATGCAAATAATATCTCTCTAACAATTGATATCAATTTTCAAATGCTTTGATTTTAAAAATTTTTAAGTTTTTGACTTAAATTTAAATGTTTATGCATGTAATTTAAAAATGTAAATGATATCTCCCTAGCAATTGATATCAAAATTTTAAAATGCATAACATTTTTGGAAGGCTTTATGCATATGCACTTAATTTCAACAATTGGTATTGCATAAAGCCTTTTAGACTTGGATATATTGAATTTCATGTGCTACTAACATGTTGTTATTCTTTGTTGAAATTCAATTTTGTTTAAGTGTCAAGCTTTTAAAGTCAAATTTTTGTTTAGAATGCACTTTTTGAGGGGGAACTTTGATTTTTCAAATGATTTTTAATGTCAAATTACCACTAACTCTCCAATGTTATTTTTGAACTTTAAAGTTGAATTATTTTTGATATAACAAAAAGGGGGAGAAGTATGAGTTTGAAAAATTCAATTTCTCAATGAAAAAGGGGGAGTTGAACATTTTCCAACAATTGACATCTTTTTCATTAAATATTTTATTAGGGGGAGTTTTTCCAAAAACAATTTTTCAAATGTTTTGTTATATCAAAAAGGGGGAGATTGTTGAACTATGTTTTGATATAACAATTTATGGCAAAATGTTTTTGGGCTTGAATTGAATTTATTCAAAGTTTTCAAAATTTTCAAAAATAATTCAAAGTCTATTTAACTTGAAATTGAGCACAAAATGTTTTTCTGGACAAGAAGTATCGATATTGTTCTTACAGTATCGATACCTCATGAACAATATCGATAATGTTCATATAATACCGATACCAAAGGTAAGGAAAGCATGATACTCACTAGGCAGTATCGATATTACCAGCATTGCTCAAATTCCATAATACAAAAATTAGTATCGATCCCCAAAGGGGTACGAATACTACTTTACATAGTAGTATCGATACCATAGGCTTAGTATGGATACAGTCAGGCCTAATGGCTAGTAACAATTAGTTTTATTTAAAAATAACAAAGGTAGTACAGATACTCCCTATAGGAGTATCGATAACCTTTGTACTTGGCAATTTTATTTTGCAGAAAAAACATCCCCAACGACTCCAAATTACTCCCAACGGCTAGAAACGGCCACAAACTCATTCCAACATATAAATACAAATTCAAGACACTTGAAAAAGGGTTATAACATCTATCCAAGCATTTAAACACAAGAGAGTTTTTCATTCCTATTTTACTTTCTCTTGTAAATATTTTGTTCTTGTGAGCTTTATTTTGTAAACACACTGCCTTTAAGAGGTTTTATTTGTTTTAATCTTTTTACTTTTTGTAAAGGGGATTGGTTCTAGTTTAGCCAATTGAAAAACTAGGGAGTTTGTAAAGGTTATCTCTTTGTCCTTGAAAAAGAAAGAACAAATTAGTGAATTTGTTGGAAAATCCTTAGTGAGGAGCTAAGGTGGTGGATGTAGACTTAGTTGAGAAGTCGAACCACTATAAATCGTTGTGTCAAATTGTCTATCTTTTCTTTCTCCTTACTCCTTAAACAATTTTTACCATTTCACCCCTTGTACATTTTTGTTGTTGTCCAAATTGAGATTCGAAAATCCCAACAACTTTGATATTGAATTAGATGTAAAGTTGAATCTTAAAATTTTAAATTATCCATTAATTTCAATTAAAAATAAATTTTATTTTTAATTTTTAATTAATAATATAAAGTCGTGATTATTTATCTTTATAACAGTAATTTTGATACATAAATTTTAATTGATATTACTATTAATCTTGATCATTAATTTTGAATACTGATTTTTGTTATTAATAAATTGTAGCATATTAGTGATTATGGATGATCAAAAAAAGATTGAAAAGAAGGAGATGATAAATTGTAATCTCAACGAAGATGACACAGACAGTGAAACTTATACCGAAGAAGAACAACTTTAATATGAAAAGACCATTATTTGCTTCATCAATGAGGATGTATGTGATAAGATTGGAAAGGAACTAAAATATTATGAAGAAAATGACAAGGATATCAAATTGAGATCCATTGCCTAATTCAAATAGTTATAAAAAAATTCAAGTTAAATTTTATTTGATCAAAATCAATACTAAATCATAAGTAATGATAAAAATGGGCAAGTTAAAATTAAGAATAAAAATTAATATTAATGATAAACACTAAAATTTGTGTATCAAAATTAATATTATTATAATTAACAATTGCAATTAATATCAAGTTAAAATTATGAAATTGTCAAGATTAATGGATCAATAAAAATTAATAGTCAAAATTAATACTAATAAAAATTAATGATTAAAATAAAATATTAATATTACTGCTAATTAATATTAAAGGCTAAATTCAAAATAAATTATCAAAACAAAAATAAAGTTAAAATCAGGATTTAAACCTCTAGAAGTGTAAAGTCTAAACATGAGAAAATATAGAGGTTTGTGTAATTTGACCATTTAAATTAAAATAGAAGCATGAGGGGCTTTCATTGAATATAGCCATTTATATTAAAACTCAAGCATTAAGTCTAAAATCTCTAAAATCTAAACAGGGGAAAATATGATGGGTTTACATGCAATTTCTCCACTAAAATTAAAAAATAAGTATAGAGATTAGTCCGCGAATGGTTCATGATTCTCTGACGATGTCTACGTGCTTCGGAAATGGACGAGCAGCGGCGATCGTGATAGGTTTGGTTGAGACGGGCGACAATTGCGGTTGGTTCATGTTTCTCCGATGGTGTCCACGCACTTCGAAAATGGGAGGAAACAGCCGGCTCATCCGCGAATCAAACGGAAATGCAACGGCGTCAGACGCTCATTAACGGTGAACGAGGGGACGTTTGCTGAGACGAACGAACATGCCCTCTTGATTTATTTTTGAACGAACTCCTCTTGATTTAGTTTGCTGGCGACGGGGAATGAAGAATTTTTTTTCCAAGCAAGCAACGATTACCAGCGACGAGTTGGGTATGAACATCGTTAATGTGGCAACACTTATAATATACTTCTTTTAATAATAATAATAATTTTAATAAAATAACTAATAATTTAATCATATTTTAATTATAATTAAAATTAAACTCTTAAAATAAATTAATTACGAAATTATTATTGAATTTTTCATTTACATAATGAAGATAATTCTTTGGTTGTATTTTTAGTATGTTGATATAATGATGTGTTGCGGTGTGTGACGTGTGCTGTAAAATTTTCATATCAATGTTTATGATTTATTTATAAACCTAAAAATTAAAATGTTTTATATTTTGATTTATTTATACAAAATTTTAATATGTTTACGAAAATAGAGTAAGGTTAAATTCAGATGGTGATTAGGGAGGATTGTAGGGTACAGGCGAGATTAGTCATCTCTCTTAAAAATTTAAAATTAATATATATTTTAGATTTTATATTAAAAATTTACCTTTAATGCTTGAAATTTTATAAATTTATTATCTCTTGAAATTTTATAAATTTATTATCTACTAAAATTTTAAAAGTTTACTCTTTAACATAAAATCATATGCATGACCTAATAGCAACATATTATCAACTCTCTGAATAACACTTTGGTTGAATAACACTTTGGTTCTTGGATGGTGAAGAGGAAAAGCTAAGGAAAAACAAGAATAATTTAAATTCTAAAATTAGAAACAACTTCAACGAGGCTCTTCTGTAATAATCCAGTTTTTGAATGTTCTAAGGGGATTGTTGAACAAGTCCTGAAGTCCACTCATGATCCTATAAAACAGTCTCTTGTTTCATTCGGAGGTAATAATGTAACCCCTAAACCCGACCTGGACGTTATGCAAATCTAGGCAGTTACATATCATATTCAAAATTCTTTTCATATTTAAAACAACATTAAAATCCATATAACATTATAATATGAAATTAGTCATAAGAAAGGTTCATACGTGGCACCAAAGTAAAACATATATCAAAAACCGTATAAAACATATACAGAAAAATAATGGTAATATGAATATATCGAGATGGTAGCAAAACCACATGGCACCAAAGTATAACAAAAAGGCATAATAGAGATATACAGTAGTATAAAAATAGGAGTAGTTGGTCCTCCTGATGCCAAGTTTGCTAGTCTACGGTCTGCTACTATCTGAAAAGGTTAAAATTTACTGAATGAGCTAAAAAGCCCAGTGTGCTCCTTACGATGTATAAAAACATACTGATAAAATACTTTAGTAAAAATCAGTTCATCAAACATGTTTTAAAAATATAACACTACCCTCATCCGATCACAAGAATGTGTAGGTCCCCCATAACCATACACCCACATGTACACCCGATAAGGACCTTATACATATAGCATAAGGACATGCGGTTACCCTATGCACAAAGCAGATGAGCCTGCGGTAAGGTCTTACAAGTCATAGACTAGGCCTGATATACTTCCTCCAATAATACCCCTCATTGACATTAATAAACATGTATGTATTCAAGTGAAAATGATAGTTTAATCCAATAAAACATGAAAATATTTCTTACTCAGAAAACATATACAAAAAACAATAACTAGAGATCATTTCAGAAATATACGGTAAATCAGATATCAGATAACCGGTATTCAGGAAATCAGGTATCGTCTCGTAAAAATATTCAGTATCATCATAAATCTAAAATAGTTCAGATAAATAGTTTAAAACAGTAATGTAACACCATCAGGAAACACTCATGTATCGGTCTTCAACAAACTTTCCATTAGTTCACTCTTGAATTGTTGGGGCAATTTACGATTCATTGGTTTATATATGTTTGCATTGTAATCGACTCCTCTATAACATTATTCGCATGGTGCACCATTTTTCTTGCAAGTGTATGCTTTGCAATGATCTTTTATTCACAATTATTCATTATGTATCCTTTTAATGGTATTTATAAAGTTTCTTACCCACTCAAGATATTTTGGTAAGTATGCCACTTAAGGGTATTATGGTTATTTACCACTCTCGAGGGTATTTCAAGTCATTTAATAACATTCAATATTGATCTTAAGACTTTGGTATGGGTATTGAACCTTTTAGTATGTAAACCAAACTGTTGGTATGAATACCAAGCCTTTGGCATGGATATCAACCGTCTGGTATGGATATTGATCCATCTGGTATGGATACAAGCCTTCCAGTATCAATACCAAGCACCAATATCGATATCAAACCTCTAGTTCGGTACTTTTACCTTTAGTATCAATACTAATAGACCAATATCGACACCAGTTCATCCAGTATCGCTATCGTGGCCCATAAAACTCGATTTTCTCCTAGAATATGAAAAATATTGACACTACATGAATATCATCGTTACTACAACCAATAAAACCCATAATAAGGCTCAAGAATCACTAAAACCATCCTTCTAAACACCTTTGTTTGGTCTTAAATCATGTTCTAAAGCTAAGGGGAGTTATTTAGGGTCATCTAGCACCATAAAAACTAAAGTTTTACGACAAAAATATCCTTAAAACAAGAATCAAGAAAGAAACCTAACATGCTCAAATACCCAAATCCCCATCAAGCATCACATTTAAGAAAGCCATAAAACCACAAAGAATTAGAAATACACTACTTTGATGTTATAATATCGAAATGAAGCTTCTTTCTTCAACTAAAATTTTCTAACTGCACCTTGAGGTAATGTTAACATTGAGAAACACAATTTTAAAATCCAACTTATGTAACTCAAAATCAAAATATGAGCAACAAATATCATAATTATCCTGAAAGTGTCTTTCAATGAAACCAAAGAGAAAGTCTCTCCAAAATTAATGCCTCCTTTGTGAGTATATCCGTTATATACAAGACATGCCTTATACTTGTCAACATCACAATTTGCATCCACCTTTGATTATAAATATCCATTTATAACCAATTATCTTTGCACATTCAGGTAATGGGATAAGTTCTCAAACTTTATTATCTTGCATAAAACTTATTCTCTTCTTACTTGGCATTAATCCACTTTTGAGAGTCATCTTGTAGAGACATAATAATCTAAAATAATATTTCTCTCATCTTGTGGATCTTCCTAATGGCACTTGTTCTTTGAGATTGTTGAGTTTGATCTTCCGTAACAATTTTTTACTTAATTGGAGAATTGTTCAAAACAATTTTATTGAGATTCTAGACTCACTTCTTAATTAATGACATGTATGAATACATGGATATCATCAAAAGTGATAATAGGAATTGAGTTATAATCCAATTCCTCCTCAAAATTAATTACTTAAACCTTATTTCTCCTCCAAACTCAACAACCTAAAAGATAGTGTTATTGATCTCACCTTAAAAATATTTTTAATTATGATATCATAAAACTTATAATCCATGGACTGCTCAAAATAACCAAAGTAGTTGTTTATTGTTTTAGAATTTAATTTATCATCATATGTCCCAACTTAACTCAAAAGAGAATAACCCTTTGTAATATATTATTGTCTCTTTTAAGTTGGACCCTTAACAACTACATTTTGATTTTATTTTTGATTTTATTTTTTTGCCCTTGTTTTTATATGCACTTTTCAAGTGATTATTTTTTAGACTTATTATGCTTCAACCTTTATTCCTCTTTCACAAAATGAAAAATGAGCTTAATTAGAGTTCATTCCTCTCTTTGAGTTGATTAAACTTTTTAGGAAGCGATTCTGAAATCATAAGAATAAGTAATTCTTCAGAAAAACTGGATCTTAAGTGTCTTAAGTATGAAAAAATATGAAACATATCCGTAATGTACTCTCTCACATTTCCTTAACCATTATACTTTATAGACATCAAATAAGTCAAAAGTGATGTCATTTAAACCATGTTGTTGTTGGAAAAATATTTCTCAATTTCGTTTAGAAAACCATTAGCCTTAGTAATCTTTTTCAGATTATGTGGCCCTAAAAGCTTTTAAAATGTTGTGTTTCATGAGCACTAGACTTATGCAATTTAACAATTTAAACAAATTTCTCCTCTCAAAATCCCTTATACCAATTAAGAATGTTATCCCCATGAGCGGTGGAAATTGTTCTTTCTTTGACGCAAAGTATGTGTTCATACAACCAAAACCTTATGCAAATGCATTTTTCCATTCCATCATATTCACTTTCCTAAGTGCATTTTTCCATAGAGCAGATATCATGATAGTAATAAATAAATAAATAATTTGAATATAAAATAAAATATAAATAAAATTGATGCTCACATCTTAAGTAAACAAATAAATTCAAAACAATGGCTAATTCTCATCACAAGATACCAAACACTACATCAATATCAAGTCTTTGGATAGTAATATTAACAGTAAACGGTACTCTTGTTTTACTAATCAAACATTAATAATAAACTATGTCGAATAAAATACTAATCTTTGGACTAATTTAATGCTCAAATAAAATAAATACCACATAATTGTCACATTTTTTTACCACATGTGTCGCTTGAAATCCAACCAAATATTAATTTTCCTTTGGGCCAATTAAATAGTCACTTTGGCGGCATTTTGTTTCAGCTAATCAATCAAAATATCAGACATAATCATAATCTGAATTAATTTATTTGAAAAAAATATATATTCTATTAACCAACAATAAAAAAATGAAAAACCTAATTGAATATATACATATATTGCATTAACAAAATAAAACCATAAAAATATTGTCAACTAATTAAATTCTTTTAATTTATCTTTTAATTAAATTAAAAGATAACCAAAACAATATTAAATTTTAATACACTTAAATTTTATCTTAAGATATCAATTACTCCATTAGTATTTCATCTTTAGAAAAATATTCATCTGAAGTGATATCTGATGCGGTAACCAAGCACTGATAATAAGAACATGTCAAGCAAAAATCTTCCTTTGGGCTAATTTATTACACACACATCAAACCAAATAATTATCACATGCTTATTACCAAAGTTGTACATGCGATTATGTCAACTACGATCTTCCTTTGGGCCGATCAATACTAACTTATTCTAAGTTACATGCACTTAACCCTTCATATTTTAAAATATATATTTTCCATAATTGGGTTACTTTAACGACTTATTGATTTAATTATGTCATCTCAAAAATAAATATCAATATTTAAATTTAATATTTCTATAACAATCAAAGATAAAAACTAAAATTTTTAATTGCACTACAATATCCGAAATAATCCATAATAAGGTTACATAAAAAGTGCTATCAGAAATCGAAAATTTTAAGTCTTTGATTGTTTCTGAAGAATTTCTTAAACATGCATTTAATTCATAACTTCATAAATTACTAAAGACAAAATGGAAAAAATATTTAACCAAAATTCAAAATCAAAATACATATTATTGAATTAAATCTTTAATCAAACTGAATCATATATATATATATTCTATAATCGTAATAATCATAAATCAATACTTAAATTTCTAATTGCATCACGGTTTCCTAAGTAACCTATAATAAGGTTGTATAAAAGAGGTTATTAGAGACCGAAAATCTTAATCTTTGACTATTTCTCAAAAAAATTCTTAATCATAGATTCACCAAATAAAAACAAAACATGATTTACCTTAATTTTGAGTGTCTACTTCTCCTTTTTCGACATCCAATTGTTGAATCCTCTAATGTCAACAATAGACAGTTTTTCATTAATCTTTAACTATTTCTCAAAAAATTCTTAATCATAGATTCACCAAATAATCATGAAAACTAAGAGATGCAATAAATTACATATCATCAAAATATTATTTGAGGAAACTAATATAATCATACAAAACACAACCATAAATTAAATTCATAATAATACAAAACATAATAACATAATTTATGGTTTTGAAATTAATGAAAATAATCAATATATATACTGATTGTGAATAAAAGATGTACATGTTGTAGTATGAACAAATCCTTATACTAAATTACAACAAAATCATAAAATAAACAAAGAGTACATCTTACCAAATTTTGGATTTCCTTACTAACTAAAATTGTTGAAAATTTTATAGTTTTTCATTAAACATAATATTTTCATAATAATGAGAATAAATCATACAAAATTAAAAGAAACTGAAATTGAAACAGATTCAAAAGGAAAACATATAAAGAATTCAAAACTAATTGAATTATGCATTAAAATTAATGCACATAAGCACCAAACAATTAACCAATTTGCAGCTAATCAATCAAGCATAAACAAAAGTTTTGATATATTGATAATGGCAATCCAAAATATAAAACTTTATGAATACCATATTTTATCAGAATTATACCAAATTTTGTTTTAATCATAAAATTTATAAGCTCTGGAAAAACGATATACCTTAAAATATTGAATGCTTCAAACTTTAGAAACAAATCAAATAAAAAAAGAATGAAAGAAAATTTTGATTCTCAATGATTGAACATGATAGGTAATGATACCACTTGTTAGAACTAAATCATAATAAATATGAAGTTAACTAGGATATAATCATGCCAAATCATCAAGAATAAAATAAATACTAGATGCAGAAGTGTACATGAATTAATTGATAGGTTGAAATCCTTGAATCTTTGTTTGGTTGTGATCTTCCAAGAAGATAGAGTTCCCTTAAGTATAAACTCTCTGACGGGGATAAGAGTAAATACGATATTATTAATTTCTTGGGGACCATAACCCCTTTATATAGCTGATTTAAGAATCAATTATTGTATACGCTTATACTTCTGTCCCTCTCCGAATTTTAAAAACAAATTTAATAGTATCTACACTTTTATTTCCATGACACTTGTAATACCTTATGACTTTATAACATAATTGGTCATTTAGTTTATGTCATATTTTACGATAACAATATACATTATAAATATGTGTCCATAATTATGGATTTTAATTCAAAAAGTTTCACTTAGGATATGAAACAATATTAAAGTGCTCAATTGCTACCTGAAATCGAATATGATTTGAATATTAAAATATTATTTATTTGGTTTTACACGATTAAAGGATTTTAATGTTTCATGTTAAAATGAGTGATTTTAAAATAAACAAAATTTTATCGATTTTCGAGTAAAATTGCTTTAAATGTTTTGTGACATCTCTGACTCATGTTAGCTGATGGATACAGGAAAGGGGTCTTACACCACTCGTCTCATCGATCATTTTCATCTTCATGTGAAGTAATCATTCATAAAAATATTGTATGAGAGTTTGTTCTGACAAGCCATGTTGCGAACAACAAGCGCATAACTTTTTAAAGTGTTCCCAATAATCGTTTAACGATTCATTATCTCTCTTTTTTTTCGAATCCCTGCAATGCTCCTCCTTAGTTCACTTGCTTTAGCTTTAGGGGAAAACTTGTCAAGAAATAAGAGAGACATATCAGCCCATGCATCAATAAAACTATGAGGTAAATAAAATAATCAATCTTTTGCCTAATAGACTAAGGAAAAAGGAAAAACACGGAGTTTTATTTGATCTTCAGAAACTTCCTGTGGTTTCATACTTAGGCAGGCCATATGAAACTCTTTCAAACTTTTCTATGGATTAAAATACCCCAAATTTTGGCTAGTAACCAAAATGTAAATTTTAAAAGTTTAGTAGCCAATGTAGAAATTTGGGAAAGTTTATAGACTAAAGTTGTAATTTCCCAAAAAGAATTTGTAACCCAGAAATGAATATTTTACACCAAAATTAACGTTTTTGTGGGAATCAAAATTTTGATTCAAAATTTGTATAAAAGACTATAAAGTAGTAAAGTCCGGTAAAAATTTGAATAATCGGATCAAATTAGAATTTTGAGAAATTCTAAAAGATGATAGAGAATTGTTGAGTTAATCGATCAACGAAATAGCCAAGAGGGGGTGAATTGGCAATAAAAAGTTTGGTGGAAGCTTTTGCAGAAAATAGAGAATAATTGCATAGCGATTTAGAGTGATTCGACTTTCTCAACCAAAGTCTACGTCCACTACCTTAGCTTTCCACACTAAGGATTTTCAAACAAATTCGCTAATTTGTTATTTATTTTGAGGACAAATAGTAACCTTATAACTCCCTCAAGAATTATACCCCAAATTCTTGAGAACACACTCTCCCAAAGAGAAATACACAAATTTTGCAAACTTATAGAAAAACCTCACTAGGCAAGATGTTTGCACAATTCTAGAACAAAGAAAGAACACTAAAAATGAATACAATTGAACACAATAAGTGTTCTTAAAAGCAAAATGAAAATTGAATGAAAATTTGGCTTGAAATGCTTAAACTTGAGGTTTGATGCTTTCTCTTTGATTGTCTCTCAATTCTTGTTTCTTGTTATTGATCAATGACTCCGCTTGTTTAAATACACCTTGGATCACTTATGAACGTTGGGGGATAATTGGTGAAGTCAATAGAGTCGTTATTGTGTAATTATCATTTAATAAAATAATTGGGAGCGTGTGTGCATCGATGCATACTCAATGTGCATCGGTACACTGTGTGTAAAATTCAAATATTTCGATCGTAAAAGACTTAATGCATCAGTGCACTAGGGGTGCATTGGTACACTAATTACATTTGATGTTTCAAAAGAGCCAGGAGTGCATCAATGCATGGTCTATGTATCGGTACATAAAATGCATTCGATGTTTTAATAAATTCAAGAGTGCATCGATTCATGGTTGTGCATCAGTACACACAATGCATTCGAAATAGGGTGTGCATCGATACATCAAATAGTGCATCGATACATCCATTTATAAAATTGATTTTTGGCTCGATTTTGGCTCAAAATGCTTTGTAAAAATTGTTTCAAAAATATTTTAAGTTTAAAACACAATTTTACACTTTAGTAAGGATTGAAATTGATCTTTAAAAAACTTGGAGTAATATTTTGATATTCGAATAATTTAATCGAATATAGTATTATAAAATCTTAAAATTCAATTACACTTAATTTGTTATATCGAAACATCAAAATGTTTTCAATAATGTCCCCCTTTTTGATATAACAAAACATTTGAGTAATTTTAAGATTTTCTTTTGAAAAATCATTTTTCAAAACAAAATTTTGATTACTTCCCCTTACTATATTCTCCCCCTTTTTGTTAAATCAAAAAGACTCTAGAAAACTTTTTGTTCAAAACAAGACTTTGGAAAATTTAGCCAATTGATTTTAAATAAATATAGCTTAAGCTGCTAAGATCATAATCAAGAGAAAGGTTATCCATTAGTTCCATAATTCAATATTCATGAACAATGTGTAATGATAAATTGGTCATATTCTAAATGATGTAAATGATGCAAAAATTAATAAATAATAAGTTCAAATTTAAAAATCAACCAAACCAAATATATAAGCATTCAAGTTTAAACATCCAATATCCATAACATCCAAAACATAAATAAAAAAACATTCAAAATGTTTTAACAATGAGTCCTAAGTTCGATTAAAGAAAACAAAGCAAGGCAAGGTCTAATCATCCAAGGGTGGATCGGGAGGAGGAGGATAATGTGCTCGCATCTCGAGTGTAAGTGCATCTAAATGTTCGTGCATCTCCCATTGAAATTCCAATTGTTGAGCCCCCATAGCAGTTAGATGGGGCTCTATGGATGCAAACCTTAGATCAAATGACTCCATAAACGATCAAAAGTATGGAGGCATTTGTTCCTCTTGCTGTGTCTGCTCGTCCTCGGGTATGTGATCGTCGATATCTTGAAATAACTCTTGAAGCTCTGGATCATCATCCGTTGCCGGTGCCGGTGGAGCTCGTGAAGAACTAGCTCTCGGTGTTTTCTCAGTGGTTCGAACCCATTAGTCACCTTTCATTTTCCATCTCGATTTCTTTAAGAATGTGAAGTTGATTTGGTTCTGGAGAGGGATGGGAATATCAAGTGAAACCTTAAGCCCGAGTTTGATAAACAAATTACTGAGGAGACAGCCGTAAACTAAACTTTCTACATTTTTGGATGGGACAATGTTTACGGTATCTACTAGCTCACCAAAAATAATCTGTGGCAAATTTATTTTCTTGTTATGTTGGATACAATGTATCCACCATAAATCTAAGACTCTAAGGGAGGAGTACCTACCTCCGGATGGTCTAAACCACCAAGAGATCATCAAGTGATGCAATCGCTCATTAGTTCTTAAGGTACTAACACTATCCTTAGTGTTTTAGGGAGTAGCCACCATTTCTTGTTCATTATCTAAACCCTCGTTATATAGTCCAAAATGGGTAGCGATTCTATCGGAATCAATAAAAATGAATTCACCTAAGAGATAGGACTGAATTCATATGGTTTCGGTCTGACACTCATTTTGGACACAAACCGCATTAGATTAGAAAATACAGACTAATTGGTGATAAACGATGGGCTGAATTTGAAACAGTTTATTAAACTTCCAAGAACAGATGATAGGAAGATATCGGAAGTTCATATCGACCATTGCTTGAATAGATGGGATACGTTCTTCCCGGATTTTGTATGATTGGAAAGAATTAACGAACCTATGATAGAGTTATTCTCGACGACGACCAGGTTGGTTGAAGTAAGAATTAAGAATGGTCATTTCGGGTTCGTTTGGGTTTGGATTTTTAGGTGGAGGAGGAATGGGAGGTCAGTTTTGACTCGAATGACTAGAGGATGACCTAAGGCGTTTAGGATTAGACATGGTTCAAGAAATCGGAATAGAATAGATACCTGCAATTTTAAAACATATGTATGCAATATAATCAATCCCAAAAATCAATAAGAGTCTGCAATATTCAAGGTTCTCTAAACCGAATCTTAATGGACAATTTTGAAACTATGTTTGAAATCAATATGAAGTTTTCAAAACAACATAATTAAATCAAAAACAACAATTTTAAAATCAAAATAATTTTTTTATTTCGAATTTTTCAAAAAACTTGAAAAATCTTGTGTTTTTTTTATGAAATTAGTTGTAGAATCTAGTTTATAAATACTATATAATCAATTCCCGATATATATTTCAACCTAGAACTAATCAAAACTAGTCCTAAGTTCAAAAATAATAAAATAGGGGTTTTTGAAATATTACATTGAAATTCAAATTTGGTGAGAATATGATGTTGTTTGCACGGATTTAATGAATGTAACAGGTTTAGGAGTTGAACATCGAGTAGATTCTGACTTGAAACGATGATAATGATCAAAGATGGAGATTTGGAGTTGAGATGAGGCGTACGGCGTGAGTGTGTTTTGTTTTAGGGGTTTTGAAAGAATGAGGAAATTAAGGATTATAATCCTAAAACCCGACGAGTGTATCGATTCACTGCATAGTGTATCGATGCACATTCAAAAATGCATCAGTGCTCCATCATAGTGTATCGATGCACATTCAATGGATGTATCGGTACACTTTCTAGTGTATCGATGCATTTTGCACAAAAAAGTCAAAATCTGTTTTAAACACTTAAAATGCTAAATTAATTAGCTCTAGTGGTATTGACAATTCATATATCGAAAATTAACAATGTTCAATCAATCAAATCTATCCTTAAACATTATTTGAACATATAATTAATTTTCACTAAGAATCATAAACTCCCCTAACTAATAACAAAGAATGCAATCAAAAGTGTTATTTTTATGAGCATTTCTTAATTTTAATTAAAAGTGCTAAAATTATTTTAAACACTAAGTCAAGGTAGGTTGGTTAAACTTAATTCTCTCCTAAGTGTCCAAAATCTTTCTTTATCTAGAAGTTTTGTAAAAATATATGCTAATTGATGCAAAGTATCAACATATTCTAGAACTATATCTCATTTTGTGACACGATCTCTAATGAAATGATGTCTAATTTCAATGTGTTTAGCTCTAAAGTGTTGGATGGGATTTTTAGTGAGACAAATAGCACTAGTATTGTCACACTTGATAGGTATGGTACCTACTTCAATTCCATAATCTAAAAGTTATTGTTTCATCCATAAAATTTGTGCACAACAACTACCTGCTGAAATGTATTCCGCTTCAGTGGTAGATAATGCAACACAATTTTGTTTCTTTGAAAACCATGAAATCAGCATATTTCCTAGGAATTGACAAATACCAGAGGTACTTTTCCTATCTCTTTCCATAATCTGTATCAGAGAAGGAATGCAAGCTAAAGCTAGAGTCTCTAGGATACCAAAGTCCTAAACTAGGAGTGTCCTTAAGGTATCTAAAGATTCTCTTAACAGTTAGTAAATGTGATTTCTTAGGCCATGATTGAAATCTAGCACATAAGTAAACACTAAACATAATGTCCAGTCTACTTGCAGTTAGATAAAGTAAAGAACCAATCATTGACCTATATAATTTAGCATCCACACATTTACCTCATTCATCTTTGTCAAGCTTTGTAGAAGAGCTCATTGGAGTGGCATGAGGTTTTCCATTTTCCAATCCAAACTTCTTGAGCATATCCTTAATGTACTTAGCTTGATTGATGAAGATGCCATATTTTCTTTGCTTGATTTGGAGTCCCAAGAAATATGAGAGCTCTCTCATCATGCTTATCTCGAATTCACTCTGCATTAGCTTAGAAAATTCTTGGCAAAGAACATCATTAGTAGAGCCAAATATTATATCATCAACATAAATTTGAACTACTAATAAATCTTTACCTTTTCTCTTTAAAAACAATGTAGTGTCAACCTTCCCTTTTGAAAAACTTTTTTCTATTAAAAAGTTTGACAATCTTTCATACCAAGCTCTAGGAGCTTATTTTAAACCATAAAGCACTTTTGTCAATTTAAAAACATAATCTAGAAATTTTGAATCTTCAAAACCAGGAGGTTGTTCCACTTACACTTCTTCTTTTATAAAACCATTTAAAAATGCACTTTTAACATCAATTTGATATAATTTAAATTCATTGAAACATGAAAATGCTAATAACATTCTAATTGCTTCCATCCTAGCTACGAGAGCGTATATTTTATCAAAGTCTATCCTTCTTCTTGAGTATAGCCCTGAGCAACAAGTCTAGCCTTGTTCCTCACTATATTACCACTTTCATCAGGCTTATCCCTAAATACCCATCCAGTACCTACAATAGATTTATTACTAGGCCTTTCAACTAATGTTCATACTTTACTTCTCTCAAATTGATTTAACTCTTCTTGAATAGCCATAATCCAATTTTCATCATCTAATGCTTCTTTGATATTCTTAGGCTCTATGCATGAAATAAATGCAACATAATTACATATATTTCTAAGAGAAGATTGAGTTGTTTCCCCTTTTGATGGATCAGCTATTATTTCACCATCCTTGACATAGTTGTATTCTCTTGGGTAAGAGACTTCCCTTTCTTCAATGGTTGGATTCTCGAGAACATCGTGAATTTCCTCATCTTTCGTTTCTTCCTTTGATGATGGTTCTCCAACGTCATGTCTAACATCATTTGCTTTTACAATACCTACATCATCATTAACACAAGAATCCTTCCTTGAAAGGGGATTATCATCGAAAACAACATGTATAGACTCTTTTAAAATTAAAGTTCTTTTATTAAATACTCGACAAGCTTTAGAATTTAAGGAATAACCTAGAAAAATTCCTTCATCACTTTTAGCATCAAATTTGCCAAGATTGTCTTTATCGTTATTTAAAACAAAACATTTACATTCAAAAGGATGAAAATAGCTAATGTTAGGCTTTTTCTTTTTGAAAAGTTCATATGGATTTTCTTTAAAATTAACCTAATCATTACTCGATTAATAACATAACAAGCGGTATTTATGGCTTCTGCCCAAAAATATTTTGGCAAATTATTTTCACAAAGCATGGTTCTAACCATTTCTTCTAAAGTTTGATTTTTCCTCTCAACAAATCCATTTTGTTGAGCGGTTCTATGTGCTGAAAAATTATGACTAATACCATTTGAATTACAAAAATCAGTAAATCCAAGATTTTCAAATTCAGTACCATGATTACTCCTAACACTAGTTATGGAGTAACCTTTTTCGTTTTGAATTACTTTTGAAAACGTGATGAATTTTTCTAATGCTTCATATTTAGTACTTAAGAATAGAACCCAAGTATATCTAGAATAGTGATATACCAATACAAAGCAATATTGTTTTCCACCCAAGCTAACAGTTCTAATAGGCCCAAAAAGATCTATATGGATCAATTGTAATACTCTACTAGTTGATACATCATTAATGGACTTAAAGGAAGATCTTCTATGTTTTCCTTTAGCACATGCATCACAAATTTTATCATTATCAAATTTTAGCTTTGGCAACCCTCTTACTAAACCTCCTTGAATTAGTCATTGTAAAACACTCATGCTAGTATGTCCTAGTCTCCTATGCCATAACCAACTATCATGTTCATCCTTAGCAACTAGGCACAGGTTAGTCATATTTATTGAATCTAAATGCACCATGTAAATGTTTCGTATTCTATGACCAACAAGCATAATCTGATTAGATGCAATGTCAATGACTTTACAATCATTAGTTTCAAACATGACATTTAATCCTTATCGCATAATTGACTAATACTCAATAGATTATGCTTTAATCCATTCACATATAAAACATTTTTAATTTGTATGGAAGAGGTATTACCAATTGTACCTATACCTTCAATGTGACCTTTTGAATTATCACCAAAAGTCACCTCTCCTCCATTTTTGTCATTAAGCTCGATGAATCAGCTCTTGTCTCCGTTCATATGTCTTGAGCATCCACTATCAAGGTACCATGAGTTTGAACTTGTATTTTGCACCTTGTAGCAATGCTTCTTTTCCTACAAACATAGATTAATTTTTTATTTTTGGTACCCAATTTCTTTTGGGTCCATATTCATTAGTCTCTAAAATCCTAGTCCCCTTGGGTATCCACTTGTATAGGATATCCTTATCTTTAGTAGTAATGAGTTCTTTAGGAACCCATATACTTCTAACGATTTTTCCATTTGAGGTTCTTCTGGGACCTCTATGATTGTAGTTTTTAAAACTTTTTCTAACAAAGTTGGATTTTTGAACTTTCTCCATTTTCAAAACGTTTTGTTCCAACTTTATCAAAAGAATTTTTAAGATCATCAATTTTCTTTTAACGATCATCATTTACTCTTGAAAGTAAATTATGCAAATCAGTATTTTTCTTTTTAAACTCATCTAGTTTGATTTGCAAATCCTTAATTTTACTTTCAAGATCAATGTTGGTATTCGATATGAAATTATTTTTTTTTTCAATTTTGAAATATCATTTTTGTATTATAAAAATAATTTCTCATAATTCGAAGCCAACCCAGTATATTCCTCTAACAGCTTATCAAAAGAATAATCTTTGAAATTAAATGAGCTAAAGGTTACCTAAGAGCTTTCCCCGATGACCATCAAGCACAATTTTCCTACTTCTTGTTCCTCTTCATCGGAAGCTTCTTTATCGCTCTATGTAGCCACGTATGCCTTGTATTTTTTCTTCGATTGACCCTTCTTCTTCAATTGTGAGCAATCGTATTTGACATGCCCCAACTTTTTATATTCATAGCAAATAATAGGGTCTTTCTCCTTCGATTCATTTTTGTAGCCTTAATTTCGTTTGAATTTTCTTCCTTGGTTGGGCTTAATCATTTTTCTGAACCGTTTGACAAATAATGCCATTTCCTCGTCATCGTCATCTTCATCCGAATCACTCTCATATCTTGTAGATTTGAGAGCAACTCCCACGTTCTTTTTTTTCTGCTTCTCCTTCTTTGTCTCGTCAATCTTCTAGAGGTCTACTTCATCTTGAAGCATCGTTTCATGAGTGAGGAGAGAACCAATTAACTCTCCGAGAGTTAAAGACTTTAAGTTTTTAGCCTCGATGATTGTCGTTTTCTTTGATTGCCAAGCTTTTGGAAGAGCTTAAACTAACTTCCTCACAAGCTTCTCATTTGGAATGATCTCTCCATATGATTTGAGACCATTGACAATCGTGGAAAATCTATCCGTCATAGCTTTGATATCTTCATCTGGTTTTATCCTAAAATTTTTATAGTTATGAGTTAGAAGACTAATTTTAGATTCTTTTACCTCGTCTGTGCATTCATGAGTGACTTGTAGTTTATCCTATATCTCCTTGGCGGTTGTACAAGATGAAACTCTTCCGTATTCATCTAGTCCAAGAGCACAAAAAATAATATGGATAGCCTTTGAGTTGAATTTGAACATTTTTGTCTCTGCTTCACTCCACAATCTTGAACGAGTGGAAGGAATGAAGTATCTATCTTTTATGATATCCCATGCTCTCATGTCACTTGCTTGAATGAAGTACCTCATTCTATTCTTCCAATAAGCATAATTAGCTCCATTGAAGAAAAGAGACTTGTTGACGGGCATTGAATCAAGACCAAGGTCGAAGTTTGAAGTGGAGGCCATTGATGACTTGATTATCGATATAAATCTTCTCGAATCGACTCAAGAGGTGATTAAACCTTCAAATGAGTGAGGCTCTGATACCAATTGTTGAGTTAATTGATCGATAAAATAGCCAAGGCGGGGTGAATTGGCAATTAAAATTTTGGTGGAAGCTTTTGCAGAAAATAGAAAATAATTGCACAACGATTTAGAGTGGTTCGACTTTCTCAACCAAAGTCTACGTTCACTACCTTAGCTATCCACACTAAGGATTTTCCAACAAATTCATTAATTTGTTCTTTCTTTTGAGGAAAAAGAGTAACCTTACAACTCCCTCAAGAATTATACCTCAAATTCTTGATAACACTCTCTCCCAAAGAGAAATACGCAAATTTCACAAACTTATAGAAAAACCTCACTAGGTAAGATGTTTGCACAATTCTAGAACAAAGAAAGAACACTAAAAAATGAATACAAATGAGCACAATAAGTGTTCTTGAAAGCAAAATGAATATTGAATGAAAATTTGGCTTAAATGCTCAAACTTGAGGTTTGACACTTTCTCTTTGATTGTCTCTCAATTCTTGTTTCTTGTTATTGATCAATGGCTCCTAAGCTTGTTTAAATATACCTTGGATCACTTTTGAATGTTGGGGATCATTGGTGAAGTCAAAAGAGTCGTTATTATGTAATTATAATTTAATAAAATAGTTGGGAGCGTGTGTGCATCGATGCATATCAAGGTGCATCGGTACACTGTGTGTAAAATTCAAATATTTCGACCGTTATAAGACTTAGTGCATCGGTACACTAGGGGTGCATCGGTACACTAATTACATTCGATGTTTCAAAAGAGCTAGGAGTGCATCGATGCATGGTCTGTGCATCGGTACATAAAATGCATTCAATGTTTCAATAAATTCAAGAGTGCATCGATGTATGGATGTGCATCGGTACACAAAATGCTTTCAAAATAGGGTGTGCATCGATACATCAAATAGTGCATCGGTACATTCATTTATAAAATTGATTTTTGGCTCGATTTTGGTTCAAAATACTTTGTAAAATTGTTTCAAAAATATTTTAAGTTTAAAACACAATTTTACACTTTAGTAAGGATTGAAATTTATCTTTGAAAAACTTAGAGTATTATTTTGATATTCGAATAATTTAATCGAATATACTATTATAAAATCTTAAAATTCAATTACACTTAATTTGTTATATCTAAACATCAAAATGTTTTCAACAAGAAGGGTTAGAAATATTATTTTTATATTTTATAAGGGTGAAATTTAACATGAATAATTAGAATTAAGATTAATTTTCCATGCTAAATCAAAATTGTTTAATTTTAGTGACTAAATTGTAATTTTTGAAAATTAAAAGGATTAAGAGAAAGTATGAGATATTTGGTTCATGTTTGACTTTGAAGATGAATTCATATCAATGGAAAATGAGAAATTATCAAGTTTTATTAATGGCAAAATGGTAAACTAGATTGAAATGAATTTTAAATTCATATAATTAGAATAAAGACAAGTGTTATTAGATATTTTCGTAGAATGTTCAAGAAAAATTTGTTCATCTTCTCCATAGGTGTTGTGAACTCCATTAGCAATAGTGAGAAAATTTCAATTTTTTAAAGTCATTTCCTTGAGTTTTTGGATTGAAGTGTGAAATAGAGAATTGATTTATATCAAATTCTCTATCATTTGGTATAATTATTTCATAGTTTTCTTTATTGAATCATTAAGTTGGTTGTTATGGAGGATAAAAACAAGTTGGAGTATGGTACTTTAAGAATGGGTTTTTATGTTAGTGGTGTTATAGAGTTGTTTTCAAGTTGTACGATGATTGGAATCAATTGTAAATGCATAAAAAACGATTTAGCCATAACCTAGGGTTTAATGAAAGATTTAATTTGAGCTATTTTGATAGGAGTTTGATTAATATTACAAGAAAATATGGTTTAGAATTTGAATTCATACTTGAAACAAGTTGGAAATCATTTAATTCCAACATTAGGGTATTCGACTTAGGTGAAGAAAATTAGGGAAAAAATTACAGAAATTTCCTATGGTTTAGAATTGATACTAGAATGATTTTACATGCTTTGGAAAGTTATTTCACCAATTTGGAAATTGGTGAAAGTATAAGGACCATTTTGTAGACTTTGGAAAAATTAAGGAATAAGTACAATTTTTTAAATGATGGAGTACTATGTTGAAATCTAATATTTAAGTGCTGATTTTATATATTGGAATTTCAATTTGGATCAATTTATAAGTTGGTTAAAGTCTAGGGCGAAATTTCAAATTATAGGAATTTTGGGTTTAGATTGGAAATTTGGTATAAGCTGATGAGAATGTTTAAAATACAATATTGGAATATTTGATTTTATAAGGTGATATATTTGAATTTGAAATCAAGTGGCAAAACGGATTATTTTACATAAATTGCAAATGTCGAGATGAATTCTAAGGGAATTCACTTTATGGTTAATTTATGGAATTGAAATTAAGTTTGAAGGTTATTGGATGAATATGAACATTGAAGGACTTTAAGTGTGATTTTTGGAATATTAAATTCAATAGTTATGTTGAGAAGTATATTTAGCATTTAATAAATTTTTATAATTTAAGTTACTACATTTTATCTATGTTAGTATGTTACTAACATATGCTTTGAAATGTATGTATGTTGTGAATGTAATTTTTGTTTAGATACTCAACAAAAACGTGATCGAAGCGAACCAAATGCTAAGGAAAAATTAGCCAAGTAAGGATATCGAAGCGAAGGTCTGTTGGTGAGGCATATGTGAGTGCATTTTATTTATTTTATATATATGATATGCGGAAGACTTGCGATAATTCAACCTCTGATGTTTTCAAAAGAAAGTGAATATGAATTTTATTATGAAATATTTTCCTAATATTTTCTAAAAGGATTTAATAATGATTTCGGAAATGAACTAAAACTGAATTGTATGTGCATTGAGAGTTAATGGTACGATTGACATGTCATGAGGTTGAGTAATTATGTATCTGGCACATTATGAGTTGCCATTATCTAATTTATGTTTTTCAATATAGTGATGATGTGTTCAACAATACCTATATTTATGTCTGGAACCAAAGGTATCTTCTGTTCTAGTGGTTACGACTGCATGTTGTGCACACACTCGTTCTAACTCATGTACCTTGCATTCCCAGTTGTATACATTAGGCTATATGTTTAAATGATATGAAATATACAAGATTAACAAATTCATTGAAAGTAAATCTTTCTTTGAATATTTCGATATGTGAATATGGATTTATATTCTAAATGACTTTTTCAGGTTTATGATGAAAGAAAAGAATTACTCAGTTATTATATGTTCTTATATTTTATAAAACATTTTCTAAAAGAAATGTATTTTTTTATCTTTTTATGTCGATATGATTTATTTATTTAGATGATGCCTCAATAGGTTGTTACTTAGCGTATGAATATTTCATGCTTAGGTGATGAAAAAGAAAAGTCAGTGGAGTAAGGAGCATAGCTGGTATCACTTTTAACGGATCACACCTACTTCCAATATCAGTACAGTATTTACCGATTTTGACTTAGCTAGTTGGCAAGTACATTAAATATGTTTTGTTGCTTTGATAGATTAGTTTAATAAGTCAAGTTGTATTATATAAATTTAGCTTAAGTAGTATATATATTATTAGATATAGGTAATATTTTGCATGACTAGTCATTATTAAATTATAGTTATAATGCCTTTGAAATGAAGTTTTACATGGTAGTTTTTAGGCTGATTCATTTTAAATTTGATTCGATGTTGAACTTCCAAATTGCTACCTGAGATCAAATCTGATTTTTAAGGTCAAAATATTAAATTTTATGTTACACGATTAAATCAGTTTGATAAAAAGGGAATAGTTGTATAAGTTTAAAAAAGATTCGAATTTTGACCCAATTTTGTGTGATAAGTGTTTAAAAGTTAATATGGCATCTTTAACTTGTAATTGAGTATATTTACTAGTTAAGGGTGTTACATTTATTGGTATCAGTGCTGCAAGTTTAGCCGATTCTCGGCCTTAACTGAAGATATTTTATGTTAAAAAGTTATACATGCCACTAAGATGTTAGTATTACTGATTTGATATGGTTATGAGATTTAATTATTAATGTTTCTCCTTACTAACGTGTTTGTGAAATATGTTTGTTTTAGATGTCACAAACTGGTGGTTCACGTCAAGCGGTCGATCAGGAGGTTCCGACAGGAGCCGACAGTGGAAATAATGAGGTGAATAATGCACCTCTGCTGTAATATGAACAACAATGAGCACCGGCACAATAGGGGGTGCCCGTACAGGATCAAGGAATATTTCTTCAGGCACTGGATTCCATTTTAGTACAACATCACTCGCCTACTCCTTCAGCTCCATAATTTTCAATTACTAAAGAATTAAAGAGTCTAGGAGATCCAGAATTCAAAGGCGAGGCCGATGAGGGTCCAGTGGCAACAGACCTATGGCTCAATGATAAAAATATCATGCTCGATGGTTTCCACTACACTGTTGCAAAAAAGTTTGAGCGATGTCACCGCTAAGAGGACAAGCACGAGTATGGTGGACTAATGTTATTGTACATATTCCTCCTGAACAAGTGATCTGGCAATTCTTTCTGGAGGAGTTCAAGAATTAATACATTGATGATCAATTTATTTTGGATATGAAGCAAGAATTTCCCAGTTTAAGGTAGGGAAACTAGACTATGTATGAGTATGAATGTGAATCAAACAAATTGAGTTGATTTGCTTCAAAGATGTTCCCAAATGAAAGAGTTAAATGTAATTTGTTTGTACATGGTCTTTGATCAGGGTTGAGAGAATATATGTTAGCTTTCAATCTGGCTACCTTTCACGAGGTGATTAAAAGAGCCAAGGCAATTGAGAGATCTTTATCATAGCCTAACAGAGCTATTGAGTAGAGGACTCAGATATTGAAGAGGCTGGGAATGTCTTCTACCTCGTTCCATTCTAAGCGAGGTAAATGATCAAATTTATGTTATCATAATAGATCTGAATATATTGCTTCCAACTGCAAAGGAGCCAATTTTGATAAAGGGCGACAATCTCTATCAACAGTTGCAGAATCAGATAGATCATATTAGGGTCAATACCTACCATGTCAGATTTACGGAAAGAATCATCCACTTTATATATGGATATATTGGCCATTTTATCATGGATTATCCTATGCTAGCTAGAGAAAAATCTATTCAGACTGAGAGATTAGCAGTTGTATCTCAGAAGGAAAAGACAAAGGTAAAGGAAGAGGATTTTCAGAGTCAACTTCCCATCCTGATGTGTGTAGTCCAACTAGAGTGTACAACATTAAGACTAGTGAAGATCGTGATCATCCAAAGATTATTACAAGTACAATTTATCTTTATTATGAACATATGTTTGTTTTGATTGATCATGGTTTTACTCACTTGTATATCAGAACTAAATTAGTCATAGAAAAAGAAATTCCATTAAAACATGTAGCAAGTGATCTAATAGCAACAAACCCTTTTGGTTAGAGTGCAAGAGTAAATCGAATGTGTAGAAACTATCTGATAATGATTCAAGGTGTTGAGTTTTTGGTGAATCTAATAAAATTACCTTTTGAGGAGTTTGAAATAATTTTGGGCATGGATTGGTTATCTTGATATCATGGTATAGTAAATTACTGCTTGAAGCGACTACTTTTGAAAGACTTAGAAGATTCAAAAATTATAATGGTTGATGAAAGAATGAATCAATTGTCCAATATGATCTCAATAGTATCTGCTAAGAAGTTAATGTTAAAAGGTTGCCAAGCACTTATAGCTAATGTGATGGAGACTCGGGTGTCTGAATTTAAATTGGAATATATTCCCACAATTTGAGATTTTTTGGATGTATTTTCAGATGAATTATCTGGTTTTCCTCCATGGCCATGAAGTTGAATTTAAAATTAACGTATTTATGGGTACCATTCTTATTTCAATGGCCCCTTATCGTATGGCTCCAACCAAACTCAGAGAGTTAAAGGCACAGTTGTAAGCGCTACTTGATCGGGGTTTTTTATCAAACAAAGTGTATCAACTTGGGGTGAACCAGTGCTATTTATGAAAAAGAAAGACATATTTATGTGATTATGCATAGATTATCGTTAGTTAAATAAGGTGACAGTGAAGAACAAGTATCCTCTTCTGAGTATTGATGATTTATTTGATTAGTTAAAAGGTGTAGTAGTGTTTTCCAAGATTGACCTTCGATTTGGTTATCATCAACCAAAGATCAAGGAGGAGAATATTCCTAAAATGACTTTCAAGACTCAATATGGTCACTAAGAGTTTATGGTAATGTCGTTTGGATTAACAAATGCTCATGCAACCTTTGTGGATATAATGAATTGAATATATCAACCATATTTGGATCAGTTCATGGTTATGTTTATTGATGATATTCTAGCCTATTCTAAGACTCAGGGAGAACATGATGCTCACCTTCGTATTATTCTTCAAACTCTACGAGAGAAAAAGCTTTATGTTAAACTATCCAATTGCGAATTCTAGTTATCTGAGGTCACTTTTCTTGGCCATGTAATTTTACCAGAAGGAATAAAGGTTGATCCCAAGAAAGTACAAGCTATAGTGGAGTGGAAAATTCCTAAGAATGTTTTTGAAGTTTCTTGGGACTTGTTGGTTATTATCGAAGGTTTGTGAAGAACTTTTCAATGATCGCCTCGCCTCTAACAAAATTGTTAAGGAAAGGATGTACCTTTTGTTTGGACTAACAAATGCCAAGAAAGCTTTGATACGTTAAACAAGATTCTAACAGAGGACCGATCTTAGTGAAATCGAAATCGGGTAAAGACTATGTGATTTATAGTGATGCTTCTCATAACGGTTTAGGATGTGTTTTGATGCAAGAAGAAAAGGTGGTGGCCTATGCTTCAAGGCAACTTAAGACACATGAGAGGAATTATCCTACTCATGATCTGGAATTAACAACGGTGGTGTTTACCTTGAAAATTTGGCACCACTACTTATATGGTGAGTGCTTTTATATTTATATAGATCATAAAAGTTTAAAATATTTTTTAACTTAAAAAGAGTTTAATCTGAGACAACAGACGTGGATCAAGCTTCTCAAATATTATGATGTGATAATTAACTACCATCCGGGAAAGGCTAACGTGGTAGCTGACGCGTTGAGCCATAAAACTTTTTATGCATTAAGAGCTTTAGATGTTCGAATCAGAGATCTACAAAGAAAATATGAAAAGTGTAAAGAAAAGATTGAGAGAGTGAACAAAGGCGAAAATAAAGACTTTGAAATTAAGCCCGATTAATGTTTGTATTATCGAGGAAGGATCTGTATACCAAATCAAAAGGAATCGAAGAAGGAAATCCTTTATGAAATGCATTACAGTCATTTGAAAATGCATCCATGAGGAAACAAAATGTATAAAGACTTGAAAATACGATATTGGTTGTCGGGCATGAAAAAACTATCACTGGATTTGTTTCCAAATGTCTGACATGTCAGCAAGTAAAGGTAAAACATCAAGTGCCTTCTAAACTATTGAAGTCGATTTCTATTCCTCAATGAAAATGGGAACAAGTAACGATGGATTTCGTAACTATATTGCCTTTGATGCCCAACAAGAAAGACTCGATATGGGTGTTTGTGGATAGATTAACCAAGTCAGAACACTTTGCCCCAGATCGAACTAATTACTCGATGGATAAATATACCGAGTTATATATTAAAGAAGTTGTAAGATTACATGGAGTATCTGTCTCAATCGTGTTGGACAGAGATCCAAGGTTTACCTCGAGATTTTGGAATTCTTTGCATAAGGCTTTGGGCACTCGACTTAACTTCAATACTGTTTTTCATCCTCAAATAGATGGTCAATAAGAACGAACTATTAAGATTTTGGAAGATATACTAAGGGCATGTGTAATAGAATTCAAAGGATCATGGAAAAAGTATTTACCTTTAGTACAGTGCGGTTATAACAACAACTACCAATCAAGTATCGAAATGGCTCCTTTTGAAGCTTTGTATGGAAAAAATATAACACGCCTCTGAATTGGTTCGAGCTAAAAGAGAAAATTATAATTGGTCCTGATTTAACTAGGGATATGGAAGAAAAAGTAAAGACTATTCAAGACAATCTCAAGGTAGCCACTTATCGAAAAAAAATCTTACTCATATTTAAAGAGGAAAGAGATTGAGTTTCAAGTGGGTGATAAAGTATTTCTTAAAGTATCACCATAAAAGAAAGTTCTACGGTTTGGAAGAAAAGGATAAATAATTCTGAGATTCATTGGTCTGTATGAGATTATCAAAAGAGTTGGTCTAGTAGCCTATCAGTTAGCTTTACCTCCAGGGATAGATAAGATTCATAATTTCTTTTATGTGTCGATGCTTCGAAGGTATTGTTCAGATCCTTCACATGTTATTACACTGAAGTAAATTGAAATTTAGCCAGACCTGACTTATAAAGACCAGTGAAAATATTGGTATATACAGTTAAATAACTAAGGAACAAAAACGATTCCATTGGTTAAAATTCTCTTAAGGAATCATAAAGTCGAGGAAGCAACTTGGGAATGAGAAGAAGATATGAAAAAGTAGTTTCTTCATCTCTTTGTATCAGGTGCATAATGAAAATTCGAGTGCAAATTTTCTTTGAGGGGGAGATTTGTAATACTCCAAATTTTGACTACTAAACAAAATTTAAATTTTAAAAGTTTAGTGACCAAAGTAGAAATTTGGGAGAAGTTCAACTACTAAAGTTATAATTTCTCAAAATATTTATCCCATAAATGAATAGTTTACTCCGAAATTAACGTTTTCATGGAAGTAAGAATTTTGATTCAGAATTTGTATAAAAGGCTATAAAGTAGTAAAGTCCGGTAAAAATTCGGATAATCGGATCGAATCAGAATTTTGAGAAATTCTAAAGGATGATGAAAAAGGGTTAGAAATATTACTTTTATATTTTATAAGGTTGAATTTTAACATGGATCATTGGAATTAAAATTATTTTTTCATGTTAAATCAAAATTGTTTAATTTTGGTGACTAAATTGTAATTTTTAAAATTTATAAGGTTTAAGAGAAAAGTATGAGATATTTGGTTCACGTTTGACTTCGAAGATAAATTCATAGCAATGGAAAATGATAAATTATAAAGTTTCATTCATGGCAAAATGGCAAACAAGATTGAAATGAATTTTAAATTCATTTATTTAGTATAAAGAAAAGTTTTATTAGATATTTTAGTAGAATGTTCAAGAAAAAATTGTTCACCTTCTCCATAGGTGTCGTGAACTCCATTAGAAAAGGTGAGAAAATTTCAATTTTATTTTTAAGCAATTTACTTGAAGTTTTGGATTAAAGTATGAATTAGAGAATGAATCTATATCAAATTCTCTATTGTTGGAACCGTCTTTTGGTTGGGCCCGGAATTGGGTTTTGACTTGGATTAAACGAATTGGAGTCGCCACCGATCTTTTATTTTAGAATAAATAGGTAGATCGGATACCTTATTTCTTACCTGATCTGCGTCTTACCAAAGATGTGTCGGATTCGGGAGTCGGTTACAGTCAATGAAGGGTTAGCACCCTTGAACTGCCCTTTCGGTACTATATAATTTCCAGTTGTCTTAAATTAAGAAAATTTTAATTTTAAATTAAAAGGTAAAATAGCAATCCTAAATTACTTACCTCTGATAAGTTTTAAAGGTGTACCCTCAAAAAGATAGAAATGTAGTGAAATCCATAATCGAATTAAGATGCAAACATGAAAATAATAATAAAACAAGGAAAAAGAAAAAAGAAAAAATAATAATAAAATAAGTAAAACATAAAAAACAAATAAAGTGTTAGTAAAAATAAAGCAAAACACTTAAGGAAATAAATAAATAAATAAAATCAAGAGATAAAAAGAAAATAAGAAAAAAATTAAGAAAAAAACAAATAGAAATGGTATATATATAATATGGTATATAAATAAAAATATAATAATAATATATAATACACATATGTACATAAAAATAAAATATTAAAGGGAAAAAATTAAAATAGAAATAAAAACCCAAAAAAATATAAAAGGAAAATACAAAATATATAAATATTTTAATGTAATTAAATAAAAATGAAAATAGAAAAGTAAAACTAAAATTAAAAAAGGACTAAATCGTAAAAAATGATAAAACGAGTGACAAATTAAAAGAGAATCTAATTCACAAATTGATTTCAGGGTCAAAATAGAAGCTTTCAAAGTCAGAGGGTCCAAAAGCGAAGTTTACCCTTTTTAAAAGCAAAACACGCGGATCCTCGACCACTGGGTCAGGTCGTGCGGGTTGTATGGGTGGGGTATAAAACCCAAAACCTGTTTTAATTTTCTCATTTCTCTTCTCGCCCAAAGAACCCCTCCCCATCATTCAAATTCTCTCAGCTGTTATCAGCCAAGAAGAACAGCCACCGCTGTTTCCAGATTCGGTGACTCCGCCGCAACGGCGGTAATTTTTTTTTTTAACTTTCGAAGGCTTTTTAAATACCTATTCCAAAAATCAAAACGATTTTCATAAAAAAAAGTGCCTCGGGGGCTAGACCTACGAATGAAGATCCCGACCAACCCTTCCGTTCATCGGCTAAAACCTTGTTTATTTTAAGTTTTTGAGCAAATCGTAGAATAATACTAACATGCAAAGGCGAAAGACCAACAAATAAGGTAAAAAATGCTACCTTTATTTCTTTTCGAACTGTGTACAATAGCTCTGATTTGCTTTATGATTTTTTCGAATATTTTTGTGCCTAATCCTTGTGTAAAACTCTCCGTACCATGGGGTATTGATTACATAAATTTATAGTAGACCTAACTCCTATTTTTAGGAGTTTTATTTTAATTAAAATACTAATACTAGTTGTTGTGCTCGTTGGTGATGCGTGCGCTGCAGAACTCGGGTTGTTGGAGTTTCATAGGCTCACGTCTATTGGAGGCCGAGAGAATCAGCGTGAAACACGACTGTGGGTGAGGAGTCCTCGGCTGGGCGGATTTCCCTCATTGCGGCGCTGGATGAGAGAATGGAAAGCTAGGGTGTCAAACCCTAGCATGGTGGGTTGCTGTACTGGGCTTGGTGTGCTCTTGGGCTTGGTCCACTGTAGGGCCGTTTTTTTACTTGTGTGTATTGCGTCTGTAAATAAAAGAAGGGAGGACATGTAAATATATATATATATATATATATATATATAACATATAAATTATGTAATATATAAGTATTTATGTAAGGACGAATATAGTGTCTACAGCTGCCCCTCTTTGATCATTATCGTGTAACAATAAAGAAAAGATTAAAAGACACAAATTTCATCCATATCGAAAGTCCTCTATCGTAGAGTTGAAATCCGACATTAAAACTGGTTTGTCAAATTGAACTGAAATATGAAATGACTCCCTCGTCGTGAGGTTAAAATGTGAATGGATCCTTAGTTGTGAAGTCAGGTCCATCTTGAAATGGAATTGAAGCCGCAATTTAGAATTTGAATCGGAATGTGGCTTCTCGTTGCCAAATTGTAGTCAACTCCAGTCTTTTTCTCGGTTTAAAGGCCTTGGTTTGAAAATTCGACTGGAAAATAATTCTTTGACTTCACCAAGTGGTTAATAGGCACTAAAGCTGAATGAGATTGAACTCGAAAGGTCTTTGTTGACAAAGCTTTCCTTGAGTTAAGCTATGCTGCAAATGATGTTACTTTGAACTGAGCGTAACTAAGCTCGAAGGTTTGGTGTTTTAAGAGAAACAATTTCAAAGGTTTTTTTTTGTGTTTCAAGAGAAAATGTCTCAAGGTTTTTTTTTTGTGTTTCAAGAAAAACTGTTTCAAAGGTTTTTTTGTGTTTCAAGAGAAACAATTTCAAAGATTGGTGCTTCAATAGAAACTGTCTCAAGAGAGGCAAAACTTTGTTTCAAGGGAAACTGTCTCAAGAGAGACAAAATTTATTTCAAGATAAACTGTCTCAAGAGAGACAAAACTTAGTTCCAAAAGAAACTGTCTCGAGAGAGACGAAAATTTGTTTAAAGGAAAACAGATTCAAAAATTTTGTTTCAAGGGAAACTGTCTCAAGAGAGACAAAATTTGATTCAAGGGAAACTGTCTCAAGAGAGACAAAATCTAGTTCCAAAAGAAATTGTCTCAAGGGAGACGAAATTTGTTTCAAGGAAAACAGATTCAAAGATTTATTTCAAGGGAAACTGTTTCAAGAGAGATAAAACTTAATTTCAAAAGAAACTGTCTCGAGAGAGACAAAATTTGTTTAAAGGAAAACAGATTTAAAGATTTTGTTTTAAGGGAAACTGTCTCAAGAGAGACAAAATTTGATCCAATGAAAACTGTCTCAATAGAGACAAAATTTGTTTTAAGAGAAAATGTCTCAAGAGAGAAAAAAATTGTTTTACAAGAAACTGTCTCAAGAGAGACAAAATTTGTTTTAAGAGAAAATGTCTCAAAAAGACAAAATTATTTTACGAGAAACTGTCTCAAGAGAGACAAAATTTGTTTTACGAGAAACTGTCTCAAGAGAGACAAAATTTGTTTTAAGAGAAACCGTCTCAAGAGAGACAAAACTTTTTTTGAGTAAATTAGTCTTGAGCGAGACGCCCTCGTTTCGAGAGAAACAATCCCAAAGGTGATCGATAATCTTCTTGTTCATGCATGTTAATGAAATCCTTTCAGAAGCTTTAATCGATGACTTAAGGAAGTTAAATCTATGGATGGCAAGTTTGTTATGACATTAAATCAGTTCATCGGGCATGATATCCTTCTTCGTGAAGTTGAAATTGACTCTAGCATGAATTTACAAAATTATGCACATATGCAATGTTATGGATGCAATACTCTTATGTATGCATAAAATGTATATGTGAAACATGTTGTTTTAGGGTTTGAAGAGAAATATCAATCTCTAGTTGCCAGTCTCGATGACCCTTGATGCTGGAATCTTGAATTTCTGATTCTTGATCTTGGATTCTTCAACATGCTAAACTCTAATATACAAAATATTGATCTGTGAAGGGGATAACTTCGTGAGCAATCTTCATTCTATCTCTGACTCAGTTTGTCTTCATTTTCACCAGGGTGTACTCTTGCAAACCTCAACCTAAGACAAATTATTTTCCTTGCTCCAACAAATTTTGGCCCAAAGTTTTGGCTTCTCTTGCCCCAGCTTCAATCTTGAGCTTCGGAGAGATATTCATTGATTTCCAAGACATGCTTCTAGAGAACTTATCTTTTTTGAAAATGTTTTTCTTCCTTTGAATTTTCAAAATTTTGAAAAATATCAAAAGGAGTTTTGAAAAATATTACCTCCTTCTAGGTTTCACAATTGAAGCAAGTCATAAAACAAGATTTTATATCAAAATAATCAAATTCTCTTTTAAGCTTTGATAGAATCTTTGACAAACATCAAGACCGAAAAGTTTGTTTAGAGGTGGGTTATTTAAATTAAGGTTTATTTCATCGATTCGGTCATCGCGAAGATCATTGCATGCCCCTCTTTCTTGATTTGACATTTTGATCGGAGGCGAACAAAATGACACAACTAGCATAATCAATGTCTAGACCTATTAGAACACTTCTGTTTCAGTTCTCTGAAATCTTCTATTTGTTCAAGTTTTGTAAGCTCCTCTAACAAAGGTAGTGCAGAAATTTCGGTCTAAAAATAAAATTCCTGAGTTCTCGTGTGTATTTGACTATAACATGTGTTCCTTAACTCCCTTAGTCCATTTTTACCGAAACTCTTTATTTAAATTTGCCATTAAATGGCTAGCTGGATCCATAAAGCCGGGGTGTTTTACCAATTGCTTTAAAGGGACAACTAATATGTAAATACCTTTATCAGGTTAGCTGAATCTTATCCATAAAGCCGGGGCATTTAACCAATTGCCTTAGAGGGACAGCTCAAGCTTTATTGTATAGTATAATCACCTTTATCAGGCTAGCTGAATATTATCCATAAAGTCGGGGTGTTTAACCAATTGCTCTATAGGGACAACTCAAGCTTTATTGTATATAAATAATATTATAATGTGGGTATATGGGTCCAATTTCTTAAGTTTGTTAAGAAGAACCTGTTATAGTCTAGGTTTTTTAAAGGTTAGAAAATCCCATCGTTAGAGTTCAATTCCCAAGCAACTGACCTAAACTAGATTCACATACTTGACCATTCCATCTGAGAATATCATGATCATCATCGAACGTCTTGAACAAAAGTATAAATTAGTTTTGCAATCTCATGTGCTAGTTGCCCCATTCTGTTCGCTCCTAACACATATTTGAAAACCTTTGATGGACTTTTCATGAGAAGAGAAAACTAGCTCGGTCCCTGTAGAGAGAGCATGTAGTCTAATGTATCTTTTAAATTAGGACCAAGGGGTCTTTGTTTTGAAGGGTTCAATCTTGTCATTTGTCAAAGATTTACAACCTCAATTATTAAAAAGCTTTTAATTCAGGTGATATTCAAGGAATTTCAAGTTGTAAATTTGGTTCAACATTCAACATAAATTCATTTAAATATCCAAAAAGAGTTCAAAAATAAGTTCCAAATACGAGAAAATTCAAAAAAACAATTTCAAACAAGATGCCATGAAATGGAATAAGGCCTCATTTGGGTGCCCTACTAGTTTGATTAGGGCTTTCATCTGTGCTGGCTCCCCACTCCTCACCGGCGGGGCTCTTTTGATGTACCCTCAGACACATCAATTTCTGCCTCTTCCGGGTCATTTTCCAGGGAAAATCCCACTTCTTTGTGATTTATCAGTATTTCCTTTCCTAGTTGCTGGAAATTGGGCCCAAATTATATCCAAAACGATTTTCCTCGGTGGTGATAGTTTTGGTTGAATCCTGAACACATATCGCAGCTGTGATTGGCGTAATATTCATCAATCCTCCTGAGTTGCCTAGAATCCCTCTTACTTTCAGGAAATCTGATATAGGTGTTGAAGCTACGCCTGTTCCACTTATTCTTAAACCCACGGGCCAATCTCGGATTACATTAACGAAAGCCTCATGTTTGGATGTTCTTCGCAGGCATTCTCCATTAAATTGACAACTTCCGAGTTTTGGACCTTCATCTCTACCTTGCACTTATGGATTGCTTATTCTAAAGGATCCTCAAAGTTTCCAGGAACCTTAGCTGAACAAGCTGGGGTTCCATCCTGGTTTACCCAAGGAATCTCCTTGTAGGTTAATTTCTTATTCGGGGGCCACTGTGGCTGGATATATCCCGGTGTAATCAATCCGGCTGTGAGCATTTCTGAACGTAATTTTTCAAGTGAAAAGTGGAAAGGAGGAAACTGAAAACCCTGCACTTTGTTTTTCTCCTCATTTAGTCCCCATGACAAGAGACTACTGGGTAATGACTTCATAGATAGAACTTGAGTGTCCTGTCTTGATGATTGAAAATGGGTATAACCTCTAATTATGAGAGGTTAAACATTCTTGGCTTTCTTGGTCAACATTCGATCATATTCTGTGACCCTCTTCTTTGAGTGAAACTTATCTCTCACAATGGAAAACTCATTTTCCATGGTTGGCCTAGGGGAACCTTCTATAACAACATTTGGTTTTTGGGGTGGACCTGAAATATCTGGCTCTTTAACAGGTCCTCTGGTTATTATCGTTTCAGCTTCAGCACCAGCATTCATAAGATCCACTAGTGGCTTCTCTCCATGGATCACAACACTTATCATATCCATTAACTTGGTCATATGTTCTCTGGATTCATCCTGAAATCTTCTTGTTTGATCAATCATCTCTCGTTGGGTTTTCATGAGTTTCTCTTGAATTTTATCGATCTTACTAACACGCGCTAGTATCTCATTCATCGTTGTGGATGTTCAAACACGCTTCAGGTAATCTTCAGTTCGCGTTCAAAGCTTGTTTGTTCCCTTTATGAGACATCTCTTGTTAGAAATGAAAAAACGGGAAAGAAAATAAAAATAATGCATAATATGCAAGAATGCATGATGCATGAAATGTTCAAGGCATTGATCCAAAAATGTGTTTGTTATTATAAATAACCCTTATTGGGGACAAAAACGTTTTATCTTTTAAGAGACAAAAATATCCTGACAGCTTCTAACATATTGACTAGTCTTCTGTTTTTGTCTGTCACCGATTGAATAACTTGTTGAACCGCTCCGACTTCTCTGGATGAACCGTGCAAATATTGAGTTACTTTTTGTACTAGCCCAAGAAGTCTCGAATGACTGCATCTCTGGCATTTATCTTTTGTTAAGCCTGATCCCAACGAATACATCATTGGAGTCCTCAATTGATAGGAACTATGTGAAGTTCATTTTTTTATTTCTTGAATTCGTCAGCAAGGGTCTCCAATTTCAGCTATTGTTTTGCCATTGTTGTCTTTGAAGGGACTCCCTTCATCTTGCCCCTGCAACTTCTGCCAGCCAATTCTTCAAAGATAGACTTTCATTGTGCTTGATGCAGACCCGGTTCATTCTGAGTCCTTTATAATGCAGCAGAGTGATACACTCTTCAATTGTGGGCACCACGTCTTCTGGATTGAATGCGACACATAGTCACCTTATAGAATGTCCTATATATTTTCATCTCTTATATTACAACCCCTTTGTCCATTAATGCAAATTATTTACGTTTAACGAACACATTTTTGGTGGATCAACACCTCTTTCGAATGATGCAAATGATTAAAATAAACACGAAAGTAAAAAGTTAATAAAATAAGAAAAATAGTAATGAAAGAAAAAGGTAAAAAGAAAAAAGGCAAACAACATGGTTAGGGTAAAAATATCCTAGGTTTTGGAATGTGGTTTCGGGTAGGCTCTAATTCTCCATGGTCTCCCGGTTTAGGTTCTAAAAACAGTACCCGAGTTCTCCTTGCCGGTGCCCCCTTGGGCTTGCCAGACCCTTAGTCCTAAACCCATCACAGGCTTGTGTAGACTAAGTTAAACTCGAGAGGACACATTCCCTTATGCCCATACGGAGAATAAATTCACACGAAGGCATAAGGTATATAAATCCCGAAGATTACTTGCTAGGCTCATACGGTGAATAAATTCACACGAAGGCGTCGCTTTCACCCCTACTTAAAAATGGGTTCAGAGCTCGGGTTTAGATCCTTAAGTGAAAAACGAGTTTAGAATGTTGAAATCATTAGAAAATGGTTAGTACAACTATTTACTCGAAAATATAATCAAAAGTAAGCAATAAGGACCGAAATGTTACATTAAAATTTAAACTTACCCTTTTCGTTAAAAAGACAACTGGAAATTACCTTAGCGTGACTCACTTACCTGTGTCCCCAGCGGAGTCGCCAAGCTATCGGAACCGTCTTTCGGTTGGGCCCGGAATTGGGCTTCGACTTGGATTAAACGAATTGGAGTCACCACCGATCTTTTATTTTAGAATAAATAGGTAGATTGAATACCTTATTTTTTACCTGATCTGTGTCTTACCAAAGATGTGTCGGATTCGGAAGTCGGTTACAGTCAAGGAAGGGTTAGCACCCTTTAACTGCTCTTTCGGTATTATGTAATTTCCAGTTGTCTTAAATTAAGAAAATTGTAATTTTAAATTAAAAGGTAAAATAACAATCCTAAATTATTTACCTTTGATTGGTTTAAAAGTGTACCCTCAAAAAGATAGAAATGTAGTGAAATCCATAATCGAATTAAGATGCAAACATGAAATAATAATAAAACAAGGAAAAAGAAAGAAAGAAAAAATAATAATAAAATAAGTAAAACATAAAAAACAAATAAATTGTTAGTAAAAATAAAGCAAAACACTTAAGGAAAAAATAAATAAATAAAATCAAGAGATAAAAAGAAAAAAATAAAAAAATAAAAAATAAGAAAAAAACAAATACAAATGGTATATATATTATGGTATATAAATAAAAATATAAATAATATATAATAATAATTCACGTATGTACATAAAAATAAAATATTAAAGGGGAAAAAATAAAATAGAAACAAAAACCCAGAAAATAATATAAAAGGAAAATACAAAATATATAAATATTATAATGTAATATTAAATAAAAATGAAAATAGAAAAGTAAAACTAAAATTAAAAAAGGACTAAATCGTAAAAAAGGATAAAACAAGTGACAAATTAAAAGAGAATCTGGTTCACAAATTGATTTTAAGGTCAAAATAGAAGCTTTCAAAGTTAGAGGGTCCAAAAGCGAAGTTTACCCTTTTTAAAGGTAAAACATGCGATCCTCGACCACTAGGTCGGGTCGTGCGGGTCGTATGGGTCAGGTATAAAACCCAAAACCTTTTTTTATTTTCTCATTTCTATCTTCTCGTCCGAAAGAGCCCCTCCCCATCATTCAAATTCTCTCGGCTATTCATCAGCCAGGAAGAATAGCCACCGCTGATTCCAGATTCCGGTGACTCCGCCGCCTCGCCACCGCCACCGTTCATCGGCGGTAATTTTTTTTTAAAACTTTCGAAGGCTTTTTAAATACATATTCCAAAAATCAAAACGATTTTCATAAAAAAAACATGCCCCGGGGACTAGATCTACGAATGAAGATCCCAACCAACCCTTCCGTTCATCGGCCAAAACCTTGTTTTTTTTATTTTTTGAGCAAATCGTAGAAGAATACTAACATGCAAAGCGAAAGACCAACAAATAAGGTAAAAATGATACCTTTATTTCTTTTCGAACTGTGTACAATAGCTCCGATTTGCTTTCTTTTTTTCCGAGTATTTTTGTGCCTAATCCTTATGTAAAACTCTTCGTACCATGGGGTATTGATTACATGAATTTATAGTAGACCTAACTCCTATTTTTAGGAGTTTTATTTCGATTAAAATACTAATACTAGTTGTTGTGCTCGTTGGTGATATGTGCGCCGAAGAACTCGGGTTGTTGGAGTTTCATAGGTTCACGTCTGTTGGAGGCCGAGAGAATCGGCGTGAAACACGGTTGTGTGGCGAGGAGTCCTCGGCTGGGCAGATTTCCCTCATTGCGGCGCTGGATGAGAATGGAAAGCTAGGGTTTCAAACCCTAGCATGGTGGGCTACTGTACTGGGTTTGGTGTGCTCCTGGGCTTGGTCCACTGTAGGGCCGTTTTTTTACTTGTGTGTAACGCGTCTGTAAATAAAAGAAGGGAGGACATGTAAATAATATATATATATATATATAACATATAAATTATGTAATATATAAATATTTATGTAGGGACAAAATATAGTGTCTACATCTATCATTTGGTATAATTATTTCATAGTTTTCTCGATTGGATCATTGAGTTGGTTGTTAGGGTGGATAAAAAACAAGTTGGAGTTTTGTGATTTAAGGATGAATTTTTATGTTAATGGTGTTATAGAGTTGTTTTCAAGTTGTAGGATGATTGGAATCAATTGGAAATGCATAGAAAAAGATTTGGCCATAACCTAGGGTTTATGGAAAGGTTTAATTTGAGCTATTTTGATAGGAATTTGATTAAGGTTGCATGGGAATATGGTTTAGATCTTGTATTCATACTCGAAACAAGTTGGAAATCATTAAATTACATCATTAGGTTATTCGGCTTGGGTGAAGAAAATTAGGAAAAATTTTACAAAAATTTTCTATTGTTTAGAATTGATACTAGAATGATTTTACATGCTTTGGAAAGTTATTTGGACCAATTTGGAAATTGGTGAAAGTATAAGAACCATTTCATAGACTTTGGAAAATTTTGAGGGAATGAGTACAATTGTTTAAATGATGGAGTAATACGCTGAAATCTAATATTTGAGTGCTAATTTAAAAATTGGATGTCAGCTTGGATCAATTTATAAGTTGAATAAAGTTTGGGACCAAATTTCAAATTATAGGAAGTTTGGGTTTAGATTGGAATTTGGTATAAGCTGATGAGCATGTTTCGAATATTGGAATATTTGATTTTATAAGGTGATATATTTGACTTTGAAATCAAGTGTCAAAAAGGTTATTTTACATAAATTACAAATGTCGAGATGAATTCTAAGGGAATTCACTTTAGGGTTAAGTTATGGAATTGAAATTAAGTTTGAAGGTTATTGGATGAATATGAACATTGAAGGACTAGAAGTGTTATTTTAGAATGTTAAAGTCAATAGTTATGTTGAGAAGTATATTAGCATCTAATAAATTTTTATAATTTAAGTTACTACATTTTACCTATGTTAGTATGTATCTAACATATGTTTTGAAATGTATGTGTGTTGGGAACCAAAGGCCAAGGACAAAGTACCCAAGTAAGGATATCGAAGCAAAGGTATGTTGGTGAGGCATAGGTGAGTGCATTTTATTTATTTTATTTATATGAAATGAGGAAGACTTGTGATAATTCAACATCTGATGTATTCAAAAGAAAGTGAATATGAATTTTATTATGAAATATTTTTCTAAAATGATTTAAGAATGATTTCGGGCATGAACTGCCCAATTTCACTAATTTTTGTTATTGTTATATGTGAAATGCAAATTGGAATCTGATTTTGATTTTTAAGCACATTGTATGTGCAATGAGTGCTAGTGGTACGATTGGCATGTTATGAGGTTGAGTGATTATGTATCTGATACATTTATGTACATATGTCTAGCATTATATGTGCTTTCTAGGCTTCACGATGTCTTGACATTATTAGTTGCCATTATATGATTTCTGTTTTCAATGTAGTGATGATGTGTTCTACAGTACCTATATTTATGTCTAGCACCAAAGGTGCATTCCGTTCTGGTAGTTACGACTGCATGTTGTGCACACACTCGTTCTGACTCATGTACCTTGCATTCTCAGTTGTGTACATTGGGCTATCTGTTTAAATGATATGAAATATACATGATTAATTAATTCATTGAAAATAAATCTTTCTTTGAATATTTTGATATGTGAATATGGATTTATATTTTGAATGACTTTTTCAGATTTCTGGTGAAAAAAAAAAGAATTATTCAGTTATTATATTCTTATATTTTTATAAGAAATTTTCTATAAGAAATGTATTTTCAACTTTTTATGTCGATATGATTTATCTATTTAGATTATGCCTCACTAAGTTGTTACTTAGCGTATGAATATTTCATGCGTAGGTGAAGAAAAAGATAAGTCAGTGGAGTAGGGAGCATAGAGAGCATCACTTTTTGTGGATCACACCTGCTTCCAGTATTAGTACGGTATTTACCGATTTTGACTTAGCTAGTTGGCATGTATATTAATAAGTGTTTTGTTGCTATGATATATTAGTTTCATATGTATTATATAAATTTAGCTTAAGTATGTATATTATTAGATATAGTTAATATTTTGCATAAATAGTAATTATTAATTATAGTTATAACGCCTTTGAAATGAATTTTTACATAGGCAGTTTCATTTTAGATATGATTCAGTGTTGAACTACAAAATTTCTACCTGAGATCGGATATAATTTTTTAGGTCAAAATATTAAATTTTATGTTACGCGATTAAGTCAGTTTGCTGAAAAAGGGAATAGTTGTACAAGTTTCAGAAAGATTCAAATTTTAACCCGATTTGTTTAGTAAGTGTTTAAAAGCTAATGTGACATCTTTAACTTGTAATTGAGTACGTTTACGAATTAAGGGTGTTAAACGGATTATCATTTTACAAACCGTGAAAGGTCAACAGAAGATAGATAAAACCTATCTTTAATTCGAATAGCGCCAATTTGACAAGTGTCAAATTTGCCAAATAAATAAATAATCTAATTTCAAATAAATAATGGAAATAATATAGTGAAGTAGAGGTTGAACCACAAGAACTAAGGAAGCCTGATAAATATGCTTGTTTCATTCCTTCAGTTTTAACTGTAAAGGTAAAAGTGGGGATTTAGAATTGATATAAATAAAAAGAGGAATAAAAATAAAGTAAATTGAAATGATTAAAATAATGAAAGAATTCAATGTGATTGATTTAGTTTTAGGCTTTACTTAGCTTTAATTTTGATCGATCATCAAAATAGAATTTTCCCTCATTGATATACGCTGGTTACAATCAATAGAGCCCAACTCCTGTAGCGAACTCTTCTCTACGACTAATTGAAATTTCTAAGTCTATCTTTGAAATACAGTCCTTCTTGGTTTAACAACGTCTAACATCGTTAGATCTAAAATAGTTTTAAGTCCTGGAAAAACTTGATTCGAGTTATAGTGTCTCACCAAAAATCAAACTCAATCTTAATTCCACTTAGCATATCGCTACTAATTTTGTTCATAAGAAGTCGAATTATGACCAATCGATCCGACTTCCAAAGTTCAAGCAAAAATAGTATTCAAATGAACGTGTACATTTTGAGTTGAAGATGTAGTAACTTTTAAGGAAATGATCGATTGTTACTCACAGTTTCCAAAAAAATTGAAGAATAAAATCTGAACGTATGAAGAATAAGACGCAATTCTCACAATTAGAATTGAGCTTCGCAAAAACATTTGGCTAAGTGGAAGTTTAGCGAAGCATGGATTATATCATTCTTGACATTTTGGTATGGAAAATAAATGAGAAAAGTAAAAATATATATATTTCTATTAAAAAGAACCAAGAAAAAATAATTTCTAATCTATGTTCAAAGCTTGAACCTTAGGGGTACTTAGACCTAAATATCCCTAAAAGATAAAGATAAATATAAAAATACTCAAAATAAAATCTTATGCTTTATCTTCCAAACCCCCAATTATCTCAAATAATTATCTTTCAAATAATTTCAAAAATTTAATCTTCAAAATAATATTCGTCCATCTTCTAGAAGATGATGACTGGATCATCGAAGTATGGCACGTCAAAAAATATTATGTCCCAAATCATGCTCATTACTACAACCATGACTCCCAGAAAAATTTTAGATTCTACAATTTCACTGTTGGTTTTAACTGATTGAATTTTTATAAGAAAATAAGCCAAAATAAAAATAAATTCGTAATATCCCAGGAAAACGAGGAGTAAATAACAATAAATGTATGTTATATTTAACGCTCACCATTGATTGGCAAAGGAGAAGCCTTAAAACAGAACAACCATGAAGCAACCCAAACTACACAGTGGAACCTGCGTATTAGGTAAAATGAATATAAATAATGAACATAATCATAGATTGATTATACAACAGTAATAAGATCAATTCTAAGCAACGGAAGATTAATATAAGGTTAAAAACGACGCAACTGAAAATTTAAAAAGGAATTTAACAAAAAAAAGGTTTAACGGCACCAGAAATGTTAATCTATATGTAATATATTAAATTGTAACCATTTTAAAATAACTTAAAATGGTGTAACCATGAAACATATCTTACAAGTTAAAAGTGGAACACAAAATGTTATAAAAAGGAACCGGAAAAGTTATCAATGTAGTAACATAACTTGTTAAACTAAAATGTTATATAGAGTAAGAAAATGAGTTATAAACTGCAAATATTATGAATACTATTAACATCTTATGTTGTGCCTAAAATGTTAATAGAGTTTAAGCTGGTGGAACCTTATATTTACCCACGATAAAAAAATAAGTTAAAAGCTGAAGATGTTATGAATGTATATAAAAATATGGTTGTGCCTAAAAATGTATGGCTCACTAAAAAATAGTTTGTGATCTGAAATATTAATATTTTTATTAATAAAATAGGTTATGCCCAAAAATATCATGGTTGACTCAAAAATAGGTTACTATTTGGAATGTTAATATTTTTTTAATAAAATAGGTTACACCCAAGAATATAATAATTCACTAAGAAATAAGTTTTAATCTGAAATGTTAATATTTTTATTAATAAAATGGGTTGAGCCTAAAATGTTATTAGAGTTTATTAATAAAATGTCATGGTTCCTATGAAAAATATTGTGATATGAAATGTTAATATTTTTATTAATAAAATGGGTTGTACATATGTTAATATTTTATTATAAAAAAATTGAAAGTATGAATACTTTTCTATAAGTATCAATAATTTTGAATTTAAAAAAATAAAAAATGAGAATGTTGCAAAGTATCGATACATTTAAATTCAAAAGTTGAAATATCATTTTTTATTTTTTTAAACTTCAAAAGTATTGGTATTTTTTCACAAGTAAATAAAGACCTTAAAACTTACTCTTAAAAACAAAAACAGCCTTTAAATAAAAGATAAATTGATCTCAACCATTAATCCAAAATATAAAATAGAAAATAGAAATAGAATAACTAAAAAAAAGTAAAGTACCCAAATATGTCATTTATTATAGAATATTGTTTTGTTAAGTACTTCAATTATTAAAAATTACAAAATAATCTCTAAATTATATGTTATTATTTTGTTGAGTCTTCTAATTTTTAAAACTTACAAAATTATCTTTCGACAATTTATATGTTTGAAACTCACCATCTTTCGTTAAAAATATAATAGTTTAAACTAAACGTTAACTTATTAATTGAGATACAATAATCATTTGATATTTGATTTTATCAAATCACACTAATAAGTTAAGGAATAACATATATTATCATTATTTTATAACTTTTTAATAATTAATCATTTACAAAACAATGCTTTCTCGCTAGTAAGACGGCCCCCTCTTCTTTCAAAAGAATACAACTACTCTTCTTCCAAACCTTTAAACCCTTCGAAAAAAGTACAACCACTCTTCTTCCAAACTTTTAAATCCTATGAAAAAAAAATACACAGAAACGATGTTCCTTTTTGGTTCTTTGACGTCAGCCCAAGCTTCACAACACTATTAAGCCGTTGAACTCTCTAGTAATAATATCTCGTATTTTCTTTCAAACCCATTTCGTTCAGTTTCCAGAACTATGAAATTATCTTCTTTATCTATGTGTGTTATTGCATTATTTCCATTCTTGTTTTTTCTATAATGGGTACTTACATTTTTACAGGAAGATGATTTTTTTGTATGGTTTTCGTAAGAGTTTTTATTTTTGAAGAAACAAATGAGGGGCATTTCTTAGCTGTTTACATATAGTTGTTGTTTGTAGACTTTAGTTTAGGGAAACAAAAAAAAAAAAAAATAGAAATGAAAATGAAGGAAAGATCGGAGATTTCTCTCACTTAACCAAGAGTCACCTAAAAAATCTATTTTTTCACCACCTTACTCTACGGTTTGTTACTTAATTTACTCTCTTACTAATGACTTATTCTTTTCTTTTCTTTTTTCCTTTCACTTTTCTGTTTTCTGTGGGCCTTTTCTTTCCTTCTCTCATTTCTCATTCTGTTTCTTTCAGGGGAATAATAAGTTATAAGTTTATATTTGCTTCTGATTCTCCTGTGTATATCACATGAGAACGTTATTACAAATCCTTATCTTTCTGTCTCTCTACATACACCATTGAGTTCATTGGTACACTCTTCCGCTGATTGAGCCTGATTCTCCACTGCACATTGTTGTATTGTTAAAATGTTATGATTGTTTTATTGATTTCTTTTCCATTTTTGTTGATGTTGATAGAAAAAAGGGGAGATAGGAGTCAAGGGTGGAATATATGTCTTTCAATCAATCGAGGTTTGAAAAAAGCGAGCATCAGTATCGGAAATCTAGGCGATCAAAAAATTTTAATCAGCAGCGGACCTCCACAGGCCATTGCAATAAGGGTGCTGGAGGCGTGCCTGCCCCTTCACCATCACTTTCTTCGTCGTCTTCCAATCGAAGGTAAATGCTTAATGGTTTGCTATGTTGTTTTTCATTTCATTTTGATAGCAGTTTATATAGGGTTTTCACAGGATTAGAGTTTTCTATTGCAACTTTTATTGATTGAGGATTCATTTATTTTCGGTTGGGTGGTAATGACATGATAGTTTTAAGAAGACTAACAATGCACAAGGAGCGCAATCTCAGGCAACTTCACCCGGTGTAAATTCTAGTAACGTACAAAATGGTGCACATGTACATCCCCAGTTACAGGGTATGATCCGAAAGAATTTAAGCTTGTCTGAATTTATAGATTATAGTTGAAGAAAATTGGATTATATTGATGTTATTTGCATTCATTTTCATTTTCTTTTATAGGAGCATCTGATAAAACGATTGCAAGCAGTACAGCCAATCCAGTTGAATCAGTCACCACTCAGAGAAGCACCCGAGCAGTTCCAAAGGCTCCAACTTCTCAACTGACCACCGTGAATTCTGATGGTAGCCCCATGACTCCCACAAAGGGTATGTTTGTATGTTGCCTGGTGGGTTAAGCTTATAGGATCAAAGTTGTTGGAATTATAGGGAACATGGGGTACTTCATTTTACTTGTAGTTACAATGATGTGTAATGTATTGGTTGTTTGTTTGTTTACATAATAGCATTCCTAGCTTAATCTGATGTAACTAATTATATGTATATATATTTTCATTTATGATGATTAGCATCAGGAGATGCATCAAAAGTGTTCTCTCTACAGTTTGGATCCATAAGTCCTGGTTTCATGAATGGGATGCAGGTACCTCACTTTTCTCATGTTGGTGTTCCATCTTTTCACATTCAAAACATTGTATCTTACAGCAGATGTCCCCGTTTGCATCAGATATCGGTTAGAACTAGTTCAGCTCCCCCAAATTTGGATGAGCAGAAACGTGACCAGGTTTGTTTGTCATCGTAAACTGTAAATTGTTTACCGATGTTTTTGCACCTCATCTTTCATATGTTTCTCTCACCCCTTTAAAAAAAAAAGTTTAAAGGATACAGAGGTTAGTGGATCTGGTGCATTGGTTGTCTTCTTCATGTATTTCAATTTTCAAGAACCATAATATCACATTGCTTAAAACTACAGATGATTTTCACTAATCACCGTGGTTATCTTTAACGATTTTAACCAATAGAAAACCTTGCAATACAAGTGACATGTTTGTTCCCATATTAAGTGTTGGTCTCATGTTTTTAATTGATAGTCTTGTAATTTTGGGAATTCACTATTGAATGGCATTTTAACCTGCAGGCATGCCATGATTCCTCTTTTAGATATGTACCGGATGTTCCCACTCCTGTTCCTAAGCAGCAGCAACCAAAGAGAATTCTCCAACCATCCAATCGAATCTTGGGGAGGCCCAGGAATTGCCCAAGGTCAAAAAAGATGCACAAGCCTCTGTGGCATCCCCCACAAACCAGACACAGAAGCCATCTCTTCTTAGTGTGCCCATGAATCCTATGCAGAGGCCATTTCACCACCAGCCGCAGGTTTCCATGCAGTTTGGGATGCCTAGTCCTCCGATTCAATCTCCTACTTCAATGCAAATGCCAATTCATATACCTTTACCTATGGAAAATGCATCTCAGGTTCAGCAACAAGTCTTTGTTCCAGGCCTTCAGGCTCATCAATTGTCACCTCAGGGAATGATGCATCAGGGTCAGGGCTTGGGTTTCTCGCCACCTATAGGTGGCCAGCTTCCACCCCATTTGGGAAGCTTGGGAATGGGTATTGCCCCTCAGTATCCTCAACAGCAGGGAGGGAAGTTTGGTGTTCCACGTAAAACTACCCCTGTCAAGATTACTCATCCTGATACTCATGAAGAATTAAGGCTTGATAAACGGACAGGTGCCCATGCAGATGGTGGGGCATCAGGTCCCAGGACTCATCCTAATGTGCCATCTCAATCTCAGCCAATTCCATCCTTTGCTGCTCATTCGGTCAACTATTTTTCCAATTCAATGTTTTTTTTCCGCCACCAAGTTCTCTTCCATTTTCCAATAGCCTGATAGCAGCTAATACACAAGGGCCGAGATTTAACTATCCTATTAGCCAGGGTCATGAGAACATTTCTTTCGTGAACTCAGCAGCAGCCCATTATGGTTCAGTGCCAGGTAATAAATTTGTATATGTTGCACATGGCACTTCAGAATCAAATAATATGGAGCATACAAATGATGCACATACTATTTTATCCGCTGTTCCATTAGGTTTGGTACAGGTTTCTGTTAAGCCAACCACTGTTTCTGTTGGAGAAAAGGTTGTGGATTCCCCGTTGTCAAGTAGCTTTCCTGCATTTGAAAAGGTTAGGTCCCTCAAACCTTCAATTCCAGCTAGTGAGGTTAGCTCATCACAGGCTCAAACAGATTTGGATGCCTGTCAGGGGAGCTCTGTACAGCAGCCAAAACCTGGAACTGAATCTTTAACATCCAAGTCATATTCAGATGCAGCTAAACAACCTTGGGTATTTCCAACAACAAAGTTGGATGAAAGCCCGCCCTTTAGTTCCATTTTCCCTGCTCCAGCTGCCACATCTGAGAAGTCTATGGCAGTTGTTGTTAGTAATGACAGCAAGAAGGATAGTTTGAGTGATTTCAACTCTACAAAAGATAATCAGATGAAAGCCAATCAGGTATTTTTCTTGCTATTGTTTTCTAACATGTGTTTCGTTTGCATATATTTAACTTCTATTTCTCACATTGTTGGACAGTCTACATCAGCATCCAGCTTGGCATCCCACACTGCCGAACATGGTATGCCTTCAGGCTGTGCAGTTTCTAAAACAATAGAGGCTAAGACAGCTCTAACATCATCAGTAGTTACTGATGTTTTATCACAACATACCATGGAATTACCAGCAGTTAACAATGCTTCACCTCCTTCCTTAGAGCCGAAGGCAGACAGCAAGAGTGAAGGTTTAAACTTAGTTTCATCTGATGTTTCTGGTACTGGTAGTAATATTGATAGCTTTGACATGGTTCGACATGCGAAGACAGATGGTTCTTCAACGCTGGATGAACAGAAACATGAAATTAGTGTAATTAAGGGTGAAGAAGGAAAAAAATTACTTGAAGAGCAATTAACAGACGATGCTACTCTTGAGATTCCTTCACATTCGGTTACCCTGAATTCTAAGGAACTTAATTCTAATAAGGGATCTGCCTCAAAGGCAATAGCTACCAGCAATGTACCTGCCTCAGGAACCTCAAAAATGAGAGAGTCCCTGATAGCAGGGATGGCTCTCCCTCTAGAGTTGCTGGCACTACAGATGTTGAAGGTTCTCACATTGGTTATACCATTGCTTCTGATGCTTCTTTAAGTGCAGCTGGTAGCAGTGAAATAACTGTTTCTAATTCTGTTGCATCTGATAAACAGTTTGATACCATCCTAGCTCTTGATCCCTCAGAATCACTTCAAATATGAAAGGGAAGGTGTTCAGGTGCCTAGTTCAAAAGAGAGATCTGTGCTAGATATCGGTAGGAAAAGGACTAATACAACTAGAGGGAAGAAGAAAAGAAAAGAAATTCTTCAGAAAGCAGATGCTGCTGGAACAACTTCTGATCTCTATATGGCATATAAAGGCCCTGAGGAAAAGAAAGAGACAGTAACAAGTGCGGAAAGCAATTTTGTTGGTCAGAATTTGAAGCAGGCATCTCATGAGACCCCTCACTTTGATGCCATGGAAGTGAGAAGATTGCACAGAATAAAGCTGAACCAGATGATTGGGAAGATGCTGCTAACATCTCTACAGCAAAATTAGGAACTTCAGATAATGGTGAAAGGGCCCGTGGAGGGCTTGTAAATCATGAGAAAGTTGGAAGTAAAAATATAGCAAAGAAGTATTCCAGAGATTTCCTTCTCAAGTTTTCAGAAAAGTGTACTGATCTTCCCCCTGGATTTGAGATTGCTTCTGATATTGTAGATTCCTTGATGGTTACCAATGCCAATGCTTCTCACTTTGTTGATCGTGATTCATACAGTGGTAGTGGAAGAATTATGAATAGACAATTTAGTGGATCTCGACAAGATTGTCATGCTAGTGGAATGGTCGATGATGACAGATGGATTAGACAACATGGTTCTTTTGGCCCTGGAAGGGATTTGCGTGTCGATCTTGGTTATGCTGTTGCAGGTTTTCGGCCTGGTCAAGGAGGTAACTTTGGTGTTCTTAGGCACCCACGTGGACAAGCACCTCTGGTATATGTTGGAGGGATCCTTGCTGGCCCAATGCAACCTATGGGTCCACAAGGAGGAATGCCACGCAATAATCTTGATTCAGACAGATGGGAAGCGGACTGCTAACTATCAGCAAAAAGGGTTTATTCCTTCTCCACAAACTCCTTTGCAGATGATGCACAAAACTGAAAGAAAGTATGAAGTGGGTAAAGTGGCTGGTGAGGAAGAATCCAAGCAAAGACAACTGAAAGCCATTTTGAACAAACTAACTCCACAAAACTTTGAGAAACTCTTTGAGCAAGTAAAAACAGTAAACATTGACAATGCAGCTACACTCGGTCGTGTTATCTCACAAATTTTTGACAAAGCTCTGATGGAGCCTACTTTCTGTGAAATGTATGCAGATTTCTGTTATCATCTGGCAGGAGTGTTACCTGATTTTAGTGAAAAGAATGAAAAGATAACTTTCAAGAGATTGCTACTGAACAAGTGCCAAGAAGAATTTGAGAGAGGAGAAAGAGAGCAAGAAGAAGCAAATAAAGTTGAGCAAGAGGGTGAGGCTAAGCAATCTGAAGAGGGACGAGAGAAGAGAATCAAGGCACGAAGACGAATGTTAGGTAACATTAGACTTATTGGGAATTGTACAAGAGAAAAATGTTAACTGAGAGAATAATGCATGAATGCATCAAGAAATTACTTGGTGAGTATGAGAATCCTGATGAGGAGGATGTTGAGGCTTTGTGCAAACTAATGAGTACGATTGGAGAAATGATTGATCATCCAAAAGCAAAGGTACATATGGATGCTTATTTTGACAGGATGGCAAAGTTGTCGAACAATATGAAACTGTCTTCTAGGGTTAGATTCGTGTTGAAGGATTCCATTGATCTGAGAAAGAATAGTTGGCAACAGAGGAGGAAAGTTTGAAGGACCTAAAAAAATTGAGGAAGTGCACCGAGATGCTGCACAAGAGCGACAAGCACAAACCAGCAGGCTTGCTCGTTGTCCTGGCATCAATGCTGCTGCAAGAAGAGCACCCATGGATTTTGGTCCACGAGGGTCTATGTTATCTTCCCCTGGTTTTCAGATGGGTAATTATAGAGCGATGCCAACTCAAGCCCGTGGTTCTGGTGCTCATGATTCTCGCATGGATGATAGACAGTATTTTGAGGCTAGGACTTTGTCGGTTCCTTTGCCTCAAAGACCAATGGGTGATGATTCCATTACTTTGGGTCCCAGGGAGGTCTTGCGAGAGGGATGTCATTTAGGGACCATCAGGAATATCCAGTACTCCCTTAGCTGATGCTTCTCCAGCTTCAGGAGATTCTAGAAGAGTGACCACTGGTTTGAATGGTTTTAATTCTCAATCAGAGCGAGCTACTTATGGTTCTAGGGAGGATCGAATGCCAAGATATGGGACAGAGAGATCTGCAGTTCCTACTGCTTATGACTACTTGAATTCCCAGGAACGGGGCATGAATTTTGGTAACTGGGTCCTGATCACAGCTTTGATAGATCTACCGCTTCAGCTTCACGAGGCCAAAGACCCAGTTCAACTCAAAGTCTTCCTTCGGAAAAGTGCTGGTCTGTGGAGCACCTACGTGATATGTCTATGTCTACAATTAAAGAATTTACAGGTATCCCCTTGACCCCAAGTGTGATTTAGTGTTTTCCTTATTTAAACTTGGTGTTTTCCTTCAATATTCATGTAGAAAGTACAAACTAACATATACATTTGCAGAAGGATGTATATGTTCTCTACTTTTAGCACCTGTAGAATTGCATCGAAAAAGTTGGTTTACTGACGGTTAGCTTCAGTATCTGGTTTACTGACAGTTAGCTTCAGTATCTCCAATATCAATTTGTGAGATGGTAGTCTAATGTTCTGACTGAAATTAACATGCCCAAATTCTGTCTTGTCATGTTTTTACATTTAGAAGCAATTTTTTTTTAGAAAGTATGATTAAGATATTGATAATGCATAATTTGGGTAAGTAGTGCAATCCCGAATGGTAATCTTAGAGTTATATACATGTTTATACTGCTGTAATGCTGTCCATAATGAATTTACAGATTAGATATGATTACCTGGTTAAGCTCATCAAAGTGCTTAAAATTTTTCTCTTTTGAGTCTTACAGTGCTAGGGATGAGAAGGAAGTTGCTTTGTGCATCAAAGACTTGAATTCTCCAAGTTTCCACCCCTCAATGATTGCTCTGTTTGTAACGGACTCTTTCGAGAGAAAAGACGTGGGAACGAACTTGGCCAAGCTACTTGTGAATCTGACGAGGTCTCGTGATGGTGTGCTGAGCCAAGTTTCAACTTGTTAAAGGGTATGAGGACCAATCATTTGGTATCAACATTTGGCTTACAGGGTTGGTAATAATAACCATATGAATTTGTTTCCTGCTTCAGGTTTGAATATGTTTTCAGCACACTGGAGGATGCTGTTAATGATGCTCCAAAAGCTGCAGAATTTCTTGGTCAACTTATGGCCAAACTGATAATAGAAAATGTGGTATCCTTGAAAGATATTGGACTATTATATGATGGTGGAGAGGAGCCAGGGCGTCTTCGGGAAATCGGGCTTGCTGGGGACGTTCTTGGAAGCGCATTGGGAGTAATTAAAACAGAGAAAGGAGAAAGTGTGTTTAATGAAATTCGAGGGAACTGCAACTTGCGGTTGGAGGACTTTCGGCCACCAGATCCTTACAAATCAAGGTTATTAGAAACTTTTCTTTAGACGATGATAATAATAATAATTATGTTGATGGTTCTCAGTTTTGTATTTTTTGCTTAGAGAAGTTGAAAGTCTAGTGCTTCAGGGTTTTTACACACGGGAGATTTCTTCTTGGCCACGTTTTGATATTTTTATTGTTATTTCTTGGAAACGTTCAATTCAATTATGGAAGATCAAGTTTTTTAGCTTCAAAAGTTGATATTGTTACTTCCACCATTGTAGAAACCTTGGATTGAAGGCTATTCAACAAGACACCAACTTATAATTCTCGGAAGGAAGATGTTTAGTATTACTTTGAATATAACGTATAACTTTATACTATTAACTCAGAGACTGAGCCATAAAAGGGCCACTGAAACAATTTTACCCAAGGAAAGGCTTAATTATTATAAAATAATTTATCACACTATAAAAAAGAATTAGTATAAATAAAAATTTAAAATTAATAATAAATAAAATTAAACAAAATAATACATCTTCAAATAACGAATATTTCTTCTCTTTATTCTAATGCCAAATCCAAAATCTCAATGAACTTGGCTTAAAAGAATGATATTGTAAAACATCAAAGAGACAAGTTCAAAGTTTTGGTTGTTTTAACAAAGATTTTACCAATGTTTGTTCCAAACATGTCAATTAGTTGGCAGAATATATGCTGATTCCACATGCATCTGCATTATCATTTTCGCGCATATATCAACCTAGTTGCTTAGCATGAGGATGTTTGAGTTGAGTATGTATGGTGTGTTTGAAAGATCCATACTATACATTTTTTTTTATAGGAATGCCCTACTATACAATCAATCAAAGCACTCTTTTTTTTTTTTTGGAGGAATGGAATCTAAACTGATAAGTCGGAGAAACAGGGGTTTTCCTTAAATAATTGAACATGGGAATATTACCTGCCTCAACCCACCACCAAGTCCAGCAGATCTACCTCCTGTCAAACGCATGGTGACGAGGGATGTAACAGCACCACCAATAAGGTCACCACCACTACCTACACTTCGAATCGCTTGGCGCATTGCAGTGAGAATGCTCCCATATGTAGCCCCATGCCCCCTCTCAATGGCTTGGATGAAACAAAATGTCATGGCAATATATTGTCTTTGAAATCTAAAGTGCCAACAGAATTGAAGTTTCAAGACATGCAATCAGTTTTCAAGAATCTTACAGATGTATCAGCAGAGGTTTGATCATCATCACAACCACTGAAGGAGATTACTTCTCCACCACTTGTTCCCTTCCATAAACCCGATGCAGGACGATGATCCTCCCATACATACTGTCCAACCCTGGACAAAAACAACGCATCAACTTCTGGTCTTCAAAGTTATAAAACAGCATAGTTAACCACAAACTAAACCTCCAAAGGGTATGAAAAGTTTATGGGTCAACCCTAGACCATAATTAGGTCCTTTAAAGAACCTTTTTCTCTTCATCTACCATGCATAACACGGAACACTTTTCTTCCCGATATGCAAACTAAATTTATCTCTTTAGAATGGAGATTCTGTTTCTAACAAAATTAGAAGGGAATCTCGATTAAAAGTTAGGGTACATATGTAGACACTTATTTTCATCCGATGTCTTTATTATACTGTATAGCATAGTATATATAAATATATAATATAATTTATGAAAACTTGTTTTAAAAAAAACGTTTAATATATAGTTTTTAAAATAATTTTAAAAGCGTATAATATAGAGTTTTTCAAAATAGTTTGGAAAGCGTATAATATATAGTTTTTAAAAATAGTTTTGAAAATGTATAATATATAATTTTTAAAATGGTTTTGAAAACATATGGTATATAGTTTTTAAAATAGTTTGGAAAATGTATAATATATAGTTTTTAAAAAGTTTTGAAAACGTATAATATAGTTTTTAAAAACAGTTTTGAAAACATATATAATATAGTTTTCGAAATGGTTTTAAAAACGTATAATATACATTTTTTAAAGGATTTTGAAAACGTATAATATATATTTTAAAAACTTTTTTGAAAACATATAATATAATACTATATAGTTGTTATTATTACATATTATTTTTTATTTATTATTATTTATTTATTTATTATTTTTATTTTTATTTCGGTCAAGGTCTAGGTCCAGCAATCCAAGGGCCTAGCAGACCGGGTAGGTAGGTCTGACCCAGCTAACCAACCCGATGAGCCCAACAGAGATAGGGTTTCATATTAATCAGGAGTGCTGCACGAGAGGAAACATCGCACGCGTGGAGGCTACGCGCCAGTAACCAGCGGGATTTTCGGCCCAACAACCAACGACGCCGAACGGACTGAACCATCTCGAAAAATCGACAACACCCCAATATCCCGAGATATTCGACCACAATGACCAGTTACGGGGCTATAAAGCCTCTGGTCATACAACGAGAAGAACACAGAGAAACCCAAGCCAAATACCACAAACACAACACATTGGAAAACCCAAAAAATACCAACAGCAATCGAACACCACAAAAAATACCAAGAAAAATCCTAACAACTAACCAAGCAAAATACAAGCAAAAAAACGTTCGAATCAACACAAAAATCAAAGCCTTCATCAAAGGCCGCTAGGCAAAGAGAAGCACGGTCGTGATGGAAACCAAAGTCGCCGGAGCACGTCGAAAAGGTAAACTCAGGACCTTTTGGCGTAGATCTACGCCATTCGGGGTTGTTTTAGGAGGTTTGGGGGCTAGATCCACCTCGAGGTAACGTGGGCTTTCAAAAGGTGTTAGTTTGGTTTTTCCGACCGTTGGGAAGCGATGCGGGGCTAAAGCGGTGGTCGGTCATTCGGCCAAGTGGGAGAGTTGAGCATTTAAGAAAAGGGAGGGGATGTTTTGGTGAAATGATATAGAATGAAATTATTAAGGATTTTTGGCTGTTTATAAGGAGGACTCAAGTGTAAATACATGATTCTTAAATTATTTTCACAGTCCCTGAAAGTTTGATGCGTAATTCATTTGGTCACCTATTGCAAATTTATCCTCTTATTTTGAATTATTTCAATTTAATCAGTGATTATATTTGATACATTTTGCAATTTAGTCCCCTAACCTTTTAATCTTTTTTTAGCTCATCTTTAGCATCAATTTGATCCATAAATTTCAATTTGTTTCATTTTAATCCTTAAATTTTATTTATTTATCTTTTTTATTGTTTATTTTTTTAATTTCTTCTAACTTTAACATGTTTTTCATTCTTTTTATTATTATTTTTAAACATTGTTTCATAATTTTTCTTTTTCTTTCAAAATTCTCTTATTTTATTACTTTTTTCTTCATTTTTTCTTTTTTAATTTAGTTTTTAAATATGATATTATATTATATTTTTCTCTTTTAATATTTTTTATTTCTTTTTTTGTGTTATTTTCTCAATTAACTTTTTTTTCTTTTTTTTTTCTCCCTCTTTGATTTATCTAATATTTGTTTTTCAATCTAACATTTTTTACTGTTAGGGGCAGTTTTAATTGGTCAAAGGTAAGTAATTCAGATCCAATCTTTAAATTTTAATTTAACTTTTAATTTTTTGCAATTAAGACAATCGACATATTAAATTGGTACCGAAAGGGTAGTACAAGGGTGCTAATCCTTCTTTGATTGTAATCGACTCCCGAATCCTATATATTTCCGGTAAAACGCAGATCAGGTAAGATGGTAAATTAAGGTGTCTGATCAACCTAAATTTTTCTAAAAATGAATGATCGGTGGCGGCTCTAACTTATTTTATTTAAGTCGAAGCCTGATTTCGGGCCCACCCAAATAACGGTTACGACAACTTGGCGACTATGTTGGGGAAAGGTAAGTGAGTCAGGCCAAAATTAATTTTTGGTTGTTTTTTAAAGCAAAATTATAAGTTTGAATTTTAATTGTCTATTCGATCCTTATTATTTATCTTTGATTATTTTTTTAAATAAATAATTGTACTGATTTTTTAATGATTTCAGCTTTTCAAAATTCTCTCAGGCTCTATACCTGAGCGCTAAACCTTTTCGTAAGTGGATGTGAAGCGCCACCTTCGTGACAATTTATTCTCTGTACATGCCTAGCAAGTAACCTTCGGGATTCATATACCTTATGTTTCGTGTGAATTTATTCTACGTACAAACATAAGGAATGTGTCATCTCTCGAGTTTAACGTGGTCCAAACAAACTTGTAATGGGCTTTGGACTGAGGGTCTGGCAAGCCCAAGGGCACCAAGAATGAGAACTCGGGTACCTTTTTTAGAACCTAAACCGGGAGACTACAAGGAATTAGAGCCTACCCCGACACTCAATTTCAAAACCTAAGATGCTTGAGTTATTTCCTGTTTTATTTTTTGTTCAAAGTATGCGAACTAGAAATATATGCGGTTAGAACTTGCTCAAAATTAACATGCGTGATAGAGAAACATATGGGGTAGATATCGTGTGGGCTAGGAATCTTTATTTTAATTATTATTATTTTATCTTACTAACTTGTTTCCATGTTGTTTTCTTTTACTTTTTCCATTTGCATCATTTAAAGAAGTGTTGATCCACAAAAAGTGTTCGTTAAACATAAATAATTTGCATTAATGGATAAAGGGGTTGTAGTGCAAGAGGTGAAATACAGAGGTTCGTCTATGGTCAGAGAAAACCCAGAAGAAAAAGGGAGATAGACTGTAAGGTAACTACGTGTCAGAAATGTTGGTTATGCTTCTATCATCCTTAAACAAAACGGTGTTCAAGAGTTGCAGAGCATTTGGGACAGTTGGAAAAATGAAAAGAAACATAGATTCTGCCAGCGGTATAGTGATATCAGGCTTCTACTCTATGTCAAGATAGATGAGCCCCTAATTCGAGCTTTAGTGTAATTTTGGAATCTAGGGTACAACTGTTTTACATTCAATCAAGAAGACATGGTGCCCAAAATTGAAGAGTAGACTCCTTCACTACATTGTGAAGGACTCAGAATGGACCGGGTCTACACCAAGTACATCAAAAGTCATCCTTTCAAGAATGTGTAGGCAAAGGTTGCAGGGGTAGATGAAAAGTGGGTAACTGAACGGATTAATGCAAAGGTAAAGGAGAAGGAATTGCTTGGACCTATATCAAATAATTATTGAACAATCATCCATATGAATAGAAGGTGATTGACCTTTTCGCACTAAGTATCTACGGCTTGTTATCTTCCTAAAACTTTGGGATACATCGAGGTGGCTTTGGTGGAACTGTTTGAACAACTAGCTAAGCGAGTGAACCAACAATATTAGCTTAAACTTTTCATTCACTAAACTATTGCAGAAATACTAGGGGATGAAGATTTATCCCACAAACTTCTTTATGTTTGGATTCATACTTACTTCTGGAAGACTGATAGGATTTCTTACCGCCAATTCAACACCACTTACTCTTCTTTGGAGGAATTCCTTACACTAAAGTGGCAAGAAGGCATCCCGAAAGAAAAATGGGTAATGGTATTCACACACTTTCAAAATAAGGACATTGTTTGGAGAGCCCCCTAGTTGACCCATATGACATCATTTATCGATGTGGACTCAGGAATCATAATGTTATTTGGATTATGGGGATGAGTCAGCTATTCTCCGTTTTGGCACTTCGGCAGTATGGGGCACATCAGTTTATCCCAACTACACATGGAATATTTGGATCATATTCGCATACCATGAGGACAACTACAAAAAAAGGTCAAAGATTTAACTGAGTCATGGAAAAAGATATTCCATATGGATTTGTGGCTGCTAAAGACATGCTTACTCTAGATTATTTGGAATGGAGAGCTAAGAAGAATGACACCATTCCTGTACTAGATCATAAAGATACTCGGACCATGGAAGAGCATCTTAAACCAGTTCCCTTAGAGATAGCAAATAAAGACTTCAAATCTAAAAAAGATGAGCTTGAAACAAAGACTAAGGGATCTAGAGGCCAAAAGATTCCAATTGAAGTTAGATGATGATACTCAAAATGATCGAGTAGACAGGCTAGAAAAGGAATAAAAGAAATATGCTTTAAGTTGGAAGACTGAGAAAGGGGTATTAAGAGCAAGTTCAGAACAACTCTAGTCTGAAAAGATCTTCCGAATATAAAAAAGTGAAACCACCAGTCTGAAAATGAAGTTTGAAGGATAAGATGAAAAAGAGACACTAAAAAGAACAGATAAAGACTTCCTATAGACGTTGTTAGAAAGCTAACAACCAGAACAAACGATTGAGGACCAAGGTTATTAATCTGGAAAGGTCCCTCAAAGACAAAAAAAAACATGATGGCAAAAAGATAACTGAATTGGAGGCCATTGTTGACAAGTTCAAGAAGCATGCAAGTGAGCTTCACGTAGTTCCCTTTGATGGAGGACTTCAATGGTGTTTCGTTGGAGCAAGATCAGCAAAGGGTGAAATCCAGAGATATGTTATTCGAGACTTCTTAGAGAAAGTACAGAAAGGGAACATCACTTGCACAGTTTGGCGAGAGAAGCTGAAGTGGTCCAACAAGGTATTCAGCCGGTGACAGACGAAGGAAGAAGACTTGTCAACCTATTAGAAGCCGTTCGGGTCTAGACGATTTAATCATGATGTACATTTGAGTTGTTTTTATCTCTTAGAAATATCACTTTTGTCCCAATAAAGATTATTTATAATAACAAACACGTTTTTTGGATCAGTGCCTCAAAAATTTCATGCATAATGTATTTTTACATACTTTAATACTCGTTCAAAGAAGAGGAAAATGGAAGCTAAGATTGCTCAACTCGAAGAGAACATGTGAGGTTACAAAGGGAGCTTGAAGAAAAAATAAGTCAGAATAATCAAAGTACTCTGGAATCAATCACTAAAAGCCAGAGTCTTTGGTTGATAAAATCTTGCAAAGTTATCTGGCTTGAATCAGGCAAGTACTCATGGGGTAGGGACATCTGAAGGAGTAACTGTGCCACCTAACCCACAGATGGTTATCTCGCCAAGAATCTTACCAGGACTTCAAGGGGATCATCTACTGCAAAAGCACAAGCATCATCTGCTGTAAAGTACAGGCTTCTATATCCATCCTGAGAATAATCTAGACGACTACCATATAACGAATCTTGATGAAGAGGACAAGGCAAGAAAATGGAGGAAAAGATCAAGCAGTTAGAAGATCAGATGAAGACGGTTAAAGGGGATATCGACTATTATGGAGTTGATGCTTTGAAATTAAGCCTAGTCCTAGATTTGATTATTCATTAAAATTTAAAGTCTTAGACTTCGAAAAGTTTGATGGGAACAGTTTCCCTTCAGCTCACATTACCATGTTCTGTCGAAAGATGAGGATACGTAGGAATGACCAACTCCTAATTCACTACTTCAGAAGTGTTTCGCAGGTTCAGCTATCAGGTGGTACAATCAGCTGAACCACTACACATTCAAACATGGAAAGATCTCGCCAAGTCATTCTTGGAACAGACAAGCACGTAAACGACATTAGCAGATCGTGTTATGCTACAGGGCATGGAAAAGAAGCATAACGAAAGTTTCTGACAGTATGCACAGCGATGAAGGGATTTAACTGTGCAAGTTCATCTGCCCTTGGATGAAAAGAGACAAGGAAGCTCTTCGTACATACCTTGAAGGCCCCTTACATTGGGCATTTGGTTTCCATTATGTCCAGAAACTTCTCTAATTTGGTTATAGCCGGGGAGATGGTGGAAACAACCATTAAGCAAGGAAAAAATTGAATGAGGTGAGTCTAGCAGAAGTCCTCCTATAAAGAAAAGATAATGAGAGATCAATAACATCAATTCTTTTAACACTAGCAAAGGTGTTATGGTCTCTAACTCAAAGCCAGCCATAGTTATACCATCAGATACTTCTAAATAAGACTAAAGGGAACCAAGAAAAGAAAGAGAGAGAACATTTCGATCCTATATGCATGACTTATAAGAAACTCTATCAGTAGTTCTTTGACACACACACGTGGTGTCACCTTAACTAATGGAACCTTTAAAGCCCCTATACCCAGTGGTATAATGGAAATGCACATTGTGAATATCATGGTGGATTTCCAGGGCATTGCCATCGAGAATCGCCTCATTTCAAAAGAATCGTGCAACAGATGCGCAACAGGAACTAGATTCATTTCAATAATCCAGACTCCCCAAACGTTGAACATAACCCTCTGCCTAACCACCAAGAAAATGGAGTTAATACAATCGTCAAGGAGAGAATCAAGAGGGTCAAACAAAGTGTTTCTAAAATAAATCTCCTCTAACCTGGGTATGGAGGCATATGGTAAAAGCAGGATTTCTTGCACCACATTCTGACACACCAGATGTGAAGATGGTAACAATTGTTATTACCACAATGAAGAAGGACATGATGTGCAAGATTGTTCAGAATTTAAAACTTTAATCCAGATCATGATGGATAAGAAGGAGCTAGAATTCTATGAGGAAGTCAAGGACACTCCAGAAGCTGATATTTGTGGCTGCAGATTCATCTGAAAGTGTATATGGCACGGGCCATACCTGGTAATCACCCTTAAAGTAACGGTAACAATAAAGCACCAGCAAAGGTGGTGATAGTGGCACCAAGACCTTTGCCTTACAAGGATAACAAACAAGTAAATTAGAAGTATGAATGTCAAGTAAGTACTTTGAAGGAAGATGTCAACAAAATGGGGCATACTATTGGGAAATACTACTCCTAAAAGCCTAACATACCCAGAGACCACTTGAACCATTCATAGGGGACGTGCTAGCAGTAAATGATCAAATAATGGAAGAAGAGGTTGTAGAGTTCCTAAAATTTCTAAAACACAGGAGTACATCATGAAACAATTACATAAAATGCCAACACGTATTCAATGTTGGCACTGCTGCTAGGTTCGGAGGCACATAGAGAGGCACTGAAAGTCTTAAATCAGACACTTGTGTCGAAAGACATACCAGTCAACAAGATGGATTGACTAGTTAACAACATCCAAGTTGATAATCTCATCTCATTTTCTGATGATGAGATTTCGTCCAGAGGAAGAAGTCAAGTTAAAGCATTAAACATCACCACTCATTGCAAGGGACATGCCTTGCCAAGTGTGTAATTGACAATGGATTCCCTTAATGTGATGCCTTTGGTTACTCTGAAAAGGCTACCAATGGATACTTCCCACGTGAGAACATGCCAGAGTATGGTTCGAGCATTCTATGGGACAAAGAGAAGTGCTCGACAAAATTGAGGCACCATTGACCATAGGACCTACCACTTATAAGATAGGTTTTGAGAGTTCTTTACAAGGAATAGTCAGACCATGTTCCTATTGTCAAGCTAGATCAATTCGGGCTCGGATTTTAGCCGAGTCATCAATAGAATAAAAAAGATTCAAAAATGCCAAGAAAGAAGAAGGGCAAGATTGACTGGAGAAGAAATTAAAGGGAAGTTGATGTATTTTCCCCTCTTAATAGTACATTCAGGTTTGGTGGTTATTCTTTTGAGGAAGAATCAATGAATGACCTTACCTAATATAAAGAAGTTCTGAAAGACTTGAGCATGACATTGAAGATAGTGATAGGATTGGGATCCGTCCACTACCGTAGGGATTTGTGCTTAACAACTGGATTGCTGAAGAACTACATGTGGTTTTCAAATCTTTCAGAGTAATACTCAGACTTTCCTATTTGCCTATACCTGGGGCAATAGGTGATATTTTGTAAGGTTAATAAATTGTTTTATTCATTTCAATAAAAGATGCAATTTCTTTTCTGACAAAAATTTATTCCTTCTCATTTACATTCTTTCATATTTAACTTTTCTTCCATGTGAGATACTTTTCTCTCGCATATACACATTTTTCTTCTCATTTCCCTTTCAGGGCCTCAGATAATGATTCGGACAATGATGATTCTGACCCGAAGATGGATTTTGAGTAGCTCAGTTGCTTGAGGAAATGATGAATGTAACAATAAAGAAGCAACTTACTTTTGATTATTAAGAATGGTGAAAAGAGAAGACAAACAAATTGCCACATGAAGAGAAAATCGAGGTTTTGAATTTGGCACAAGAGGAAAAGAATGAAGTTAAAATTTTCATGACACTTAATCGGAAGGGCAAAGCTTGATAGACTTAATTCAAGAGTACAAATGTGTCGTATGGTCGTATCAAGACATGTCTGGGCTAGACACATATGGTAGTCCACAAACTTCCCATCAAGCCAGAATCAAACCGTACAACAAACTAAGGTGATGAAACCTAAAAGCTTCTTAAAATAAAAAGAAGTCAAGAAACAATTTGATGCTGGCTTTTGTCAAGTGGCCAAGTATTTGGAATGGATAGCTAACATAGTGCAGTGCCAAGTAAGGATGAAAAAGTGCGCATGTGTGTCGACTACCGAGACCTCAATAAGGAGTCCTAAAATAACTTCCCCTTGCCGCATATAGATACTCTGGTGTAATATGGTGGGAAAATGCTTTCTTCTCATTCATGGACGGATTCTCAGGATACAACAAGATTAAAATGCATCCAAATAACATGGAGAAAACCACGTCGTCACAAGTGGGGAACATTTTGTTACAAGGTAATGCCTTTCGGATTAAAGAATGTTGGGGCAATATACCAAAGAGCTATGGTGACCTTATTCATGACAGATATATAAGGAGATTGAAGTTTATGTCAATGACATAATTTCAAGGCACAAACTAAAGATGAACTGTCGAGAATCTGAGAAAACTCTTCCAAAGATTGAGAAAGTTCTAGTTGAGACTTAATCCAACAAGTGTACCTTTGGGGTAACATCTGGAAAGTATTAGGATTTGTTAGCAAGAAAGGTATTGAGGTTGATCCAGACAAAGTCAAGGCCATTCAGAACTTACCTTCCCCACGAACATAGAAAGAAGTTAGAGGTTTTTAGGTAACTAAACTACATCGCTCGCTCGATTCTTATCTTAGTTGACGGAAAATTATGATCTAATTTTTCATCTTCTCCGAAAGAACAATTATGGAGCATGGAATGAGGACTTCCAGACTAATTCGAGAAAATAAAAGAGTATTGTCTCACACTCATGTCTTAATGTCTCCCATCACGGGTAAACCTTATTTTATTTATCCATCTTTGAGAATTTGATCGTATGTGGCATGGGCCAACATGATGAGTCTGGAAGAAAAGAACGAGCTATTTACTACCTAATCAAGAAGTTCACCGATTGCGAGTCTAGATACCCACATATTGAAAAAGTTTGTTGTGCTTTTGTCTGGGCTACACGAAGACTCAGACATACATGTTGTACCACACCACTTCGTGATTTCTAAGTTAGATCCGCGGAATACATGATGTGGGTGTATGCTCTCTCTGGAAGGTTAGCCGATGGCAGAAGCTATTATCAGAATTTGACATTGAATACGTTGGCCAAAAGGTTATAAATGGAAATGCCATAGTGGACTTCTTGGCAAGCAAAACTTCTGAAAATTACGAGCCCCTGGACTTTGATTTGCAAAATGAAGAAACAAATACTTCCACATGTGATTCCTGTAAAATGCATTTGTATAGTGCATCAAATGCATTGGACACGACATTGGGCCTATTTTGGTTTCACCCAAAGGAAATCATTACCGTTCACTAGCAGATTGAACTTTGATTGCACTAACAACAAGGCAGAGTATGAAGCTTATGATTTAGGGATTCAAGCTGCTATTAGACAGAATATAAAGACTTTTCGGTACACGGAGATTCTGCCTAGTAATCTATCAACTCTAAGGAGAGTAAGAGATAAAAGATGCTAAACTGATGGAATACAAAAACTCATATTGGATCTACTCTAAAAGTTTGACGAAGTCACTTTCCACTAGTGCTAGAGAAGAAAACCAAATGGGTTGATGTCTTAGCTGCCTTGGCAGCAACATTCAAAGCTGGCGGGGATCGGATATGATGCCAATTGACATGCAGTCATATGAGTACCGGCTCATTGTTACCAAATCGAAGAGATAAAAGACACCAAACTTGGTACCATGACATTCTACAATACATTAAGAATCAAAGCTATCCAGAAGAAGCCACCGAAATTGACAAAAAAACAATCAAAAGGATTGCGGCTGATATGTTCTTAACAGAGAAGTCTTATACAAAAGCCATGATCAAGTCTTGTTAAGATGTGTAGAGGCAGAAGAAGTAAAGATATTGGAGGAAATACATGACAGAGTTTATAGAACTCATGCAAACAGACATGATGGCCAGACAAGTTATGAGATGCATATACTTTTGGTCTACATTGGAGAGTGACTAAACAACTATGCTAGAAGATTATAAGTGCTAAATATATGGGGATAAATAAATGTTCTGCCTCGCCCTCTTCATGTGATGACGACACCATGGGCCCTTTTCTATATAGGGATGGATGTAATTGGACAAATCCATCCAAAGCTTTAAACGATCATCGGTTCATTCATGGCAATTGACTATTTTACCCAAATGGGTGGAGGTGCATCATACGCTAGTGTCGCTTAGTCTACTATTTAAAAGTTCTTGAAAAAGGAGATCATATGTTGGTATAGTTTACCAGAAAGAATTATTACCGATAATGAAACAAACTTGAACAACAAGATGATTGAGATGCTTGTGAACAATTAACATAAAGCATCACAACTCCACTGCTTATCGACCAAAGATGAATGGAGCCGTAGAAGTTGCAAATAAATATCGAGAAATAGTGGAGAAAGCGACTGAGACATACAAGGATTGACATGAGAAATTACCTTTTGCCTTGTTTGCTTACTGAACTTTGGTACGAACTTTGACTCAGGCAACCCTATTTTCATTAGCATATGGAATAGAGGCGGTATTGCCCATTGAAGTGGAGATGATGTAGAATGGGTGCAAACTCTATATGATCAATTGAACCTAATAGAAGAGAAGAGGTTGAAAGCCGTTAACCATGGTCAACTCTACCAAAAACGAATGATCCAAGCACACAACAAGAAGGTGCGCCCAAGAGTATTACATGAAGGAGATCTTGTATTGAAAAAGATCTGGCCAATCTAAAAGAACTTCAGAGAAAAGTGGATGCCAAATTGGGAAAGGCCTTATGTTGTGAAAAAAGCCTTCTCCGGAGGAGCACTGATCTTGATTGAAATAGACGGGTTGGAACTACCTAATCCTGTAAACTTTGACGCAGTCAAGAAATATTTCGCTTAAGGTGAAAACTCGGAAGGGCACCCTAAGTTGAAGTTCTTAAAAAAAATTTAGAGTGAAAACCCGAAAGGGTTCTCTAAATTAAAAAAATAAACAAAGAACAAAATAAGGTGGGTTCAATATGAAAACCCGCAAAGGGCGTCTTGAAAGCAATGGAGGATCCAAGTTGAAAACCCGAAAGGTAAGCTTGGGTAACGATGCATGATTCACGCTGGAAAGGTCCCAGATAGAGGAAATAAAATATTGCGGCATCCAAGTCTACAGGAAATTTAGTAATTTGGAAGGAACTATGCGCTTTCCAAACATTGTCACATTTTCGAAGTCCCTTTGACAAAAGCTGCACTCAAAAGTCATTTAACGGTGCACCAGTTCAGAAGCGTCTGCATTATCGAGATCTAGGACATTTACTTGTACTCCTGTATATCTTGACTCTTTATAATGTTTGCCATGTATTCTTTTTCATCATGAAAAATAATATGGTCGTATCTCGAAATGAAAATTAATTTTTTAAGCATCTTCCATTGAGTTAAATAATATATTCACATTTGGAAAAGATCATTGCATATTATTGCGCAAAGATTTCCTGAAAATCCAGATGTTCAGAAGCTAATAAAGGTCTTGCACCATACTCGAAAGAATGACTTGAATACTAGTTCATTGAGAAATAAAAAGGCATTATTAAATCAATACTAGAAGTAAAGCTTATTTTAGCAAGTTCCAATAGTGTATATCAGACCAAAGCCCGTGAAGAGTCCAAAATCAAGGATCAGAAATTCAAGATTGGCAAAAATCAAGAGTCATCCAGAATGACAACAAGAGATTGAGATTCTCTCTAAACCCTAAAATAAATATATATGCATATGCATTTTAAGTATACATAAGAACATTGCATTCATAGCATCGCATATATGCATAATTTTGCAGATTTTGTCAGGTCAATTTAACTTCAAGACGAAGAATATTGAACAAAGAAAACTCAAAACAATACAGTCTCAAAGTTGGATTTCAACTTCACACGAAGGACATCCGACTTAGAAAACATACTCAATTGGGACTCAACTAACCGACAGGGGAGTCACTCACGATTTCAACTTCGCGACGAAGAATATCATGCCCAATAGATCAACTTAACTTCACAATGAAGGAGTTATCTACAACAAAAAGAAAATATCTCTCAACGAAGGTCATCTAGTCAAATTCCAACTTCACAACGAAGGGTATTGGGCTTGAAGAGAACGACGACGACTTTCATTCTACTCCAAACATTGAGCTAGATTTCAACTTTGGAGCGAATGATATCATGCTCAACCGACTCAACTTCAGGACGATGGGGTCAACCATGATTTCAACTTCATGACAAAGGTATCGTGTTCAAAGACATTCAAGATCAACTCAACTTTACGACGAATGAGTCACCCGTAATATAACTCCACAACAGGAAGTCATCTTGTATTTTTAAGTCGAATTTCAACTCCGCGAAGGAGAATATTCGATAAAAGAGCGAACTGCATCATTGAGTCGGATTTCAAATTCAGAGATAGACAACAAGCTTGCTTGCAAGTCCCGAACGAAAATTTGTGTCCTTTTATCTTTGCCCAATTTCTTGTTTCACGATAAATGGGCAAAGAGGGGCAGTTGTTAGACACTTATTTCCGTCCGGGGTCTTTATTATTTGTATGCATAGTATATAAATATAAAATATAGTTTTTGAAAACTTGTATTTTTTGCAAAAACACGTATAATATATAGTTTTTAAAATAGTTTTAGAAACGTATAATATAGTTTTTAAAACGATTTTGAAAACATATAGTATATAGTTTTTCAAAATAGTTGGAAAATGTAATATATAGTTTTTAAAAATAGTTTTTGAAAACGTATAATATATAGTTTTTAAAACGGTTCGAAAACATATAGTATATAGTTTTTTAAATAGTTTGGAAAACGTATATATATAGGTTTTAAAATAGTTTTGAAAACATATAATATATAGTTTTTTAAAACGGTTTTGAAAACATATAATATAGTTTTCAAAACGGTTTTGAAAATGTATAATATGTTTTTAAATGATTTTGAAAACGTATAATATATATTTAAAAAATTTTTCGAAAACATATAATAATCTATATAGTTGTTATTATTACATTTTATTATTTTATTTTATTTATTATTTATTTCATTATTTATTTATTTTTTTTTTATTTTGGAACAGGTCCAGTATTCCAATGGGCCTAGAACCGGAAGCAGGCCTGACCCAATCCGACCGGTGAGCCCAACAGAGCTTGGTTTCATGTTAATCAGGGCGTCGCACGAGGAAGCAAGGAGCGCACGTAGAGGCCACGCGCCAGTAACCAGCGGGATTTCTGGCCGAACAATCCAGGATTGCCTCATCCCGAGTTTTATGGCCGCACCAACAACGAACGACGCCGAACGTGACTGAACCATCCCAGAAAAATCAGCATCACCCCAATATCCCGAGATATTTGGGACCACAATGGTCGGTTACGGCTATAAAAGCCTCCAGTCATACAACGAGAAGAACACAGAGAAACCCGAGCCAAATACCACAAACCAACACACACCAGAAACCCAAAATACCACAGCAACCGACACCACGAAAAATACCAAGAAAAATCCTAACAGCAAACCAAGCAAAATAACAAGCAAAACAAATGTTTGAAACAAAAAAAATCAAAGCCTTCATCAAAGGCCACTAGGTGAAGGGAAGCACGATCGAGGGGGAAACCAAAAGTCGCCGGAGCACGTCGAAAAAGGTAAAACCTGGGACCTTTTGTCGTAGATCTACACCATTCGGGGATGTTTTAGGAGGTTTGGGGGCTAGATCCGACCTCGGGGTAACGTGGGCTTTTGAAAGGTAACGTTTGGTTTTTCTCGGCGGCTGGGCGACAATGCGGGGCTAAAGCGTGGCCCCATTCAGTCGAGCGGAGAGAGTTGAGAGCATTTGAGAAGAGGGACGGGGATGTTTTGGTGAAATAAGATAGAATGAAATTTTAAGGATTTTTGGGCTATTTGGGACCCGAGTGTAAATACAAGATTCTTAAATTATTTTCGTTGTCCCTAAAAGTTGATGTGTAATTTTTGGTCACCTATTGCAATTACCCTCTTATTTTGAATTATTTCAATTTAATCCATGGTTATATTTACTACATTTTGCAATTCAGTCCCCTAACCTTTTAATTTTTTTTCTTGCAGCTCATCTTTATCATCAATAGATTCATAAATTTCAATTTATTTCATTTTGATCCTTAAATTTTTATTTTTATTTATTTATTATTTTCATTCTCTTCTAAATTTAACACATTTTTTTATTATTTGTTTATTTCATCATTTTTTATTTCTCTTTCAATATTCTCTTATTTTACTATTTTTTTACTTTCTTCTTTATTTTTTATTTTTTAATTTAGTTTTTTCATTATATTATATTTTATTTTATTTCATTATATATATATTTTTCTCTTTTAACAGTTTTTATTTCTTTTTGTGTTCTTTTCTCAATTTACTTTTATTCTTTTTTTTCCTTCCTCTTTGATTTATTTAATGTGTTTTTCAATCTAACATTTTGATCCTTTATTTTTTCGCAATTAAGACAACCGAGAAATTAAATTGGTACCGAAATGACAGTATAAGGGTGTTAATCCTTCATTGACTGTAATCGACTCCCGAACTTGACATATTTTTAGTAAAACACAGATAATGTAAGATGATAAATTAAAGTGTACAGTCAACCTAAATTTTTCTAAAAATGAATGATCGGTGGCGACTCTAATATGTTTTATTTAAGAAGCCCGATTCTTAACCCACTCGAAGACGGTTACAACACTTAAGCATGTTAAGCTGCAGCAAACCTGTTCATTATACAAAGGAAATCCAATACTGTTCCACTATGGCAAGCATCAATGATTGCGTGAAGCTTTACCCATGAGATAGTGGCCGAACAATAGTTGCATTTATCTCATCATCAACAGTCATCCCTTGAGTTTCGAAATCCAAAGGACAAAGGGTCTCATCATAGCCGTCGACTTCATCACCATTGTAATTCCGTTGCCGCGAACCGTGACCGGAATAGTGAAACAACAGAGAATCACCAGTTGGCAACCTTGAACTAGCCAATACAATGCCACCCTCAAATTATGCTTCGTTGGAAGCCTGTAGGGATCAGTTTCTTCTTCTGCATTAGGAAAGAAAGTTAAATTCTTTTAGTTATTTAATTCAAATTTAAAACCATAAAATAAATGCATCATACATAAAGGAAAGATTCCCTGAGGCAGCTATCAACTTTTATGGTCAAAATTCGATCTTTAAACCCTAGAATTTACAGCCCGTTCAAATATTGCTCAATAGAATTGATTCCAATTCGGAAAAAAAAAACAATACCAAATTTAATGATGAAAAGTAAAAGGAAAACAAAGAAGAAAGATTACCGGTGAGCATGAGAATGGAATCTTCGGGAAACTTAAACCTGTTGACGAGGGTAACGCATGCACTTGGCGTCGTTAAGGCAACCCTTGAGTTTCGTGCCTCGAGTATCTATACGATATCCCACAGATCACCGCCCTTTTCCGACCATGCGCATGGGGAGGGTCACCGGGAGGCGCGTGGTTGAAGGGGGAAGGCGGAGGAGGCGCGTGGGAGGAAGGAGCAGGCAGCTGGGAGGGAGAAGGGGCGGATCGAGGATCGGCGATGTTGGTAACGGCCTTGCAGATGGTGCAATGAATGGGTAATTGTAGTACATGCATGGCCCTGGCGGCGGATACAGTCCTAAAAAACTCAAGGTAAATTCTAAAAAAAAAAGATTCTTGCAAATTTGGGAGGAAGAAGAGGAGGAGAAGAAAAATAAGGAGCGTTGATTGGTTGGCAATTGGAAGGAAAATGATTAAAAAACTGCCGATATATATTTTTTCGAAAAAGCAGATTATTCCTATCGACTTTCTTCGCATCGTCTGCCATGCATGCATCCAATATTTCTTGTCATCCTTCCCATTACAAATATGGATGTGAGGGCAAAATCTATTATAAGATGTATTTGGATATGAACTATTCCTGCTTATAAACTTTTTACTTTTATTTTCAAGTTCATGTCAATGAGATTTTGGGTAAATAATTTTATCATTCGGGGTAATTTTGAATAGATTTATTTTAAAGTTTAACATCATTGTTTTCTTTAGTAGTTTTATACAAGTCGGATGTTAGGTTCGAGGATCGAAATAAAAATGGTATCAGATTTCATTTTTTTGTTGAAATTTATATAAGTGACGGATCTAGAAATTAAAAAATATGATCTAAAATTTTAATACCTTATTCTAAAAAAATTTGGTACGTAAATTTTCTTATTTTTTTCTATTCCTATTAACAAATTAAATTAAATTTAACAATTTTCTCAAAATAATAGATGTGCAACAACTCCCCTAGAAAACCATGTACATCCATCCTTGATTTATACACTTTAAAAGCAAAGGGTATTACAGTGATTAACATCAAATAACATAACAATCGAGCCATCATACTTTTTCAGAAGTAGCAGTCAAATCTTTTTTTTTTTGTTGTAAATCTCTAAAGGTTAAAAGGTAAAACTATAGTTTTTGAAACATTTTGTAAGGTATCAATCTTGTTAAGGGATCCATACCTTCTCAAGCTTCAATGTTTCATTTTTTAAAAGATTAAGTTTGAATATCGAAATTATTTGCATGATATCGATACTTAAGGTATCTATATCTCAAGGAGGGTATTAATACCGTATTCACAAGGTGTAAAAACAAAGATTGTATACAAAAAAATGATGTTATTAAGACTTGTATTCAAGCTATCTTTCAACAAATTGTCATGTATTGTAGCATGTGCGGAGACACTCTCATAACCGTCTTTCGGGTGGATCCAGAATTGAGCTTCGACTTAAACAAAAACATTAGAGCCGCCATCGATCATTTTAAAAACAATATTTAGGTTGAACGGACACCATCTTACCTGATCCGCATTTTATCAGAAATATGTCGGATTTTAGAGTCGGTTACAATCAAGGAAGGATTAGCACCCTTGAACTGCCTTTTCGGTACAATTTCAATTTGTCGGATGTCTTAATTGCGAAAATTAAAATTAAAATTTAAAGACTCGATTCAAATTACTTACATTTGATCGATTAAAATCATTCCTAAAATTGTCAAAAGGGTTAAAGAATAGAATAAAATAAGATAAAATAAAATAAAATAAAATAAAATAAAGAGTTGAAATAAAATATTAAAGACAAAAAATAAAGTAAAATTAAATAAAATTTGGATAAATAAAGAAGTAAGAGAAAATTTAAATTTAAAGGGTTTAAAAAATTTCAAGGACCAAAATTGAATTAATCGAGGGCTGCAAAGTAAAACTCAAAGTTAGGGGGTTCAATTACAAAAATTATGAAAAATAAATGAGGACTAAATTGAATTAATTTAAAATCCCAATGCCAATTTATAACATGTGACCAAAATAGAATGCACATCAAAATAAGGGGACGGCGGAAAGGATTTAAAAATCCTTTAATTACACAAAGGTCTCTGGTATATAAATACCCAATTCCTATCTCATTTTAACCATTTTCCAAAAACTTCATCTTCCACCTAGAAAATCTTCTCAACTGATCCTTCTCGACCAATGGTTGGTCCCACTCCGACGGGGCCCTCCGTTATACTGGCCCCCGCCAACCGCCGCTCCAGCCACCACCGTCGGTGGTCGAAAAAATCAAAATCACCCAAAGAAATCTCCTCGTCCCTGTAAGCTCAAATCTGAGGCCAAAAAACTCAAAACCTACCCCTACTGACGTAGATCTAAGCCTAAAGTTTGAATCTTTTACCTTTTCGACGGTGATTCTTCGTTCTCTTATGCTTTGACGATTCGGGTCCCTCGGCTTTGAATATTGTCTTCGGTCTCTTAATTTTTGGGTTCTTTTTTTATTGTGATTGGTGATATTTTTGCTTCTCCTGTTGTTGTCTCCCGATGTTTTATCTCGCAGGGCATTTATAGACCCCCATCGGTGCCATTTCTGATTGCTTTAAGGTTATTCTCGGTTATTTTAGGGTTGTTCCTGGTTATCTCAAATGGTTTAGTCTGAGTTTCTCTAATCTTCAGGGTTGTTCTTTGATTGACCGAAGATCTCAGATGGTTCAGTCCGAGTTGCTTCGACTTTTGTGTTTCAAATCATCGAAATCTTCGGTCGACTGGTAATCTTGTCGGCACGTGATTCCTATGCGCTGCCATTGGTGGCTTTCGAGCTTCTGGAACCCTCATGGATTTGATCTGGACCGTTGGATTGGTTACAGATCCAACGGTCCAGGATCGACTGCGGTGTGATGATATTTGAGGGTCAAACAAACCCTAGCTCTCTTATAATTTTGGACGTTGATCTCCATATTGATCTAACGATACTCATTTGTGTGGCACTGATCTTGATGATGAAACCTTAGTGGCTTGGGTTCATCGGGTCGACTTGCTGGGTTAGGCTTGCCCACCCGGTTGGGTTCCTTACTGGGCCTCTTGGACTGTTTTGGACTTATTGGACCCTTAAAAAAAGAAAAAATAAAAATGAATAAATAAATAAATAAATAAATGAAAATAAATAAATAAAATGTATATATTTTTTAAAATGATATTATATATATTTTCAAAAAATGCTTTCAAAACCATATATTATATGTGTTCAAAAATGTTTACAAAAACTATATTTATATATATTTTCAAAATGTTTTCAAAAAACTATATATTATATATATTTTTGAAAAGTTTTCAAAAACTATATATTATATATATTTTCAAAATGTTTCAAACTATATATATATATATATATATATTCGAAAAATTTTATATATATTAAATAGAACCCTAGGCGAAAATGAGTGACTACAACTGCCCCTCTTTGCCTATTATCGTGTAACAAAAATAGGGCAAAGACAAAAAGACACAAATTTTCGTTCGGTGTATATGGGCTTAGAAACAAGCCTGCTCCTGTAAGAATGGTTAACTTCTGAGCTTGAAATTCAACTTAAGGTTGTAGTTGAATCTTTGTCAACTACCCTCCGCTGTGAAATTAAGATTCAAAAAATAGAGGCGGTTGACTTCCTATTGTTGGCCCATACTTTGGATGATTCAAGAGTTGTGTTTGAACAATGATATCCTTCATTATGAAGTTGAAATCATAATTCAAAATTTGTATTGGAAAGTGGCTCCTTGTTGTCAAATCGTAGTCAACCTTGGTATTATTCTCGGTTTAAAGACCTCGGTGTGAAAATTTGACTGAAAAGTAGTTCATCACTGCTACCTTGTGGTTAATACGCCATTGAGCTGAATGGAATCGAACTTGAAAGTTCTTGTTGACAGATAACCCTTCTCGTCTTGAGCTATATTGTACTAGGTGGGATATTGCCCCTTGTTTAAATCACAGAAAGTAGTTCCTCGCTGCTACCAAGCGATTGATATGTCATCGAGCTGAATGGAATCGAACTCGAAAGTTTTCATTGACAAATAACCCTTCTCGCCTTGAGCTATGTTGTAAATTTGATTGGAATATAGTTCCTTGTTGCTAAATCGCAGCCAACCCAGGTCTTATTCTTGACTTAAAGACCTCAGTTTTAACTTCAACTGGAAAGTAGTTCCTTGCTGCTACAATGCAGTTGATATACCCTCGAGCTGAATGGAATCGAACTCGAAAGTTTTGGTTGACAGATAACCCTTATCGCCTTGAGCTATGCTATAATAGGCTGGGAGATAACCCCCTATTATTGTAGATGACTCATTTACTGTGAAACTAAGTCAATCCATTTGGCCATGATATCCTTCTTCGTGAAGCTGAAATTGCAGACGGCTCATTCGCTGTGAAATTGAGCTTTGAATTGGATGTCCTTCATTGTGAAGTTGAAATCCAAGCTTGTAAATTGAATCGCTTCGAGTTCAATATCTTCCACTGTGAAATTGATATTTGACTCTAAAGCTGCAAAAATTATGTATGCGAAAAAATGATAAATGTGATGCTCTTAAGTATGCATAAGATGTATGTAACACCCTCAACCTATACCCGACCCGGATACGAGTCCGAGGTGTCACATTGACTTTTCAAACTTTGACTATTGACGAAAAAAATCAAGGAAATTTAAAACTTTCATTAAAATAACATTGTTACTTTACACAAGTTAACCAAAACAAGACAAAACTGATCAGAGCATTTGTAACAGACACTTTTCTTACATGCCAACCATATACACGACAAAAGCCATACTTTATCCGTTACTTCTGATCTGATCTTCTAACAGTGCTGCTGTTCTTGAAACCCTATTTCCACTCTTCTTGATTCTTGGTACCTACGTGTAAATCACTTACACGCTAAGTTATAGACTTAGTGAGACTTATAAATATAAACAATAATACATTCAGTATGAATATGAACATGCAATCTATCCATTCAATCCTGTCGTATACAATTCAATGTAAACAATAATAATATGATAACATATAACTATAACAATGTAATTACCTTTGATAACCTTTTATAGGCCCATGTATATTTTTGAGAACTCAAGGTATTCCAGTACATTGAGGTTGTGCACTATGCTGTCACCACAGCTCGTATGGGTCCCACTAGGGGATATGAAATTTGTCCCGAATGACCTATGACTGTATTTATCCCAAAGGACCACTCCTTAAGAACCATATACATATTCCAGTGGATCAGATCTGTCTCAAAAGACACTGTAAATGTTCCAAAGGATACATATACGTCCCGAAGGACCACGTAGAACCTTCGACTCTTGGCATGCCAACTATACCTATAGCTCTCATATCGTATACCATGGGCATTATTCTTATGTTTCATGTGTTCATGTGTTCATGTCATTTCTCTTGTGATCATATAGCTCATATCACTTATCATATCACATGTGCATTTGGATATGTTCACATATATCATTTATCAAATCATATGAACATATATACTTTATGCATTTATCATAATAATTATCATGTATGCATGTTCATAACTATTGCGCTATGAAAATCAACATAGGAATTAGACTTATCACAAGTCTTATTCCCTTGTACCATACTTCTAATATGTACTCACCTTAGCCTTGTTTGACTCGATTCTAATCCTTCAATTGTTCCGGAATGAGATCACGTTCTAAATCTATATATTAATACATTGATACATATCAGTATACTAATTGATATATTCTAAACTATCATTCCTTAGGCTAATAAGAAAGCTATTTTTATCTTTTAATGAAGGCATGCATCGATGCATCCCATTCGATGTTTGTATTTTTAAGCAGGTGCATAGATGCACTCCTTATGCATTGATGCACTGGTTGCATTCGATGTTCATTTATTTAAGAGTGCATCGATGCACATTGAAGATGCATCGATGTACACAACCCATAATTTACATTTAAAACACGAATTCACTCTCTTTCAGCTTAATTCTTCATCTTTCACCTCCTTTAATATTCCTAACTTTCATATACACACTTAAACTCACTTCTATTCCATAATCACTTCTTTAAACTCAAAATTCTATCTTCCATATGAAATCCAAGAATCATACTAAATTTTCTACTTGTTCTAAATTCAATTTTATCATTTCATATCCCTTAATTAAGTGGATGACAAGTCAAATTTGTCTTCCAATATGAGTAATGAACTCTATTCCAAGATTTCATTCAAGAACTCAAAATCTTTAATCTCTCATATATCTTTCATCTTGTTGTTTAAGAACAAATTAAACTTTCCTTAAGCTTAATTATCATCTAGTGATCATAACCTAACCTTTAAATCAACAACAAATAATCAAGAAATCACAAACTTACCTTTGAGCTTGGAGATACGGGAGGAAGAATAAGAAGAAGAGAGTTTCCCAGATAACTCTTTCTTTTCCCCCACGTGTTTCATTCTTATAAAAGGGGAAAAATATTTTTTTTATCAAATGACCAATTTGCCCTTTAATTCATTCAATAATTACCAAACAACCTTCAACTATATTTCTAATAAGTCATTAAACTATTAAACTATTTTACTTTTATCACCAAATTTCAAAAATTCTCATTTTAGTCACTGAATCGGGGTTTCGGGATGTTACAAATCTCCCCTCCTTTAAAGAAAATTCATCCTCAAATTTTCACTGAACATATTAATAAGAATATATCTTTTAATGTTCTCGTGCTGCTGTCTCCACTTTATTCCTTACGCAATTGCAACTAATGATTTGCCTTCAATTTCCAAGTAACTCAATCCATTTCGATCTTTTCTCTTCTTTGGTTATACACCTACTTTTGACCGTTGAAAATCAATTTCCAACCAATGACTTACTTTTGCCTCCATTCTCATCACTTTATATCATAAATCAATTTATTTCTTCATTAATCTCTAATTACCTTATAACAATAACTCAAACTCTTATTCCATCATCATTTGACCAAAGCACAACCTTAACTCTTCTTCAAATTTGATTAAACATACATTTTACAGAATCAAACAATCTTTTCATAACACCGTCTACCATTTCCTTACTTTCATATCCACTTATAATTCACACTTATCCATAATACAATTTCCTTGGTTTGCATTCAAACATTCCATTTACCTTTGTCTTATAAACTGATTACTGATGCACATATTTTCCAATTTCCCAAAATAATAGTATCCATCACTTATTCTTTTAATATTCCCCTAATAACACCCATTCTTTCTACCTTATCTTGTCACTGAAGTAAAGAAACTACTTTATTTCAGAACGATAAAGATCCTCTAATTCTACAGTTTCCAATCTTACTTCAAATCATTTGAATAATAATTCCATCAATTAACAGGGAATTCAATTCTCTAAATTCTAATGGAACATTCTCAACATATTTTATTTATCCCAACACTGTACCCAAATAAATTTGTCACTTCCACATCATAAATAACTTCTAATTGAATTCTCCATTCTCACATCAATTCACTACTAATATATAAATATGCAAGTCCAGATCAATCAATATCATAACATATCTATTACATAATAAAAAAGTACCTGTTATAATCTCTGGATCATCAAAATCTTCATTTGTATTCATATTATACACTCGAGCAGTAGAGCGTATTTCCTATTGAGTAGAGGATTCAGGTTGACTTCTACCTCTTCATCTACCTCTTCTCCTCCTTTGAAACATCGAAGCAGATCGCTCCGACTATACTGGTTCTCCTGTCCCCAATGGACAATCTCTCATGAAATGTCCCACTTCACCACATCGGAAACAAGCTCCAGTAACTACCCTACACGTTCCGCTATGGCTTCTTCCACAAATTTCACATTGTCTAATTTGACTCTGTTGTGCTCTTCCATTACCAAACCCTACAGATTGAGTCTCTCTATCTCTCATCTGATTTGATTCCCTTGCAACGGATGCCATCGACTCTGATTGTGCTTGAGATCGGAAATCAAAATCTCTACTTCTCTTAGGTGGTGCAAAACTTGATGAAGCCCCAGTTCTTTTAGATGGTTGGGTATTTTGATTCCCAAACCTTTCATTTTGAGTTCTCTCTAAGGCTTTAGCACGATTTACTACCTCTTGAAACGAGGATAAGTTTAACACTATCAGTATCTCTTTTAAACTTGGGCATAAGCCCTCAACAAACAACTCGCAAGCATCTTTCTCTGTAGGTACTAACTCTGCTACAAAGCGACTTAATTTATTAAATTAAAACTCATACTCATATACAGTGCGGTCCAATTGCTTCAAGTTCAAAAATTCTTGTTTCATTTGCCTGATAAATGGGTCTCCTATATATTTGTTTTTGAACTCTTTTAAAAACAATGACCAAGTCACTTCATCCATTGTCATTCTCAGAGTGACGTTTGTCCACCAGACTCTCGCTTGCCCACAAAGTAAGGAGATCACTCCATCTAACTTCTCTACATTAGAACAGTGGAGACCATCTAACATAATTTTTACATCATTAAGCCAAAGGTCCGCAACAACAGGACCTTCCTCAGCTTCGCCTTTAAACTCTAGAGCTCCTAAACCCTTCAACTCCTTTGCAACATTCATTCTCGGAGTTGAAGTAGCAAGATGTTGGAAACGTGTCAATACTGTATCTAATATTCTAAAGAACACATCTTGATCAGTTACAGGCACTCCAGAAGGTGCCTGTTCTTCACCTTGCCTGGCCAGGACAGGTGAATTACTACTTTCAGCGGGCCTATCATCTCCCGCTTCACTTCTAGAGCTACCATGTCCGGACATCTATAAGAACATAACCATATCGTTCTATTAGCAAAAAAACATACTTACTATTATATCATATCAGAAGTTTTTACTATTTTGTTGGCATGAATACTTTATAAGACACTCTAGACTCCGGTTTATGCCAAGAATCGACTAAACCAGAGCTCTGATACCATTAAATGTAACACCCTCAACCCATACCCGACCTGGATACGAGTCCGAGGTGTCACATTGACTTTTCAAACTTTGACTATTGAAGAAAAAAATCAAAGAAATTTAAAACTTTCATTAAAATAACATTGTTACTTTACACAAGTTAACCAAAACAAGACAAAACTGATCAGAGCATTTGTAACAGACACTTTTCTTACATGCCAACCATATACACTACAAAAGACATACTTTATCGTTACTTCTAATGATCTTCTAGCAGTGTTGCTGTTCTTGCAACCCTATTTCCACTCTTCCTGATTCTTGGTACCTACGTGTAAATCAATTACACGCTAAGTCATAGACTTAGTGAGACATATAATATAACAATAATGCATTCAGTATGAATATGAACATGCAATCTATTCATTCAATCCTGTCGTATACAATTCAATGTAAACAATAATAATATGATAACATATAACTATAACAATGTAATTACCTTTGATAACCTTTTATAGGCCCATTTATATTTTTGAGAACTCAAGGTATTCGAGTACATTGAGGTTGTGCACTATGCTGTCACCACAGCTCGTATGGGTCCCACTAGGGGCTATGAAATTTGTCCCGAATGACCTATGACTGTATTTATCCCGAAGGACCACTCCTTAAGAACCATATACATATTCCAGTGGATCATATCTGTCTCAAAAGACACTGTAAATGTTCCAAAGGATACATATACGTCCCGAAGGACCACGTAGAACCCTCGACTCTTGGCATGCCAACTATACCTATAGCTCTCATATCGTATACCATGGGCATTATTCTTATGTTTCATGTGTTCATGTGTTCATGTCATTTCTCTTGTGATCATATAACTCATATCACTTATCATATCACATGTGCATTTGGATATGTTCACATATATCATTTATCAAATCATATGAACATATATACTTTATGCATTTATCATAATAATTATCATGTATGCATGTTCATAACTATTGTGCTATGAAAATAAACATAGGAATTAGACTTATCACAAGTCTTATTCCCTTGTACCATACTTCTAATATGTACTCACCTTAGCCTTGTTTGACTCGATTCTAATCCTTCAATTGTTCCGGAACGAGATCACGTTCTAAATCTACATATTAATACATTGATACATATCAGTATACTAATTGATATATTCTAAACTATCATTCCTTAGGCTAATAAGAAAGTTATTTTTATCTTTTAATGAAGGCAAGCATCGATGCACACCATGCATCGATGCATCCCTTGACAGGTGCATCGATGCACTATTCATGCATCGGTGCATAAATCCTATTCAATGTTTGTATTTTAAGCAGGTGCATCTGATGATTATGTTCATTTATTTAAGAGTGCATCGATGCACATTGAAGATGCATCGATGCACACAACCCAGAATTTACATTTAAAACACGAATTCACTCTCTTTCAGCTTAATTCTTCATCTTTCACCTCCTTTAATATTCCTAACTTTCATATACATACTTAAACTCACTTCTACTCCATAATCACTTCTTTAAACTCAAAATTCTATCTTCTATATGAAATCCAAGAATCATACTAAATTTTCTACTTTTTCTAAATTCAAATTTATCACTTCATATCCCTTAATTAAGTGGATGACAAGTCAAATTTGTCTTCCAATATGAGTAATGAACTCTATTCCAAGATTTCATTCAAGAAATCAAAATCTTTAATCTCTCATATATCTTTCATCTTGTTGTTTAAGAACAAATTAAATTTTCCTTAAGCTTAATTATCATCTAGTGATCATAACCCAACCTTTAAATCAACAAATAATCAAGAAATCACAAACTTACCTTTGAGCTTGGAGATACGGGAGAAAGAAGAAGAAGAGATTTTCCCAGATAACTCATTCTTTTTCCCCACGTGTTTCATTCTTATAAAAGGGGAAAATATCTTTTTATCAAATGACCAATTTGCCCTTTAATTCATTCAATAATTACCAAACAACCTTCAACTATATTTCCAATAAGTCATTAAACTATTAAACTATTTTACTTTTATCACCAAATTTCAAAAATTCTCATTTTAGTCACTGACTCGGGTTTCGGGATGTTACAATGTATGCATAATAAATTAGTTTTTGTTCTATTTCTTGGACGAGGACTCATTCTTTGTCTGATGGTCTTGTCCTTGGAATTGATCATGCCCTATTTTCTTCTTGGGTTGCTGACAATGTCACAAGGGAGTGTTACAAGTTATATCTGTTCTCTCGGACTATTTGCTTTCAAGAATGTGAAATGCTCCATTATTCTGGCATTGTTTATTCTTTCTTCAATAGAGGCAAAATGAGCCTCACCAGCTTCAAGGAACTTTCACATTTGAGATTGTCATATTTGAAAATATTTTTCTCCTTTCTTTTATTTTAGAAATCAAAGAAAGAATTTTATAAAGTATTTCCCCTTAATTCAGGCTCACAATCAAATCACATCATAAACATGAGTTCAAAGAAAATCAAAAGAATCAATAGCTCTTTAATGCTTTCAGAGTTGTAGCTCTTTGACAAGTATCCAAATTGATGAATTGGATTCAGGTTAGCTTCCTATTTTCTAATATTTTGGCCACCAAAATGTCATTTCTTTCTCGGTCCTTTTGAACATTGCAACATGCCCCTCTTTCTTGGGTTGGTATTTTAATCGGATGCGAACAAAATAACGCAACTAGCATAGTCAATTACTAGACTTTCTAAAACACTTCTATTTTGGTTCTCTGAAATCTTCCATTTGTTCAAGCTTCGTAGACTCCGTTAACAAATGTAGTGCATCAATATAGGTCTAAAAATGAAATTCCTGAGTACTTGTGTGAAATTGATTATAACAGGTGTTCCTTAACTCCCTTAGTCCATATTTACCGAAACTCTTTATTTAGATAAATTTGATTTAATTTGCCATTGTCTAGCTAGCTGTATTAAGTTTTATTGTAATTTGCCTTTATCAGGCTAGCTAAATCTTATCCATAAAGCTGGGATGTTTAACCAATTGCTCTAGAGACACAGCTAAAGATTTATTGCATATATATTATAATCACCTTTATCAGTCTAGCTGAATCTTATCCATAAAGACGGGGCGATTAACCAATTGCTCTGGAGGGACAGCTCAAGCTTTATTGTATACATATAATATTATAATTTGGGTATATGGATCCAATTTCTTAAGTTTGTCAAGAAGAATTTGTTATAGTCTAGGTGTTGTTGAAAGTCAAGAAATCTCATCTTTAGAGTTTAATTTCGAAGCAGCTGACCTAAACTATATTCACCTACTCAACCATTCCATCTGTAAAGATCATCATCATCATTGAACTTCCTCAACAAAAGTATAGTAATGTCCTACGCAATAGATGCCCCATGTTGCTCATATGCATGCTTATTACCAAGCCTCTTGTTCATTCCCTTATGAGAGGAGAAGGTTATATTGGTCCCTACAAGAGAAGGATATGGTGTTCGAGTGTGTCTTCTGGGGTAAGGTCAAGGGTCGTTGTTTTACCAATTTTTAATAATGTCACTTTGTCAAAGATCTATAACTCTAATCATTTACAGAGTTTTTTAATTCAGTTGATATTAAAAGAATTTCAAGTTATAAATTTGATTCAATGCTCACCATCTTTAAAGTAGCATAAATTCATTTAAATATCCTTACAAAAAAAAGATGAGAAAGTTAAAAAAAACAAGTACAAACAAAATGTTGCAAATGGAATAAAGCTTCATCATAAAATGAAATGATCTATTTCTAATTAGGATGCCCCATTACTCCTATAATATTGAGTGTCTAATTGGATTAGGGTCTTCATCCGCATTTGCTCCCTATTTCTCGATCATTTCACTTGCCATGGCTCCTTTTGATGTATCCTCAAACGCACAAATTTATGCTTTTGAAGAGTCTCAGACTTCCTCATAGAATTTCATCTCCTTTCTATCCATCATGAGCTGGATCAAAGCTTTAAACTCCGAGCAATCTTGCACCTTGTGCCCTTCTTCGTTGTGGTAACATCAGTGGTTGCCATCTTCACACCTTGATGCATCATAATGTGGTGCAAGAAATCCTGTTTTCACCATTTGTCTCCATACTCGGGCTAGGGGAGACCTAACTTCGACAACACTTGTCTTGAATCTCCTTTTCATTTCTTCAACAATTACACTGACCGCACCTTCTTGGTGGTTAGGAAAAGAATTTTGTGCAACATTCGGTGCCCCCGAGTTATTTAAGTGGATCCAATTCTTATTTCATATTCTCTACACGATCCTTTTGAATGCGAGATAATTTTTGATAGTGTACCTCAGGACACCACCATGATATTCGTAATGTGCGTTCTCATCATACCACCTGGGGTATGGGAGCTTCATAGGTTCCGTCGGGTATGGTGACACTACATGAGTGTCAAAACGTTGTTTGTAAAGTTCTTTGTAGGTCATGGGAATATGATCAAAATGTTCCCTTTCCATTTCCTTTGTAGTTTCTCTTGAATCTTGTCTAGAAGTACCTGACGATACATTAGCAGTTGATTTTATATTGGAGATCGTAATACCTTTGTTTTTGTAGGTGTTGATGTTGTTGACCTCTCTATCCATTTTTTTAAAGGAGGTTTCTTACTAGCCTCCCCTCTTTTTATCTTACCTTACTTTATGGCCATTTCTATCATTTCTCCGGCCATAACAAAGTTAGCAAAATTTCCAGATATGATTGCAACCAGGTACCCGAAATAAGGAGCCTTTAGCGTATGCACAAAGAGTTTCCTGGTTTCCTTCTCATCCAAGGGTGGATGAACTTGCACACCTAAATCCCTCTATTTTTGTGCATATTGTTTGAAACTTTCGTTATGTTTCTTCTCCATATTTTGTAGCACAACTTGATCTGGCCTCATATCATTGACATGTTTGTATTGTTCCAGAAATGACTTGGCTTAATCCTTCCAAGTCTTGATATGAGATCGGTTTAGCTGGTTGTACCATCGGATGGTTGAACCAGACACTCTCCTGGAAGCAATGAATCAGGAATTGGTTGTTTTCTATATATCTTGTTATTTTCCGACAGAACATGGTAATGTGAGCTGAAGGACAACTGTTCCTATCGAATTTTTCAAACTCGAGGACTTCGAATATTGATGGAAGCACCAAATGTAATACCCTAAATATTAGGTTAGGGATTAAATTGAAAAGAATTTAAAATTTGATGATTTAATTAAATAATTGGTAAAAGATGAGCAAAAGATTTGAAATAATATCTTGAACTAAATTATAACAATAAAGGAGTTAAGAGGGCATTTTGGTCTTTTGAGAGAAAATGAAATTAAAAATAGTTTGGGATTTTTAAATATGAAATAAAGAGGAAGTAAGTGTATTTTCTACACTTATTCTTGTTCTTTTTCTTCTTCACGTGGGTGCCCTCTTCTCTCTAACATAAGGTAAATTCTTCTTAGCTAGTGTTTTCTTTAAATTATGGATTGCTTTGGTTATGTTAAGTGATATATGTGCATAATAAAGGATTAATGGAGATTAAAGTCATAAAATAGAGAAAATATTGGTGATTTTAGAAAATGGGTTTTGAAATGAAATGTTAGTATATTGGTGTTTATTGAGGTTTATTGGTAGATTTGACTGACCAAAGAGATAAATGAGAGATTAGAAGTATTAGATGGGTTAAAGAATATATTAGAAAAGTGGTTTGATTATTAAAAATTGAATGTTCTTGAATGATTTTAGATGTTCTAAGAGGCTAAATGAGGGAATGTTAGTATGGATAGTTAAGGAGGAATATAATAGATTTTTAGGGGTAAATGAGAGTAAATTGGCCAAAGTTAGGTAAATTTCGAGTGAAAAACTGGAAAATCTGGGTAGGGGTATCGGTACCTTAGAACAGTATCGATACCCTAGGCAAGAATTAGGCTAAATTATATAAGAGGTATCGATACTGATTCAACCATTATCGGTACCCAAGGAATGTGGTATCCATACCATGGAAAGGGTATCGATACTAGTAGACATGGAATCTAATTTGGGTATCGATAAATATAGGGGGTATCGGTACCATAGTATAGGGGTATCGATTCCAGAGGGCCAGAACTGTTAAATTGGAGCTGATAATATTGAAGGAGATTAATAGTAAATATTTTGAATAATGCTAAGTTATAATTGTTAGGAAACATACTAACAATTGATATTATACATGTCTTTAATGAATTTAGAATAGATCGCAAACAAGCACCTGAGTCGAGTAAGTTGAAAGGCAAGGGCCAAGTTTCGGAATAATTATCTTCTCCTTTTTGGATATCTAAGCAAGGCGAGCCAGGTGAGTATATTTATTGTATAGAATCAATACAATTAAAATGTTTAAATTGTAAAGTATGTTTTACAATATTTACTAAGTTTTATTTAAGGTATGGAAAGAATTTTATTCATAAGTTTTAGAGTATGAAATGCTCTGAAACTAATGAATAAAAGAATAATGCATATGGGTGCATTAGTGGCATGAAAGAATGCCTTAGCGGATATGTATATGGGTACATTATCGGCATAACAGAATAATGCATATGGGTAAATTATTGGCATGAAAGGATGCCAGATTTGAGATGCATATGGGTGCATTATCAACAGAAAAGTATACTAGAGTTGAAATGCATATGTATGCATTATCAATAGAAAAGTATGCTAGAGTTGAAATGTATATGGGTATATTATCAACAGAAAATTATATTATGGTTGAGATGTATATGGGTACATTATCAACATAAAAGTATACTATAGTTGAAATGCATATGGGTGCATTATCAACAAAAAAGACGTTAGAGTTTAAAATGCATAATGATGTATTATAAGCATAAATGGAGGTTACAAACAAAAAGAAAGAATCATGGCAACAATTTCAATATATTAAGTGCATGATTTTGTATAAGAAATATATGTGAATAAACATAAGAATTTCATAATAAGAAAAAATATATCTTTATATTGGTAATGGGTATACCAACCACATAGATTATAGAATGATTGAGGAATAACGATATAAACACTATATGTGTATCTTAATAAAAGAATAGAAATAAAAAGCTGGTAAATTATCATGTGAGCACTAAGGGTGCGAATGTATAAGGTTTATAATAAATTAAAAGAGAGTTAATTGATATTAAAAGTAAGTATTAGCATAGAAACTTTTCCAAATAAATGATGTAATGGCCTAAATGTGAAATTAGCAAAAATGTGTCAATTATGCCAGATAGAAGAACAGTTAAGTACCATTGAGTAAAAGAATAATGAGCTAACTGTGCAATTGGCAGAAAATTGTTAGTTATGCTAGTTAGAGGAAGGGTTAGACACTGTTGAGTAAGATAATAAAGAAAATTTAATGTATTGTGATATGAGTGGTGCATAAGTGATATGAAGGGATGATATATATATATATATATATATATATATATATATATATATATTATATATATCTAATGTACAACAATGCATAATTAGTATTAAGGGATGTTATAAAGGAAAACGCAAACAGAAAATAAAAGGCATGAAAGGATGTTATAAATGAAATGTATATTAGTGTATAAAAGAATGAAAGAATGTCATAATGGAAATGGTATAAGGGTGTAATAATCATGTTGGGATGCTATCAATGAAAATAAAGGTTTAGGACTAAAGAGATAAATGATTGAAGAAAAATATAGAGAAAGATAGGTATGCGAGGCATACTTCAGATAATTGTGAATGAAATACAGTTTAAATGAGGAGGATCATAGAACCTTAAGGAATATACGATTTAGTACAAAATAAATAAAAAGGACATACTTAAATATACAAAAAAGGTTACTTTATAATATTATGTCTCACTAAGTAAATACTTAATATGTGTTGTTTCCACGCGTAGGTAAAAATGGGGATAAATTGAGTAAGGAGGGCAGCAGTAGCAGTGAGTATCATGAGTTAAGGTTGAATCTCATCACTAACGGTAGGACAATCTTATTCAATTTAAGAACTTAGTGGCATGTAATTAAATTATGTTAAACCTTTTGTAATGAAATTAAATGGTAATTTTGTATGTTTCTTTTAAAAATATTCTATTTTATGGTTAATTGAATTGAAACAAATTTTTACGGGTTTCCAAATGACAATCATTATTTTAAAGTGATGTGACATCCATATCTCTTGTACGGAAGGGTATACGGAGACGAGTGTTACATTTATTGCTATCAGAGCTACAGGTTTAGCCGATTCTCGGCTAAAACCGAAGAAAGATGATTACATGTCATTAAGATTGTCAAAGTTACTTATATGATGTGAATTAGAGTGTGACAGACGCCACTTCTTACTAACTCGAGTGTTTTATTTCGTATGTTCTAATAGATATTGTAAACTAAGGACAAAAGTAAGAAAGTTGATAATATTGAAAAGAAGGTCGAGATCAATATTGATTCAAGAGAATTCGACATGACTTCAGTATCATGTCTTAGAAGGGTAAAAGTTGCTAGGATTTTCCTTTCATTCTTGGCAAGAAATCCCCTAGCGTTTAACAACGTTACTGATTTTGAGAAATACTCAAGTGAAGTGTTTAAAGTATGGTTAATGAGTAAGAAGAAATGAATAAGCGGTAAGTATATTAACCGCTAAAAGCTTATAGAAAGAAGAGTTGTTAGTGGATCAATTGATTATGAGTTGTTTAAGAATAAATGATTAAGTTTTATGAAACTAATAATAATTATTTTAGAAAGTAATTTGTGAAAATGAATTTGCTACCCGTTTATGCTTCAATGGATTATTAATTAAAATCAAGATTAATTCTTGAGAATTTGGCAAAGTGTCAAGTTCTTGATGAAAATAAAAAGAGTAAATTGATTACTAGTGTGATTTTAGCATTAACTGTTATGAAATTATTGCTACAAAATTTTCAAGTCTTTTTATTAAATGATGTGGATAATTAGATTTTCATAGTTGAAATAGAAGATGTTTCAACTGTTCGAGAATATTTTAAAGGGATTTGGAAAAGTTATACGGATTTCCTCAATAAGGAAATGAAAATTATAAAAGTAAAAGTATTATATTCAACTTAATCTTGAGTGAGAAGATACTACAAGAAAATATACCTTTAATGACACACGCTAATTTATGACTTGCAAAAAATGTGTCATAAAAAAATGTCATGTTTCTTAAAATCTAAACGATTTATGACTTACAATAATGTGTGTCATATTTAATAGTCATAATCCAAAAAATTTGCAAAAATACGGAGTACACTTTTTAATTGTGTGTCATCTCTAAAAGTGGTCTTTTAATTTCCCCCGTAATTTTCATTTTCTTGCTTCTTCCCCCTCGATAATCAGTTCACGCCTAATGTTTTCCACTCCTTTCATTCTCTCCTTTTCTCTCCTGTTTTTCATCCCAATTCTCTTCTTCTTGTTAGGCTCGAGTTTGAATCCTTAGCCTCTGCCGCCCATTTCCGTCTCTCCCTCCGCCTCATCCTCACAATGATCCCACGCCCTTGTTCGCTAATGCCGGTATGATTTATTTTCTTTGGTTTTATGTTTAGTTTCATTTACAACTTTAAACAGACAAATCGACCCTCTTCTTCTTCTTCTTCTTGTTTGTTTTGTAAGTTTCCTCTTTGGTTTGGCTATATATTTGTTATCCGAATATTTGTTTTGTTGATTTGCGTATAAAGAAGTATCATTTCGCAACTTTTAACTCTTAGCTATGTGATATCGGACTTGTTTTTTATGGTACTGACGAAATTCACTAAACTTGAGTTAAAAATATCTTGATTCAATTTTCATTAATGGTTACTGGATAGGTATGAACCAGTACAAGCCGATTTTCTTGGAAACCGTGGATCTGAACACTGCTATAAGTAAGCTCACCAGGGCGTGCAACACTCAAAAATGTATTCAAGCGGGCGGGAAGCATAATGATCTTGATGATGTAGGAAAAGACACCCATCACCATACCTTCTTTGAAATGTTAGGGAACTGGTCTTTTGGGGACTATTTCAAGAAAGAGGCAATTGAGTGGGCTTGGGAACTCCTCACTAAGTTATATATTTTATGTATTTTTTTGTTATTGTCATTGCAAAACATAAATAGTTTATGAATGTGTGTTTGTCATATCTTGGATAATATTCTGTTTCTATATCTAATTTGTTAATGATTTGATCAGTTTGGGTTTGGAATACTGGGTGTTTGTTTTTATTGTTGATATGTTGATTTTCCCCCAATTTTCAAACTTGTTTGTAGAACTGTAGGTTTATGGCCTGCCTACATATCGTATTTATGCCACTTACTTTGGTGGTGATGAAAAAGTTGGTCTTCCTCCTGATAATGAAGCTAGAGATTTATGGCTTAAGTTTCTGCCCCATGGACGTATACTGCCATTTGGTTGCAAAGCAAGTTTTCCCTTGAGTCTTTTTTCCCTTAATGTTTGTGTATGTGTGTGTGTGACGTGTGGCCATGATAAGTCTTAAATTTTCTAAATGTTCTGCCACATTGAGGGTATATTGAGAATCCTTCTTTACATTATTCAATTTTATTCTTCTTTGCCAATAAACCAAACTATTCTTGGTGCGCCTCGTATACTTCAAAACTTATCTTGAATTTTAATTTGGATTTCATATACCCTTATATACACATTTGTGTGTTTCTGTAGTGTTGAAGTTTATGATTGATATTTAGAGTAATTTGTTTATGTTTTATTTGAAGAAGGAAATAACTTATTTGATTGGAACAAGAGTTTGGTTTAATTTTTTTTTGTTTCCATTACATGGATAATGTATGAAAATTATAGTTAACTATATCTCCATGTAATGGAGAATTATTTGGTATATGTCCTTTATTCTATCCACACATTTTAAACATATTACTTTATTTTTCTAAAAGTTTGGGATAACAAGAATAATAGGTTCTATCATATTTCTAATTGATTTTGTCCCTCATTTTAGTATAATTTCTGGGAGATGGGTGATACAGGTCCTTGTGGGCCTTGCATTGAAATTAATTATGATCGAGTAGGCAATCGTGATGTTGCTTCATTGGTGAATAATGATGATCTCACTTGTATTGAAATATGGAACCTTGTTTTCATTCAGGTACATTTTGTTGTAGGGTCTTGTGGTTTTTCTCTCCTTTTTTCATTAGTATATCTGATATGTATCCGGTCAATCACTGTTAAAATTTAGAAGTTATCCAGGAAGTTAGCCTTCCAACATGTGTATGTGCCTCTGTAGTATATATCTGGGGCAATGGAGAAAGTATTATATCTGTCTAGCTTCTTTTATGCTGGCATGTCATGCAAGCCTTCAACATCAATAAGGTTTTCCACTGATACATGCATTACTCTTATACAGTTTAATAGGGAAAGTGATGGCTCTCTAAAACCTCTTCTAGCAAAGCATGTTGACATTGGAATGGGGTTTGAGAGATTAACTTCGGTACTACAGAACAAGATGAGAAATTATGATACAGATGTATTCTTTCCTATTTTTGATGTTATCCAACTTATTAGATTTTGAAGCCCCTATATATTTTGATGAACGGTTAAGTATCGTTGAGTAAAAGAATAATGGGCTAACTGTCCAGTTGGCAGAAATTATGCCAGTTAGAGGAAGGGTTAGACACTGTTGAGTAAGAGAATAAAGAAATTTTGATGTATTGTGATATGAGTGGTGCATAAGTTATAAAGGGATGATATATATATATGTACAACAATGCATAATTAGTATGAAGGGTTATAAAGGAAAAAGCAAACAGAACATAAAAGGCATGAAAGGATGCTATAAATGAAATGTATATTAGTGTATAAAAGCATGAAAGAATGCCATAATGGAAATGGTATAAGGGTGTATTATAAGCATGTTGGGATGCTATCAATGAAAATAAAGGTTTAGGACTAAATAAATAAATGATTGAAGAAAAATATAGAGAAAGATAGGTATGCGAGGCATACTAAAATGCTTAAGATAATTATTAATGGAATATAGTTTAAATGAGGATGATCATAGAATCCTTAAGGAATATACGATTTAGTACAAAATAAATAAAAAAGACATACTTAAATATATACAAAAAGGTTACTTTATAATATTATGTCTCACTAAGTAAATACTTAATGTGTGTTGTTTCCACGCATAGGTAAAAATGGGGATAAATTTAGTAAGGAGGGCTGCAGTAGTAGTGGGTATCATGAGTTAGGGTTGACTCTCATCAGTAACGGTAAGATAATCTTATTCAATTTATGTAATTAAATTATGGTAAACATTTTGTAATGAAATTAAATGGTAATTTTTGTATGTTGCTTTTAAAAATATTCTATTTTGTGGTTAATCGAATTGAAACAAATTTTTACGGGTTTTCAAATGACAAACATTATTTTAAAGTGATGTGACATCCATATCTCTTGTAGGGAAGGGTATACGAGAGATGGGTGTTACACCAAATCCAGGACTAATCTTAGTTCTAAGGCATCGACTCTATAGTAATCATGGTCCCATTTAACCACATTCATTTGGTCTTCCAACAACTTGATTTTTTGTTCCATCTTCTTTGCCTTGTATTCTTCATCAAAATCTAGTATATGGTAATCACCAGGATTATTCTCAGGGTTAGATACAGAAGTATGTACCTTTACAGCAGACGAGACCTTCGCTTTTGCAACGAATGAGTCCCCTTGAAGTCCTGGTAAGATTCCAGGTGAAATAACCACTTGCAGGGTAAGTGGCATAGTTACCCCTTCAGATGTTCTTGCCCAGGTGCACTTGTCTGATTTAGTTTAGATAATTTTGCAACTATTTGGTCAACCAAAGACTCCTTCCTTTTGGTGATTGACTCCAGAGTGTTTTGATTATTCAGATTTATTTTCTCTTCCAACTTCTTTTGTAACCTTAACATGTTCTCCTCGAGTTGAGCTATCTTTGCCTCCATCTTCTTCTTCTTTGAGCGGGTGTATGAGGATGAGGTGTCCAATGCTTGGGGGGTATGTCCAGTGTTTGTTCTTTTTGATGAGACATTTTCTGTTAGTTAATGTGAATGTAAAGAAATGAAGAAAAATAATGAATGTAAAATATATTTAAATGCATGATGCATGAAATGTTCGAGGCATTGATCCAAAAACACGTCTATTATTATAAATGATCTTTATTGGGACAAAAATGATATTTCTTAAGAGATAAAACCCTCATAAAGGTACATTCTGAGTAAGTCTTCTAGACGCCGAACAACTTCTAAGAGGTTGACTAGTCTTCTGCCTTCGTCTATCACCGGTTAATACCCTGTCGAACCACTCCGGCTTCTCTGGCTAAACCGTGCAAGTGTCGAGCTGTTTTTTGTACTTGTTCCAAGAAATATCAAATTACTGCATCTCTGGCTTTCACTCTCTGCTGAGTCTGTTCCTAATGAAAACGCCGTTGAAATCCTCCATCAAAGGGACTATCTGAAGTTCATTTGCGTTTTTTTTTTAATTTGTCAATAATGGCCTCAATTTCAGCTATCATTTTGCCATCCTGTTCTTATTGTCTTTGAAGAGACTTCTCCAGATCAGTTACCTTGGTCTTTAGACATTTTTCTGGTGTTGGTTGTCTAACAAACATCTTCGGGAAGCCTTTAGTTGTTCTTTCAAGGTTTCTTTTCCATCTTGTCCTTCGGTCTTCACTTTTCTAGTATTCAGAAGATCTTTTTCAGGCTGGAATTGTTCTGAACTTGTTCTTGATACCCCTTTCTCAACAAACTTCCTTTTCTTTTTTTCTAATATGTATACTCGATCCTTCTGAGTTTTTTATGACCATAACCGAACCTCTGCGCTTTTCACCTCTTGCATTACGACCCCTTTGTCCATTAATGCAAATTATTTATGTTTAACAAACACATTTTTATGGATCAATACCTCTTTTGAATGATGTAAATGATAAAAAAATAAAAGAAAATAAAACAAAACAAAAATGAAAGGAAAAAGTTAGTGAGATAAAGATAATAATTAAAATAATGATGAAAATAAAAAGTCCTACCCCATATGCTTATTATTCCTACCCGGACATGATCTCTATCCCGTATGAACAAGTACTAACCACATAAACTTCTAGTTTACATGCTCTTAACAGAAAAAAAGCAGGAAATAAATCAAGACATCCTAGGTTTTGAAATGAAGTTTTGGGGTGGGCTCTAATTCCTTGTAGTCTCTCGGTTTAGGTTCTAAAGAAAGGTACCCAAGTTCTCATTCCTGGTGTCCTCTTGGGCTTTTCAGACCCTCAGCCCTAAGCCCACTACAAGCTTAAGTGGACCAAGTTAAACTCGAGAGGATAAATTCCCTTATGTCTATACGGAGAATAAATTCACATGAAGACATAAGGTATATGAATCCCGAAAGTTACTTGCTAGGCCTATACGGAGAATAAATTCCCATGAAGGCGTCGCTTTCACCTCCATTTATAAAAGAGGTTTGGAGCTCGGGTATAGAGCTTGAGATGAAAATTTTCAAAAGCTGAAATCATTGAAAAAAACGTTTAGTACAACTATTTATTTGAAAAATATTCAAATAATAATTAGAATCGAATAAATAAATTAAAATTTAAACTTTTGATTTTCGCTTAAAAAGACAATCAAAACTAATTCTGGCTTGAACCACTTACCTGTCCCCAGCAGAGTCGCCAATCTGTTGTAACCGTCTTTCGGGTGGGCCTGAAATTGGGTTTCAACTTAAATACAAATGTTAGAGCGGCCACCAATCATTTTAAAAACAATATTAGGATGATCGAACACCATCTAACATGATCTGCGTTTTACCAGAAATATGTCGGATTCGGGAGTCGATTATAGTCAAGAAAGGATTAGCACCCTTGAATTTCCCTTTCGGTACCATTTCAATTTGCCGGTTGTCTTAATTACGAAAATTAAAATTTAAAGATTCAATTTACTTACCTTTGATCGATTAAAAATATTCCTAAAAACGTTAAAAGGTTTAAAGAATAATAAAATAAGATAAAATAAAAGTTTAGTATTATAGTTGAAATAAAATATTAAAGAGAAAAAATAAAGTAAAATTAAATCGAAATTGGATAAATAAAGAAGTAAGAGAAAATTTAAATTTAAAGGGTTTAAAAAATATCAAAGACTAAATTTGAATTAATCGAGAACTCCAAAGTGAAAATACGAAGTTAGGGGGTTCAATTACAAAAATTATGAAAACTAAATGAGGATTAAATTAAATTAATTTAAAATCTCAAGGTCAATTTATAACAGGTGACCAAAATGGAATGCGTATCAAAATAAGGGGAGGACGGAAAGAATTTGAAAATCCTTTAATTATAAAAAGATCCCTGGTATATAAATACCCAAAAACCCAATTCCCATATCATTTTAACCATTTTCCCCCAAAACATCATCTTCCTCACCAAGAAATCCTCTCAACCGATCCCTCTCCGACCAATGGTCAGTCCCACTCCGACGGGGCCCTCCGAAGTACCGACCGCCGCTCCGGCTACTACCGCCGGTCGCCGGAAAAACCAAAATCACCCAAAGAAATCCCCTCGTCCTTGTAAGCTCAAATCTGAGGCCAAAAAACCCAAAACCTATCCCTATCGACGTAGATCTAAGCGTAAAGTTTGAATCTTTTACCTTTTCGACGGTGGTTCTTCGTTCTCCGATGCTTTGACAATTCGGGTCCCTTGGATTTGAATATTGTCTTCGGTCTCTTGGTTTTTTGTTGTTGTTTTGTGTAACAGCCCCAACTCGTAATCGACTCGGATACAAATATGAGGTGTCACATTGACTTTTCAAACATTTTCCTTTATAAAATGAAAAAAAATCAAATTCATAATTCAAGAAAATGATTAATTTTCATTTATTAAAAGCATTTGTTTTTACAAAAAATATCAGAGCTTATAAAACTTAAATCTTTAGACTACATGCCAATTACACTCTATATAATAGAATACATATACTCAAGTACAATTCTGACCTGATTTATGGTAAGGAGAATCTGACCTGTCTTGCTCCTCATCGCTTCGCTTCTCGCTTTCCGGAACCTACGTGTGAAACACTCACACGCTAAGTCTATGACTTAGTGAGGCATAAATAAACTTACTATAACATATCATTTCTAATTCCTATTATGCATACTTCATGTAATCGTAATACACTATAAAATACATTATGCATCAAAACACAAATACATATCGATACATATCATTTTATCCTTATTATTACTCTTATCATAACCATTAATCTCCTTTATCATATTACCCTTTTATCTTACCATATATATATACACATCATGTAACATGTATATCACTACACCAAAGAACAAACCTGTCATCATGGAATTTCTGTAACACATTTCACATTACCAAACATACATATTACATATAGTGTATTGGGTATTATTTCTTTATTAGCCCATGTACACATGTGAGAACTATAGATATGTGAGTCTATTGAGGTTGTGCATTATGCTTTCACCACAGCTCGTATGGGGTCACACTAGGGGCATGTGAAATTTATGTATATGTCCCGAATGACCACTGTATATGTCCCGAATGACCATTGTATATGTCTCGAAGGACCACTGTATATGTCCCGAATGACCACTGTATATGTCCCGAATGACCACTGTATATGTCCCGAATAACCACTGTATATGTCCCTCGATTCTTGGCATGCCAACTATATCTCTAGATCTCTATACACATAATATGGGCATTAGCAATATATCAGTTCACATATTCATATAATCATATAGTTCACTTTCACCTATTTATTATCTCTTGTGACCATATAATCACATAACTTTGTATCATATTCCATATATTCATATCACATAGCTCATGTCACTTGCATGGTTTCACATAAATATATATATATCATATCTTGTTCACATATATTTCTCATATAACCCATATTATATGATTCATATATTATTCTTAAATCATCATGTAAACATATATTCATATAACTTATGTAAACATACAACAACATATAATTCATAACAAACACATGTTCATGTTCATGAATTTATGCATAACACTATAGGAATTAGACTTGTAGCAAGTTTTATTTCCATTTAATATCATATACGATCTAATATGCACTCATCTTGGCCTCACTTGCTATCAATTACTCCTATGGCTTACTTTCTCTTCTAGATCAGTTCTAACCTTTCAATCATTCAGGAACTTGCTCTCGATTGGTATCTACATAATAATACATGAATCCATATCAATATTCTAATCGTTCATTTCTTAAACTAAAAGAAAGGCTACTTCCAATTTCCCTTTGAAGTGCATCGTTACACTCTGTAGTACATTGGTACATTCCTTAGTATGTGTATCGATGCACTAACTATGCATCGATACAAAAATTGCATTCGATGTTTCCATTTTTATGGGGTGCATCGATGCACTTCCTGTGCATCAATACACATTGAATAATTTCTGGAAATTTACCCTTGATGCATCGGTGCATGTTGAATGTATACCGATGCACGCTAGCCCAGAATTTATTTTTAAGCCCGAAAATTACTCCAATTCTACTTAAACACTTCATATTTCATCCCCTACCATATTCTTAACTCTCATATACATACTTAAACTCATTTCTACTCATTTATCACCCTTTAAATCTCAAAATTCCTTTCTCCATATGAAAATCAATAATCATACCAATTTTTCAATATGTTCTAAATTCAATTTTATCACTTCATGTCTCTTAATTAAGTTGATGACAAGTCAAATTTATCTTCCAATTTGAGTAATGAACTCTATTCCAAGATTTCATTTGAAAACTCTTAATCTTTAATCTCTTCTAACTCCACCATCCTTTTCTTTTAAGATGATTTAAGCTTTCTTTAAGCTTAATTATCATCTAATAATCATAAATCAACCTTGAATTCAACAAGAAATTAACTAACAAGAGGACTTACCTTTGCAACCTTGGTTCACGATGGAGAGAAAGAAGAAAGACGAAGAGAACTCTGTAACTCCCTTTTCCCTCTTCCCACGTGGTTTCCTTATCTTATAAGGGAAAATAAAAATCTTCCTTGTCAAATGACCATTTTACCCTTTACTTCATTTAATAATTACCCACAATCCCTCAAAAATATTTACAAATAAGTCCATGCACTTTACAATATTTTGAAATCATAGTTCAAAGTTTCAAAAATTCCATTTTAGCCACTAACCCTAATTTTGGGATACTACATTTTGTGATTGTGATTGGTGATATTTTTGCTTCTCCTCTTATTGTCGCCCAATGTTTTGTCTCGCAGGGCATTTATAGGCCCCCATCTGGGCCATTTCCAATTGCTTCGGGGTCATTCCCGGTTGTTTCGGGGTTATTCTTTGTTATCTCTGATGGTTCAGTCCGAGTTTATCTGATCTTCGGGGTAGTTCTTTGGTTGACCGAAGATCTCAGATGGTTCAGTTCGAGTTGCTTCAACTTTTGTGTTTCAAATCGTCGAAATCTTCGGCTGACTGGTAATCTTGTTAGCGCGTGATTCCCATGCGCTGCCGTTGGTGGCTTTCGAGCTTCTGGAACCCTCTTGGATTTGATATCGACCGTTGGATTGGTTGCAGATCCAATGGTCCAGGATCGGTTGTGGTGTGATGATATTTGAGGGTTAAACAAACCCTAGCTCTCTTACAATTTTGGACGTTGATCTCCATCTTGATCTAACGATACTCATTTGTGCGGCACTGGTCTTGATGATGAAACCCTAGTGGCTTGGGTTTGTCGAGTCGACTTTCTGGGTCAGGCTTGCCCACCCAGTTGGGTTCCTTACTGGGCCTCTTGGACTGTTTTGGACTTATTTGATCCCTAAAAAAGAAAAAAAGAAAATAGATAAATAAAAAAAATGAAAATAAATAAATAAAATGGCATTATATTTTTAAAAAAAATGATATTATATATATTTTCGAAAAATACATTCAAAACCAAATATTATATATGTTAAAAAATGTTTTCAAAAACTATATTATAAATATATTTTCAAAATGTTTTCAAAAACTATATATTATATATATTTTAAAAATGTTTTTAAAAACTATATATTATATATATTTTCAAAATGTTTTCAAAAACTATATATATTATACATATATTCAAGTTAAAAATTATATATTATATATATATTTTCAAAATGTTTTCAAAAATTATATATTAAATATATTTTTTCAAAATATTTTCAGAAACTATATATTATATATATTTTCGAAATGTTTTCAGAAACTATATATTATATATATTTGAAATGTTTTCAGAAACTATATATTATATATATTTTCGAAATGTTTTCAGAAACTATATATTATATATATTTTCGAAATGTTTTCAGAAACTATATATTATATATATTTTCGAAATGTTTTCAAAAATTATATATTATATATGTTTTCAAAATGTTTTCAAAACTATATATTATATATATTTTTTCAAAAAATTATATATATATTAAATAGAACTCCGGGCGAAAATGAGTGGCTACACATATTATGAGCATAACTTAACCAATGACAACATACATTAGTGTATAAAATTACTATTTAACCAAATTTTAATATAATGACTTGTTTCCCGATGATTAAAGTCATTATATTAAAGAGATCGTTATTATTGTTAGATGTCACGTGTTTGAGCACCAGCGATTACAACATGATGATTGAGCGTTTATTGTCAAATAATTGAGAGTATTTAAAACATATAATACTTTATAATCACCCTAGCTTGATAAAAGAATGCCCCATGTTTATTCGATTGTACTCGAAACACATTCATCACTCAAGCGAACACACTTGCATATTTAATTATACTAAGTACTCCGAGGATCATGCTTTAACACCTTATACTTACTAACTTACCACATCACATGAAAAATTCAAGTTTATAAGTCATACAACCATCAATTAATTATGCTATCATCCAATCTCATATCATAGAACTCTACTCACATGCGCTTGCATACTATGACTCGGGAAAATTACCCAGATATTGCAATTTAAATTTTTATTTTTAATTTTTTAAGATATGACACTCTTTTTTAATTTTTTTTTAAATACGGTAAAAACTACAGGAAACACAAAGAAGATAAGAGTCTGTTTGTTTAGCTGTAATTGGTTTTCCAGAAAATGAATTACTGGAATTTGAATTACTGGAAAATGAATTACTGGAATTTGAATTCTGGAAAATGAATTATATTTCTGTAAAATGAATTACATTTCTGGAAATGAATTACATTTCTGGAAAACATCTGGAAAACGTTTTATGATGTTTGGAAGATGTTATTTAAACATTTTTTCGGTATATTTAGTGAAATAAAATTTTATAAATTATATTAATTATTTATTAAAGTATAGTACTATATATTTTTAAAAATATTAATTAGTATATTTTATATCTTTACTAAAATATTATTGAAATATATAAATAATATTATTCATTATTAAATATAAAAAAATTATTATATTATTAAAATAAAAATATAATATCTTATATTATTATAATATAATTGATTATTTATATAATATTAAAATATATATTATATTATTATAAATATTAATAAATATATTTTAAATATTTTAATAATTAATATTTTGATGAAAATGATATTAAAATATTTTATTAATATTAAATTCATAAAATAAAATTATTTTGAGTATTTTTGTTTTGAAGTGAAAAGTTCGGAAAATGACTTACGGAAAATGAATCCGTAAGTCATTTTACAGAAAACACAAAGGAAATTCTGTTACTAGGAAAATGAATTACATTCCGGAAAACGAATTATGTGAAATAAACACGGGAAAACGTTTTCCGGAAAACGAATTACGTGAAACAAACACGGGAAAATATTTTCCGGAAAACGAATTACGTGAAAAAAACACGGAAATTCGGGAAAAACCAATTCCGTAATTTCAATTACGGGAACAAACAGACCATAAATATGCATACCGTTTTCACTGTTTATATCAATTTTTTTTAAAAAAAATATTTTAGCTACAGTAAAGATGGTCTTCACTGTTCACTTTTTACTTTCACTACAGTAAAAATGATATGCGCACAATCCGACTCTATTGTTTGTGTTTTTATTTTCTATTGTTACAGTGAGGTTGGACTGATTGCTGTCCCAATTCACTATTCTAGTATTCCAAGAAGATGGAGCAGGCACGAGGCAGGGCAGGGCAGGGCAGGGCTAGGTGGGTGTAGGGCAGGGCTAGGTCGGTGCAGGGCCATGCCATGCACCAGGCGGGGCTGCTTTGGTTGACATGCATACATTGGTAGATAAATATGTGGTTGGGGTTTAGTAAATTTTGTTTTAAATAGGGATGTTGAAGGTCAGATTGTAGGAGAAAATTTTATAAAAGATTGTTAAAGAAGAAAAAGAAGAAGAGAGAGGAAAAAGAAGATTTGAAGAAAATATAGTAAGTAAATGTGTATTTTTTTAATTAAGTGATATTTTAAATTATATATTTTTGTTAATTTTATTTAGTACTGGTGAATGGTGATATAATTTTATATTATGTATGTAATTTGAGAATAATTGGATCAAAAAGAAGAAAAAAAAAGTGAATAATATTTGGAGCAAATTTGATAAAATTTGCTTGGCCAAATCGTAAATGGGTTTAATATTTTAATCTTTCAAATAAATTATTTTTATTTAATATAATTTTTTAATTAAGTTTATGTAGAAAAAATTGCATGTTATAGTTTAGTTTGTTATTTTTCGATATATATATATATATATATATATATATATATATATATGATGTAGTATAGTTGTTAAATTTAGTCTTCAAGTAATTTATTATTTTTAGTATAATTTAATGCAAGTATTTCGAGAAGATTGGAGAAAAAAAAAAAAAATTAAACAGATTTTGATTAAAAAATTAGAACAAATTGTAAAACTAGAAAGTGAAGCTGTACATATGGGTAAAATTATGTAATATAAGAAATTATTAAATTCTATATAAGTAGTATACATAGGATAATATAAAAAGATATCAATTTAGATTTTAAATCATAGGTGACTAGTCTCTATAATTTTTTTATCTAAGAAATGCTAATATGTAGATTAAATTGATGATTATCAAAACTCAAAGAAAGAACAATGGGAATGAATGAAGTAGTTTTTAAATGTATTTTTATAAACTTCTAATTAAATAAAATTTTAAAATAATTTTATTCAAAATTAAATAATTTTGTCAAAAATATAGTATTTTAATCAGGACATAAAAATTTAGATTTGAATAAAAATTATATAATTAAATTAAATATAAGTTTAAGAAGACTAGTTCTAGCATATAATCAGAATTTATAATTTTTAATATACCAATTTAATTAAATTATTTTTATTATATAATTAAAATAATAACTATAATATATACAATATAATAGATAAGATATGATATAAATAAACATAATTGTTTATTTATTTATTATGAATATTTTTTATTATTTATATATATCAAATTACTTAAATTTTTATTATTATATAAAAATAAAAAATATAATATAATATAACATATAAGTTAAGATTTAAATAAAATAGTTCTTTTTATCATTATTTATTTATTTATTAAATATTTGTGATTACTTATTTTTTTATAATATTGACATTTTTCAGAGAGAGATATTTGAAAGATAACAAACCAATCTCTTTATAAAATTAACTCCAAATGTTTCTCGTGATTCAACAACATCTTAAGTTTGGTTCATTTGATCGAACTTGTGAATAGTCATCGATGTTGTCTTATCTATATTGCCTTGGATTTTTCTTACAAGGTCGGGAGACCAACATTGTCCTCTATTTATCATGGACTCAATTTCCTTCCCTTTATCGCTCTAAACCATAGCCACCTATAGTATGTCTCTCTTACCAAGCTTGCAATTGGGAGATGACGTGTCCCTTTTAGTACTCCATTTATAACCTCAACAAGGTTGGTTTTCATTTGTCCATATATTCGACCTTCATCATATGATTGAGCCCATCTTTCTCTCTCGATGTTGTTTGCGTACGTCCAAACATGTTGGTCGTACACATTCAAATGCTTTAACCTCTTATCAAATTTTGGTCGTAATAGTTCATATATTGTTTAATAATATATGTTGTTAGCATCAAGAAAAACTAGAACACAAAAATGTAAATACAATCATATGAAACTCACACATGCTTAAAACTTCATAGTGAATATAGTGATTTTTCCATATTTCCTAACTATTCTTACTAATATGACGTACACAATACGTAGGATATGCGTGCGGATGTATCCAACGAATTCATGGTCGTTCAATTATAGCTAAGATACATTTTCCTATATTGAATATCAAGCAAACATCGTCATCTCGAATGACATACTCACGTAAATTACATAAAAAGTTCAAAGACTATGTTGTCTCTTTATCAACAATTGCGAATGCAATCGGGAATATATTTCAATCATTGTTGAAAATATTTTGATATTTTGATATAGCAAATAAAGTGTTAATTAATTTTAAGATTTTATATTCTATTTAGATTTTATATTCGATTTAAATATTATATTCGATTCAATTATTAGAATATCACAAATATTACTCCAAGTTTTCAAATATCAATTTTTACTCCTTACTAATTTAAAAATTGAGATTTACACTATAAACATTTTTGAAATAATTTTACAAAGTATTTCGAACTATAATCGAGTCAAAATTGAGATTTCAATAGGCTAGTACCGATACTGCCTTAACAGTATCGATACCCCCAAACATCGAATGCAAAATGGGTACCAATACCTTACACAGTATCGATACTCTTATATATAGTAGTATCGATACCATGGTTATGGTACCGATACTACCCCTTTGTTTCTAACTCCAAATTTTAACAGAATGCAAAACGGGTACCGATACCATGTTCGGTATTGATACTACTTCACATAGTAGTATCGATACTCACTGGACGGTATCGATACTACTGCACAGAGTAGTATCGATACTACCTGGACAGTATCGATACCGTTGAGTTGCAACGGTCGAAATATTTGAATTTTAATAGGTAATATCAATACCCCTTAGTGGAGTACCGATACCATACGCTCCCAACAGCTTTTTGAAGTGGAAAACATACAACAACGACTCTATTGACTCCATGATCATCCCCAACATTCAGAATTCATTCAAGGGGTGTTTAAATAAGTCTTGAAGCCATTGATGAAAAAAAAGAAACAAGAATTGAGAAACAAACAAGAGAGAAAGCCTTAAACTTATTGTTTGAGCAAATCAAGCCAACATCCATTCAATATTCATTTTGCTTTCAAGAACACTATTTATGCTCAATTGTATTTATTTCTTTAGTGTTCTTTCTTTGTGCTAGAATTGTGCAAACATCTTACCTTGTGAGGATTTTCTGTAAGTTTACAAGTTTGTAATTTTCTCTTTGAGAAGAGATAGTCTCAAGAATTTGGGGTATAATTCTTGAGGGAGTTGTAAGGTTACTCTTTGTCCTCAAAAGAAAGACAAATTAGTGAATTTATGGAAAATCCTTAATGTGGATAGCTAAGGTAGTGGTCGTAGACTTTGGTTCAGAAAGTCGAACCACTCTAAATCGCTGTGTAATTATTTCTATTTTCTGTCAAAGCTTCCACCAAAATTTTAATTGCCAATTCACCCCCTCTTGGCTATTTCATCTGATCGATTGACTCAAAAATTGATATCAGAGCTTGTCTCATTTGAAGGTTTTGCCACCACTTGAGAAGATCCATGAAGAGTGTAATCGTTATCTAAGTCATCCATGGCCTCTACATCAAGCTTCGAGTTCGTTCTTGATTCTCAGCTCGTCAACAAGCCTTCTTTTTTAATGGAGATAACTACGCCTATTGGAAGAATAGATGAAGTTGGGAGAATTCATTCAAGCTAGTGACATGGGAAATGGAATATGAGAGGATACTCTGAACTATCCACAGAACCGGAGATGTGGAGTGAATAAGAGACGAGAAAATTTCAGCTCAATTCAAAAGCAATCCATATTCTATTTTGTGCACTTGGACCAGATGAATACGGGAGAATATCATATTGTTCAACCACCAAGGAGATATGGGACAAGTTTAAAGTCACACATGAGGAACTGACGAGGTAAAAGAAACCAAAATTAGTCTTTTAATCATAGCTATGAAAATTTCAAGATGAAACCAGATGAAGATATCAAAGCTATGACGGATAGATTTTCCGTATTGTTAATGGTCTCAAGGGATTCGGAAAATAATCCCTAATGAGAAACTTATGAGGAAGATAATTTTTTCTCTTCTAAAAGCTTGGGAATCAAAGAAGACTGCAATTATCGAAGCTAAAGACCTAAGTCCTTAACTCTCGATGAGCTCATTGGTTCTCTCCTCACGCACTAAATGATGATCAAAGATGAGGAGATCACGAGAAGACGATGCAAAGAAGGAGATGGAGAAAAAGAAGAACGTTGGTGTTGCTCTCAAATCCACAAAAAATAAGAGTGACTCTGACGAGGATGAAGAAATGGCATTGCTTTCCAAAACTCAAAAAATTAATGAAGCCCAATAAAGGAATAAAATTCCAACGAATAAAGGCTTCAAAAATGAGTTCAAGGAGAAGGACCCAATCATATACTATGAATGCAAAAAGTCTGGGCATGTTAAATTCGATTGCCCATAATTGAAGAATAATGTCTTTCAAAGAAGAAGCATAAAGCACATGTGGCTACTTGGAGCGATGATGAATCATCCGATGAAGAAGAACAAAGTAGTAACCTTGTGCTTAATGGTCACTAAGGAGGATTCTCAAGTAACATCTAACTCATCCAATTTTTACAAGATTATTCATTTGATGAGTTATTAGGAATATTATAAGTTGGCCTCGAATTATGAGAAGTTATTTTCAAAATACAGGAAATATACTTCAAAATTGAAAAAATGAAAAAAGATCTCATATCCAAGACCAACAGTGAACTCGAAAGTAAGATTAAAGATTTGCAAGTCAAATAAAAGATTTGAAGAAAAAATTCTGATTTGCAAAACTTACTTTCAAGAGTTAATGATAATCATCAAAAGAAAATTGATGTTCTTAAAGCTTCTTTCGATAGAGTTGGATCCAAACATTTTGAAAATGAGAAAATTCAAAATCCAGTATGTTATAAAGAACTTTAAAACTTACATTCATAGAGGTCCCCAAAGAACCTCAAATGGAAAGATCATTAGAAGTGTATGGGTCTCTAAAGGACTCAATGCTACTAAAGATAAAGATATCCTAAACAAATGGATACCCAAGGGGACTAGGATTTTAAGACTAATGAATATGGACCCAAAAGTTTGGGTACCAAAAACCAAATTTAATCTATGTTTGTAGGTAAAGGAGCATTGCTTCAAGGCACGAAATACAAGTTTCAAATTCATGGTTCCTTAATAGTGGATGCTCAAGACATATGACCGGAGACAAGAGCCGGTTTACAGAGCTTAACAAAAAAAATGGAGGAGTAGTAACCTTTGGTGACAACTCAAAAGGTTTCATTAAAGGTATAGGTACTATAGGTAATACCGCTTCCATACAATAGAAAATGTGTTATATATGAAAGGGTTAAAGCATAATCTATTAAGTATTATTCAATTGTGTGATAAAGGATACAATGTCTTGTTTGAATCAAACGATTGTAAAGTTTTTAACATTGCATCTATAGGATTATGCTTATTGGTCATAAAATAGGGAACATAATGGTGCATTTAGATTCAATCTACATGACTAATTTATGCCTAGTTGCCAAAGAGCATGATAGCTGGTTATAGCATAGGAGACTAGGACATACAAGCATGAGTGTTTTACAAAGACTTATTTAAGGCAATTTAGTAAGAGGTTCGCTAAAGCTAAAATTTGATAAAGATAAAATCTGTGATGCATGTGCAAAAGGAAACATAAGAAGTTTCCTTTAAATCCATTAATGATGTATCAACTAGTAGAGTATTACAATTGATCCACATATCTTTTTGGCCAATTAGAACAACTAGCTTGGGTGGAAAAAATATACTTTTGTATTGGTTGATGACTATTCTAGATTTACTTGGGTTCTATTTTAAGTACTAAAGATGAAGCATTAGAAAATTTTATCACTTTTTTCAAAGTAATCCAAAATGAAAAAGGTTACTCCATTTCAAGTGTTAGGAGTGACCATGGTACTGAATTTGAAAATCTTGGATTTACTGATTTTTGTAATTCAAATGAGATTTACTGATTTTTGTAATTCAAATGGGATTAGCCATAATTTTTTAGCACCTAGAACCCCTAAACAACAATGGAGTTGTTGAGGAAAAAATAGAACTTAGAGGAAATTGCTAGAACCATGCTTGTGAAAACAATTTGCAAAAATATTTTTGGGCGGAAGCAACAAATACCGCTTGTATGTAATTAACCGAGTAATTATTAGCCCTATTTTAATGAAACTCCATATGAAATTTTCAAAACTAAAAGCCTAACATTAGTTATTTTCATCCTTTTGGATGCAAATGTTTGTTTTAAACATCGGTAAAGACAATCTTGGCAAATTCGATGCTAAAAGTGATGAAGGAATTTTTCTGGGTTATTCCTTAAATTCTAAAGCTTATCGTGTATTTATAAAGAACTTTTGTGGTAGAAGAGTTTATCCATGTTTTTTTATGATAATCCCCTTCCAAGGAAGATTCTTGTGTTGATGATGACGCAGGTATACTAAATACAAATGACGTGGGAGAATCATTATCAAAGTGGTAACATAGTGATGAACAAGGCTAGACTTGTTTCTCAAGGGTATACTCAAGAAGAAGGAATAGATTTTGATTAAACATATCCTCACATAGCTAGGATGGAAGCAATTAGAATGTTGTTGGCATTCGCATGTTTCAATGAATTTAAATTATACCAAATAGATGTTAAAAGTGCATTTTTAAATGATTTTATAAAAGAAGAAGTGTACGTGGAATAACCTCCTGGTTTTGAAGATTCAAAATTTCTCAATCATGTTTTTAAATTGAAAAAAGTGTTATATGGTTTAAAACAAGCTCCTAGATCTTGGTATGAAAGATTGTCAAATGTTTTAATTGAAAAAGGTTTTTCAAAAGGGTCAAAAGGTAAGGTTGATACTACATTGTTTTTAAAACGAAAAGGTAAAGATTTATTAGTAGTTCAAATTTATGTTGATGGTATAATATTTGGTTCTACTAATGATGCTCTTTTTCAAGAATTTTCTAAGCTAATGCAAGGTGAATTTGAGATAAGCATGATGGGGGAGCTTTTATTTTTCTTGGGGCTCCAAATCAAGCAAAGGAAAAATGGCATCTTCATCAATCAAGCAAAATACGTTCAAGATATGCTCAAAAAGTTTGGATTGGAGAATGTGAAACCCCAAGCCACTCTTATGAGTTCATCTACAAAGCTTGACAAAGATGAAGGAGGTAAATGTGTTGATGTTAAACTCTATAGGTCTATGATTGGCTCTTTGCTTTATCTAACCACAAGTGGATCGAACATTATGTTTAGTGTTTGCTTATGTGCTAGATTTCAATCATGCCCTAAGAATCACATCTACAAGCCATTAAGAGAATCTTTAGATACCTTAAGGACACTCCTAGTATAGGACTTTGGTATCCTAGAGACTATAGCTTTAGCCTGCATGCCTTCTCGGATGCGGATTATGGAGGATACAAAATAGATAGGAAAAGCACCTCCGATACTTGTTAACTCCTAGGAAACATGTTAATTTCTTGGTTTTCAAAGAAGAAAAATAGTGTTGCATTATCTACCACTGAAGCGAAATACATTTCAGCCGCTAGTTGTTGCGCACAAGTTTTATGGAAGAAACAACAACTTTTGGACTATGGAATTGAAGTAGGTATCATTCATATCAAATGTGACAATACTAGTGCTATTTGTCTCACTAAAAATCCAATCCAACACTCTAGAATTAAACATATTGAAATTAGACGTCATTTTATTAGAGATAATGTCTCAAAAGAAGATGTAGTTCTAGAATATGTAGATACTTTACATCAATTAGCTGATATTTTTACAAAACCCTTGGATAAAGAAAGATTTTGGACACTTAGGAGAGAATTAGGTTTAACCAACCTACCTTGATTTAGTGTTTAAAATAATTTTAGCACTTTTAATGATTAAGGAAAAATGCATGTAAAAGTAACATTTTTATGCCTTCTATGCTAATAGTTAGGGGGAGTTTATGATCTTTAGTGAAAATTAACAATATGTTCAAATTAGACGTAAGTGTGATTTCATTTATTGAACATAATTAATTTTCATAATATGAGTTGCCAATACCACTAGAGTTGATAAATTTTGCATGCAAAGTGTTTAATTGCAGATTTTTTACCATTTTGTGCACTTGGTATCGATACTGGTCACCCCTTGCTAAGTATCGATACTACTAGCATAGTATCGATACTACTATCATCGAGTATCCATACTGTTCATACAATATCGATACAACTTGAATGAGTATCGATACCCCGATATCAATACTACGTGAAAAAGCCTTGAAGTATTGATACTCCTAGAGGAGTACAGATACTACTCGACGGATTTAGGCTATAAATCCCTAAAATCTTCATATTTTGCGTAAAATCCCAACTCAAAACTCTCACGTCGTTCTTATCCTCTCAAACTCTAAATCTCCACATTGCTTCATTCAACGATTTAAAGTCAAAAATCTATAGTTTTCCAACTCAAAATCCTGCTACACTCATCAAATTTGTGCAAACAACAACCCATTCCTCTCAATCCGATTTTTCAGGTAAATTTTTCTAAAACACTATTTTATTGATTTTTGACACATATGACTAGTTTTACTTAGTTCTAGTTCAAATTAGTAAATGGGCATTTCGTAGATTATAGTTTTACACTAGAATCTATAACTACAACAACAATAACAACAACAAAACCCTATTCCTATATTTAATGGGGTAAGGGGGAGGTAGGGTAGTAGGTTGCCCCCAATGCCAGGTTGAGAGCAGCTTCTGTGGAAAACCTTTGACAGTCAGAAAATTAAAATAAAGATAAAATGCAATGCATGTATAATAAATAATAGTTGAACAGTCTTCATATACAGACTTCATATGCGTTTGTAATGGGGAGTAATCCCTGCAAATAAATCCCTACGTAAAAATCTCTACATATAGACAGAAACGTAAGACCCGACTAAATTTAAAAAGAGGAAACATGAAGAGAATGATACACAGAAGTCAACGATAGCAAGCTACGAGAAGGAATAAAGTAAAATGGGTTAAAACCTAAACTAAGGCAACACTACTCCGCTACCCTAGTTCTAAGCCTTCATAAATTCCAATGCCAGAAACGTATAAAAAGTAGAATTCATGAAAATTACTACAAAGGCATTAAAAGAAGACAGAGATGATACACCCTATGGATGTGCCCCGCACTACTCGGCTACCCTGGTCTTAAGTCTTCATATTTTTTTAATTTTTTAGAAATTTTGAAATAAAAAAATTATTTGTTGTTTTTTATTTAATTACATTGTTTTCATGAAAACTATACGTATTATAATTTTTCAAACTTATTTTTCAAAATAGTTTTCAATTTTGCCCATTAGACACTAGTGTTTGAGAACCTTGAATTTTGAGGACTCATATTGAGTTTTGGGAATAATTGTTGCATACATATGTTGTTTAAATTACAGGTATATCATCCTATTCCGATTTAAAGCATGGCTCCTAAACGACCTAGGACTTCCTTTAGTCAATCAAACCAACCACAAAAACCACCTCCTATTCCACATCCAAATCCCAATGAACCCAAAATGACTCTCCTAAATTCTTGTTTCAACAAACCAAATCGTAGGGGCCTCTACAATAGGTACGTTAACCATTTTGAGTCATACAACATTAGGGAAGAACGTATCCTGTCTTTACAAGCTATGGAAGAGATGAACTTTAAATACCTCCCTACCCTCAAAGCATGGAAGTTCGATAAACTTTTTAAAGTAAGGCCAGTTGTATTTGAACAACTAATACGCATTTTCTATTCCAATGTTGTTTTCCTACAAATCGAGTCTCAAACTGCCACCGAAAGTATTCGGTCCTATCTCTTGGGCCAATACATACTATAGACTCTGATTACATAGTTGTAGCCTTTGGATTAGATAATCAAGGGGTAGATAATGAAAGGGATTTAGTGGCTTCCCCATATGAGGTCAATAAGAGTGCTAGTGTTTTAGACTATCAAGAGTGTTTCCTTTATATAATGGTCTCTTGGTGGTTTAGACCATCTAGAGGAAAATACTCCTCTTTTAGAGCTATTGATATATGGGGGATCCATTGCATCCAACATAATAAGAAAATAATCTCCCTCAAATTATCTTTGGGGAACTAGTAGAAACCGTAAACAATATACCTTCCAAACGAGTGGAAACCTTAGTTTATGGTTGTTTACTTAGCAATATGTTCATCAAAGCCGGTCTTAGGGTAGACCTTGATATAGTCATCCCTTTAGGCTCCGAAATCAACCTTAAATCTCTATGAAAATCGTGATGGAAAGGACAAAAAGACCATTGGGTTCGATCAACGAAGAAAACTCCCGGTGATAGTTCATCACGAGCGACTCCGGCTCAAGAACTCGAAGATCTTTTACGGGATATCGACGATCCTGTAAATCAACCCGAAGACGAGCCAGCTAGGCAAGACAATACAATGCCTCCATACTTTCAGTCCTTTATGGAGACATTAGACTTAAGGTTTGCATCCTTAGAGTCCCATTTGACTTCTATGAGATCCCAACAGTTGGAATATCTAAGGGAAATTCGAGCTCAACACGAAGCAATGGAAAATAGATTCAATGCAGTAGATGAGAGGCTCGACGCACTTACTCGCGATATTGCTTTCCTTAGAGCACATCGATCTGATCCCGATTCTCCTGCGGATGACTAACCAATCTTGCTAGTTTTCTTAGGATGATCTATCTTTTGAACCAAACATTATTTAAACATTCTGATGGATTTGGTTGTTTTTATGATTTGGATATTGTGTGTTTGAATGGTTGAATGATTGAATGATTAGTATTCTTAATTTGAATTGAATTTTATGTTGATTGATTTAGTATTACATTTATTCATCATTTTGCATCATAATAAATAATATGACCATTCCGAATTACATATTGAATATGAATATTGATTATGTTGACTGATGACTGACATTTCTCTTGGCTTGATCTTAGCAGCTATATATATAATCAATTGGCTATATTGTTTAACATATAGAGTATTTTTTTATTTAACAAAAAGGGGGATAAATCTCAAAGTAAGGGGGAGTAAATTTTTCAAAGTGATTTTTCAAAAGAAAATCTTAAAATTTCTAAAATGTTTTGTTATATCAAAAAGGGGGAGATTGTTGAAAACATTTTGATATTTCGATATAACAAATAAAGTGTTAATTAATTTTAAGATTTTATATTCGATTTAAATATTATATTCGATTCAATTATACCAATATCACAAATATTACTCCAAGTTTTCAAATATCAATGTTTACTCCTTACTAAATTAAAATTTGAGATTTACTCTATAAATATTTTTGAAATAATTTTACAAAGTATTTTGAACCATAATCGAGTCAAAATTGAGATTTTAATAGGGCAGTACTAATACTGCCTTAACAGTATCGATACCCCCAAACGTCGAATGCAAAATGGGTACCGATACCTTACACAGTATCGATACCCTTACATATAGTAGTACTGATACCATGGTTATGGTATCGATACTACCCCTTTGGTTTTGACTCTGAATTTTAACAGAATGCAAAACGGGTACTGATACCATGTTCGGTATCGATACTACTTTACATAGTAGTATCGATACTCACTGGACGGATCGATACTACTGCATAGAGTAGTATCGATATTCCTTGGACAATATCGATACCGTTGAGTTGCAACGGTCGAAATATTGAATTTTAACAGGTAGTATTGATACCACTTAGTGGAGTACCGATACCATACGCTCCCAACAACTTTTTGAAGTGGAAAACATACAACAAAGGCTCTATTGACTCCATGATCATCCCCGACGTTTAGAATTCATTCAAGGGGTATTTAAACAAGTCTTGAAGCCATTTATAAAAAACAAGAAACACTAATTGAGAAACAAATAAGATAGAAAGTCTTAAACTTATTGTTTGAGTAAATCAAGCCAACATCCATTCAAAATATTCATTTTGTTTTCGAGAACCCATTTGTGCTCAATTATATTTATTTCTTGAGTGTTCTTTCTTTGTTCTAGAATTGTGCAAACATCTTACCATGTGAGGTTTTTCTGTAAGTTTGCAAGTTTGTAATTTTCTCTTTGAGAAGAGAGTGTCTCAAGAATTTGGGGTATAATTCTTGAGGGAGTTGTAAGGTTACTCTTTGTCCTCAAAAGAAAGGCAGATTAGTGAATTTGTGGAAAATCATTAGTGTGGATAGCTAAGGTAGTGGACGTACACTTTGGTTGAGAAAGTCAAACCACTCTAAATCGTTGTACAATTATTTCTATTTTTTGTCAAAGCTTCCACCAAAATTTTAATTGTCAATTCACCCCCCTTGGTTATTTCATCCGATCGATTGACTCAACAATCATCTTGTGCAACTAATATTAACAATACATGTTTGTATCTTCCATACAACCATGTGCCATCAACTTGGACTATACGTTTGCAAAATGGAAACCCTTCGATGTATGGCTGTATGCCCAAAATTGTCGATGAAATATTTTTCCCTTCAATGAGTTGAACTTTTCGGTTGCATGCATCCAAGGTTTGATACTTCACAATGGTCCCTGTGATGAAATATTGCATTGCTTGTAATAAAGCTTGTAGCTCATTATACGACTTATCGTAATAAAAAAGCACCAACTTCATCGCCTTTTCCTTTGCTTGCCAACCTTTTGCATATTTTATTTGATATATAAATTGGTTCTTAACAGATGCTTGTAACACTAAAATAGGAACCCTTGGTTTTCTTCAACCAACATCTTCACATGTTGACATATTACATTTGAGTCCAATTTTCGGTGGTCTTGGTCGATGGAACTCTGTAAACATGTGTGACTGTTATTGTACTTTGTGATCACTCAAACCTTTTTTTTCTCTGAATTTTAGATGCTTGAATCTTCCAATTACACTCTTCTCTATATTTAACACATTTTGCAAACAAAGTTCTTGAACTCGATTATGCAAGAACGAAATCCACATGATTTTTATGCAATGCTCTTTAATTGCCAATGCAAATTCCTCATTTTCATTAAATTGAATTTCAACTGACAATTTAGGAGAATAACCCGAAGTTAACTACGACATGTCTGATAATGCAGACGCCCTCATCGCACCGTAATCAATTAAGTTCATGTGAGTAAGAGGTTGGTAGAATATAATTGTGTCGCCAGGTGGAACAAATTCACCAACACAAAAATAGGGGCATCACCAGTCAAATTGGGATCTTTCTCTTCATCACCATTAGAATTGGCAAGAATTTTTCCCCATCGACCTCGAAGGTTTTCAACATCATCAACAACATTTAGACCAACAACTACGTCTGTCGAAGCCCAATCATATGGATGAAATGCACTCGATATCTCACTTTCCAATATGAGAAAATTATTTCTAGATAGATGTTTATAGTCTCCAATCCTAGTGCGGAAACACATTTGAGATGAATTTTCAAATATATTTCTAGATGAATCAGGAACATCATATATCTCACGTACCTCAACATATAACTCAATAATTTAAGTATCTGTTGATTCATGTACCGCAAATCTTTCTTCCAACATCACTATCATCTCGAAGAGATATTGCAGAATATCTTATCGAATTATGACATGTTTTCCACCTATACCGCAAACTGTAAATCTCCACTCCAGTTTTTATTTTTATCTATTCTTTCAGTTGTTGAAGTGTGATGTCTCTTTCAAACATCATGTTCATAGGGATTTCATATTCAAATACAACCCTGACCTCAATTTTTGTAATTTGTCTATTGTAATGGATAATAGTCAGAAACTTGTTGCTCATTTTCTCTACATATTCAAAAACATATATGTTTTGAATCAAAATACACAAATCAAAATAAATGGATAAATAAATATACTACTAACATACTAATCATAATTTCAACTAATAAATAACAATAAATTTTAAACATACTAATAAAAAACCAATACAATTTCAAACAAAAATAAGACATACAATTTACATTCAGAATTCTTAACAACTTAAAATAATAATGGATACATATTACAAACTAAATGAAGTTACTTGTTTACTCAAAAAAAAATCCATTGAAACTGTAAATTTTTCATCTTACGTTCAATCATCCTACTACAACTAGTAATGCTTGAACCTGTAACCTCCAAGAATAACAATAATTCTTTTAACCACTAAACTAAGTTGATTCATGCATTATATATGTATAATTAAAATTATATCAATCATCAATACAAAATAAAATTAACAACAGCATAAAATCTGAGCAAATATGAAAAGATAATATTACTTCAATAAAAATTAAAATACCAAATTTAAATTACTATAATTTTATCAGATTTTCCTCCTTCTCCTACTCTTTATTTTTTTTCTCAAATTTTCTTTCACACATTCCTTCAACCTCATCTATTTAATAAAAAAAATCATCTCCCTAAACAACATATTTCCCCCCTTTTCTTACCCCTAGCCTATCCTTTTTATAACCAGTTAATCTTCAATCTTATCTATCCCTATAAAATTTAATTTAATTTTTTATTAAAAATCAATGCCCTATCCTCTTTATCATTATCACTATATCACCCTCAATTCTGAAACCCCCATGCTCCTGCCTCACGTTAATTTACCCATGCACGCCTATCCATACTCTATGGAATATTTGAACAGCAAAGCGGGATTGTAGGCACACCAATTTTACTGTAGCAAAATTAAGAAATTAGAAAAAAGTCAACAATGAAGTTGGATTGTAGGCAATTCTTCTATACTATCATTAGAATAAAAAAATGGAACAGTGAAGTGGGAATACACTTACCGATTTCACTGTAACTAAAATATAAAATTATAAAAATTGATATAAACAGTGAAGCAGACACCATTTTTACTGCAGCTAAATAAAAAATTAAAAAATTGGATAAAAAGCAGTGAAGACGATAGGTTGACATACCACCTTTGTCTTCGAAAATAAAAGCGGAAGTCATATTTTAAAAAATTAAAAATCCTATAATATTTGAGTAATTTAGCCGTGCTGACTCAGTCTATCATTCACCAAATATATATAAGGGTAAACTATAGAGTTTCGTTTGAGTTTATAATTTTTTTCTCATTAAATCTAAAAACATAATATTTGATTATATATACGATAGGAAATAGACATGTCAAGTTTCAAAATCAGTGATATTTAAATTACAATAATAAAAAGAACAAATTATATACATTCAATAGTCACAACCAACATCATAACATACTCATTTTAAGACACTTTCTATGCATCTTATATAACGCACTCCATTCATCCTTTCTTACCAGTACCATAATGGTTTTGACCCATTTTCAGATGTTATATCCTACCATTATTCATAGTTTAATTTGTGATTCCATACTATCAACTTTATATGCATGTTCAATTCATACCATTTTCCAGCATAGGGGAACTCATCAGCTATTGTTATTTATGACAGACATCTTCGTTAAAAAATTAATAGAACTATTGATATAAATTTTTTTATATTTTTTAATGATGTAACATTATCTTATAATGAGATATCAACATCACTATTATTTTTTTAACGATAAATGATCAAAATGAAACAAAAATTAAATATCAGATATGATTAAAAGAATAATTGAATGACCAATATAGAATAAAAGTAATAATTGAGATATTAAACGTGTAGCTTACCCTATTTGTATTGGGAAGGTATGCCACCATGCAGGTAGCTTTTGATATTGATAAGCAAGTGCCTTAAATTGCAGAACGTTTGCCCACAGTCCACACACACGGTTAAGGGAAAACAGACCCCCAGTTCGGTCAAATATATGTTGGTTGTACCAAAATGGCAGAAATATACACTAATACAATCAAATACATTACATGAATTTTAGATATATGTTCTGCTCAACTACTAATATAGGCCATATTTTGAAATGAAACATTTTTATCGGCATGTCGCCACCATTGTTGCCGTTGGAACCCTACTTCGCTCTACACTGCAGCGCATCCCACTGCATTGTAAGCACCACCAAAGCTAATTCAAAATTGCCACTGCAGACCAATAATCTCTCGATAAAGCTTAAGTAGGGTCAAGGCTTGTGGATTTTGAAGCCGAAAACTCTGGGGATGTAGTTTTGCGTTGGCTTTTGTGGCTTTAGGTGTGGATACGCCATCAGAAATAGATGTGGAAATGTAGTTCCAAAGTAAGCTCCATCGTTGTCTTGTTAATACGTCAAGGAAATGAAGCTGTAAATCAAAGCAATGCAACTATGATTTACTAACATGATGATTTTCGGACACTACCTTATCCGACACCAAAATGCAAAACCTCTTACATGCTGAAAGACATCATATACGTATATATATTAAAATCATACCGATATCATATCCATTGGGATGGAACAAGGATAAAATTTACAATGCAGAGACAAAGGAAAAGTATAGTATGTCTCCCACTAAAGTATGTGCAGACTTGACCCACCAAGCCCATCATCACATATTGGGTGAAGAATGTAATAAAAAAAGACAAAAACCGACTCGGGAAGGAATGCCGTGAAATGCATACAATCAAATAATGCCAATTCTGATTGTCATGATAAAACGTTTACAATCAATGCAAGTACCGACATGATCAAAGAGACCCTAATGATTATATCATCTTTTCAAAGAATCAATTAATATTATAAACGATAGTAAGGATAACTTAATATGCAAGGAAAAGAGGGTAGTGCAAAACACAGAAGAATAGTACATGATATATAAAGGATACTGCCTTGAATTTGGATCGAGGGTAATATATCATCACACTTTGGACAGTAGATTTTCACCGTACTTGAACGAGGAATATCTGACTGACCAAGTGGAAGGCAAGATTGTCCACAGCAATAAACTCTAGGGCATCTTCCGAAATCATAGTTTCTGTATTTCTCCAACTGAGATATAAGTTTCGAGAATAACTTTGAGAACGAGACATGACAAGGCAATAAACGCTAAGAGAAAACAGGAAAATTGACAGCAATATTTACCATAGCAGACATTCCCTTGCTAGTCAATATGTATCGTACGTGTATAAGACCATACAACATCTCAGCAGCCGATTCAACCAGTTCATTTTGTTCTTCAGTGAACATATCGCCTATAAAATCCAAAAAGACATCTACTTAATACCAAGAACGAATGTGCATCGAGGGCTGTAGAGTTACTTAAGTATCAAGAAGCAAAAGTAGACACCATATTTTATAGAAGAAAAAACTTGACATTCAAAGCATACAGGCGCACATGACAGATAATATACAAGGCATCGTTGAAATCGAGAGAAAAGTAGGCAAACTAGATACCAGCATTATGAATACAAACTCTAAAGTCGGAAATGCCATAAAAGGCAAGGTTTAAAACAATTGAAACAATATAGTTCCTCAATTCACTAGATGTCAAATTTTTTATGTTAACTTTATGCTGCAATTGTAAAAACTCAAAAGTAAAAATAAAATTTTCTTCAAAATAACAAAGCATTGTCACAAGCAAGAGTAGGAGATTCGTGTTAATGGAAAAAGAATAAGACAGCAGTTCTGCATTACGAACCCAAAAGATCACTGAAAAATTCTCAATCACTACAAAAGGAAGGTACATAACTAGTTTGGTAACTGCACATAATCGGATTGTCATCGAGTGAGTTATGGAGTCAGTGAAGAGTCATCTATATGGGCGTCCCAATTAACCGAACTACCAAAATTAAGTAGGCTGTCTTGCACCTTATTTCCTAGAAAATTTTGATCTACTCTTCTAAATTCTTTCCCGGTCAGAATCATCATGAGGATCCAAAACCAAAACTATACTGTAGAACCCTCACCCCAGTGAAAAGATTCATGGGTGAAGGAGGCACAAATATAGACTAACTCCTAAATTTCGGAATTCAATAGCAACTCATCAAATAGATATGAAATTATCCAAAATGTCACTGAAATGCTTACTGTCCGAAGATTCAACATCCAATATTAAATCAAGGGCCTATACGTAGTACGGAACTTGACTGCTCAACCCGCAAAGATTGAAGTCATCTTGGATGTATTCTTCATCAACTTCACAAAAGAACTCATTGCCTCGCAAACCACAAAACCATGAGATCCAAGACGTGTCATGTCCATCGGAAGCACTAATATCCGATTCTTCACTGTCAGTTTCAGATTCCTCTGTAATCAAGGGCAGTAATTAGCAGGTAATAGAGAAGAACCTCACATTTTATATTACTTGCTTATATCAATAATGACTGATGATCTGAGATGCTTAATAGAAGCATGACAAGAAAACTGTGAGAATTACGATATGAATTAAAAACCCAATCCTAGCTAAACATAAATAAACAAAGGAATCATATAACCTTAATGGAAGGGTATTCATACAAAAATTTTCAAACTTTTAAACACCATTTTCCTATCATCAAATTAAATAAGCCATTGCATTCGAAGGAACGGAAAACAAAGAAGGAAGTAACTGAAAAGTAACAAACCATAGGAACATTTGGCTTTGGAACGTGAATCGGGATGAGGGAGCTGGGATTTAGCTGAAGGAACAGAGGGTCTTCCTTTGTCTTTGATGTTCCTCAAACCCCTCGAAGTGGATGGGGTAGGCTTGTCTAGATGTTTGTCGAGCGCATTGTTTATGCGCTTCCGATCCAACGGTCCTCCCCCTCCTCGGTCTCTATGACTATGCATAACTTTTCTTGTATTTCCACAAACCCAAATTCCAAAAGCTCCCGACTTTTTTCCCCAATATCAATGCAGGGGCAAAGATTCAAATTTTTTGGATAAATCGTAAGACTAAAACGAATCCCAGAATAGAGAAATTATGAGGTTTTGCAGGGTTGGGTAACGCAAAAAAGTCTTTTATCTGAGAATCAAAAACAAGTTCGAGGTTGAAGGAAGTGTGGTTGAAGATGGAAAGGAGACAAACTGGGGGTGTAGAGAGGGAGAGGGGGAGAGAGCAAGGATTTCTTATTGTTGTCCAGTTCGTGTTGGGAGATTTTATTCTTCCTCTTAAATTATTGGATTCCCATGGACAGGCTCCAAGTCTCAGGCCCATAGAAAGTCAAACTTTACCTTTAAATTGTTAAATGACTCGTATGTTAGAGCCTGTGTCACATACTACAGTCTTTTTTTAGCCAAAAGAAAATGAACTGGAAACGAAAACTTAGGCAAGCAAATCAAGTATAGGCCATTCTCCAAAGGGTCATTTTCAAGTTTCCTTGAAAAATATACTAACTGGATTGAATTGGAGAGTGGCGTATTTTATCAAGTGTGTTAAGGTGGATTTATATTTATTTAAAGGAAAGTGGAAAGAGTGGTAAGCATGCTGATGTTGAAGTCGATTCTATCAGTACTGTAGCGTGGATTTGTGGGGCTGCTTGTTTTACTTGATAATGGGTGTGTTATTGGGGGGAAAATTGTGATTGAAGAAGCTTTAAAATAGAAGAATCGAAAATGCGACTATAACCATAATTTAATTCTTTTGTGATGACCGGTTTTATATCTTTTTATTCCTTTTGTGATGCAGGCAGACTACAGGCCTTTCAAAATATTCATGATTATGGCCATTTTGATCCTTGTTTTACCGTAATGCACGGAAACTCTTTGGAATTAGAGGCTCAATTCAAGGCTTATTACCTTTCTACATCCTTATTTGCAGACCATCTTTATTTTTTATAGTAACTTTCTTTTCCTCCTGTTTGACGTACGTGGGATTAATAACTTTCACTTCTTCAAGAAGTGATACTATGTAAATGATGTGGTCACATTTCCTAATCAGGGTCTTCACTTCCACAGCAAGTCATTAACTAAATATAGATTAGGATAGGAAATTAAGGCGGCATGTGTAAAGCACAAAGTCAAGAGTTCTAATGGAAACCTTTAACTAAAAGAAGAGCGTATTAAAAGGATATATATAGGATTCTTCAATCAAACAAATGAAGCCGAGGGCTTGCCTGCTTCTTGTAAATGCATGATTAAATGTAAAGCCGAGCATGACAAAGTGTTTTAATGTTTATGTTTTTTCCCTTAAAGTTGACCTTCGATGGGTCCAAACCCGACAACTAATCCACTATGTTTAACCTCTAAATAGTGCTTTGTTCACGCACTGTGCTTCTCGTGCTTCACACTAATCAGTATACAGGTAACAAGTGTAGGGGTTAGGGATGGCAACGGGCCGGGTTCGGGCCGGGTATTGGTCCCCCGTCCCCGTCCCCGTTTAAAAAACCGGTACCCGTCCCCGTTTAAAAAACCGCGGGGATTTAAACGGGGATCCTCGTCGGGTAATCGGGGAAAACCGCGGGGAAACGGGTATCCCCGTTTAGCACAAACGATTATTTAAACGGGTATTGGGCCAGGTATTGGGTCGGGTATTGGGTCGGTATTGGGCTGGGAATCGGGCCGGGTATATATATATATTTAAATTAAATATATATTTTTTATTTAAATTAAATTTATTAATATTATATATATATATATAAATAATTATTTTTAATATTTATCGGGGCGGGTATCGGGGCGGTAATCGGGGCGGGTAATCGGGTAATCGGGGCGGGGATTACCAAACCCGTCCCCGTCCCCGTCCCCGTTTAAAATAAATGGGTTTTCCCCGTCCCCGTCCCCGTTTATCATCCCCGAACCCGACCCGTTTAATTCGGTTTTCGGTTTTCCCCGTCGGGTTCGGGTTTTTTTGCCATCCCTAGTAGGGGTGTGCAAATCCGGGTACCCGGAACATTCGGGTTAGTGATTTATCGGCCCGTGTCCCGACCCGAATGTTTCGGGTACCCGAAAACCCGGATTTTTTTTTCTTCAAATTATTAAATTAAAAAACACAAAAAAATACATGCAAAGAATTTAAATCAGCAAAGCTCTATCTCATACCATTATAACACAAACTGGATATTTTTTTTTGATGGCTCATCGCACCTAAGAAGATTATAAATAATGGTTAGAAAAAGAATGTGCTAGTTGGCTACAATTTTAATCAAGAATGTATTTTTCTTCCAGTAGCTTTACATCTTCTTCCAGCTGAAGCAACTCCTAAAAATTTTAATCAAGAACGTAACAGTATCAATAGCAATGGATAATGAACAATGCCAAAGTATGTGAAAACTGGATAATTAACATCCCCTAAAACAATGCTCACTATTTAACTTCAACTCTTTACTAAGATACAACAAAAGGAAATGCCACGAGTTAATATCATGTACCTTACATGTACCCAAAAAGAGAACAAGTTAATACACTGCTGGGCATAAATTATTTGATGGACTCAATATTTACTCACTCGAGTTTGGGTCTATAAGACTCTGAAAAATTGTAAATAGTTACTATAAATTCGTAACTCACTTATATAAAAATATTAATATAATATTTAAATTGTAAAAGCTTAGAAGTGCCCACTGGGTCAATGCAGACTCAAGAACGCAATCCAACCGGCTACCGCTGATCCTCATATTTCTCAGTTTGCTTCTATGTACGGTAACCCAAATCTCTTTCTACTTTTAATTATTATTGTTGGTTTATTTTAATCCAAATTCTGACAAACTACACAAAAACTGAATAATTAATATGTTGGATTGTTGTTTTGGTAGATTGAAAAGAAAATCTATGAAAAAGATGGAAAGATATACGTTTTTTATTTTATTTTATTGTATTTACCAAAGAGATTATGGGAATTCAGTTCAACTTCACATACCAAGCACTGATCAGATTATAACAAATCAATTACTGAAACCCCATTTGCTTTAATGAACAACCCACTTAAAGGGTATAACTAAAACTGGATAACAAAAGGAAATGCCGCCGGTCAAAGGAGACTTTGAGGAAGAAGACGTAAATGTATTTCTCTCAAAAAAACTTCGAATTGCTGTAATAAACTAATAACACTGTTGAGTGAATTGTTACCTGGCTGGCTGAGTGGCTGGATCTGGCCGGAGAGTGGAAGGCGTGGAGCTTGGCGATTAACTTGCACCGTGGCCGTTTTGAGTCTGGAGCGTGTCTGCCTGTTAGGGATTTAGATGGTTTGAGCGGAGGTTTGGAGTGTGCAAGTGTGCAACCAACTAAATCATTTAGTTAATATATTTTTTTAACAAAAACTTAACCGGGTACAGGATATCCGGAAAAATAATTTTTTGTAACCCGGATCCAACTCAAAAATTGTCGGTACTCGGTCGGGTATTTTTTTTAATAAAATTATCCGTTTTTTTTATTTGGATCGACGGGTCTAGTTAATCGGGTCAGGTAATTTTACACAACCCTAAGCAGACGACCTCTAAAATCGATTATGATAATCAAATAAGAAGAAATACATTAGAATTCAATGGAGCCGACGTTCATATTCACCGAATAGCGCGTGAAACTTAAATTAAGTTTGAGATTAGAGTATTTGGCTGTCCATTTTGCCTCTCTGACAGCTCAAATTAATTAAAGTGACCCATTCATTTATTTTGTCTTCCTCCCAATGCTCATAGAGACTTTTGTTACTTTTTAATGACTCTCTCCTATATTTAACTTGTAATCTGTGAAAAGAGATTGAATAATACTTTCTACTGATTTTATTCACAATTAGTCAATACACTTATATATAGGGCTGAGCAACGAAATCGAGAAAATCAAAAAACCGACACGAATCGAATAAAACGGTTCGATTCGGTTCGGTTTAGCTTTAAACGGTTCGGTTTTCGATTCGGTTTAAAGGTTTCATTTTTTTAATTCGGTTCGGTTCGGGTTTTCCATATGGAACCCATTTGTTCCATATTGAACCGAATAGGCAATTTTTATAAAAAAAATTATAGTTTCAAGTGATTTTTTATTGAAAAACCGATAAACCGAACCGAACCGAAAAACCCGAACCGTTAAAAAAACCGAACCGAACCGAAAAAACCGGTTTCGGTTTTTTAACTATTCGGTTTCGGTTTAAATATTGAAAACCCGTTTATTTCGGTTCGGTTCAATTTTTGGTAAAAAACCGAACCGAACCGAACCGAATACACCCCTACTTATATACACAAATATTTTAAGTTAACCAACTAACGTTCTGTAACTAACTCTTAACTACACTAATTGAAATTGTTTTCTACTTTTCACAATCCCCCTCAAGATGGGGTCAATGATTTTTTAACTCCCAACTTGGAAGACAAGGATTCGTGTGCTGCTGTGAATTTAACTCTATGTGCTTAGTTCTCTCATGATACACAGGATTCGAAGCTATTTGCAAGGTAGCCTTGTTATCACAAAAAATCTTCATTGGTGTTACACCTTGATTCCAAGATCTTGTAACAGACCTGCCAACCAAACCACCTCTGCAGTAACTGCAACCATGCTTCTGTATTCAGCCTCAGCTGACGATTTCGTCGCAGTGCATTGCTTCTTTGACTTCCATGCAATTAAAAAATCTCCCATTTTAATACAGAAACCTGTGACAGATCTCCTTGTTGTAAGACAAGATGCCCAATCCGAGTCACAATAGGCAACCAATTGTAAATTCTTCGAAGCTTTCAATAAAATTCCCAAATCAAGTTCTTTCTTCACATACCTCAGTATTCAAAGTGCTGCTTCCATGTGAGACTTCTTAGGCTCTTACATAAACTGACATAGATTATTCACAACAAAGGTGATATCTAGTCAAGTATGAGTCAAATAAATTAATCTGCCAATGAGCCTTTGAAAAATAGACCTATCTTCCAGCAAAGGGTCTTCAACTTGCTGTTGCATTACTTGATTTAGTTCTGTAGTGGTTAATTTCAGATTTTGTTCAAGAGGAGTAGCTGCTGTCCTTGCTCCCCCTAAACCCATATCTTGAATCAATTCCAAGGCATATTTTTTTGGTTCAACAAAATCCCTTCTCTTGACCTTTGCACCTCAATTCCAAGAAAATATTTCAACTTTCCAAGGTTCTTCATTCTGAAATTCTGATTCAAAGTCTTATCCAATTCTTCTATCTCATCCCAAGATCATCTCTAGTGATCAAAAGATCATCAACTTAAACAAGTAAAATTACCACCTTACCATTCTGCCTTTTAATGAACAATGAATAGTCGTACTTGCTTTGTTCATACCCTGTAGATAACAAGGCTTGTGTCAAATTGACATTCCATTGCCTTGAAGCTTTCTTAAGACCATATAGGGATTTATGCAGTCGACAAACCACTCTCTCCCCTGACTACAAATCACATTGCAAGAAAGCATTAAATACATCCATATGATATATGGGCCAATTAAAAACAACAGCAAGTGTAAGAACCAACCTAACAATCACCATTTTGACCACATGAGAGAAAGTGACATTATAATTAATCCCAAACTGTTGATTATACCCCTTAGCAACTAGGCGAGCTTTATATCATTCAACAGCCCTTGATGCTTGATATTTGACCTTATAAACCCACTTACAACCAATGTGAGTCTTTCTTGGAGGTAACGGGACAAGTGACCAAGTTTATTAAGTTCTAACGCTTTAATTTCATTCTTCCTTGCTTGAACCCAACAGGGATTAACAATAGCTTTAGAATAAGTACGAGGTTCAATAATAGGTGTGGTAGAAGAAGAAGATATTGAAGCTGGTGATGGAGAGGATTGTCAAGAGCAAACATAATCATGGAGCCATTCAGAAGATTTAACAGACCGAAAATCTTCTCAAAGGAACAGACTCATGAACAAGCAGAATTTGGCTAGGAACACTGGAGACATACGATGGAAGTGATGAAACTGGTGAAGAAGAAGGATCTGGTGATACTGGATTTGAGGAAGGAAAAAACTCATGAACCAACTGGATTTAGTGGAATAGACAAAGATAAAGGAGGGCGCACTTGTTGAATCTGGACTGGAAACCGCGAAAATTCAGAATCTGGAAAATAAGGTGTTGAAGGAAAACACCTAGTAGACTGAGAAAAAGATAAATGAAAAGGAAACATATGTTCTACAAACTTTACATCCCTACTCACATAGAAAGACTTACCATCAATATTAAACAGGACATAGCCTTTTTGTGTTTGAGGGTAACCAAAAAACACTGATGGAATAGCTTTACTAGAAAATTTATCTTTATACATAGGCTTTGTAGCTATTGGATTATGCAATACTTGAATATTGAGATATTATTTATTTTCTATCGCATATGTACAACATACTTATATACAGCAGGAGAATTCAAGAAAACAACTCTAATAGGAGCAGTTAAGCCTAACAAACCACAACCGTTCCATAACAGAATTACAGCTCATCAATTAACCAGCTCAGCATTAATTGACTTTCTAGAAGTCGCAAGCTTAATATGCAGTATGCCTCTTCCTCTAATATTCTTCCTGCTTCTTTCCTTCTGTTGATTAACTTTGCTGCACACACATTTTGGCTCTGAATTCTTCAAATGTAGCCTTAGACAAAGGTTTTGTGAACCCATCAGCTGCCTGATGCATGGCAGGAACATAGTTGACACAAAGTTGGCCAGCTGTCACCTTCTCTCGAACAAAATGTATGTCAAGCTCCACATGCTTCGACAGAGCATGGTACACCGGATTAGCACTCATGGCAACTGTGTTTGTGTTATCACACCAGACGATGGGCGTGCATTTTTGCTTAACACCAAGATCATCCAACAGATCAGTGAGCCACGTGACATCTGCAGTGGCGTCTGCAACGCTCTTGTATTCGGCTTCCATAGTGGATCGAGAGACTGTTTTTTGTTTCTTCGACGACCATGTAATCAAGCACGGCCCTAAGAACACTCCGAATCCCGAAATAGACTGTCGATCATCAATATTGGAGCCCCAATTCGCATCAGCGAAAGCAACCACATCTAAACTTGCAGCATAGGAAGAAGAAAAAACCAAACCAAAATCCAAGGTAGCAGCCAGGTATCTCAGTATACGCTTAACTGCTGTAAGGTGCAAATCTCTAGGGGAGTTCATGAATTGAGCAACTTGCCCAACACTGAAGGAGATGTCAGGCCTTGTATGACAAACGTATAAAAGAGAGCCAACAATGCTGCGATATTCAGTTGCATTGGTGATCAATACCCCCTCATCACGTGAGAGTTTGGAGGAAATAACCATAGGTGTACTGCAGCCAGCAGCATTTACCATACCAGTTTTCTCTAAGAGATCCTTAACAAATTTCTTTTGACTCAAGACAACATTCTGACCAGATCGTTTGACTTCAATTCCCAAGAAGTATCGTAACTCACCTAGATCTTTCAGTGAAAATCTGTCCTTGAGTATAGCCACAACTTCTTCCACATCAGTCAACGAACTTCCTGTAATGACAATGTCATCGACGTATACGAGTACGTATATGAAACCTTAAGGTGAACGTTTGTGAAATAAAGAGGGGTCAGTACGAGACACCATAAAATCCATTTGTACCAGATTTTGTTTTAATTTATCGTGCCAATTCCTGGGTGCCTGTCGCAACCCGTATAATGCCTTTTGAAGTTTGCAAACAAACGGCTTACCATGTTCATTTACTTTCTCGAAACCGGGGGGTTGCTGCATGTACACTTCTTCGAGCAAATCCCCATTAAGAAAGGCATTATTAATGTCTACATGCCTTAGAGTCCAGCCATTGTTGACTGCAACTGCAAGGATTACATTAAAGGTCGAGAACCGAATGACAGGGCTGAACGTTTCTTTGAAATCACAGCCAGGTATTTGTGAGAATCCCTTGGCTACTAAACGTGCCTTATAACGCTACACCGAGCCATCTGGATTGTGCTTTACTTTGAACAGCCATTTGCACCCAACAACACTTCGATCATCTGGCAAGGTAGTTAAAGTCCAAGTATTATTTCTTAACAGAGCATCATACTCATCACAAGCTGCTTGTTTCCAGTGTTCCATCTGAAAAGCCTCGTGTATTGAGTTGGGGACATAATCATCGTAAGTCGCAGCATATGCCTTTGGTTTGAACACACCACATCGGTTGCGAGTCATCATGTGGTGAATTCGTTGAGGCGCACATGGCTCATCATTAGAAGCATGAGCAGTTTCTTCAGGTGCTAAGTCTAGCTTAGCATTGATCACATCGTCCTGGTTAGAGAGCGGATCAGAATCATCATTAGTAGGCTGAGTAGAGAAAGAATTCTCATGTTGATGCACGGTAGGAGAACCTGCACTGCTAGAGGACTCCAAGGGCGAAGGCTCCAAGGGCGAAGACTCCAAGGGCATCGAAACTTCATTACCATTGCCTGCATTATTAGAAATTTCAACATCATTCCTTGCATCATTTGATATTGATTGGGAGACTTGATGATGCGTGGCCTGGAACAAAGGCTGTCTGGAATCTGCCACTATACTTAGCGATGGTGACAACGTGGAAGGTGCATTCAAGATATGTGCATCAGTATTAGTATCAGCACCTGAAAAAGGAAACACAAATTCATTAAAAACTACATGATGAGAAGTGTACACTCGACCATCTGGGGCCAGGAATAGATAGCCTTTATATTGTGGGCTGACACCAAGATACACACACGCTCTTGACCGAAAAGCAAGTTTGTGATTCAGAAATGGTCTCAAGTTAGGGAAACATTGACAGCCAAATACTCTCATCATCCTATAGTCGGGTTTTTTATGCATGAGCTTTTCAAAAGGTGACATCCCTTGAAGAACCTTAGTAGGTAACCTGTTAATCAAATGAACTGCAGATACAACTGCATAAGACCAATACTTGATTGGCATGGTAGATTGAGCAAGTAAAACGAGTGCAAGCTCCACAATGTGACGGTGCTTTCATTCGACTACACCATTTTGCTCAAAGGTGTGTGGACAAATCAACTGATGGACAATGCCTTGCTTGGCCAAGAGAGGAGACAAGCTGCGAAACTCGCCCCCCAATCACTCTGAACTGCCATGATCGAGTAACCAAACTGCCTATCAACAAGCTTTTGAAACAAATTAAATGCTACAACAGCCTCATCTTTGCTTTTCAGGAGATAGAGCCAAGTATGTCTAGTGAATGCATCAACAAACGAGACATAGTATCGAAAACCATTAGATGCAATATGTGGAGGTCCCCACAGATCTGTGAATACAAGTTCAAATAGAGTAGAAAAAACAGTATTTGATTCATTAAACGGCAACTTGTGGCTCTTGCCCATATAGCAAGCATTACATGCTTTGTTAACATCGAATTTTAATTTGAATCCAAGGTCATTAGACAAACTAGCTAATATAGGAGCTGTCGGATGTCCAAGACGCATGTGCCACAACTCATCGGCGGAATCTTTAACATATGTAGCATGCACCTCAACCATACAAGCAGCAGGAGCATCATTATTAATCGCAAACGAGTAAAGTCCACCACTCTCTTCACCTTGAAGCAGCAAACAACCAGTCTTCTCATCACGGATACAACACCGATTGGCATGAAATTCAAGGTAAACATCATTGTCCTTAGCAAGCTTTGAGACCGAAAGAAGGTTCTTAGTGATTTGAGGTACATGCAATAAATCATTAAGCAAAAGGACTCTAGATGCTGAAGAAACTGAAGATCTACCAACCAGATTAACATTAAGAGGCATACCATTGCCAACAATTAATTTACCTGGACCAATAAATTCAGAAGGTTCCAGGATATTTGAAGCTTCTGTGGTAACATGATGTGTTGCCCCAGAATCGACCACCCACCTATTCGAGCCACGAGCAGAATTAATCACGTTAGCTTAAGCCACCCCAGAGGAATTAGGACGTCCTTTGCCACAACAATTACACGTGTTGGCAGAAGATAAAGATGAATCACCACTGTAAACCATCCGATTCTCAGATGTAACACAAGAAAAATCCTTGTCGAATCTGTGCCAGCATCGATCTACAATATGGCCGACCTTGCCACACAATTGACACTGAAAACGTGATTTGCCTCGACCTCTACCAGCACCGCGAGAGTTTGTGGAATAACTGGATCGCGAATCCGCACGATTATTAGGGAAGGAAGCACCACGCTCTTCACCATGAGCAATATGCACGCTCATTGGTATGACTTCGATTTGCTCATCAAACCCAGCTAGTTGTATTTCAGCATCAAGAAGCATGGTATAAACACTATCAATATTGAAAGTATCTTTCATGGTAGTAATAACAGCTACAAAGGACTGATACTCGCGTGGGAGCCCTTTTAGTATACTGGCAATGCGTTCAACAGGAGGAACCGGGCTGCCACACGACTCCAAGGCATCGCAGACTTCTTTAACTCGTGTGAGATAGACTCTCATAGTATCACCACCTTTCTTCAAGGACTGCAACTTATAATGAAGGCTCATGACCACAGTGGTTGATCGTGCAGAAAAAAATTGCAACACAGTGTTCCAAACAGCTGAGGCAGATTCGACACCAACAAATTGAGGAAGAAGAGGGGCACTAATGGTGGAAAGAAGCCATGAGGCGAGGGCACTGTCTTGTGCAACAAATTCTTCATATTCTTCATTGATCTGAGCAACACCGTTATCATCAACAATTGTTTCTGGTGGTGTGGAAACTGCACCAGTGAGCAGTCGTTCCAGCTTATGGCTGCGAACAGTCAGTAGAACTTGTTGCTTCCAAAGAAGGAAGTTCATTTCATCGAGCATAACGTTGACCTTCTTATGGGAGAAGGTCTTCGAGTTTTGGCCAGGAAACTCCATTGTTGCAATCGTTACACAGCAGAAGCTAGGCAAAGAGAACCAGGACCATCAGCGATTGATACCATATTGGATTATGCAATACTTGAATATTGAGATATTATTTATTTTCTATCAACATACTTATATACAGCAGGAGAATTCAAGAAAACAACTCTAATAGGAGCAGTTAAGCCTAACAAACCACAACCGTTCCATAACAGAATTACAGCTCATCAATTAACCAGCTCAGCATTAATTGACTTTCTAGAAGTCGCAAGCTTAATATGCAGTATGCCTCTTCCTCTAATAGTAGCATAACACAAGAACCCAAAAACCCGAAAAACGAGAAAAATCATGCTGTTTTTTTTAATAGAAAACCTCAAGTGGTGACTGTCAAGACAAAACAGAAGAAGGTAATCAATTAATTATATAACAAGCAGTTAATATGCACTCTCGTCAAAATTTAACAGGAACCTTAAAATGAAACCGAAGTGCCCTAGCAACCTCTAACAAATGCCTATGCCTATGCTTATGTTCTATAACTCCATTCTGCTGTGGAGTATCTACACAAGAGCTTTGATGAATAATACCAAAAGACTTGAGCAAAGGTGAACAAGCTGAGTTAGAAAACTCAATACCATTGTCACTACGGATTATTTTAATAGAGGCTGAAAAGTGATTCTGAATTAATGCAAAGAAATTCTTCAAACAAAGAATGACACCAAATTAAGTTTCAACAAGTGCACCCAAGTCATACTAGAATGATCATCGACAATAGTGAGGAAAAAACGATGGCTAGTATGTGTTGACACACGATACGTCCCCATAAGTCAAGGTGAAGCAAGTAAAAATGAGTGTTAGACCAAGAAAAACTCACAAAAAAGACAATCTTGACTACGTAGCAAGAGGACACACATGACACGAAATGTTAACCGAAGTATTAACAGGATCGTCACGCATAAAAGGTAAACAATTCAGATTAGCAATGGGCACATGCCCCAACTGTGCATGCCAAAGATGGATTTTATTATTATGAACAGTAAGACATTGAGATGAACCAACAGACTTAACAGAATTTTAAAAAGAACAAACAGAATTGGAAGCATGAGAAAACGAATTGACTGCACGTGATGAAGGCTCAAATAGGTACAACCCTTTAGACTCCTTACCAATCCCTCTCATCTTGCCAGTGGAGAGATCCTACAGAACACAGAAATCAGGGTAAAAAAGCACAACACAATATAAGTCACGGGTTAATTTGGAAATCGATAGAAGGTTATGTGTAAAATTCAGAACAACGAGAACATTGGATAAAGAAATGTCAGGCTGCAATTGAAAGGAACCAGTATGGGTAACAGGTGCACACTTACCATCTGGTAATCGAACAAAATGAGTGGAAGAAGCACAAGAAATGGGATTAATCAAACCAGTAGCATTTGATAAGAAAAGGCCAGTCGCATCGGAATACAAAATCCAATTAACAGAACCATTAGAAGAAGTAAATTACAAAAAAAAATATAAATAATTATTTGTCAATTTTGATAAAAATATAATTTAAGGAGTCAATGAAACAAACATGAAATTACAAACAAAAATTTAAATAAATTAAACAACACACGGATGAAGGATCAAATCGAAATACTTATAAAATGTGAAGTTGAAATTAATATAAAAAAGGACTAAATTGCATCCAATTAAAAAGTTGGTAAACAAAAATTTATAAGGTTTGGAGTTTATGATATAATTTATATAATTTAAAATGAAGTTTATTAAGTATTTTATATGGTTTGAAGTAAATTACAAAAATATAAATAAGTATGGATCATTTTCATATACAAATATAATTTTAAGGACTAAATTTAACAAATATAAAATTAAAAATTTAAATTTAAATAAATTAAACAACATGCAAGGACCAAATCAAAATAATTTTATAGTATGAAACTGAAACTAATATAAAAATAGACTGAACTGAATTCATTTCAAAAATTAAGGAAAAACTACAACGATTCTAATATATATATATATATATATATATATTTATGATGAATGTCAGGATAATATGATGATGCATGAATTCTTAATGTTTATTATATTTATACATACATTATAAGTATATACTTATAGTTATATAAGTATATAATATAACACTAATCAAGTGGCCTCTGTGATAAAAGAATTGTTGTTATTCTTTGAGAACCCGAGTTCAAGCACCATAAATGTCAGGGATATGAGTGTTCAATGTCGAAAGATTGAGAATTTATCTTTTAACATATATTATCTTGTACTTACCGTAAATTAATTAAAAATATATACTATAAGTATACATTATACTTAAAAGTATATAATATATATATATATATATATATATTAAAGGTTTATTTTGTAGTGATGACTTAGTAATTACCTGACCTATTATCGAACATCAATGTCTGCTAAATATATATTATAAGTATATTATATGTGCGTTGACGTTGTCAATATATTAATAAAGTTATAACAAATATTAATTTTTTAATCACCTCAGAGTATTAAAAAAATTATATGTGATTGAAATGAAAATAAAGGCTAATTTTAGTGACCAAAATAACTTATTTTACAATTTGTTGGTTAAAATGGAACATTTTAAAAGCTTAGTGAACTGATCACTAAAAGTAGTTTACCATTAAAAAAGAAGCCAATCGGCTTACATACGGTCCCGCGCCAAACTCCCCCAAATTCAACAAATTTATGCGGTCCAAACCAAAACAAAAATATATAAAAGAAAATATTTGGCGCCTTAATTCATTTGACCTCTAATTCTCAAAATTTCACTGACAGTAGATCTGAAAATCTCTAATATTATCAGCATTTTTATATCAATCAAAAGCAAAATCAATTACATTCTCTTCTCTGCCACCGTTCCAAAAACATAGCTGACCAGAATCCGTCTTCTACAATTGCATCAAAGTGGTGGATTCGGTTAGGACTGCCGTTGCCTGAGTGTACCATGAAAGCTCAAACAAGAGAGATGACCAAGCTACCCCTTCCTTTATCTTTTGCTTATTATCGATGAAATCCCCTTCAAAAAGCCAATTGTTTTTGCTTTAGTCTCTCTCTAACTTTGTTCTCTATAGCTTTTTAGACAGACAGTTCTCAAACTGAAAGATTCAAAGATCGCATCAACCTTTGCAAATCTTTTTATTGTTCTACAATGGAAAATGTCAAAATTTTAGAATCAACCTTATCTATTTCTTGTTCTACAATATAGCGCGAGGAAATGGAGGAGAGGAGATAGTCTGCAAACAAGGGATGAGCACTGACCTAACAATCTATACTAAATATTACTTCCTACAAGAGATAACAAAGTATAAACTTGTTTGGTGGCAAGGTGTCAAGTTTTACCCAACGACCTGGGTTCTATGCCCAGTAAATGTATATTTTAAAATTCCATATTTAACCCTACCTAATGAGATGATGAAATGTGTCATTATATCATTGGTTGATAATTATTACATAAAAATATATGAAATTAGATATATATATAGATAGATAAATTTTGTTTACTTGGCATTTGATACATCATCACCTTTGCATATATGTCATTTCCACATCAACATGTGATGCTATGTAAGCTTGTCATATCATCTTCCTGTATTGATCGTTAGTTGATTAACAATTTTCATCCAATGAAAGAGTTTTTTGACCCAAAATGAAACATTAAGAGGTAATATGTTCCAAAACAAGAATATGGACAAAATAGACACTATTATCAAATATTAGGGTATTTTATTGTATTATGCCTATGTTTTATGTGAATCTTTGGAAAGATGTCAGCACACATGTAATTTAAGCCAAAGGAACAAAATACCGCTTAATCCAATTCGTATTGGCAAAAAAATTTATGTGGGGGAACCAATTGCATGGGACCTTTCGTTTCTTCCTTTGAAATCTGCTACAGCATACTTGTTGTCGATTATGTATCGAAATGGGTAGAAGCTAAAGCTACTCGAAATAATAATGTTAAAACTACCGTGGACTTTCTAAAGAATTTATTTTTCAGGTTTGACAAACCAAGAGCGATAATTAGTGATCAAGGAACACACTTTATTAACCGAATCATCGAGGCGTTCATGAACAAGCATGGAGTAACTCAAATAATCACTACGACTTACCATCCCAGAGGAATGATCAAGTGGAAGTATTAAATCAAGAGATCAAGTCAATTCTTGAAAAAAATCGTCATACCAAATTGTAAAGATTGGAGCTTGAAGTTGACTGATACCTTATGGGTATATCGTACTACTTATAAAGTTCCCATCGACATATCCCCTTATCGCTTAGTCTTTGAAAAATCGTGTCATTTTCCTATTGAATTGGAACATAAAGCTTACTTGGCAATGAAAGAATGTAATATGAAGATGGATGCAGGTGGTGAAACTAGGAAATTTCACATTCAAGAGTTGGAAGAAATTCGTAAGAATGCATATGATATTTGCCCGGATCTACCAAGATAAGACAAAAGAATTTCATTATCGTCGGATTTCTATTAAGTATTTTCACATTGGGTAAAAAGTTTTACTTTTTAATTCGAAGTTTAAAATTTCTGTAGGAAAACTTCGAACGAAGTGGCTAGAACCTTTTACGGTGACTCAACTCTTCCCATATGGTGCAGTTGAAGTTCAAGACGATTTGAGAACATGTTTCAAGGTGAATGGTCAATGGTTGAAGCCTTATTACGAGAGCCATCAAGCTTGTCTGATCAAAGAACTCATTTTATTTTTCACACCCGACCAAACCTTTCAACTCCTCGACTTCACTCTTATGTCCCTATTTCTTTTATTTTTCACATCTGACCGCAACTTTCACCCAGAAACCAAGCCCGTTCATCGTTCATCATACCCGGTCAGTTATCACCCCACTCCGTTCCACTGCACTATTTCTCTCTCTCAAAGCACCAAATGGTAAGAACGCGAAACCAAGGTGCCAGTGATTACCTTCCGTCGGCTAACCACAGACGCCATCACTTTGCTATTCCACCATCGGTTGTCAATATACCGAGTGAATCTGAGTCTCCACCACGTCCTACTCGTCGTGGTGGGTGTTGACAGCAAGTACTCGAACCTCCAACCCTTAAATTTGAGCCATTTCACGATCAATTCATCACCTCGTTTACTCCTTCGCCATCGGTCGACCATCGTAAATCCTACTCCCGACAACTGGATGGTACCAGAATTAGTAAACTGCAGAAGTATGGTTATGCCACGCCACCTCTGTCTCGTGCTTCCACCTTAACGATTCACTCAATGCCGACAATCGATTCATCCCAATTGATGCGTTCTTTCATTCTATCATATTCTACGCATTCCACTTCATTGGAGTAATCCGCTAAGGTAAATTCTAAACCTGTTTTGGTTTTACCATTACTAATCTATCATCTGATTTTTGGCTATACAGAGATTTTAATGCCAAATTTCTGATGGAGGGTCAACCGACGGCAGATTCTGACCATGCGCCAACCTCCCGTTTGCACGTTGGGCAGACTTCATCTATTTCTTTCACATCCAATTCTGGTGAAATCTAGGTTCCTCCCAACAATCCACCCATGCACTTGCACAATCTTTAGTGAAACCATCGAGGCTGATCATATACAGATCCAGTCGTAACCGTTTTTCGTCCGGGCACGAATTTTTTATACTTGGCGGGAAAAGTGATGTGAATAAATGGTTTAAAATAATTTGGGAGTCGCCATCGACCTTTTGGGTCAGGTAGGTCGAATACCTAAAAATGATATTTTAAAAGAGTTTTTAAGAAAACATTAGTTAAAAGATGAACTGATATGCGTTTATAACCAAAAATTCGTTCTTTTTATTAATAAAAAGGGATTCGTGGTCGGTTACGTTTAGGGAAGGATTAACACCCCTACAACGCCCAAAATTGGTACTTTTTAATTATAAATTGTCTCTAATAATAGAATTTTAAGAATTCAAATATATTTAATTTATAATTATGTTATTTCAAATTTTATTACTATAATTTTTAAGAAAATATATTAATTTAAATATATTTATAAAAAATATTTATTTATTTAGAAATATCAGAAAAAGACTTCTAGGTGCTTTAAGACAGCTCTTTTCTTCGATATTAAAAAATAAATAAATGACTAAAACATTTTCTTAAGATAATAAAAATTTATTTTAATATAGTAAGATATTTATTTATTCAAAAATATAAGAAAAGGGCTTCTAGGTACCTTAAGACAACTCTTTTCTTCAATATAAATAAAAATAAATATTAAAATTTTAATAATTTAAATGAAACTAAATTATAATTTTTATAATGTTTAATTATTTAAAATACCAGAATAGGACATCCAGTTATTTTAAGACTGCCATTTTCTTTGATATTGAAAATAAACATTATTCTTTAAAAGAATATAGGTATATATTTATATGAATAAGATAATAATAAAATAATTATGAAAATAATAATTTAAACATACAAAATTAAAATATAAATAATAAAATTAAATATAAAAAGTAATAAAACTTATAATTAAAATTAGTGACTAAATTATTACATATCAAGATTAAATGCTCTAGTTTGAAATATTATAAAAACTAGGTGTTACTAATGTAATTAATCCTTAATTAATTAATTAGAGGTCAAAATAAAAGTTATTAAAGTTATAAGGACTAAATATGGCATTTACCCTAAATATATATAAGTATACAGGCTAGGACTAAATTATAAACTAAATAAAATCGAAAAACCGAATTAAAAGGTTCAAGATTTGATTTCAGTGACCAAAATGAAAAGTTACAAAACTGTGGTGGCAGCGGGTATGGTTTACCCACGCGAGAAATTATAGATATACCCCTCCCCCAAAACGGCGTCGTTTGGGGAGGGGTTTAAAATCCCAAAAGGCTGGCCCTTAAGGGCCGGCTTCTCATTTTCTCTCTTCTGGTTCTCTCTCTAACGAGAGAACCAGAATTCTCTGCCTTCTCTCTCTAATGAGAGAACCAGAATTCTCTGCCTTCTCTCTAGCTTCCCTCATCGGAGGGAAGCCAGTCTCGGCCGTCCACCGTATTCCGGCTCCGATCGCCGCCGCCGGTCACCGTGAACGGTGGCCAGAATTCGAGAAATCACTCCCAAATATCCCTTTTTCGATCCTAAGGCCAGATATGGCCTTCTTTTGACCTAAACATACCTAGATCGTCTTAGATCTAAAAAAAACCCGAAGGTTTTTTTTACCTTCGATTTAGTGATGATTCCGGCGACGTTTGATTTCCAGTGATGAGCAGAACCTCTAAGGTGAGTTCTTCTTTTTCTCTGCTTTTTCTTCGTTTTGGTTTTGCTGCTGGTTGTGTGGTTGTTGCTTGTTGTTTTTTTGTGGACTCTTGCTCTCTGTTTTTCCGTTTCTGTTTGCTATCCTCTCTGTTTCGTTTTGCAGGATCGAGTGGCTTTTATAGCCACCACGGAGCCATACTCGGACCGGTCCAGAGGGGGAAGTTCGGTGAGTCACCGAGCTATGTGGTGACTCACCCCATAGCCACGACGTGTGGGGGGCAGCTGGCCTTCTGGAATCCTCTGTTGGTGTCGTGGCAGTAAGGTGTCGTCGTCATGGGGCAGCTGGAAGCATCTGGAGGCAGCAGCTGGAATCTTCTGGAAACTTGAGGCGGCGACATCAGTGAAAGCGGCGGTTGAGAGCTAGGGTTTGAAAACCCTAGATGAAACCCTAAATATTTAGGGTTTCTAGTTAGTCTGGGCCGGTTCTGTTTTGTTTGTAACTGGGCCGGTTTGTAAATAATAATTATTTAATAATAATATAATATATATATTATAATAATAATATTTAATAATAATAATAATAATAATTTTAATAATAATTTAAGTAAAATGAAAAATTGGTGTTTACAGCTGCCCCTCTTTGCTCATTATTGTTTTAACAAGAATAGAGCAAAGACAAAAAAACAATAATTTTTCATTTGACTTCTTTTGAGTAAAACTGAAATATTGAAAAAATCATTCCAGAGGTCTTAAAAAAATCATGCACTGCAGGACTTACAGATGACCCTAAGGTTTTGAAAACATCAAAAAGCTCCCGAAGGCTTTTTGGAAACATCATGCACTGCAGGACTTACAGATGACCCTAAGGCTTTGAAAACATCAAAAAGCTCCCGAAGGCTTTTTGAAACATCATGCACTATAGGACTTACAGATGACCCGAAGGTTTGAAAACATCAAAAAGCTCTTGAAGGCTTTTTGGAAACATCATGCACTGTAGGACTTACAGATGACCCGAAGGTTTGAAAACATCAAAAAGCTCCCGAAGGCTTTTTGGAAACATCATGCATTGCAGGACTTACAGATGACCCTAAGGCTTTGAAAACATCAAAAAGCTCCCGAAGGCTTTTTGGAAACATCATGCACTGCAGGACTTACAGATGTAGGAAATAGTTTAATAAGTAAAAAAAACTAAGGAAATCGTTTTCTTACTTTTCAACAATTTCATTTTAGAAAAGATAAAATGAGAAACTATGGAAATCGTTTTCTCATTATTTTTTCAAAATAACAATATCAAAAAGCTCTCGAAGGCTTTTTAGAAACATCATGCACTGCAGGACTTACAGATGTGGGAAATAGTTTACTAAGTAAAAAAACTAAGGAAATCGTTTTCTTACTTTTCAACAATTTCATTTTTAGAAAAGATTGAATGAGAAACTATGGAAATCGTTTTCTCATTATTTTTCAAAATAACATGTTGATTGGGTAAAATGCCCCAATCTCAAGATAATGCTCATTTTTGTGGATTGCATCCATCTATTCTTCAAATGTTTACATGATTTCTGTATTTGTGGTTTTGAATACCTTTTTCGTGTAAGGTATTTTTTACCATGAATCTTCTTGTTCTTTCGAAGATCTGTAAAACTTCATGTTTGAATGCACTCAGATGTATCAATGTAATGCATTGTCTATTGTGTAAATGATATTCTTATGAATGCATGAATGATGATGCAATCTTCATTTGACTTTAAAGTGGTGAACTTGGTCTTCCTTCAATTCATCATTTATTGCCAGGTTTACCTCTGGATATCAGTGTAGAAACTTATGCTATCAAGCTTTCATTTCTGCAGAATCATCTGATCAACTTGTATCTTGGCGTCTTCTTAACTTCATTTAAGTCTCAGAAGAAATGTTTCATTTGTGGAACTCTTGCTGTAGTCAAAATTATGACCCTGATGCCCCATTTTGTCTTGGATAAAACCAACTTTATTTGCTTGGGCTTATGTATAAATCCCATAAAGCTTTCATCTTTGAAAAGAGAATCTATCATCTTTGAAGAGTGTAGATGTAGATATGCCTGACTCAGCAGGGATTAATTAGGAGAGTAGAGTCTGTTTTGATTTGACTCTTGAAATACATCATAAGGATAATTTATCTCAATTCCTTTCATGTCCCCATATTTAAATCATATCTCGAATAAGGCAACTTGGACCATATCATGTCGAGATGCTTAACAACAACCTGTAGTTCAAACCTTAGTTGGTACCACTAGTTTCTTGTTGTTAAAATTTCAGCTCTCCTTCTGTGGAAAGAAATTTTCATCATATCTCACTGCTAATCTTGGGGTTGAAGAAGACAGACTTCATCTTGGATCAATAACTGGAAACCATATGATCGCAACATTGGTTCAGTATCAGAATAGCAAGTTCGTAAAATATTTGACAGTGCATTCATCTTTTCCTGTGGTTTCTGTCGAGATGTAAAACACTTGACAACACATTCATCCTTTTCTGTGGTTTCTGCTCAGATGTTCGTAAAGCATTTGACAACACATTCATCCTTTTCTGTGGCTTCTGCTCAGATTTCTCAATTATTGAAGCTCTTTGCCTAGTGTTCAAGGTTTTTGTATGATATCACAAGATCACTTGAGAACAAAACTCAGTGGGGATACAAGTGATATGTTGGTATGACCAAAAAAGTTGGTCAAATTCACGATATATGCTAGTATCGAGTTGAATAAAAGATACCAACTGATCTCGATATCATCTCAGGCAAGGGCAAGTGTGATATTGATCACGTTTTCTTTTGTAATGAACGTTGTAGGTATTAGAAACACATCAGCTATAGGGGCCATGTACAGAAAGAGGTTCATGAAATTCTTGCCGCTGGGGATGAAACACCCATGATAAAACCAAAATAGATGAAAACTCAGTTCACCCTGGCTAGCAATGATGATCCCAATAACAACGGGAATAACAGTAATATAAGTGAGAGTCGAGTCTCCCTTTTCAATATCATCAAGTAAGCACCAACTGATGTGAAAAACAGCTTCATAATCTCAACATTATTTTTGAAACTAACTGCCAGGAATCTCAAAGAAATATTTTCAATCATCACCAACACACGGAATGCAAAATTCAAAGTCTAGATCTTGAGGAACTGAATCCTGGATCGAACGATCTACATGGGGACCAAATTTATCCATGCAACCATGGTGTAGCTTAATAAAGAACACACTGTCATGTGATATATGGTTTAAGAATATTGGATATTTGAAACCATACTTGATGAGTAGATATTTGTTCAACAACAAGATTCTAATGCAACTGCCTGATGAACGAAGCAATTATTTATAGTCAGCTCGACTGCCACTGTTTTATCATTTTCATTTTTCATATCTTTCTGTTTCATTGGAAATATTTGTTCAAGTCAATGATGATGTGGGCCTTCAGCATGCCCCAGTATTTGCTGATACGATCGTTCAAAAATATGCTCAACATTACTTCTTGCTGAGAAGAGCCTCCAAGAATGCCCAAATATTAATATTGTTGTGAGCCTTCAAAATGCCCCAATATTCTATTTCTGGTTGAAAATGGGCCCTCAAGATATTCCTCTAGATCTGTCTGATTCACTCTCAATGTCTATTTGACTGAAATGTTATGATCCCCACAAGGTTCAATTTTGACAATGCACTGTTGTAGGTATTTGTGACTTTATTCATGCCCCAAATCTGTTTATCTTGAATACTCTCATCCTGGTGTCACTAAACAACATCATTGTTAGGTAACTGGAAGAATTCTCTTCATGTTATCACGAACTTAAGAAGTACTCAATTATTCTGACAGAAATGTCTGAGATATGTGTCTTCTGAATGAGGTGACTATTTTCTATATCTGGAGGGATTTAGTCAGACAGAGCAATATAAATAGCTTTATAATTCGTTCCAAGCTGAAACAGTGGCTTATCATCTTTCAGTGAAGGCCATCTTTGAATTATACTTTTCTGTGGGAGAGAAACCAATTTATGCGAACAGTAATCTGATGCAATAGCAAGACTATATATACAGTGGTACATGCTCATCAAAAATCCACACCCATGCAACATGTTGATTTTGATAACAACTCATCTAATTATGAAGCGATCTTTCAGGATGATTTCACAGATATTGATAGTTCTTTCTGATACCGAGGAAATCCTGAATTCTTATTCTGATGAGGAGAATAAACTGTTATACTTAACAAAAATGAGATTCTCAGAGGCTGAAGCTTCAATAACCATGGAGAGATGTGGTCCAGATTCATCAATTGCAGAGTTGACAGATTTTATATGTGCTGATCAAATGGCTAAGGCTACTGACGCACTTCTTATGGCAGAAGATAGGAAGCCATTATACAATGATCCCAATTACAAGCAAAGGCGAAACTTGGGCTATGATTTTTGAAAAGGAAGAAGCAGAGGAAGCTTGAAAAGAAGCTTTTTCAATGAAGACGATCATGCAGTTCATCTTTCAATTCTAATGATTAGTTCTGGGGTTCCTACCGAACCAGATCAGATAACTCAAAGAACACTTCCAGAAGATGCTATTGGGTCTCCTTATTTCTACTATGAGCAAATTCATCTTTCAAATCTAATGATTGGTTTTGGGGTTAATACCAAACCAGATCAGATAACTCAAAGAACACTTTCAGAAGATGCTATTGGGTCTTCTTATTTCTACTATGAGAAAATTCATCTTTCAAATCCAATGATTGGTTTTGAGGTTCATACCAAACCAGATCAGATAACTCAAAGAATACTTCCAGAAGATGCTATTGGGTCTCCTTATTTCTACTACGAGAACATGGCACTTGCTCCAATTAATGTTTGGATTGAAATATCACAGTACTTATTCGATGTAGAGCCAGAATTTGTAGATTCGAAGCATTTTCATGCTACTACACTGAAAAGGGGCTATATTCATAATCTGCCAATTGAGAACAGATTTTCTCTTATCTTGTTTTCTCCACGCACTATACATGATATTTTTCCATTGACAAAGAAATGATGGCCTTCCTAGGATCCAAGAACAAAGTTGAACTGTTTACAAACATGTACAGGAAGTGCCAAATTGACAGAAAGGATCCGCAAGGTTCTTGAAGCTTGTGACAATGAGCCACTTTTCGAGTGTCCAGAAGTATGTTCTTGATGAGTGCTGAAAATGGAATCTGGTATGGGTTGGAAGGAATAAAGTTACTCCATTTGAACTTGATGAGGTGGAAATGCTTCTAGGTTTCCCTAAAAACTATACACGAGGAGGAGGATCTGCCAGAGATATGTTCCCCAGTGATATCAATGTCCTGTCTCTTTTTTCTGGAATCAGTGATGCAGAGGTCGCCTTCTACTGTCTTGGCATATCTTTGAAAACAGATGTGCAAGAACTGAATGATGATCGGTTGGAGCAATTGATGAATAGATTTGTCGAATTCGACCTTGTTGTTAGTGGCATCCAATGTAACAACCTTACTGGAAGAAATAAACGTCATCAAGATGGACTCGAGGATTTTTTTTGGTGCATTTTCTTGCAATGACTACTATAACGACTGTCTTTCTATTGCTCCAAATATGTACTGCAATATCCCACTCTTCCCGAACCATGGAAAGGTTTGGCTGATAGTAAAACTGGTTATCTCATCTTTTGGAATCATGTAACCAATGTTACCCAATATAAAAAGGCCTATAAGGGTAGATTCTGTTCCAATGTCTTGTTCTGTGCCATAAATCCTCAAATTCAAATTTAGCAATCTTCTGAAGGATATAATGGATATAATCTTGTTAAGGAAATTGATCAGCATGGAAAAGGGAGCAATGCTGTATCAATACTTGAGCCAGTATCACGGTATAACCAGAGTGCAGGTAGTGACTTGTTCATAGCTCTATGATGTAATCTTCTAGAGAACATGAATTAATGGTTGGGGAAAATAATCTATCTGGTGATGCTTATCGCCCTCAGTATGAAATAAACGATAATCTTTCTTGATGAGCTGCTAATAATGTCATAAGAGAGTGTCACAAGTTTAATTCTCCAGACTTTCTGGCTTCTTGGACCATTTGCCTTCAAAAATGTGAAGTGCTTCATTATTCTGACCTCGTTCATTCTTTTTCTATAACAAAGGTAAAATAAGCAACAATTGCTTCAAGGACCTTCCTTATTTGAGACTGTCCTGTTTGAAAATGTTTTTCTCCTTTCTTTATTGAAGAATGAAAGAATTTTGAAAAGTAATACCCCTTTCAGGTTCAAAATAAAATCAAATCATAAGCATGAATTCAAAGAATATCAAAAGAATCAACAACTCTGTAATGTTTGAGAATTATAATTCTTTGACAAGTATCAAGATTTGGTTTGGTTTCAGGATGGCTTTCCTATTTTCTATGTTTACATCTATTTAAGATGTCACTCATCTCTCTCTCTTTGTGAACTTTGTCACATGTCTCACTTTGAGGACTTGGTATTTTAACCGGATGCGTACAAAATGACGCAACTAGGATTGCCAATCACTAGACCTTCTAGAATCCTTCCATTTCAATTCTCTGGAATCTTTCATTTAGACTCATCTAATCAAAGTAGTGCAAAAATATCGGTCTAAAAATGAAATTTCTGAGTGATTGTGTGAAGTTGACTATAACAGGTGTTTCACAACTCCCTTAGTCCATCTCTTAACACATTTGTCATTTTGGCTAGTTGAATTCAGCTTTATTGTATATAATAATCACCTTTATCAGGTTAATTGAAACTCATCCATAAAGCCAGGGCGATTAACCAATTGCTCTAGAGGGACAACTTTATTGCATATAATAGTATAATAGGTTGGCTGAATATTATCCATAAAGCCAGGGCGATTAACCAATTGCTCTAGAGGGACAACTCAAGCTTTATTATATAATAATATAACATGGATGTTCAAATCCAATTTCTTAAGCTTGTTAAGAAGAACCTGTTATAGTCTAGGTGTTTTGGTGGAATTCAGAAAATTTCTTTGTTAGAGTTCAATTCCCAAGCAACTAACTTAAACTAGATTTACCTATTTGTAAAAATTATGTTCATCATCGAACATCATTAATAGAAAAAATATTCTAATCGGTTTTGTAATGTAATACATCAACGATGCCCCATGCTGTACGCTCCTATATATAAATACCAAGCCTTTTTGTAATTTCTTTCAATAGGAGTAAGCTATCTCATATTTGTAATAGGATAGTGTTTGGGGGTATTTCTTCTGAGGTAAGGTCAATGGTCCTTGTTTTTCTGGTTTTCAATCCTGATATTCTGTCAAAGATTATAACTCTAATCATGCAGAATTTTTAATCCAGTTGATATTCAAAGAACTGCAAGATTACAAAATTGACTGAATGCTCATAACCTTAATAAGGAACACAAATTTATTTATTACACAAAAGGCGGAAAAAGGAACAAAAAACAAGTTCAAACAAGATGCTGAAAATAGAAAAGTACTATGGTGGTAGATAACACTTCCACTTGTTTATGCATCATTACTTCTCTAATGTTGGGTGTGCAATTGGAACATAGTTATTGTCCTCATTTGCCCCCCATTTCTTGATCATTTCTTGTGTCAAAACCCCTTTGTCAACAAGCATCTCAATTTCTTTCAACAGTGGCCTACAATTGCCAGTAGAGTGTCCAGATACCCCCAAGTGGAAATTACAAATACTATCGTGATCATAGCTATGAGCAGAAGGGTTTGGTGTCACTTTAGTCGGTCTTGGTGTGATATATTAACCTTTAACCAAATGAGGAATCAAGTCTGAAATGGAAGTTTGGAACACTTCCAAAGTTTTTCTTGATCGCATGACTTTCTTTGGTCGATTCGAATAGTTACTTACTCTTTTTCTTTTGCAATTACGAGGACTCTGGATGCGACATTCATTCATATGATCAGCTTTCGCTTTTTGATCAGTTGGGCTCTTGGATGTGACTTTTGAGTTTTCTTCATCGATTACATTCTCAATTAAATCTCCACTTGTCACAAGATTCTCGAATTCCTTTGTCGGATTTGCCTGCATTAACTCGAAGAAAGGCGCTGGAAGGGAATCACGAAACATACGTGATATCTCTTCTTCTAACATGGGAGGTTGAACTTGTGCTGCCACTCTTCTCCATCTTAAGGCATATTCTTGAAATCTTTCATTGGTTTTCTTCTTTACTCTTCGAAGATCCATACGTGTTGGAGCTAAGCCTTTAACATACCGATATTGTCCCAAAAATGCATCAGCTAGATCTACCCATCTCTTGATCTGTTCTTGGGTCAACTGATTGTACCAGACTACTGTTGGGCCAAAAAGACATGGAAAGAGTGAATTAATAGATCATCAGAACTCAAATATCCTTCCATTTTTCTACAAAACATTCTCAAATGGATTAAGGGACAACTGGTGCCATCATATTTCTCAAAATCAGGCATTTTGAATTCATGGGGAATAATCAAATCTGGAACCAAACTGAGTTCTCTTGCTTCTAGTTCTTTGTGGGAAGTATCAACACATTTCATATTTTTGATTGCTTCATCCATCCTCTTAAATCTTTCCTCATATTGTGAATAATGAACGAGGCTATTCTTTGGGTTCAAGTTGGATGCCCCAGAGTATATCCTTCTTGACTCTTCATTCTGATAGCATGGTTTCTCTTTAGTAGTTATCTATTTCACTATTCTTTATCTGATAGCTTTCACTCCTAATTTCTCTATTTCACTTAAAATCCAAACTAACTTCCACTCTTACTCAGGTGTGGAGTTATCCATCTGCTTTAATTCTCTTGTGAAGCCAGCTAAGTCCACCAGTTTATGAGCCACATTGTTTGCTTGAGCAGCAGCTTTATTCATGACATTGTCTTTTTCCTTCATCCTTTGTGTCAATTCTCGAAGTTGTAAACAATGTTGTTCATTTTTTCTTGTCAGAGAATCTTTGTGTTCAAAAAGTTCTCGTACAAGATCTCCATAATCATCTAAACATTTCTTCAATGTCTTGTTCTTGTCTATAGTGGATTCTAATTCAGTATCAATCTCATGCTGATGGAGCTGATATGATGCTTCCATGGTCATAGCACTATTCAACACTTGATTTTCGACTTGATATTTTCCCAATTCCATGAAAGTTGTATTGAGTCTTTCTTCTGCAACTCGTAAATCATGAGAAAACTTTTTGGCTCGTCCTTCATATATGTTACAGTTCTTTTTCAGCTTGGTGACCCCTGTGATCCACTCTTCTAGGGTGTTTCCTATGCCAGCATTTCGAAAGGCTTGACTGATCTTTTGGAAATCTTCATGCATGTTTTTCATTTTGGTGCTCAATTCCTTGTTTTGATCCTTCAAATGACATATTTGGGCTTCGAATCTCAGCAAATCTTCTTCCTTCTGGACGTCCTTACTGATGCTATTACCTTTGAATATATTTGGTGTTGATATGACAGGATCTTCAATTACCAAACTAGGTTGATCATTTATCATAAACTGCAAGTTCCCTGATCCAAAAGACTTTGGACTCGACGTTTGAAGGCAAGACAATTCTCAATGGTATGTCCTTGAGCTCCGGCATGATATTTACAATAAACGTTGATGTTATACCAATTCGGATACGGAGGTTGGAACGGTTTTATATAATATGGATCCACTTCTCGTGCTTCAAGTAGCTTCTCATACAACTCTTTATATGATATGGGGATAGTATCAAGATGAGAACCACCTTTTGTCTTGGATTAAACCTGAGTTTTAGACATCGGGAGCAGACCAAACTTTGATGATTTCTGATTACATGATTTCTTCTCATCTCTGAGAGCTTTTACAGTGGTCACCATTTCTTTGGTATCTTCAGACGATTTGTGAATACGAATGATGACTGTCTGTAATTTCTCAAGTTGGTGATCAGAAGTCCCTTGCATATTTGAGATTGCAGGATTATGTTCATTAAGCTTTCTCTCTTTCTGTGCAGGAATCTCTTCTCTTTTGGCCAAAACAGATATTCTATCCATCATCTTGGACATCTGCTCTCTTATTTCTCGTATCTCCTCTTGCTCCTTAATGGACACATGATCTCTAGGTGCATAGCTCTCTTCTATCCTAGGAGTTCCCTCGGGATGTCTTTTCTTGGTTGCATCATATTTTGTTTGATCATAAAACTTTTTGTCCATTTACGATTTCTTTACAATATGATGAACAGTCTTTTAAGTAAACACCTTTTGGTTATGCCATGATCATGCAATGTAAACAAAAGAAATCAATATGAATGGATTAGAGCAATGTAATATGCATAAAAAATAAGAAAAAATAGAATAGTCAGTACCAACTAATGGAAAAAATCTATCTATCAAGGTATAAATCTTAACCTCATGCTTTCTAGTTCCATGCTTTGTTTGGAAAATTTATCCTAACCGCATGATTTCTAGTTCGCATGCATTTATTCAGGAAAAAGAAAAGGAAATAAAATAAATTAAAAGCTAGAGCTTATTTCTCCTTTGTGTATACCTATGAACAGAGGTTCAATATTGTCTTAGAAGAATTTCTAGGGTTCATTATATGCAGAGTTTCAGTTCTAGGAGTAAAGGTACTCGAATTCTCCTTGTTGATGCCCCCTTGGGCTGTCAAACCCTCAATCCTAGTCCATTATAGACTTAAGCGGATCGAGTTCAATTCGAGGGGACACATTTCTCTATGCCTGACACGGAGAATAAATTCTCACGAAGACATAGAGCATATGAACCCTGAAAGTTACTTGCTAGGTCTGACACGGAGAATAAATTCCAACGAAGACGTCGCTTTCACTCCCACTTAAAAGGGACAAGCTTGATTAGAAAGCTTATGTTATGCAATGCAAGTGCTGTGTGTGAGAATAATAAAACCTCTAACAGACAAATAAAATAAAAAATACCTGAATAAATAAATAAATAAAATAAAAAGTATAAAAATAATAAGTAATAAAAAATTTGAAAGAAAAGAATTAAAAATTAAATATATGAATTTTTAATTTCTAACTGATAGAGACAATTTATAATTGATTTTAAAGTTTGACAATTCCCCAGCGGAGTCGCCAAGCTGTCGTAACCGTTTTTCGTCCGGGCACGAATTTTTTATACTTGGCGGGAAAAGTGATGTGAATAAATGGTTTAAAATAATTTGGGAGTCGCCATCGACCTTTTGGGTCAGGTAGGTCGAATACCTAAAAATTATCTTTTAAAAGAGTTTTTAAGAAAACATCAGTTAAAAAATGAACTGATCTGCGTTTATAACCAAAAATTCGTTCTTTTTATTAATAAAAAGGGATTCGTGGTCGGTTACGTTTAGGGAAGGATTAGCACCCCTACAACGCCCAAAATTGGTACTTTTTAATTATAAATTGTCTCTAATAATAGAATTTTAAGAATTCAAATATATTTAATTTATAATTATGTTATTTCAAATTTTATTACTATAATTTTTAAGAAAATATATTAATTTAAATATATTTATAAAAAATATTTATTTATTTAGAAATATCAGAAAAGGACTTCTAGGTGCTTTAAGACAACTCTTTTCTTCGATATTAAAAAATAAATAAATGACTAAAACATTTTCTTAAGATAATAAAAATTTATTTTAATATAGTAAGATATTTATTTATTCAAAAATATAAGAAAAGGGCTTCTAGGTACCTTAAGACAGCTCTTTTCTTCAATAAAAATAAAAATAAATATTAAAATTTTAATAATTTAAATGAAACTAAATTATAATTTTTATAATGTTTAATTATTTAAAATACCAGAATAGGACATCCAGTTATTTTAAGACTGCCCTTTTCTTTGATATTGAAAATAAACATTATTCTTTAAAAGAATATAGGTATATATTTATATGAATAAGATTATAATAAAATAATTATGAAAATAATAATTTAAACATATAAAATTAAAATATAAATAATAAAATTAAATATAAAAAGTAATAAAACTTATAATTAAAATTAGTGACTAAATTATTACATATCAAGATTAAATGCTCTAGTTTGAAATATTATAAAAACTAGGTGTTACTAATGTAATTAATCCTTAATTAATTAATTAGAGGTCAAAATAAAAGTTATTAAAGTTATAAGGACTAAATACGGTATTTACCCTAAATATATATAAGTATACATGCTAGGACTAAATTATAAACTAAATAAAATCGAAAAACCGAATTAAGAAATCACTCCCAAATATCCATTTTTCGATCCTAAGGCCAGATATGGCCTTCTTTTCACCTAAACATCTTAGATCTAAAAAAACCCGAAGGTTTTTTTTACCTTCGATTTAGTGACGATTCCGGCGACGTTTGATTTCCAGTGATGAGCGGAACCTCTAAGGTGAGTTCTTCTTTTTCTCAGCTTTTTCTTCGTTTTGGTTTTGCTGCTGGTTGTGTGGTTGTTGCTTGTTGTTTTTTTGTGGACTCTTGCTCTCTGTTTTTCCGTTTCTGTTTGATGTCCTCTCTGTTTCGTTTTACAGGATCCGGTGGCTTTTATAGCCACCACGGAGCCATGCTCGGACCGATCTAGAGGGGGAAGTTCGGTGAGTCACCGAGCTATGTGGTGACTCACCCCATAGCCGTGACGTGTGGGGGCAGCTGGCCTTCTGGAATCCTCTGTTGGCGTCGTGGCAGCAAGGTGTCGTCTTCATGGGGCAGCTGGAAGCATCTGGAGGCGGCAGCTGGAATCTTCTGGAAACTTGAGGCGGCGGCATCAGTGGAAGCGGCGGCTGAGAGCTAGGGTTTGAAAACCCTAGCTAAAACCCTAAATGTTTAGGGTTTCTGGTTGGTCTAGGCCGATTCTGTTTTGTTTGTAACTGGGCCGGTTTGTAAATAATAATTATTTAATAATAATATAATATATATAATATAATAATAATATTTAATAATAATAATAATAATAATTTTAATAATAATTTAAGTAAAATGAAAAATTGGTGTTTACAGATCCTATTGAAGAGAATTTGCAAGGATTCTTGCAATTAAAAAATGGGGAGCTTGTTTTCTTCGAATTAGTCTGACGTCGCCCTTTTTGATTCTATAAGTATATTCCATTTCGGACTTTATAAACGTTACATATTTTAGATTTTTTTACAAGCTTACTTTGCCGCTATTGGTTGGACATTATATTCTCAAATTAAATGCGACACGTTTTATGAACTCGTATTTAAATTTTATGCCACATCCTCATTTTCAAAAAAATCAATTTATTAATGTAAAATCTTCAAATGTTGTTTCTTTTCACTTAAGTGGACTCCATATTTACATGTTTATTTCAAAATTTAATCTTGCTATGGGATTTGTGATGGATGTCACTGATTATGGTTCTTTGACTGCTTTTCTTGAGATGCCACAAGACTTTGACATGAATGCTGCTTATTCGACACTTATCGATTTGGTTGATCAAATCTTCAATGCTTGTACGATGAAAACTTTCCATATCCATTACCTGAAATTACATATACTGCTTTTTGGCATATAATTACTCAGGAAGAAACAACTCTTCTTCTTCCCTGAGCAAGGTTGAATTATTATTCCTTTGGTGTATGTTAACCGATAGGAACAATGGGATTACTTGCTGAAACTACTAATGCACCTTACTTCGTTCCCCTAGGCACCATGACCCCTCGAGGCGAACGAGTCTTCATTCGTTGGAATGCACCATAATTGGCACCGGCAGCACCTCGCGTGGATATGCAAACTCAAATGGATGAATTCCCCGACCGCCTCCACACGATCTAGACCAACATAGTCGAGATCCTCTCTTACCTCCACTCGAGCGCCTCTCGCTGAGGTCATCGCTAAACATGGGGAATATCTTTATCCCTTCACTTGTGCTCTACTTTTCATATTGGGATAATACACTTTAAGTGAGGGGTAGAGAATTGAATCGAATTTCACCTTGAATATTCATGTTCTTGGAATTTAGTATGCTTTAGTTAAAATGTTGAAAATTTTTATTCAACATCCTATGCTTTGTCGAATATCTTGGAATGTTATGCTTGTTGGGAATACACTTTTGTTCAAATTACGATTCACGATAGTGGATGACATGATTAATGATTTTCTTGAAATTTTTAGTATGATATCCCATGATTTTATTGGTTGAGATGCACTAGACTTAATGCATGTTACATATTTCAGTAAGTTTTGTGCCTAAAAGAGGAGTTCTTTACATTTTTGCTCATATTCTTGTTTGATTGAGTGTGTCGAACTTGACATCCATATTCTAGAATTTGTACTCAAATGCATGTTGAGAATAGACTTGAACTTGATGCTTTGATATGATAGGGGCACTTAGAAGTTATCCACTTTTCACCTCAAATTGCCTACCCATTCATTTCCCCTAGTTAGCCATTTTTTAGACTTTTCCCCTTCTTTATTTTTACCACATTTTTAAACTTGGGCCTTTTTATTTATCTCTCTTTTCTACCCTTTTCAGTATAAGAGAATGAATTAATCGATGTATGTTCATGATCCACAAAAAAATAGTAAAAAAAACTAGGTTCAAATAAGAAAAAAAATAAGAATGGTTCAAAAAAAACATTTGTTGGTAGTTTGTTTTGTTTCACTTATTGATTGATTTAGTTTTGTTTATCTCATGGAGTTGATTTTATTTTATGTGATTCTATTGTCTTGATCATGAACCCATGTTTTTGCCTTTATCCCTACCTTTACCTATATCCATATACACCCTTTTAAAGACCCTTTGATTTTAGCATCATTTTCATATTTAGTAGTGGAGACTTGATTTTCTTACAGGCAAATGGTAATATCATTCTTAGTTTTGAGTAAATTGAGCGAAACCCTGTGAAGTGTTGAGTTTGGTTGCATTGAGATTGATAGATAATTGGGATTCATGATTTTGCTTAACTTTATCCTATTTGTGTTTTCCACTTAATTGATATTTTGATTTGGATAATTGTTGGTGACTTGACTTGAATGGTTTTCTGAGATATAAGGTATGGTGATGGATGGTTAATGGAAGTTTTGACATATTTGATTGAATCATGCTTAAGGAAAAGTATTGGATAAGTGGGGGGAATTTGATGAGTGTTCAAATTTGCATTTGTTTTGTTAACTATTATTCATCATTGTTGGTTTTATACACTGATTTGGTTATATTTTTCTTATTTTCGTGTAGGAACTTAGTTTCAAAAATCAATAGTAAAGAAGGTGAATTTTGCATTTTTTTAATTTCTAGAATTGTGGCTAGAGACATTGGCATGAACTGGGGCATGACGTGGTTTAACGTGGCAGAATTCGATGATCCAGTCATGCATCAACAGTTTTTAGAATGTCCAATCAGCACTCTCTGGAAGGTGGACAGACAGAGTTATCTTAGGGAGAGTTATATTAGGAACTTAAGTTTGAATTTGAAAATACATTAGGATTTATCTTTTGAATTTTTTTTAGGATATTTTTATTTTGAATGTCCATTCTATCTTTAGGATTTTTCAAGACTATAAATGCACTTTTGGGTGAACTTGAGGATGCATTTTCTTTTCTTTTTCTTGATTTATAAAATTCTCTCAGATTTTTATTAAAGTTCTTTGTCTTTCTTTTTACTTTCTTCTCAAAAAATTCTAAGTATTATTTCAATCATGTTTAGATAAACTTTTAATTAGCCAAAGGCTTAGCGATGGCTCAATTTCGATTGTGTGAATTGAAAAACACTTAATATCTTCGGATAACATTCTCAATTTTCTAAAACTTAAATTGGCAACCGACCTTTCCTTTGAAAACCTTTACATTTTCATTTCAAAAAGTGCACGTTGGCTTGAATGTTGTTCTGATTTACTGTTGGGAGGAAAAATCAACTGGTCATAATTTGACTTCCTATGAACAAACTTAGTGTCGGTCCGCTAAGTTGAATTGAGATTGACTTCGATTCTCATTGAGACACCACAAACAGATTCCGGCTTTTCCAGTGCTTAAAGTTGTATTGGTGCTAACGACGATAACCGTCGTTAGTATAGCAAGGAATGAATTCGGGAGATAAACTTGGAAATATCGGTTCACCGGAGAGAAAAGTAAGTTACATGGGTTGGGTCTTGTAGACTGTAACTAGCATGTTTCCCGAAGTAAAATCTCTTTCGATAATCAATTAGAATTAAGGCAAAGCGAAACTTGAGGCTATTTTCATTTTATTGATTATTTTTCAAAATTTACTTTTTTTAATTTCACCATTTTTAAATCTTCACTCTTAACTTTTCTTTTTATTTTGAAAACCCATTTTTCCCTTTAAATCCAGATCAAGACAATCCAAAGTTAGAAGCTCCAAAGTCCTTATGGATTGACCCTTATTCTCTCTACTTCTTAATTTTTTATTCATTTTGAGAACTAGGAATATTTTATTTTACAGTTACGACTGTCATAACGACCTTTTACAAATCGATGACGGGTTTTTAAAAATGAGAGTCACCACCAATAATTTTTAAAGTGAGATTGAACTACATAAATTGGTAATTTAACTAAAATATTTTATTTTATAAAACTTCAAAGTTTGGTGTACGAAATTAGAAAATAGGCTCGGGTGTCATTTACGTGTGGGAATGATTAACACCCTTAAAATGTCCAAAACTAGTACCTAGTTGATTAGCGACTGTTTTAAAATTGAAAATTATGAGTTCGAAATTTTATTTAATTTTTGACTCGTTATGTATGTAGATTTGAAAAGGGTATTTATGTAATTAGGAATTAATAATAATTACCCCGAGCACAAGCGAAGGTTTACCATTAATCCTACTAAATAAATATTGCCTTAGTTTTTGAAATCTTGATGCAAGAGTTTGAAAAGGGTGCAAATTTATTTCGAGAGATAATAATGATCAGCCCACAGCACAAGAGGAGGAAACACTATTAAAATCCTAATAAATTAACATTGTCTTTAATTTTTAAAAACAAATTATGCAATCGAACAACTAATTTTTGAACCTAGTTAGGCTAGTGAGGTAATTAAGGTTGAATCTATCTAAAGTGTCAACTTATAAATTTAAAAGGACTTGTTAAAACTATTCATAAAATTAAGGCTCTAATATTAAACCTATTTTTTTTATATTAAAAGTCATTCTAACTATCTCCTAATGAAGCTAATTAAAGATTTAAAGGAGACAATCTAAAATTAAGCCTTCATCTAAGTTAAGAATAAATTATTTAATTAAAGAACCTAAATCTAAAATTGAGCCTCTAAATATTGTCATAGATAATTTTTCAAATTTTAATCGAATAATTAAAATAGAATCTCGAGTACAAGCGAAGACTACTTTAAAATTTCTCCTAATTACTAAGTGGGGACCTGTTTAAAAGAAGTAAAAACTTAAATGTTTAATCTATATCAAGTATCCTAATCTAGGACTAAAGCAAAGAAGAAATCATAGACTAAGTTTCAAAGAATCAAATAAGAAGGTTTAATGATAACGTGAATCGACCAAATGAACGTAAACATAACGAAATAAAAGAAATCAATAAAGGGTAATACAATTACTAAATCAAGATTTCAAAACATGGAATTAAGTACCTTTCTAAAAGAAAAATTATAAAATTTCAAGATAAGGAAAATAAAATAAGAAGAAACAGTCTCGCAAATTTGCGGCAATGGAAACTTTGGAAATTAGAGCATAATCGGAAAAGTGCTATAAATAAGGAACAACTATTAAGCAAAAAAAGAAAAGAAAAAAGAAAAGCTGAATTAAAAATCAAATCCCAGATTTCAATCGGATGAAATAATAATTTAATGAATGAGTCTAAATTAAAAATAAAATAAAAGCGACTTCTTAGAATAAAGATAAAATAAGGGAAAAGGGGATTAAATCAAAGTACAATTTTAATTTTAAAATAAAAAAAAAAGAAAGAAACGAATAAAATAAAGTGATTAAAAAAGAAATAAACACAATTCGAATAGTAATTTTAAAAAGATAAAGATAACATTTGAAAAATGGACTAAAATAAATTTTTTATAAAACGTAAGGATGGAGGCGACAAATTTACCTACCCTTTACGATACGCGGGTCCTGGGTCTTCCAAGCGGGTCATTGGGTTGACTATAAAATCCAACAGTTAGAAACATCATTCATTTTTTATTTGGATCAAAACCCCTCAGCTTTTCTCTGAACACAGTCAAGTGTTCTTCATCTGTTCTTTATTATTAATTAGTAATCTGGGTATTTTCTAGATTTCGGTGGAACTCCACCGCGGTGGCTACCCTAGAAACGATGCCGACCGTCGTTGACGATAGTGGATATGGGCAATTTTGGTACCATTCGAAAGCTCTTTCTCTCCTTTATTAACGTCACACCATGGCTTTCATCGGGGGATTTCGAGGGATAGTATATCTAAGAAAAATCTTTTACAAATGTTCCCCTCCGTTCATCGGCCCTCCTTCATCCATGGAAGTTTCCAAAACAAATCAAATAAATGAGGGAAAAAGTGAAGCAACCCATCGGAACAACCATGCATGCGATCAAAGGAGTCGAAGGAAGAAAGAATAATACCTTTTTTATTTCCCTTCTTTTAAAGTTACAAGTTTGTTTTCTGATTCGATCTCTTTTTTTTCCTCTTTATTTGCACAGGGATTTATAGATAAAAGTTCCTGCTTTTAGAGATTCATTTTAAACTAAACACTATATTTTTTCGGCTTCTTGATTTTCTCATAATCTGTTTCCCGAAAAGAGATTACTTCATTAGAAAAATCGAAATGAGAGGCCAAATCTGCTACTGATGAGGTGACTGCACGTGTGAGGATTAGGGTTTGTTTAACCCAAAAAAACTCATATGTGTGGGCCTTTTTCATCATTGGGCTCCATTATTTTGGCTTTCTAATACTTTGGGCTTGAATCTTGACTTGTATTTGGACCTGAAATTAAATATTGAAATCCATTACTTACAAAGTCTAGTATACATATATTTAATATAATTTTTATTTGTTAATATCAATAACACTAATAATGATGAATGTAAACAAATAAAATAAAATAATATTAACATATACTAACTTTAATACATAATATATGTAATAATGAAAATGAAATAAGTAATAAATAAATAATAATTAACTCTAGACGAAAATAAGTGTTTATAATTGTCTCTCTTTGTCCATTATCATATGAAGAAATTATGACAGACAAAAAGGACACAAATTTTATTTCGGGGCTTAATCAAGAGTGTCTTAAATCTTGGAGCTACAAATTCATCTCAATAGGAATTTTTCACTCCCTTGTAAAAGTTGATTTGTATAGTCATCTTTTGAAAGATTAAACATGTTTTTCTCATTATGAACTTTTTTATTGTCGAAAACGTTTATACTTCTACCAATCTGGAAGATTATCCAAGTTCTTCTCATTATGAACTTCCATTGAAAATGTTGATCCACCTACTTATGTGATGAATTTGAGTGAAAGGTCGAACAAGTTCTTCTTATTATGAACTTCTTCTCTATTCATGGACGAGTTCTTCTCAATATAAACTCCTCATTGAAATGTTAATCCACCTCTTTATGTGACGGATTTGAACGAAATGTCGAACAAGTTCTTCTCATTATGAACTTTTTCTCTCTCTTGGATGAGTTCTTCTTATTATGAACTCCTCATTGAAATGTTAATCCATCTACTTATATGATGACTTTGAGTGAAAAGTTGAATAAGTTCTTCTCATTAAGAACTTCTTCTCCCTTTGTGGACGAGTTCTTCTCATTATGAACTCCTCATTGAAATGTTAATCCACCTCCTTATATGATGGATTTGGGTGAAAGGTTGAACAAGTTCTTCTCGTTATGAATTTTTTCTCATTTTTAGATGAGTTCTTCTCATTGTTAACTCTCTAAATTGTAAATATTGATCGAACTCCTTCTATAATGGATTTGATCATTTTTTAAAATACGATTTGAAATCTTCATTGAGATTTACTCATTCAGACTCAAAATTGAAAAAATCTTTGTTGTCCCTTTTGAATTCTTGTCAAAAGTATGTCAAAAGTGCACAAGATGATTTGATGTAAATGAATGGATGAATATGTCCCTATTTCATGAATTCATAATTATACATGTGTAATGTCATGTCAGTTTTACAAGTTCCATCGTTTTGTAGATCTTTACTAGGTCTTCATCTTGAAATTCCTCTAATACCCCATCTCACACCCATGTTCAACCTTTTTTCAGATTTTTCGCCTAAAGCATTCTTTCAAGTTTTCACTTTAGATTCTTTTTCTCAAAGTGTCCTTTCAAATTTCACTTTGGTTTTTCCTTCTTTTCCTTTTCTATTAATGTTTCTGTTTTTGCTTTTATTTATTGTCTCACTTCTTCATTTGAGGCAGAATAAGACTCATCAACTTCAAAGACCTCCTTCATTCTTGAGAATTTAAGCTATTTAAAAACATTTTTTTCCTTTATGCTATTTTTAGAATTCAAAAGAATGAAAGAATTTAAAAAATCATCACTTTAATAAAGGTATACTAAATCAAACAATTTTATTATTTAAAAAATCATAGCCTTTTGACAAGTGTTAAGATCGAAAGGTTGACTTTGGCGTCTTATTATTCTAAGGTTTAATTCATTGAGACATCTTTTCTTTCTTGGTCTTTACAGACATTGTGACATGCCCCTCTATCACAACTTAGTGTTTCAATTGGAGGCAAACAAAATGAAACAACTAGTGTATTCAATTGCTAGAAATTTTAAAGTCCTTCTATTTCGTTTCTCTAAAATCTTCCATTTGTTCAAGCTTCATAGACTCCTTTAGTAAAGGCAGTACAAAAATATCGATCTAAAAGCAAAATCGTAGGTGCTTGTGTGAAGTTTACTATAACAAGTGTTTATAAACTCCTTTAGTCTATATTTCACTTAAACTCGTCATAAACCTTATGTATTACCACTTTTATTAGACTACGTAAACTCATTATCATCATTTTTACCTCAACCTTAGGCAATATCGCATTTATTGAACTCGTCCTCATTATTTTTTCTCTATTTGTTTCTTTCCCTCCCCTCAGAGAATTCATAGCTTCACAATTAAAGTCACAGTTTGAATATAACCACTTCATGAAGCTCAAACTTACCTCAATAGCTTCTTGAAATTATTTCCAAGTTATCAGCTTAATGCTTTCAGTGGAGTGGCTCATTATATTACAATTACCTAATAATATCTCACTAAATTTTTGAGTACTCAGCTTCAAAATATTTTTTAAGCTCATTAAGAAGAACCTGTTATAGTTCGAGTCTCGTTAAAAAAAATCATCTTTAGATTTCAATCCCCAAGCAAACTAACCTAAAATAATTTCATCTACTTTACCATTCCATTTATGAAGATTATGATCATCACTAAACATCCTCAATGGAAGTGTTATCTAATCTTCTTTGAAATTTCATACAAATTTTTGTCTGCTCCTACACATACCTGAATGTCAAACCTTTTGATGGCTTTATCGTATGAGGAGGAGGTCATCTCTAAACATAAAGAAAAAATGGTATAATATTTGGGTGTAACCTCTAAAGCTTGATCAAGGATATCGTTTTAAAAGGGTTCAATCTTGTCAATTGTCAAAAGCTTTGAAAGTATTATATCCATTGAACTTTAAAAATAAATTTGTTTCATTGCTCTTAATTTTAAGAGTAACATATATTCGTTTAAACATCTTTAACAAGAAAACTAAGGAAGGAAAAAAATTAAACAAAACAAAAATGCATAAAGTGAAACTATGTTAGATGGTGGATGACATGATTTCTTCTCGATTCACATCAGAAGGCCTCATTACTTATCAAATATTTGAGTGCTCGATTGAACTAGATCAGAAACCTTATCCTTTAAATACTTATTTTCTCCCCATTATTTAATCGACTTTTGTGTTAGAACTCCATTGTCAACAAGTCTTTCTATCTCTTCCATCAATGGCATACACTTATCAGTGGGATGTCCTAATACCCCCATATGGAAATCACAAGCACTATTTGGGTCATAACCGTAAGCAGATGGGCTAGTCCTCATTCTCAAAAGCCTTGGGGCTGAGATACTGACGCTTAATTAATTGGGGCAACATGTCTGAAATGGGACCTTGGAAAATTTTAAGGGTCATATATTTCCAAGACATCTTTCACGACCAATATTGGACTACCTCTAATTTAATGTTATTTATACCATATTCTCTCATTTTTCCTTTTTTTATCTCATTCGATAATTAAATATATTTTGAGATTCGAATATATTAAATCTATCTCATATGCCTTATTGTCTTCACTCATTTCTTTTTTTTTATTTTCCATGCCATTTTCTAACTGCTCCTAATTCAGTTTGACTATATTAGCTTTATCTTGGTGATTGATTTCCAACTGTTTGGCTAAAATAGACTGATTGTCGGCATTTCAATTATATAACTCCACGACCTAGAAGGTCTTGAACTTGTCGCTTGAAGTGACCACATCTCTTGATAGAGTGTCCTTGGGCTTTGGTGTGATATTCACAAGAAACTTTCTCATTATACCAGCTTGGATAAGGAAACAATGGAGGTTTAGCAAGACATAGAGTAATGAATCGAGTTTTGATCAAGTTGGGATATATCTTGTTTTATGGGAAGCAAGAAAAAATGCATAAAGGCTTTTTGGATTTCATTTTCTCATTGACATCGTCACGATCAACTTGAAAATCTAGTGAGAGGCCATTATGAGATAAAAGATATTTTAGAGATGGATTTTGAAGGGTCAAATCTTTACTAGGATCATGTGGCAACCTAAAACATTGGCTTGCATATCTTTTTCTTCAATTCTCTTTCCCATTAGGTTCATTGATAAATTTTAAACTTCCAGAGAAGTTAGGTTTTTCATCTTTAAAGCATAGTAACCCTTCTTTGACAAGGATTTAAACCTTTAATCTCACAATCCTACTGTCTTCAATAGAGGTGCTAAAATCACCAAAATGGTATCTGCATGAATTTTTGATACCTTGTTAATCTGTATGCAAGTAAATATTGGGTCTTGTAGAAATAGATGCTAGAAGGCCACTCTTGAAGAGAAACTGAAAAAAGTTTGAAAGATGCGAATGCGAACACAACAAATGTAAAGATGTGAATGAAAATGTAGAATGCAAATGAAAAAAAGGTATTGATGTAATACCCCAAATATCATGTCAGTGACTTTATTGAAAAGATTTAAAATGTGAGGATTTATTTGATTAAATGATAAAAGATGAGAAATGAATTGGAATAGTGGTTTAGACTAAATTGTAACAATGGATGATAAAAAGGTCATGTTGGACATTTGGAATAAAATGAATTTAATATACGTATCCTTATTAGGGATTTAATAGGGGAAAAGAGGAAATGGAAGTTAAGTACTCATCAACTTCTTCTTCTTCCCGTGGGTGGTACTCTTCTCCATAGAAAAAGGTAAATCTCATTTAATTAGTTTTTCCTTTCGATTATGGTTTGTTATTACAACCTTAAGTGATATGTAAGCTTATGGAAGGGTTAAATGAGGTTAAAATTAGAAGATGGATGAGTTATTAGAGATTATAGGAAATGAGTTTTTGAAGGATATGTTTAAATATGAGTTTTTAATGATGTTTATTAGTATATTTGACTTGTCAAAGAAGTAAATAAGAGATTAGAAGCTTTAGATACGAGTAAAAACACGTTAGAAAAAGTGGTGTGATTCTTAGATTGAAATGTTCTTGGGAGATTTTAGATGTTTTAAGAAGCTAAATGAAAGAAAGTTAATAATGATAAGTAAAGAATAGTTTAATAGTATTTTTGGGTGTAAACCTAAGGAAATTTGACCAAATTTGGGTAAGAATCAGGCTGAAAAATGGAAAATTTGGGTAAGTGTATCGGTACTGATAGAATAGTACCGATATTATAGGTTTAAATGGGTAGAAATGTGGCGAACAGTATCGGTACCGATGCAAGTGGTATCGATATTGATGGGGTATCGATACTACAAAGGAAAATATCGATACCATGGATAATAGAATGTCAAAATGGTATCGATACTGAAATGGAGTACCAATACCATAGTGTAGTAGTATCGATACTGAGAGTAAGGTATCAGTACCATAGTATAGAAGTATCGATACCATGGTAGGGGTATTGATACTATTGAGCCTGGAAATATAAGATAGGTTGAAATTGTTATAGATATGTAAATAATAGTACTTGTGAATATTATTAAAGTATAAATGTTAGGAAATATACTAACATTTGATATTATATGTATCTTTAATGGATGCTTGAGTAGATCGAAATCAAACTCCCGAGTCAAGCAAAACGAAAGATAAAAGCGAAGTAGTTGAGTAATCAGATTTGTGTTTTGGATATAATCACGAGGCAAGCCAGGTGAGTACTTTTATTGTAATTATTTGAGATGAACCAGATTCGTAATGATTCAAATTAGAACGTTTTAAGTTAATGTATATTTTATAGTATTTAATATGGTATCATTATATGTATGGAAAAATATATTATGAATGAGTTTTTGAGTATGAATTGCTCTAAAACGAATCAATAAATGAAATGCATGAAAGGATGCATTAAGGCATGAAAGAATACCATAAATGAAATGTATGAAAGGATGCATTAAGGCATGAAAGGATGACATAAATGAAATGCATGAAAGGATGCATTAAGGCATGAAAGGATGCCATAAATGAAATTAACGAATAATTACTAAAGAAAAATGAAAAGAAAAATGTATAAAAAAAGAAAGGTAGGGCATACTAAGGATGTTTATGATAATAGTATGAAAGAAGTTTGGTTTTAATAATAAAGACTTATCTAATCCTTATGAATGATACAAATTAGTTCAAAAACTAAGAAATTCATAATAAGTTTATGAATTTTAGTATTTGTAATGGGGTTGTAACCCATGTAAATTATACCAATATTTGAGGAATGACTGTTTTGGCACTATAGTTGTAAACTATAGAATTTATAATGAAATTAAATAATCAATTGATAATATGAATAATTATTAGAGTAGGATCGGTTCTAAAATAAAAAAATAATAGCCTAACTGTGCCTTTGGAAAAAAAAGGTGTTAATCATGCCCGTTAGATGAAAGGTTAAATACCTTTGGGTAAAAGACTAAATGTCTAATGGTGTATTTGGCAGATAGATGCCAATAATGCAAGTTGGATGAATGATTAATTGCTTACTCGTGCTAATTGATATGAAAGATGCCATAAATGAAAATGTATAACCACACATAATTGGTATGGAAGAATGCCATAAATGAAATATATATATATATACAACAGTGCATAATTTGCATGAAAGGATGCCACAAATGAAAATACGTAACGATATATTAATGGTATATAAGTTGCCACTCATGATAATTATAAAAGATAAAGGACTAATTGGCATTTAGGTGCAATACATGTGCATTACTTTCTCATTTAACGTACATAGGACAAGGAGATTAAGGCTAAACAACTCCTAGATTGCTACTTACTTCTCATGCTTGGGTAGATTGATCAGAGAATGAGTTCAGAGTATACTTTTGATCAGGATGGCATTATGTGCTTTCATGGCCGTTACTGCGTCCCTAAAGATGATGAGTTAAGATGTGATATTATTTAGGAGGCTAATAGTAGTCCTTATGCCATGCATCCTGGTGGGGATAAAATGTACAAGAAACTCCAGGAGCGATACTTTTAAAGTGTCATAAAGAATGATAGTTTAGATTTTATGGCGAGGTGTTTGACTTGTTAGCATGTTCAGGCTAAGCACCAACATCCGTAGGGATTGTTGCAGTCTATTAAGATTCCGAGTGGAAGTGGGAGTGTATTGTGATGGACTTCGTTACCGGTCTTCCTCTGACTCGTTCCAGAAAGGATTTTGTTTGGGTGTTTGTGGATCGACTCACCAAGTAAGGTCATTTTATTCCTGCTCGGGTTAATTATTCTTTGGACAAGTTGGTTAAATTGTTTATATCTGAAATTGTTAGACTCCAAGGTGTTCCATTATCCATCATCTCTGATCGAGATATGAGGTTTACTCATAGGTTATAGAAGGCTTTGCACGAGGCTCTGGGTACTCGTTTAAATTTTAGTATAGCTTTCCACCCGCAGATTGATGGTCAATCTGAGCAAGTGATTTAGGTGCTGGAGGATATACTATGGGGTTGTGATTGACTTTCATGGAAATTGGGAAGATTTCTTGCATTTAGTCGAGTTCGCTTACGATAATAGTTACCATGCAAGTATTTGCATGGTACCGTATGAGGCACTGTATGGACGTTGATGTCGTACTCCTATCTGTTAGACAAAGTTGTATGATAATAAGACTTTGGGTCCAAAGCAAGTTCAAGAGACTGAAGATACTGTCATATTGATCCATGATTATCTTAGAGAGCCGTTTGATAGGTAGAAATCTTACGTAGATCAGTGACGAAAGGATATCGAGTTTGAGGTTGAGGATCAGGCATTTCTGAAGGTATCTCCATGGAAGAAAGTGTTAAGATTTGGACAAAAAGGTAAATTGTGCCAAAAATTTATTGGGTCATATCGTATTCTGAAGAAAGTTGGACCTGTTACTTATCAGCTTGAGTTGCCTCCCTAGCTCAGTCGAATTCGTGATGTTTTTTTATGTATCTATGTTGAGGCAATATCATCCAGATCTATGTCACTTCATTCAGATTGAGGAGGTAGAGTTGAGACTTGATTTATCTTATGAGGATGATCCTGTTCATATTTTAAATTGGGATGAGAGAGTTATGCAAAATAGGCATATTTCGATGGTCAAAGTTCAATGGAGTAACTATGGCCCCTCAGAAACTACTTGGGAGACAATGGAGTCGACGGAGGCTCACTTTCCGCATCTATTTCCATCAGGTATATTTCGAGAATGAAATTTCTTTTAAGGGGGAGAGTTGTCACACCCCAACTTCGGGCCTAAATATTTTCTTAAAATTCTTATGAGGACTAAATTAAAATTTTAACTAAATTTGAGGGTAAAAGTGAAATTTTGATTTAATTCAGATCCAAATTTAGAAAGTATAGGAAATTAAAGGACCTAGAGTGTAATTACACCTTTCTTTCATAATTGAGGGTTAAAAAACCATAAATTAGGAACTTTCTATTTCTGGAAAGTTTCAACCCTCTTTTTCTCTCTTTTTTGAACCTCTCCTCTTATAGAAGGAAACCTTTGATCGAGGTTTTTTCGTTGACCATTGCTCCGTTTTTTACACCTCCCGCACTATTGTGTTCCTTGCATCGTCCTGAGACTACTGGTGTCCACTTTGTCTTCGTTGCCACCAGCGTGTGAGGTGGTGAGGAAGATTAAGTTTTCGATGTTTTGAAATCGAGCTCTCGTCGTTCACCGCTATGAACTAAGCTTAGTAAGTGTCTCAGAACTCCTTAAAACGTATGTAGAAAATTTTCTAACCCTGGAGGCCCTACATACGCTGTAATATCCATCTCCCATACACATTTTCGTACACGAGATACATATGTCACATCACTTTTAAAATATTTCCTCTTTTAAAAACCCGTAAAATTTTTGTTTTCAAATTTTCTTAAAACATAACATTTTTAATATAAAGCAAAACATTAATTGAAATATGTTAAGAGGTTATACTTAAATACAATTTAGAGCATTTTTCGTACTTTAATTACATGCCAATTAAATTTTCCAAAGCAAACCAGATTGTCCTAAAGTTACTAACGAGTCAACCTTAATTGATGATAGCAGCTGCGACTGCTGCACTCCTTACTCGACTAATCTCTACCTTAACCTACGCATGAAATCAACACACATTAAATACTTATTTAGTGAGACATAGTATTGTAAAGAAACATTTTATATACATAAGTATATCATGTTTATTTGGTTTCGAACTAATTTGTATCACACATAAGGATTATATAAGTCCCTATTATTTAAACCAAATTCCTTTAATACTATATCGTAAACATTTCAGTATGTCCAACATACCTTTCATTCTGTACATTTTTCTCCTTATATCTTTAGTAATTATTCATTAATCTCATATATAGCATCATTTCATGCCTTTAATTTACCGTTATGCATTTTATTTTTGTCAAATTACACTGTTAAGCATTTAGCCTTTTACCCAAAGGCATATAGCCTTTCATCTAATTTGCATGATTGGCACCTTCATGTCCAATACACAGCTAGGCCATTAATCTTTTACTCAAAGGTATTTAACCTTTCATCTAACTGGCATAATTGACACCTTTCTGTCAAATGCACAACTAGGCTATTAATCTTTTACTCTAAGGTATTTAACCTTTCATCTAACTGGCATAATTGGCACCTTTATGTCAAATGCACATCTAGGTTGTTAATCTTTTACTCAAAGGTATTTAACCTTTCATCTAACTGGCATAATTGACACCTTTCAGTCAAATGCATAACTAGGCTATTAATCTTTTACTCAAAGGTATTTAGCCTTACATCTCACTGATATAATTGACACCTTTCTATCAAATGCACAACTAGGCTATTAATATTTTACTCAAAGTTCTTCTCTCGAAGAGTCTTATTTAACTGTGACAATCTATGTATAACCCCATAGGTTTATCTGAAAAGACATCTATCAATTCCCAGTTTTTATGAAATTATCTGAAAATTCTAGTTTAATTAATTAACCATCTATCACATTAGCCAAAAAGCTATGTATATATATATATATTGACATCATTTTTTTCACAATTATTTTCAATATCACTTTAAGCAACGATTTTACTTTTCCTCCAAAACTATAATTCCATACCCTCTGCATTTTGCTGAATTAATTATCTCTGGAGACAGATAACCTATTCCCAATATGATCTTAACTCATCAATTGATAATTCCATCAGATTCACCAGAAATATATCCCCTAAAATCTTAATTAATTGTTTACTACATGTCCACTCACACTTGTACAATGACCCATTAGGGTTTACGGCTATCATTTAACTCAAAATTGGTTATAAAAGAATTCCTCTAGCTTTATAATGTATGAGTGCATAGATCAAGGGTCAACTAATACAAGTACAGGCTCATCAAAAAGATGAAAAGTATTTGTTATGATTTCTGGGTCATCTCGATCCTCATTGGTCTTAATATTATAGATTCTGGTGACTCTCTGAGTCTCTTGTCACTGCTGCAAGGATTCATCTTGTCCCCTTGATCTTCCCCTTCCTCTGCTTCTATTAGAGGCTGCCATAGATCTTTCAGATTTCACCGAATGATCCCCAAATTTATTTGGACAATTTCGAGCAAAGTGACCAGTCTCGCCACATTGAAAGAAAGCTCCACTAAGAAATCTGCATACTCCCCGATGCATTCTACCACATGTTTGACATATATTTATTTCTGCCAATGCTCTACTTGAGCTAGCAGCAACCGACTGGGACTGTTTTGTTTTCTGTGAAGTTGTAGTAGAACCCTATCTGTCCGTATATCTATAACTCGAGCCCTTGTCTTTTTTAACATAATGGGGAGTTAAAGGCGTTCTAACCATTTTCCCCATCTGCAAACTTTGATCCGCTACTAATGTCTCCGCTTGGGCTCTCTCAATATCTTTGGCTTAGTTAATAACTTCTTACAAGTTAGGCAAACTCAAAGCCGGCATCATTTCTTTCAACTTTGACCTTAATCTCTCAATAAACCAATCGCGTCGGGCCTTGTCATTAGGAACCACCTCAGTAGTAAAACAACTTAACTTATTATACTAAGCCTCATACTCATGTACTGCTCGATCACCTTGTTTAAAAGTAAGGAACTTTAACAGCATTGCCGGTCTGAACTGTTCACCCACATACTTGTTCTTGAATTCTTCCAAGAATAATTGTCAGGTCACTTGTTTCGGTGGTGCATACATCGTAGTATTTAACCACCATACTCGAGCTGATCCTCTAAGTAAAGATACATTTTCATTCAACTTTTTCAGATCCGAACAGTGAAGACTTTCGAGCATTATTATAACATCATTTAGCCATAAGTCGGCCTCCATAGGACTTTCACCCTTTTTTCCCCGAAACTCTGGAACTCCCAAGCTCTTCAGCTTTTTTGGGATCAACATTCTCGGTGTTGGAGGAGCAGAGTGAGGCGGAGGAGGTTGAAAACGGGTCAACATAGTGTCGAGAGCTTGTATAAAATCTCCATATTCTGGTACCGGCATCCCTTGATGTGCAGGCGCACTAGCATTCTCAGATGAGACCGACTGCTCACTATTAGCCTCATAACTTTCGCTACCAGTCCCTTCTCTCATCTCTTGTTCCCCCGTTCTATCGAGGATTCTGACATCTATTAAAACATGCATAGTAATAACATTACTGTTAGTAAGGAGTGTCATCAATTACACTCTAATGACACCATATCAGTAATATTTACAATCTTAGTGGCATGTAATCTCTTTTTCTCATTTCAGATGAACTCTATTTTAACCAAGAATCAATTAAACCTGTAGCTCTGATACTAATAAATATAACACCCATCTCCCATATACCTTTTCGTACACGAGATACAGATGTCACATCACTTTTAAAGTATTTCCTCTTTTAAAAACCTATAAAATTTTGTTTCCAAATTTTCTTAAAATATAACATTTTTAATATAAAACAAAACATTAATTGAAGTATGTTAAGAGGTTCTACTTAAATACAATTCAGAACATTTTTCGTACTTTAATTACATGCCAACTAAATTTTCCAAAACAAACCAGATTATCCTATAGTTACTGACGAGTCAACCATAATTGATGATAGTTGCTGCTACTGCTGCACTCCTCACTCGACTAATCTCTGCCTTTACTTACGTGTGAAATTAACACACGCTAAATACTTATTTAGGGAGACATAGTATTGTAAAAAAACATTTCTATATACATAAGTGTATCATGTTTATTTGGTTTCGAACTAATTCTTATCATCCATAAGGATTATATAAGTCCCTATTATTTAAACCAAATTCCTTTCATACTATCATTGTAAACATTCTTAGTATGTCCAACATACCTTTCCTTCTGTACATTTTCCCATTATATCTTTAATAATTATTCATTAATATCATTTATGGCATCCTTTCATGCATTTAATGTACCGTTATGCATTTTATTTATGTCAAATTGCACTGTTAAGCATTTAGCCTTTTACCCAAAGGCATATAGCATTTCCTCTAATTTACAGGACTGACACCTTCCTGTCTAATACACAGCTAGGCCATTAATCTTTTACTCAAAGGTATTTAACCTTTTATCTAACTAGAATAATTGACACCTTTCTGTCAAATGCACAGCTAGGCTATTAATCTTTTACTCAAAGGTATTTAACATTTCATCTAACTGGCATAATTGAAACCTTTCTGTTAAATACACATCTAGGTTATTAATCTTTTACTCAAAGGTATTTAACATTTCATCTAACTGGCATAGTTGACACATTTCTGTCAAATGCACAACTAGGCTATTAATCTTTTACTCAAATGTATTTAACCTTTCATCTAACTAGCATAATTGACACATTTATGTCAAATGCACAACTAGGCTATTAATCTTTTACTCAATGGTATTTAACCTTTCATCTAACTGGCATAATTGACACCTTTCTGTCAAATGCACAACTAGGCTATTAATCTTTTACACAAAGGTATTTAACCTTATATCTAACTGACATAATTGACACATTTCTGTCAAATGCTCAGCTAGGATATTAATCTTTTACTCAAATGTATTTAACCTTTCATCTAACTGGCATAATTGACACCTTTCTGTCAAATGCACAGCTAGGCTATTAATCTTTTACTCAAAGGTATTTAACCTTTCATCTAACTGGCATAATTGACATCTTTCTATCAAATACACAACTAGACTATTAATCTTTTACTTTGAAATAGTTTATACTCTAATAATTATTTATAATATCAATTAAATTTTTCAACTCATTATCAACTCTATGGTTTGCACACCTAGTGCCAATTACATTAATTCACAAACTTATTATTATTTACGTGGGTTGCACACATTACTAATACAAAAATTCATAAACTTATTATGAATTTCTTAGTTTTACACACATAGTGCCATTTGGAAATCATTATACATATAGTAAGCAACTTGCCTCACTATTATACCCAATACGCCAGTCTGATTACTCAGCTACTTTGCCTTTGCCTTTAGTTTTGCTTGACTCGGGAGTTTGATTTCGATCTACTCAAGCATTCATTAAAGACACGTACAATATCTATTGTTAGTATATTCACTAACATTTATACTTAGAAAATACTCAAAAATACTATTATATATTTTCTATAATAATCTTAGCCTATTTTCACGTTTATGGCTCATGAGTATCGATACCCCTACCATGGTATCGATACTACTATACCATGGTACCGACACTTTATTACGGTATCGATACTTTATTACGGTACCAATACTTTATTACGGTACCGATACTTTATTATGGTACCGATACCATTTCTGCATTCTGTTATCAATGGTATCGATACCATTCTCATAGTATTGATACCCCCTCTTGGTATCGATACTACTTGCATCAGTATCGATACTACTCAGCTGAAATCACTTATTTTAAGCCTATAGTATCGATACTGTTCTATCAGTACCGATACCATTTCCCAGATTTTCCATTTTTCAGCCCGAATCTTACCCAAATTTGGTCAAATTTCTTAGGTTTACCCCCACTATACTATTAAAGTCTTATCTACTTATCCCTACTAACTTTCCTTCATTTAGCTTTTTAAAACATCTGAAATCTCTCAAGATCATTTGAATCTAAGAATCACACCACATTTACTAACTTGTTTTTAAACTTATCCAATGTTTCTAATATCTCATTTACTTCTTTTACAAGTCAAATCTACTAGTAAACATCAATAAACACTCATATCTTAACATATCATTTCAAAACCAATTTTCTTAAATCTCCAATATTTCCTCCATCTCATAGTTTTAATCTTATATAACCTTTCCTTAAGCTTACATATCACTTAAGTTTGCAAGAACCAACCAGAATGAAAAGGAAACACTAATCAATTAAAACATTACCTTTGCTATGGAGGAGAGCTATTTCCACGGGAAAGAAGAAGAAAAGAGAAATAACTTTTGGTAATTTATTTTCCTTTCCCCCTTTTACTTTAATACCTTATTAAAAATAAATTTTAAATTCATTTTCCTTTCAAATGACCAAAATGCCCGCTTTATTCATCTTTTGATACAATTTAGTTCAACACACTATCCAAATCATTTTCTCATTTTACCATTTATTCAACTAAATCTTCAAATTTCAAATCTTTTCAACATAGTCCCTGACCTGATATTTGGGGTAATGCACACGCCTCGACGCTCACCGCCTAGTGGGCTACTTGATAATGGGCCGACCCGACCCAACTCGCATGCCCGACCCGATCTGAACTGACCCGAATCAAACCAGTTAACCATTGACCGTTGACTGTTGAACGACATTGACGTTTTTTTGAAAAGCAACACCTTGATGTTTTTCGATGTCTTGAGTCCGATTCCGCAATCCGTTTTGCCAAATTTTGACCCTAAAGCCCCGAATCAAGCCTGTTAGTCTAAAAATGCTTAGTATTTTTAGCAATTTTGCTTATTTATTTAGGATTTGATTATGGAATTGATTCGAGAATATATTTTTATGAAGGTACTCGTGTTTCACCTGACCAAGGGTCGGTTAGATTCGACACTTCCCGTCCATCAGATCCGAACGGTCTGTGTTCCTTGATAATAACTCGTAGGTATTTGTAAATTATTTAAATAGGGGTTATTATTATTCATATTAGGATTCCGATATGGATTTTCTGATTCGTAGGATCTAGCGCTGCTATTGATCGTGATCAACAGACTTGTTAGTAGGCTTTCTTATCAGACTACTCAGACCGGTACATGTGTGTTTCCTGATGGTGTTACATTACTGTTTTAAACTATTTATCTGAATTGTTTTAGATTTATGATAGTAGTGAATATTTTTACGACATGATGCTTGATTTCTTGAATATTGTTTATCTGATATCTGATTTCCTGTACATTTTTTATATGATATTTGTTGTATGTATTTCTATCTCTAATTTCTGAGTATGGAATATTTTTCATGTTTTAATGGATTAAACTATCATTTTCACTTGAATACATACATGTTTATTACTGTCATTGAGGGTATTATTGGAGGAAATATATCAGACATAGTTTATGACTTGCAAGACCTTACCGCAAGCTTCAGTGCTTTGTGCTTAGGGTAATTCCTTATCGTAGGCTCCTCTGCTTTGTTCTTAGGGTAAGACCTTAACGCAGGTCCCTATGGTTCTAGGGAACCTACACATTCTGGTGATCAGATGGGGGTAGTGGTCATATTTTTAAATCATGTTTGATAAACTATTTTTTTACTGAAGTATTTTATATGCACGTTTTTATATACCGTAAGGAGCACACTGGGCTTTTTAGCTCATTCTGTAAATTTTATTTTTTTAAAATAATAGCAGACCGTAGGCTAGCAGACTTGGAATCAGGAGGATCAAATACTCCTATTTTTGTACCACTGTATATCTCTATATGCCTTTTTGTCATACTTTGATTTCACTTGTTTTTGCTACCGTCTCGATATATCTGTATTACCATTATTTTTTATGTATATGTTTTAAATGGTTTTCTGATATATATATATATATATGAACCTTTTTTATGATTGATTTCATATTATATTGTTTTATAGATTTTAACGTTGTTTTAAATATGAAAAGAAATTTCCGAATAAGATATGTAACCGCCAAGATTTGGGCATAATGTTCAGACCGAGTCTAGGGGGTTACATGTTTTATCACAGAGGCAAAAATCTCTTAATTTAGACTCAACTATTATGAAACACACATCATATTTCTGGGAACTTTTAGGTTATTTTGATAAGGAAATGTTGAAGTTTTTTTCCCAAAAAATGTTTAATATATTTAGTTAATAATTGTTTGCATTTTGATTAAAATTTAAAAGTAGTTTGTTTCTTGTTATATGCACTGTGCTTGTAAAAGACGATGACGGATGAAATTAGTTAGTGAACTCAGAAAATAAGTTGCTAACCCCATAACCATGAATCGCCCCCAACCCTCTCCTCATGCCGAAGGATGGAATTGAAGTCACCACCTAACACCCAAGCTTCATTCGACGCCCAAGTATGTTTCATTGCGGCATTTTAAGATAAAAAGATGTCACTAATGGACTACACATTTGTGTTGTTTTCAATTAAAAACGCCACTAAATTACCTATATTGTGGCGTTTATAAGAAAAACACCGCTAAATGTCTGAACCTATTACAAAATTTTTTCATTTACAAAATGTTTACGGCGTTAATTTTAACGACGTTTCTTGCAACGTTTTTTTATATTCCAGGAAGATTTTTTTGCGGGGCTTAAAATCGCCGCTATAGCCCCCATTCTGTTGTAGTGTGTGTTTAACAACTCAAAAATCAACAAGTTGTGGCCATGAGATTCTCAAATCTCACACTGCTCATATATATGTATTTTCAAGTGTTTAAGTATAACCTTCAAAATACATATTTATTAAATGATTGAAGACAAGATTAATATACACATGTCATTATTGTTGTCGTCTGACTTATTGTCGTGCAAATATGTGTCTTAAACACATATTGTGTTATTTCTGTTTGGATAAAATTTGTACAAGTTTTTATAATCTTGATTCATTGTTATTATTTTTTTCATTTTATTATTATATAATGTTAACATTAGAATTTCACTTCGAAAATTTGTCACGTCAAAAAAAAATGCTTCCTCCAGATAACGACTTTTGGAAAACACTTATTATGTGACGTACCTTTACTGAAATGTTTGGTTGTCATTTGTTTAAATAAATATAAAATGAATATTATTCTCATTAATTAACCCCGATATGAGCGTATATATAGTGAATGATAGACGGACTATTTTAATCGATATTTTAAAGTAATCTCCGATAAGATTCAATTTAATTAAATTCTTTTAATTTTATGTTATTTGGATTGACTCAAAAATTTTATTCGAATCTCAACTTTAATTTAAGTTTAAATTTATAAATTTCAAATAACCTTAAAAATTAAAATGATATAATCTACTTTTTAACGAAGTAATTTATTTTTAATTTGATCATTTTTTATTTCTGGGAACTTTTAGGTTATTTAGATAAGGAAATGTTAAAGTTCTTTACCCAAAAAATGTTTAATATATTTAGTTAATTAATTGTTTGCATTTTGATTAAAATTTAAAAGTAGTTTGTTTCTCGTTATATGTATTGTGCTTGTAAAAGACGATGAAGGATGAAATTAGTTAGTGAAACGGGTGTGTTGTCTTAAATCACTCGGTTTATGATTTATTCATAAACTTAAGCAAAGGTGGTCATATGCATTTTGATTAATGTTAGCAAGAGATGTTGTGGTTGCCATACTAATAGGTTAATAATGATAATTAGAAATTAATGCCAAGTTTTATTAGAAAAGGAGAGGTCGGTAAAAATAATCAAATGATATAGTGAGATGAGATATTAAATATTTTAAATAATATTAAAGTTTGAATTTAAACATTTACGAATAAAATAAATAAAATTATAAAAATTATTATCGTAATAGATATATATAAAATTTAATTTGAAATAGTCGAGTAAATAAATTAATACCGCTATTTAAATAAAAGAAAGAGAGAGGGTCTTGGAGGCAATGAGTGGAAAGCAGTTGAAAGATGGGAAAAATGAGATAAGGGGCTTTCAAATCAAATTCCAATATGCAAACACGAGTCACGTTATATAGGGAGCATAATATGTCCATTCGGACCTACCTTTCCCTGCCAAATAAAACACGATTGAAAAAAAAGTAGCATAATAAATAACCCTTGTATCTTTCCTTGGCCATTTCCATCAGCAATTACTTCATCCACAGTATCCTCTCCATGAAAAGACTTTCCCAGCTCCCTTCTCAAAAATAATCTGTGTGGCGGTTAAAAAATATCGTGAAGGATTAAATAAGTGATTGATTAAAATTTAGATCGATTATATTATATCATTTAATTAGAAATATCATTAAATACAATAATATATTAGGTAGCGCTATATAATGTAATAGATAGTGCTTATATGTAATAGGTAGTGCTTATATAATAAATAGTTTAATTACTGAAAATATTATCAAGCACAATAACATATTAGGTAGCACTTATATAACGTAATAGGTAGCACTGATATAATAAAATAGGTTAATTACTTAATTTGTTATTACAACATATTAGGTAAACACCTAAATTGTTACCATAACATAACCGATTATTTACTGAAACATTATCAAGCACAATAACATATTAGGTAGCGTTTATAAAACGTAATAGGTAACGCTTATATAATAAAATAGGTTAATTACTTAATTTGTTATTACAACACATTAGGTAAACGCCTAAAATGTTTTTGGGATCGATAATTTTAATAAATGTATCGACACTTTATGCTTGCAACTTGTTGGGCATTAATTCTGGACAAAAAGTATCAACACAAATTTAGAAAGTGTCGATACATTATGTAGATATATTTTCTCATAAAACCGGTATATTTCTACTGGTTACATTGTTAATTTACCTATTACATTATAATTATAGGTTTCGATGTTTTTGGGATCGATGCAATTTTAAATGTATCGACACTATATGTGTGCACCTCGTTGGGTATTCATTCTGGAAAAAAGTATCGACATAAATTTATAAAGTGTCGATATATTATGTAGACCTATTTTCTCAAAAACTGGTATATTTCTACTAGTTTCATTATTAATTTACCTATTATATTATAATTATAGGTTTCGATGTTTTAGGGATCAATACAATTTTAAATGTATCGACACTTTATGTGTGCACCTCGTTGGCATTCATTCTGGACAAAAAGTATCAACACAAATTTAGAAAGCGTCGATCCATTATGTAGACCTATTTTCTCATAAAACTGATATATTTCTATTAGTTACATTGTAAATTTATTATTACATTATAATTATAGTTTTCGAGGTTTCTGGGATCGACATAATTTTAAATGTATCGACACTATATGCGTGCACCTCGTTGGACATTCATTATGGACAAAAAGTATCGACACAAATTTAGAAAGTGTCGATACATTAGTAGACCTATTTTCTCATAAAACCGGTATATTTCTACTGGTTACATTGTAAATTTACCTATTACATTATAATTATAGGTTTCAATGTTTTTGGGATCGATATAATTTTAAAAATTATCGATACTTTATGTTTACCTATTCTATTAATAAACCGGTATATTTTACGTATTACTTTATAATAATCGGTTTCGATATTTTGAGGATCGAACTTACAATAAATGTATCGACACTTTATGCATACATCTCGTTTGGCAGATATTGAGCAAAGTTTGTGTTTACTAATTTAGTCATTAAAAAAAGTATTTTTACCACTTACATTGTAAATTTACCTATTACTTTAATAATGTGTTTCGATACATTAGCACACAGATATAAAATACATTAATAACTAGTAATGATATTTCAACAACCCTTAAATGTATCAGTATACAAAGAAGCAAATATGGATATAAAAGCCTGACCAATCAACCAACAACGAATCGGAGATCAAATGTCGTTATACATTCGGAGCAATCAACCTAAATGAAACGCGAGGGTAATCCTGACCATCATAATTTTGAGTAACAAGCAGGAATGATTGAATATGCGAAGAATGTCTTCCGATTACTATCCATTTCATCCAGCTCATGAAGATAGGAGAATTGTAAACCGAAACCGTGTGAGAGAAACATAGCTGATGTAGAAGCAGTTGCATAAAATCTCGAAGGCAATCTATTTGGTTCTCAAACATTTAAAGCATCGGAAGCATTTCGGACTATGATTTAGGTGCTACACGGGTAATGCAACAAAATGCATCCAAAAATTCTCGAGAATTAAACGCTAGATATTCTAATAATAATGTTAAATAATGGAAGATACACACGTAAAGCATAAGTACTGGTACAATTAACAATGTAAACAGATAAAAGTTCACCGGTATAATGAAAATAGTCGTAAATGACAAGTTGAGACGCTTGTCATGTACACCTATTATCATTACACCGGTAGAATTTTACCGTTTACATTGTTAATTTAGCAAAGTATCGATAGTTTATACATGTGTACCCTTCAATTATTTTTTTATTATTACAAGTTGTAACCCTCAATTATCGGGATTTTTAGTTGCCTTTTGTTGCATTACCCGTGTGCCACCCAGATCATACGTCCGAAACGTTTCTGACGCTTTAACTGTTTGAGAACCAAATGCATCACCGTTGAGATTTTAAATCTGCAGCTGCTTCTCCATCAAGTATGTTTTGCTAAGACGGTTTCAATTTAGGGTTAACCTATCTCAATGAGCTGGCTGAAATGGATAGTATACGAAAGGCATTCTTCGAATATCCAATCTTCTTGCTTGTTAACAAAAAATTACGATGGTCACGATTTCCCTCGCATTTAAAGTTGAAAAAAAAACAATGAAAATTAGGAATAATCAATGATAACATGCATATCGTCTAAGTTAATAAGTTTTGAAAAAGGTAAGTTGTTACTTTAGAAATGGAATTTGATGTTACCTCCCGATGATTCCATTGAGTAGGTTGTTGTTTGGATGGAACAAAGGCTTGGGCTAATATTTATAGTAGAGCCGAAATTTATATTGAAAATTCAAACTCAAATTGAAATTTAAATTCAAACTCCAATTAAATATGAAATGAACATGAAATCCAGTGTTAAATTGAACATGGAAATTGCGTAATTGATTCATACTGTTCAAGTAACATAAGTTATGAACCATCAAGTTAGTAAAAGACAATATTGATTCAGTTCAAAGTTGAGTTATGAGTTGATGGGGTTGTCACACATGTCATATGGGAATAGAGTACTCACATCACATGGAAGAGATAGATAGATTGTTTTGTTATGCACCGCCCATCGAATGAAATATTTACTGTATACGTCACATTTATACTGTGGAATATTAAAATACACAGTTACTGTGTTATATGTTTTAGTATTTTTTTAATCGAATGAAAATATACACACATATAATCAAACCAAAACATATATACACATCAAATTTATACATAACAATGTTCAAATAATGTACCCACAAAGAAATTAATCCGATGAAAAAGGGTTATTTCTAACAAAGTCTGGGACATTAGGCGCATTCAACAAATTTTCCAAATAATCTCGTATGTTACCGCCTTTTTCTAAGGACATATATAAATAATTTCAATTATCAAACTAATCAGGTGCAATTTTACTAACAAGAAACTAATTCGCATAAGCATGAATAAATTTGTGTCATACCTAGAGCATTGTCGTCCGAATAGGAATTGTCAAAGGGATGTGAACATATGTAATTGTATTTCTATATAAAAACATAAATTGTTAATCAATCAATGTATGAACACCTGTTTAACTGGAAAAACATATGGCATAAATGTAACTTACCGGATTATATATCATTTTTCGTGCTGAATCATCGATCAACAGTGTATTTAGGTCGTTAAATTCAGGTTACGCGTTCCAAACATCATTGAGATCTTTATAGTAGTTAACATTATATTCTTTTTGCACTTTCTTTGATCCTCATAAAAAGTCGAACATAAATATGTAGGGATCATAGATAAATAAAAGTCAGCAAAGTGTAATGACATTCATCTTACCCAAACGAATAGAAACTGGTCAGACAACAAAGGTAGTTTCTGAAGTACACGGTCGATGTTATGCCTGAGATTGTAATCAAGTTTGAATGTTAACATTTAATTGTATATTAATGATTTTGGCTATAGTAATTGAATTGCTCAACATTTCTAACCTCATATTAGAAGACCAAATGGCAACATCAAAATTTTGTACACAAAAATGCATAAATTCATATACTCCTGTTCTGAGGATAAAATCTACAACATGAAGAAACATGAGATTAAAGTTGTACGCTTATATTTTAAAATAATGGATACAAATGAACAGAAATAAAACCTTTTGAATGTCTTGAGAAGTAGGCAAGGACACCATTGCCATAAAAAATTACAAGTTTTCTTGCAGGCAGCGTTACAAACACGATATACTTGTTTGGATCATCATCATCATCATCTTCATCTTCATTGACCGCTTGGTTGTCCACATCTGTTAAAAGAAAATAAAATAAATTTTACAACGTGTAAATGTTTAGAAACATAAATAATTAATTACCTAGCTCGTTTGATGTCGTTGACATAATTCGTCACGTAAGACGGAGACTTCATCGCGCAATGATGAAATATCGTCTCACATTTCTGACAAGGGAATCAATATGCTCCCGAAAATTGACCATGTATTCCATCACTGTCTTAATTGTGACATCATCTCCAACTGGAGCTTCTTCTATCATTGCATCTTCCATTGGTTGGTCGACTTCCTGGCCAATTAGGTCCATATCCTCCTTCTCTTGATCTAATCCAACATCCATGACACGCTTCCAACCAACCTTTTCAACAAAATCATATATCGCTCTAGTAATAAATAACATGTCAATCTTGCGGGTTAATCGAACAGGGGAGTCAAGTGAAAAATCAACTTCTTCCTTATTCAATAGATGGGTGATGACATATCCATATGTAGTGAAGTTGAAATTGATGCTCCCTTTGTGACCATATATACAATTGTCTTAAATATCAATTTAGCAATGTTTGGAGCCGTTTTGGATCTATACTTTGCTAACCACCAATAATCTTTGTCTCAAATCGTTGAATATTTCCCCCAGTAGGCCGAATAAACCAAGTAAGCATTTTCTAAAACACTCTCGACTCTACATCTAGGTGAATTGGGTTATTTCTAGCAATCCGTTGTATTGTAGTATCTAAATCATTTTCATCATCATCCCCTTTATTCTTGACACCTATACCTGAAGCAATAGTATCCGGAGATATATATATATATATATATATATATATATATATATCCTTCCCCATGACATGGGTATTAATTCCTATTATAGTAGTCTTTTTAGGCTCACGCTAAAAGGAAGCATTATTGTAGAAGACTCTAACTAAGTTGGGGTAATATTTTGGTTCTACACCAAGGAATTCAAGTCAACCCCAAGATGTAAATATGAATTTAAAACTAAAATCATATTTATCATCGAACAAGAAACTCAGGTCAATGACACGTTCGGGACGAATCTTCCTTACTTTGAAACTCCTCTGTCATCTTTCTTTCTCCTCATCGGTTCTAAAGTTCAGAGTTTCAACGACCTGATTTGCTCAGAAGAAGCGATTGGTTGAGAAGGAGGCTGTCGTTGAGAATAAGTTTGAACAGTACCGCGCCTCTGACGTTTTGGAGCCATTTGGGTGTGGATGTTGTTACATTGGAACACAAACACATTAAGGAAAAAAAGAGTCCAATCTGGAAATCAATCAAACTCTAATTTATAGCAAAATATTGATAAATTTACCTGAATATCTTATCGTAACTGTTATGAACGATGATATTCGTCGGAGTCGAAGAATTCTCTTCTACTTTTAGGTTTAGGCTTTTTCGATTTGGAGTTTGTATCGATTCTGATTTTAACATATAAATAATGAAGGGAAAAACACGCATAATTTTAAAAAATATTAACACAAATTTAAAAAGTGCCGATACATTATGTATACCTATTTTCTCATAAAATTGATATATTTATACTGATTACATTGTAAATTTACATGTTACATTGTAGTTATCGGTTTCAATGTTTTTGGGATTGATACAATTTTAAATGTATCGACACTTTATGCGTGCACCTAGTTTGTCATTCATTATGGACAAAAAGAATTGTCACTTTTTAAATTTGTGTCGATACTTTATGTATACCTAATTTCTCATAAAACCAGTATATTTATACTAGTTACATTGTAAATTTACCTATTACATTGTAATTATCGGTTTCGATGTTTTTGGGATCGATACAATTTTAAATGTATCTACATTTATGTGTGCACCTAGTTTGGCATTCATTCTGGACAAAAAATATCGACACTTTTTAAGTTTGTGTCGATACTTTATGTAGACCTATCTTCTCATAAAACTGATATATTTATACCGGTTACATTGTAAATTTACCTATTACATTGTATTTATCGGTTTCGATGTTTTTGGGATTGATACAATTTTAAATGTATCAACACTTTATGCGTGCACCTAGTTTGACATTCATTCTGGACAAAAAGTATTGACACTTTTTAAATTTGTGTCGATACTTTATGTAGACCTATTTTCTCATAAAACCGATATATTTATACCGGTTACATTGTAAATTTACCTATTACATTGTATTTATCGGTTTCGATGTTTTTGGGATCGATACAATTTAAAATGTATCAACACTTCATGCGTGCACCTAGTTTGGCATTCATTCCGGACAAAAAATATCGACAATTTTTAAATTTGTTTCGATACTTTATGTAGACATATTTTCTCATAAAATCGGTATATTTATATTGGTTACATTGTAAATTTACCTATTACATTATATTTATCGGTTTCGATGTTTTTGGGATTGATACAGTTTTAAATGTATTGACACTCTATGCGTGCACCTAGTTTGGAATTCATTCTGGACAAAATGTATCGACACAAATATAGAGAGTGTCAATACATTATGTTGACCTATTCTCTCATAAAACCGGTATATTTATACCAGATACATTGTAAATTTACCTATTACATTATAATTATCGATTTCGATGTTTTTAGCATCAATACTTTTAATAAATGTATCGAAACTTTATGCGTGCACCTAGTTTGTCATTCATTATGGACAAAGAGTATCGACACAAATTTAAAAAGTGTCGATACAATATATAGACCTATTTTATCATCAAACCAGTATATTTATACCAATTACATTGTAAATTTACCTATTACATTGTAATTATCGGTTTCGATGTTTTTCTGATTGATACTTTTAATAAATGTATCGACACTTTATGTTGACCTATTTTCTAATTAAATCGATATATTTCTACCGGTTACATTGTAAATTTACCTATTACATTATAATTATCGATTTCGATGTTGTTGGGATCGATACAATTTTAAAAAAAATCGAGACATTATGTTTAGTAATTTTGTCATTAAAAAAGTGTAATTTTACCACTTACATTATAAATTTACCTAATACTTTAAAGTAATAAAAGTTTAATTTTTTAGTTATTGTACATACCTAAATATGTCCTACGAAATTAATGTTATACCCACCCTTCAACTACCACATCTTATTGAAAGCACCACTGAAACATGTTGTTCTATGAGCCTCTACTTACATCTCATCAACTCCTATTGGGACCACTGAATTTGCACAACAAAAGTTTTGCCATATGGATCATACTGCATCAGACAATGTTAAGCCAACTGAGGAATGCCATGAAATACATATTGTTGATGAATCTGACAGATTGGTTAGTCAGCTCTTCTCTTTACGTTATCAAGCTTGGTACTTTTACAAGGGATTCACATAGGAACACGGTTTTAGTGCACGTCGAGGAAAAACATAGATTGATATGGAAGGGAATGCGAAGAAACAAGAATTTTGTTGTTCCAAAGAAGGGTTTTGAGTATCCAAAGTTAATACTGTTGGTCGTTAACGTGCTCATGTGTCAGGAACGGAATGCAAGGCTAAATTCGTAGTTAAACAACAAATACAAAAGATTAGTGGGTTGTAAGTAAGTCTTATCAGAAACATAATCATGCATTGTGAACACCTTCTATGACACCATTTATGCATTCTAATAGAGTTGTAAGTAAGGCTGATATCGATGAGGTAACAACATTGAAAGAGGTCGGTGTTGGCACGTCACAAGTAATGAACTATTTAACGCAACAGTAGGGGGCTATCATAATGTTGGATTTACATAAATACCTCTACAATGCACTTCAAAGAGGTAAAGAAAAAGGAAATCGTCAATGGGGATGTGAATACGCTTATTGCTTACTTTGATTATAAGAAACATGATGATCCTGGGTTTTTTATGACATACTTGGTAGACGAATCAGGGGTATTGCATAATCTTATTTGGTCGGATTCTACATCGAGATCAAATTACACATGCTTCAGTGATGTAATTGCGTTCGACACAACGTACAAAGACAATTTGTATGGTCGACCAGTTATGCCTATTGTCGGTTTCAATCATCACCATAACACAATTGTGTTTTCTACTTCCATAATTGCTGATGAGACGTCCCAATCTTTCTCGCAATGCACAAGCTAACATTGGTGACCCAAAATTTACAGCAGAATTCTTAAAATACATGACTTCCTGGTGGACAACCGACAAATTTGATATTCACTAGCATTCAATTGTTTCAAAATTTAATGACGAAAAACATCCATGGTGATTGAGAAGGGAAATACTCGGCACTTATGGGCACAAGCATATCTAACCGGTCATTTCTTTTCCAATATTCGCTTAACACAAAGGTTCGAGTCTATGAGTGCTTCACTCGCAATTGAACTGAAACACAAGAAGACATATTTAGATGTTGTTCGTGCAATTGAAGAAGAATTAGTAGAATGCGTATGAACGAGTTGAAATTAGATTACTTAAGTTCCTTGATGAAGCCCTTCCAGATCACAAAACTGATTGACCTTGAAAGCCATGCTGCTGAGATTTATACGCGCGAATCTTTTTGTTTATTCCAAGAAGAACTTCAACGGGAGAGTTTACTGGATTCAAGAAGAGATTCAATCCTTATCAGATGAATGTCAAAATTTTATTTTATCAAAGTACAAAGAAAAAAATAAGACATTTGAAGTCAGTTTTGATTTCAGTACGGAAACCCTAAATTATTCATATAGAAAATTCGAGATCGTCGGACTTCCATGTCGTAATTAACTTCACATTTTGAAGCACTTGGATTACACACATTTGCCTGGGTATTTGATTCAAAGTAGGTGGACTAAGGATGTGAAGGCTTGTGCACCCAGTTTGTTGACTTGAATGTGCCTCCAGAAGTCATGCAAATGGCAAGGTTCGCTGCTCTACGTGCAACGTCAAGTCGATTATGCTACACTGCATCAAAGACAGATGCATCTTTCAAAACCGCAAGAGATGAGATGAAAAGACTAACAACAGAATTTAAAAACTCATTTGGTTTGAATGATTCAATCAACCAGAGCAGTGTAGTAAACAATGTTCACGACCCTCAACGAAAACAACACAAGAAAATAAGTACCAAAGAACAAGGTCGAGAAGAAAATTAGACGATGTGGGTTCTGTAACGGTGAAGGACATAACAAACTAACATATCCTCAAGTCAAGCTCAGTTTGGAAACAAGCACACAACCTATATCAACTGGTTTTTTCGAATACAAATGGAATGACCATTCAGTCCCGCACATGATGACAATTATGTTAGTGACATTTGGAATAATGCAGACAACAATCTCCATATATCGTAAGTATCAACATGTATAAGAAATATGTACAATAACCTATTACTAACTTTTGTCATCTTATACATAATTACATTCAGATACAACAACCTATTGCTGACTTTTCTCATCTCATAAATAATTACTCCTACTATGTATAAGAAACATGTACAACAACCTAGTGCTAATTTTTCTCATCTCATACAAAATTACTTTCAAATACAAAATTATGAATCGAATACAAAATTTCCCTTACATTGACATCATCGTGCCCTTTTGTTATTCATTTGTCCGATGGCAGCTATTGTCACCTCATCTCTTATTTTATTTTGATCGTGGCTTACGAGATCATTTAATATTTGCGTACGATCCCATTCTCCAACAACCTATACTCAAATTGTCAATATGTTAACTATTTTAAACGACAACATTGAATCTACGACTTTTAACAATTTAACCGCAAACTATTTTTTCATTCCACTTACAAAATCACCAGTTTCCCCTATAGAACCGATCGATTCCATCCGCATAATTATATATGCGCAATCATATATGTTACAAAATTTGAATACCACATATGTCAATTATGAAACCTGCATAAATTGTGCTTTCTATTTATGATAACATCTCATACCCATTCAATTGCTCATTAATCTTATGCTCCAGAATTTGAATTGTTTCAATGGGACCTTTAGACGGCCACATGCTTCTACCCAAATGCGTTGCTTATTATATCTATCTAACATTGTCATCTGCATTAAAAAATATCAAGTTATGATCCAAACAAATTATGCATTATAATTTACATAATTTCCTTTCATACATACCAATCTCTTAGCATCCTTCACTCTCTGTTTGGCCGTTGGAGATGAAAATAGACTATCATATATTGTTGAGACACATTCTACCATATCCAACACCAAAAACTACCAATGAGAACTCTCATAGTTTATTGTGATCAGGATTTACAATAAATTTCACACCCAATTTGACAAAATTCAACATTATATATCCGAACCTTGTCATACTCGATGAATTTCACATAGTCATACAATATAGAACCCCAAAAGCTCACAAGACCAACAACAGTTACATTGATGTTGGCATCCAACTCCTGTTGCTGTATTTATGTGACAATCATTCTTAATTTACCCTCTATAACACTACTTTTCAACATTTATTAATTTAACTCACCGCTAAGTGGTAGGAAGGTAGCCAATCTTCCCGAGTAACTTTTTCGACTCGTAAACTAATGTCCAGCCGACCAAATCAATAGCCTAAGAAAAATAATTAAACAATCAGAACATATTCACTCACTAGGTTTTAACATTTTTTACTTTCTACTTACCGTACCGCCAACCCATTCTATAGGCTTCAACGTTGAACTTCGGATATATTAACGAATTGATTTCCCATTGATATTACAACATGTCTGTATGAAGCATTAAGATTAATATTTTGTAATGAAATATTTAAATATTATTCACAAAGTAATATATTTCACTTACGACGATTCTAACCCACTATTTCATAAATAATCACACATTACAACCTCATAACCACCAATTCCGCTTAGAATTTCGCTTTTTCAACCTACAATTTTGTATACAAATTTTTGTCACAACAACATAATAAAAATAAAATTAAGTTTTCTTTTATTCAGCTTACCTTCTGCTTCTTCTTCTTTGGTGCAGGACATTCTGAATCCAAATCTGCATAAAAAACACTCTCCGGTGTATAAATCACATCCACATCCTTCCTCCTCACTTCCTCCATCTTTTCTTCTTCATATTTTTTTCAATTCATGGTATTTCTCCTCTATATAACTCTTCATCTATTTTATTTCACCCTTCATTTTGTCCCCTGCACCCCCATAAGTTCACCCCTCAAATCCCCAACTTCTTTCACCACTCCATTAATTTTTCCACCCATCACCATCTTAACTTCACCCCTCAACTCCATAACTTCTTTCACCACTCCATCTATTTTTCCACCCACTTCCCCCTTAAGCCACTCAATTGCCTCTTCGACTCTTGGTTGTCTTTGCAAAATATCAAAAAGGAATTTTTTTACATCTACCAATTTAAACTTCAAAATGTCGATTTACTCTGTTTTCCCTCATCGTAATCCCCCTCATCGTCCCTGCTACAATCTCTTCTTCCTTCTCCTCTTCCTCCACTGCCTCCTCTACCGCCTCTACCAAAATTAAATTACAATATTAAGATATTGACTATATTCTTAATATTATTTAATTACATTTATTACCCTTTCTTGCTTCCTCGGTCTATCAAACTTCAACTTCGCCATCACTCTAACCACCTATTCCTTCCCCCATGCACGGATGTGTGCCACTCCAGTTCTTTCATGCAGACACACTATTAAGGTCCGATAAAAAATTGAACAATGCAACCTGCATTTATAATTAAATTTATCATTTTATATAATAACTATACTATTATTTTATATATAAAACAAAAACGTTCTTCAACTCATTTACCTCTAAGATTTCTATGCACCCTTTGAGGTATCTCTGAGAGCCCTTTTGAAAGCTGATTATTGATTCAATCAATCTCGAATAGACATATTTGGTCCAATTGAATTCACCTTTCAAGCCTTCATCACAAATCAACTTCATATTGTCCTTGCTCGTTGATGTATCACCCGTTAGACAAAGAAAGATCCCAGCAAGGTACAATAAAAATCGGGCCTTCAGGTCATCCCCTCGTAAGATCCACTTTTGATTTCCTCTTCCAGTTCAGCATATGTCACCTTGTGCTTCAAATCATATTTGGAGGCAAGTGATTTCCAACTCTTATTCTTACTGACTTCTACTACACTTTTTCCTTTATTTAAAACCCTCAATATAGCTGCAGCACATGGAACCCCCAGAGGAAATGAATAATCACCATATTTAGCCATATTATTGGACATCAAATTGCTCCATCAAGAATCGACACAATTCCCTATGAATTGGTCATCTCTCACTCCTATCAAGGATCCAAACCCATTTCTTCCAACAAATTCAATTGCTCATTCTTCTTAAGGTGTTCAATTAATGAATTCACTCTTTTTATGTTGCACCTTATCGACACTTACTACATTTTTTAATAATATATAATGTTATTGTTCTTATATATCTTGTATCAAAGTATTTACAAGTTTAATGAATACCTTCTTTTCATGTGCTTTCCTCCAAGATTTGTATTCTTGTCTATCCATCTGTGACCGTGTCAAGTAAGGTTCCTTCTCAATATCACTCATCGACTTCCATTTCCCCAACACATCATTTCTCACCTAAAATTAAGCATAAACGTTTCTTAATCAATACATTAACGCTAAATAATACTCAATGTCAATTTCATTTTATATACCGAACCGATGTGATTGCCAGCTTCCTTTATCCTTTGGTATTCGGTCATACTGTCAACATTTAAAATTTGTTATCAATTTAAAGTTCTTAAATACTTTAATCCAATTACCGTTTCAACAATAATAACAAAAATACATTGATACTTACTAAAAGTACATATATCCACCCTTTGGTTGCTTTCGACTCTCGGTCTCAATTTCAAAGTCATCTTCGCCACCAACAATTTCAAGATCCGTTGGCTTCATTTTTCCTTCATATATCAGTTTATGCAAATCAAAATCAAATACTGGTTACATACACTTTGTTCAATATGCAAATATTGATAACTACTCTTGTAGTAAAACGGGGCAACAATTTCCTTCAAAAAATTTGAATGGCCACTACTATAAGTATCGGCATATTTATACAACCTACAATATCATTTTCTACCTATAATATTATATAATCGATCCCAAATCCTTCTTGGCTTCGATTCGAAATCCCAAACCAAACCCCAATCCCTATTTCCTTCAAACAAATGGGAACACTCAATACTCCAAGTATCGTCACATTTATACAACCTATAATATCATTTTCTACCTATAAAATTTAATAAAAGTATCGATATTTATCATCTACCTAGAATATCACTTTTAACTTATAATCGGTCTCAAATGCTTCTTTACTTCTAAAACCCCAAACAACACATAATACCCCTATTTCTCATTACTATAATAACAAAAAACTAGGGTTTTGACAACTTACTTTTCAATTTGACTGCAACAACAAACAAACAAACTTCGTTTAACATCCCAAAAAGAGGATTAGTGGCTAAAATGTAAATTTTGAAAGTTTGATGGTCAAAGTAGAAAATTGGGAAAATTTTAAAGACCTAAGGGTATTTTTCCCAAAAAGCATTTATTACATAAATGGATTTATTTACTGACCAAATTATAAGATTTTAAAAGCTTGGTGACCAAAGTATAAACTTTGGAAAAGTTTAGGGACCAAAATGGTAATTTTGAAAAGTTACATTTGGTTTCGAAAATAAAGAAACAAATATATTATTTTCACATTTTTTAAATGTTGGAAAATAATATTTAAGGATTTAATTCAATGTTTAATTTAGACTGTTGGATTAAAGTGACATAATTGTAAGTTTTGGAAATTGTAAGGGCAAAATGGTAAAGTGATAAAATATTTTGTTCATCTTAACTTTGAAAGATGATAAGATTTTTATAGATTGATATTAATGTAAATATCAAGTTCATTAAGGGTAAATTAGTATAGTTATTTTGATTTCAAGGGTAAAGTGGTAATTTGACATTTAATGAATATTTTATTCAATATTAATTAAGAAAGATGAATAAATATCATATGATTTCTTCATTTTCTCCAGCAGAAAATGTAAGCTCTCCCAAATGTAAGAAAACATTTTTGTTTTCAATTTTTGAGTCAATTCTTTTGGAATTCTAGTTATGCCGTGAAATAGAAAAGTGATCTACGCGAAAAACACTATCGTTTGGTACCAATATTTCTTTCTAATCTTGCTGGATTTCAAAGATCCCAAATCTAAGGGTTTATATTCATGACAGTAATAATGAAATTGATGATAAAGCTTGATGATTTAGAGGTTGTAGATTCATTTTCAAGCTTGATTTATGGTTAAAACATGTTTAATATTTCTAGAAATTATTCTTTGAAAATTTGGACATGATGAATTTGAGTGAGAAAAATTATGGAAAAATTATATAAGGTCTGGAAATGACGTAGGAAGTATTTTACATGCCTTAGAAAATTCAGGGACCATTGTATAATTTTTGAAAAGTTGGGAACCAATTTGATAATTTTGGAAAAGTTGTGAATGATTGTAAAATTGTTTAATAGTGGATGTCATATGCTGGAAATTGCTGTTTTGGAATTAAAATGAGCATTTAGATGTCAAATATGACCATTTTGGATGTTGGAAAAGATTGGTGATTAAAGTGCAATATTCGCATAGTTAGTGTACCGATAAACTAAGGAAGTATCGATACCCCTCTTAAAAGGAGAACTTTCGAATGTAATTTGTGTACCGATACATAAGTAGTGTATTGATACACAAATGAAGGGATGTACCGATACCCTATAGTGGGTATCGATACACTGAAAAGGGAAATGGAATAGATCTTTCCTTTAGTTTATGAAATGAAAACTAGAGTATGCAATTGAGAATACAAATATGTATAAATGTAAGATTATGTAGATATCGAGCACAAGCAAGTTCTGAAATGACTGCAAAGTTAGGATAATTCTAATGAGATAAATCATAGAAGTGGATTTGGATTTATATAAAGTGTCAAGGTGAGTGCAACTTAATTGTACTTATGTTATTGAACAAACATTGGCTTGCGATGAGCCAGTGATGGAGTTACTATAGTAAGAAGTGACTCCTAAAATGTTATTTGATTTGTGATTGATGTGATTCTTATGGGTGCATGACTACATGAAAATGGGTATATGTGTCATATGTTATTATATGTGACATGATCTACATGATTACATGTATATGCAATATGTGAATATAAGATAATCAAGTATAAGCTATATTACATGGTGTAAATGATTATAGAAGAAAGGTTATTAGACTTTATAAGAATAGTATGTAAATTAGGAGATATAAATATAAATGATGATACCAAATTACAAGAGAAGTGTTACAGGGAAGAATTATATACTTAAAGGAAACTATGATATAGGAATTATGTGAAACTTAACTAAGTAAATATATATGAAAATATATAAATAATGTAAGATAAGTGATAATATAAAATTGTGAGATAACTTATAGGGCATTAATATACGAACTATATGAAAGTATGTAAATGAATACATGTATAAGTTTATATGTTATTCTATGTGTTATATGATATATATTGAACATATGTGAACAAGATATGACATGCGTGTTTACATGAACACATGAGAAATGATATAAGTTATATGATATTATCTATGTGATTACATGTGATATATGTTACATGATATGAACCTATGTGATATGGGTTATATGGCAAGAATGATATATAATCTATATGAGAACGAGTTATGAGATTACAAGTTTATATAATACAAGTGATGTGAACTGTTATAAATGATAATGCCCATGTTATATTATATGAGAGCTAGGGGTATAGTTGGCATGCCAAGAGTCGAGGGTCTGCGCAGTCCTTCGGGACATATATGTATTCTATAAACATTTATGAGGTTCTTTGAGACACATATTTGGTCCTTGGAATATGTATATGATTCTTAAGGAATTTTTATGTGGTCATTATAGACATCTTATATGGCACTACGGTGCATTTCTACACAGTATTTCTATGCAATTCTATGTGGCAGTTCGGTGTATTTATACGAGCTGTGTTGACAGCATAAATGTCAACCTCAATGTACTCCAATACCTTAAGTTCTCAGTAATGTACATGGACCTATAAAAGATATAAAAATGTTTGCAATATTATATGATATCCTATTATTATTGTTTACACTGAATCTCATGTGTACATGGGCTAATAAAAAGATAATAATAAATACACTGTATGTGATGTATATGCTTTGTTATATGAAATATGTTACAATATTTATATGTTATACTGTGTGTATTGTTGAGTAAAATGTATTACATGATAATGATAGAGATCATGATAATTATGTTGATATTGATAATGATGGTATATATGCATATATGCATTCTGTTATATGAAATGTTCTATGGTTTTATTATATGTTTTATATGTCTCACTAAGTCAATGACTTAGCGTGTGATTGTTTCACACGTAGGTTCCGAGAAGAAGAAGGCGTAAAGTTAAGCAAGACATATCAGTTTCTCCTTTCCAAAGATCAGATCAGATCAGAAAAGAATTGAATAGTATGTATTTTGTAATACTGATTGTGATTCACATGTAAATAAATATTTGAATTCAATATGCTATAATATGTTTTGTAAAATCATATGATTGTATTTTATGTAATTATTTAGTTTTTTTAGTAAAAGTTTAAAATTATTCAATATTTTGTACAGATAAATGTTTTGAAAAGTTAATGTGACACCTCGGACTCGGATAAGGGTTGGGGTATTACATTTAATGGTATCAGAGCTACGATTTAGCCGATTATAGGCTTAAATCGAAGTCAAAAGTGTTTAAAAAAATATACATGCCAACACAAAGTGAATTTTTTTTGATTGATAGTGTATGAAGTGTATTGTCTTGTTAATAGAGTTAAATTGTTATGTTATATTAGATGTTTGATAATGAGAACTTTCAAAGTGAAATGGAAGGCGATAGACCTGAAGGTAATAGAAATTCACCTGTCCTGGCCAGACAGGGAGAAGGGCAAACACCTTAAGGAGTGCCTGTGTAAGATTAATGAATGTTTTTATGATGTTGAATGATATTCTGATGTGTTTTCAATTTTCTATTCCTTTAACTCATAGAATGAATGTATTGAAATAGTTAAAAGAGTTAGGAGCACCCAAGTTCAAGGGTGAATTTGAGGAATGTTCTATTGTTATAGACCTTTGGTTAAATAATATGAAGATAATGTTAGAAGGTTTTCATTTCTCCAAAGTGGAGAAGTTAAATTGAGTATTTTCGTTACTACATTGGCAAGCTAGAGTATGGAGGACAAATGTAACCATGAGAATGTTAAAAGATGAAGTGACGTGATTATTGTTTGTATAAGAGTTCAAGAATAAGTACATCGATGACCAGTTTAAAAGACAAATGAAGCTAGAATATACGAGCTTGAAATAAGGGAATTACACCTTGTATGTATATGAATATAAGTTTAATAAGCTAAGCAGATTTACTGTAACACCCATAACCATTATAATTATACCTATATAGATTATAGATGTCACCTGAATTATTTTAAACCATTTTCCAATTCGAAAGCGATTTAAAATTATTTTCTTAAAATGGTAAAAGATATTATAAAATATCATATCTATGAATTGTGTTTCTTTATAACAAATTTAATTCAAAAGATTTTTTTATGAAACGTGAACAGTAATAGTTAACAGTACCCATGAACAGTGAACAGTGTACCGATGCTCAGTACTTAACAATTCCTTTTAACATTGGAACCAACTTTTCCAATTTACACAACAACCCATCAATTTTCCAGAATTCAGACAACTCGTACTACCTTTAGAATCAATATTCTGTATTGATATACACACTGGAATTCAATTCAATTCTTCCTTTGAAAACTAGACTCGAATAATAATCTATCCATATAAGAAATCCTTCTAATTTATTTTGTAAATTTATGGTGAATTTTCAAAGTTGACCAACAGAATCTGTTTTACAGAATCTGCTGTCCGATTTTTCTGACCTTTCCTTGATTAAAAACCCATATCTTTTTGTATACACCTTGAAATTGATCCACGTTTGTTTTAAACGAAACTAGATCGATATATAACACAAATATATAAAACTAACCTCGAAATTATGTTTATATAATTTCTTGTGAATTTTCGAACCTACTGCCAGATTTAAAAATCCAAATTGTTTTCTTTAACTTCATTCTTAGGTTCTTCATCATTTCTTACAACCAATTCTTTAAAATCACTTAACTCTTCAAAACCCATAAAACACAATAATAATATCCCCTTCATCAACTCAAGCTGAACTTGAACATGAACCCTAGTAATATTCATGTCAAAACGTAGAGAATTGAACGTAGAACATTTTTCTTAACCACACCAGTCTAATTCTCAAGAAATAGCTTCAAAATTAAAACTAAAGATATTTACCTTTCTTGCTTAAAAGTGCCAGCCCTTGGAGGAAGAAGAATCTGGAAATGCTCTTCCATGATTGATATTTTATGATAAATTAATCTATCACATGGCAATATATATTATGATAGCATTTTTATTCAATCCAATAGGAATTTCCATTTTTGTCATTAATGAATTTCCATACTCACCATATAACCAAACCATCTGATCATTATCTTATTACAAATTCAAATATAAAATAATTTAACTTCATTTCTGAATTTCCCCTTGAATTTTCAAAAATTGCGTTTTGGTTACTAAATTTCACTATTTCGATTAAATCTGAACAATTGCAAAATTCCAAGCCAAATTTCTCTGATCCAAAATATTAAAATAATATTTTCAACCATTTTATAACATCCTTCAAATTTTTGTAAAATTCCAATTCGAACGAATTTACCGATTCCTTATCGAACTTTGACTCTTTCTAGATTTTTTTTTCTTTACTAAAATTTCCAAATCCAAAAATATGATTTCTATAAAACTCCACTCTCAAGAGTAAACTATCCATTTATGGAATAAAATTCTTTTTAGGAAATTATCACTTAATTCCCTAAACTTTTTTCCAATTTTCCACTTTGACGATCAAACTTTCCAAATTTTCATTTTGGCGATTGTCTAAATTTTTGGGGTATTACAATTCTCCCCTCCTTAAGAAAATTCGTCCTCGAATTTTAAAACTTTCTATGAAAACACTAACTCCCTTTTTTTTAAGGATTGCACTTTCAATTGTAAATTCGTAACCCTAATTTAGGGTTATACGAACTGGTAAAACATACTTTCGCCTTATGAAAAAACCTCTTTTGCCAAGTTCTTCAATTTTGATTTTTCCTCTTTACTTTCGGAATTTGTAAAGATCATGCAAATCATTAGATTTTGAACCTGTATAATCCAAAACGTCAATATGATATGAAGATGTGTAGATATTATTTCTTCATATTATCCTCTCTTTCCGAAGTAACGACCTCAACATTATGATTTTGCTAAATCACTTTGACTAGAGAAATCATCCTGTTATGCAATTATTTGATTTATCGATCCAAGATCCATATTTACTCTTCTTCATAAATAAAATTTGGTCGGATCTTAATTTCCTCTAATGAAATGACATGTGAAAGATCTGATCAATACTTTCTAAGTATCGACTTATGAAAAACATTGTGCACTTTGTTCAACTCTGGATCTCAATTACCTCCAGAGTTAATGCTAATGGATAAGCCATCACTCCAACTCTTTTTTTAATATCTAATAAGATCCAATGAATCTTAGACTTATTTTCCTTTGCGTTTTGAGCACAAAGTATTTTTCCAAGGAAATACTTTAAGAAAAACTTTATCACCTTCATGAATTTCAATCTCTTTTCGCTTCAAGCCTGCATAAGACTTTTGTCGATCAAATGCCATCTTGAGATTTTCTTGAATTATCTTACTTTATCCTCAACTTTTCAATAAATATGGGCCAATAAGATTTCGATCTTTTTACTCGAACCAATTTAATGGTGTTCGACATCTTCTTCCATATAAAGTTTCATACGGAGCTATCTTGTTACTCAATTGATAAATGTTATTGTAGGAAAATTCTACTAAAAGTAAATACTTTTTTCTCATGATTCCTTGGAATCAATCACACATGCACTCAGCATATCTTCTAATATCTTAATAGTACTTTCTGACTTACCATCCGTTGTGGATAAAAAATCGTACTGAAACTGAAATCAAGTACCCAAAACTTTATGCAATTATTTCCAAAATCTTAAATTGAATCTATGATCCATGTCCAATATGATGGATACTGGCACTCTATGTAGCCGAACCATCTCTTTGATAAATAACTCTGTATATTTATCCAATATATAATCCATTCACATCGGAATGAAATGTGCCAAATTAATTAACCAGTCACTATCACCCAAATGTAATCCTTTTTATTTGATGTCAAAGGTAGTCCAGTAACAAAATCCATAGTGACTATTTATTATTTCCAATCTAGAATAGAAATCAGTTGCAACAATTACGAAAGCACTTTATGCTCAACTTTTACTTATTGACATGTCAAACATATAGCAACAAACTCAGTAATGTTTCTTTTCATACTTGGCCACCAAAATCGACTATTCACATCATGATACATTTTGCTTTACCTGAATGATCATCAAAGATCAAATCATAGTCCTTTAAAAGTTCTATCAATCTTCATTGTTTTAAATTGAGCTCTTTTTGAGTCATCAAAAAAAATTTCAAACTTTTATGATCCATGTAGATATGGCATCTCTCACCATACAAATGATGACGCCAAATCTTTAGAGCGAAAACGACCGATGCTAACTCAAGATCATGAGTAGGATAATTCCTCTCATGTGTCTTTAATTGTTGAGAAGCATAGGATACCACCTTACCATCTTACATAAGTACACAATCCAAACCATTATGAGATGTATCACTATACAACACATACTCATTGTTCGATTCTGGTTGTACCAACACTGGTGCTTCCGTTAAAATATTCTTTAAAGCTTTTAAAACTCTCTTGACATTTCTCAGTCCAAGCGATTGAAACATCCTTTCTCAAGAGTTTGGTCAAAGGAGAAACAACCATCGAAACGTTTTTCACAAACCTTCGATAATAACCAATAAGTCCCAAAAACTTCGGAACTTTGAACATTGTTTGGAGGTTTCCACTCCAATATTGCTTGAATTTTTTTATACCTTATATCGAGGCAACATAACCAAGAAAAGCAACTTCTGATAGCCAAAACTCACACTTTGACATTTTGGCATATAACTTTTTACCCTTACTTATCTCAAGCACAATACGAATATAACATCATGCTCTATCTTTCTATTCGAGTATACCCGAATATCATCAATACAGACCACATCAAACTTATTAAGTAAGTTTGAAATACTCGATTCATCAAAATCCATGAATGCTGCTAGATCATTTTCCAAGCAAACAACATTACTACGAACTCGTAGTGTTTATATCGTTTCCTAAAAACTATCTTTGTAACATCTTCTGTTTTATATTTAACTAATGATATCCCAAACTAAGATCAATCTTAGAGAAAACATCTTCTCCCTTAAGCTGATAAAACAAATCAGCAATCCTTGAAATAGGATATTTCTTGATAGTTACTTTGTTTAACTATCAATAATATTTTCAATAATCTATGCATAGTTACATATATCCATTTTTCTTTTTCACAACACTGGTTTACCCCAAGTAAAATATTCAGTCTAACGCATCCTGAATCTATCAATTATTGCAATTGGTTCTTTATTCTCTTAGCTCAATCGTAATCATTCGATATGAACCCATAAATACAAGATCAATGCCTTGATAACCATTAATATTGAATTCCACCTCTCAATCTGGAGGTAACCCATAATAATAAATCTAAAAAGACTTAAGAAATTCCCAAGTTATGGAAATATCATATGATCTTACTTCAGATACTTGAGTATCTATCATCTTAGCTAGAAAAGCTATGCATCCCTTTTTACATCATCCTAATCGCAACAATTGTTGATATCACGTTAGTGATGATTCCACTTTTTCATCAATCATTAAAATTCTTAACTTCTCCGCATTTTTCTAAATTAATCGCTTCTTGCGGCCATTAACCCAACCTTAATGCAGAGACAACCAACTCATGATCAAAATGATCTTAAACTCGTTAATGATAATCCCATCAGGTTTATCAGGAACATAAGCTCCTGAATCTTCATTGAACATTTACTATTTATCCGTCTAACTCTTGCATCATGACCGTGACCTATGGGTCTTCCGCTATAACATCACTCGATACCAAGTAGAATTGAATATTTCTACTTTGAAATTCCTTATTTCATTCTTAAGGAAATCTGTATAACTTTTCCAGCTCCAAATTAATATTTTTGAACAGTTGAAACATTTCCCTTCTCAACTGAAAGTCTAAATGTCAATTTCATTCAATAAGAAAACTTGATAAATTGTAGCAATAATTTCATAGTAGTTAATGCTAAAATCGCACAAGTAAACAAATATACTCTTTTTCTTATCATTATAAACTTGACACTTTTCAAGTTCTTGAGAATCCATCTCAATCTAAACAATAATTCATTGTAGCTTGGAATGATTAAACAATCCATTTTCGTATATTTACCTTCACAAGGTAACTCTATCTAGTTTTATGGATTTGATAACTATTCTCAATCCAACCCATAACCATTTGATTCACTAATAACTCAACTTTCTTTAAACTTTTATCGAAAATCATATTTACCGCTTACTCAAATTCTCTTACTTAAATCAACAATGATTTAAAAACTTTAATGCTTAGCTTAAATATTTCTCAATTATTTAAGCTTACCCGGATAAACCTCGGAATCATCACTAGATTCATAAATCTCTTTTGGATCCTTATCCGATTCAACTTTTCTTGTAAATCGTTCAAACTTTTTAATCAATTCTTCCAATTCAGAAGCTTCGTTGAAAACTGGGCATTTCTTCCACAAACTGCAGAAAATCCTTTATAACATCCACCCTTCTAAGGTGTTTTACATAGGTCATATCGGATCCCATTTTGGTCGATTTCAATCTTGACATTCTTTTCAACAATTTCGACTTTCTTACATTTGTGTTTAATTCCAACATATGAACATAGTAAGAATCATCATACATTAGTAAAGAATAACTTTACTCCTAATAAGCATCATCATATATATACAACTATCAGTAACTTTTGACATCCTAGTGGAATGTATACACTTTTTAACTCAAAACAACCTCGGTTTAGTCCTAGAATTGGCTAAACTGTAGCTCTGATACCAATAAATGTAACACCCATAATCATTATAATTATACTACACAGATTATAGATATCACTGAATTATTTAAAACCATTTTCCAATTTGAAAGCGATTTAAAATTTATATTCTTAAAATGGTAAATGATATTATAAAATATCATATCTATGAATTGTGTTTCTATATAACAAATTTAATTCAAAAGATTTTTTTATGAAACGTGAACAGTAATAGTGAACAGTACCTGTGAACAATGAACAGTGTAGCATTGCGCTACAGTAACGTGAACAGTGTACCGATGCATAAAACATCGAATTATAATTATGTATTGATGCACTGCTACAGTGCATCGATGCACTACAGAACATGAACATAATCGCTACAGTAAATTCAGAAAATTACATATAAAACTCATAAAAATTAACCTTTCATCACTATAAAATTTCAATTTTTGTTTCAAAATTAATTCAACAAAATAAATTGAACATTATTAATTACATGCCACTATCTAATTCAAATCCATCATATGATGTCTTTCTGATATTGAAATATACCCTCGATGCTTGATGTCACTTTGAACTTTTTATTCCACTACTTGCTTCTTACCTACGCGTAAAAATCATCACACGCTAAGTATAAACTTAGTGAGGCAATTTAAAACAATATACAGTGCAATACGAATCATCCATGAATTTCAATGACAAATTCAAAATGCCATAAAATCATTTTATTTGCATAATCAATATTTTACCATTTATTAACCATAAGCTTGTAAGCTTATTTTACCAAAATACTTACCATTTGTACCATAAGCTCGTAAGCTTATTTTACCAATACGCTTGCCATTATTCCATAACTATATACCATAAACTATAGACAATAGCCCAATATACAACCCTGAGGACCCAGGGTATTCGAGTAATATTTGCACCATAGTGCTACACATTAGGCCGTGCCCACCATATACACCGAAGTGTATTACACATAAGGTCGTGTCCACTATATACACCGAAGTTTATAACACATAAGGTCGTGCCCACCATATAAACCGAAATGTATTATAAACCTGTAGCTGCTATACTATATGGCATGCCAACTATACCCTGTCCCTCAATGACTTACTTGGGCATATAGTCTATTTTATTCAATTCATCCATGGCAAAGTATATTATCATATTTAACATTGGGCAGTTCATACCTGAAAACATTCATGGTAAAATATCACATTTTTCATAATCAATGCATTTTGATTTCATACTGTGACATTTCAATGTCATGTCAAAGTTATAAAAATGACATTAATTCATGCTGATATAAATAAGGTCGACTTATCGCAAGTCTTCCTAATGATGTATACAACATCCATGTATAATTTCATGCATGTATTGCACTCACCTTGACACTTTATAATTTTTCCAAATATTTGTGCCTCACTATGTTCCGCAATAAACCATTTTTATACTTGACTTGCTTGAATCACAAATCAATCATAATCTGTATAAATCACAAATTCATAATGATACATATGTTAGTATTGTACTAACATAAACATATCCTAAAATAACTCCATAATATATTTGGAACTCATATTCTACCAAATACTCAGTACTTAACAATTCCTTTTAACATTGGAACCAACTTTTCTAATTTACACAATAACCCATCAATTTTCCAGAATTCAGACAACTCGCACTACCTTTAAAGAATCAATATTCTGTATTAATATACACACTGGAATTCAATTCCGATTCTTCCTTTAAAAATTATACTGGAATACGAATATATCCATATAAAGAACTCCTAATTCATTTTGTACAATTTATGGTGAATTTTCAAAGTTGACCAACAGAATCTGTTTTACAGAATCTGTTGTCCGATTTTTCTGACCTTTCCTTGTTAAAAATCCATATCTTTTTGTATACACCTTGAAATTGATCCACAATTATTTTAAACAAAACTAGATCGATATAGGAACACAAATATATAAAAATAACCTCAAAATTATGTTTATATAATTTCTTGTGAATTTTCGAACCTACTTCCAGATTTAAAAATCCAAACTGTTTTCTTTAACTTCATTCTTAGGTTCTTCATCATATCTTACAACCAATTCTTTAAAATCACTTAACTCTTCAAAACCAATAAAACACAATAATCAATATCCCCTTCATCAACTCAAGATGAACTTGAACATGAACCCTAGTAATATTCATGTCAAAACGTAGAAAATTGAACGTAGAACATTTTTCTTAACCACACCGAGTCTAATTCTCAAGAAATAGCTTCAAAATTAAAACTAAAGATGTTTACCTTTCTTGCTTAAAAGTGGCGGCCCTTGGAGGAAGAAGAAGCTGGAAATGCTCTTGCATGATTGATATTTTATGATAAATTAATCTATCACATGGCAATATATATTATGATAGCATTTTTATTCAATCCAATAGGAATTTCCATTTTTGCCATTAATGAATTTCCATATTCAGCATATAACCAAACCATCTGATCATTATCTTATTACAAAGTCAAATATAAAGTAATTTGACTTTCATTTCGAATTTCCCCTTGAATTTTCAAAAATTGTGTTTTGGTCACTAAATTTCACTATTTCGCTTAAATCTGAACAATTACACAATTCCAAGCCAAATATCTCTGATCCAAAATATTAAAATAAAATTTTCAACCATTTTATAACATCCTTCAAATTTTTGTAAAATTCTAGTTTGATCGGAATTACCGATTCCTTATCAGACTTTGACTCTTTCTAGTTTTTTTTCTTTACTAAAATTCCAAATCCAAAAATATGATTTCTATAAAACTCCACTCTCAAGAGTAAACTATCCATTTATGGATTAAAATTCTTTTTAGGAAATTATCACTTAATTCTCTAAACGTTTTCCCAATTTTTTCTTTGACCATCAAACTTTTCGAATTTTCATTTTGGTCATTTCTAAATTTTTTGGTATTACATTTACTGCTGAGTTAATTCTAACCGAAAAGAATACATGTGATTGGATGTTTAGGGATTATGCCTTAAATTAAAAGAGTGTTATTGGTTTAGAATTTGTTCTCATTTCAAGAAATAGTTAATTGCGCTAAAGCTCTAGAGAGAGCTTAGAATGAAAGGTTTGGAGAACAAAAATCTCAAATGATTAAGAGAACTAGTGCTTCATAGAGTTCAACATCATCAAAGAGATGTAGAGATTCTGGTTTTCAACTTTAGGATAGATATGAATTAGTTGCATCCAGAGAATCAAATCTGATGGGAGCCAGACAGACTCAATTAGTATGGTATGGTACTGGAAGATTATATAAGTAGGTAATAATATTTAATTGATAATAAGACATGTTTTAAGACAAACTTTGTGAATCGGATTAAAATTTCTGTTCAAAATTTTATATATTGAAGTAAAAAAGTATTTTAAATGGATTAGATGTGTTTTGGAATATGGTAATCGTTGAATCAAGTGGAGAAAATACAAGTATAAGAATGATAAACAATAAAATTTTGTGCAAGTAATGTTAACTATCAAGGATATGAAGAGGTGATAATTTTTTTAATCAGATATGACTATAAGTGTTATGATGATGTTTCTCATATCGATATGAGAAGAGTAATTGACTATGAAGAAAAAGATATGACATAAGTTGCAAGGAGATTTTGACTTATGAAGGAATAAAAGGCTAAGGAAATTAAATGATGGAGTTTAAAAGCTCAAGTACGACAACGGTTATGATGAGGTATAAAGTATAAGTTTGGTATAGAGGTAAGAAATTTTTTATTTTAAGTGGAAACGATAAAGATGTTATAAATTTTGTATCAGAATCTATTTGGAGACTAAATTGGGATGTTTATGAAGATAATTTATTCAGTTAGCATCCTTTATCATACTGAGGTAAATATTTCTTGGATAAGTACATAAGGTTATATGAAAAGATTGTTTCATTTCTAAAGTGTATGTCTCAATTATATCTGATGAAGATTTAAGATTACCTCAAAGTTGTGGAAATCTTTGAAAAAGTCTCCTCTTGGAAAATATTTTTCGTTTTGGATGAAAAGAGAAACTAAGACCTACATTCATTAGACCTTATGAGATTTTTAAAAGATATGGATTTATAGTATAACAAGGAAATGCAAATAAGATATGAGTAGACAATTTCCCATCTCTTTGTGCAGTGAAAATTCGCTGATGAATTTTGTTAAGGGGGAGAGATTTGTAACATCCCAAAAGAGGATTAGTGACCAAAATGTAATTTTTGAAAGCTTGGTGGCCAAAGTATAAACTTTAAAAAAGTTTAGGGACCAAAATGGTAATTTTGAAAAGATACATTTGGTTTTGAAAATAAAGAAATAAATATATTATTTTCACATTTTTAATTGTTGGAAAATTATATTTAAGGATTTAATTCCATGTTTAATTTGGACTGTTAGATTAAAGTGACAGAATTGTAAATTTTGGAAATTATAAGGGCAAAATGGTAAAGTGGGAAAATATTTTGTTCATCTCTAACTTTAAAAGATGATAAGGTTGTTGTATCTTGGTATTAATGTAAATATCAAGTTCATTAAGGGTAAATTAGTATAGATATTTTGATTTCTAGGGTAAAGTGGTAATTTGACATTTAATGAATATTTTATTCAATATTTAATTAAGAAAGATGAAGAAATATCATATGATTTCTTCATCTTCTCCAGCAGCAAACATGAGCTCTCCCAAAGGTAAGAAAATATTTTTGTTTCAAATTTTGAGCCAATTCCTTTGGAATTCGAGTTATGCCGTGAAAGAGGAAAGTGATCTACGCGAAAAAACACTATCATTTGGTACCAATATTTCTTTCTAATCTTGCTGGATTTCAAAGATCCCAAATCTAAGGGTTTATGTTCATGTCATGAATCATGAAATTGATGATAAATCTTGATGATTTGAAGGCTGTAGATTCATTTTCAAGCTTGATTTATGATTAAAACATGTTCAATATTTCTAGAAATTATTCTTTGAAAACTTGGACATGATGAATTTGAGTGAGAAAAATTATGGAAATAAATAAGGTTTGGAAATGATGTAGGAAGTATTTTACGAGCCTTATAAAATTTAGGGACCATTCTATAATTTTTGAAAATTTGAGGGACCAGTTTGATAATTTTGGAAAATTGTGAATGATTGTAAAATTGTTTAATAGTGGATATCCTATGCTGGAAATTTCTGTTTTGGAAATAAATGAGCATTTAGATGTGAAATATGACCATTTTGGAAGTTTGAAAAGATTGGTGATTAAAGTGCAACATTCACATAGTTAGTGTACCAATACACTAAGGAAGTGTATCGATACCCCTCTTAAAAGGATAACTTTCGAATATAATTTGTGTACCGATACATAAGCAGTGTATCGATACACCAATGAAGGGATGTACCGATACCCTATAGTGGTTACCGATACACTAAAAAGGGAAATGGAATAGATCTTTCCTTTAGTTTAAGAAATGAAAACTAGAGTATGCTATTGAGAATACTGATATGTATAAATGTATGATTCTGTAGATATCGAGCACAAACAAGTTCTGAAATGGCTGCAAAGTTAGGATCAATCTAATGAGATAAATCATAGAAGTGGATTTGGATATAAAGTGTCAAGGTGAGTGCAATTTAATTGTACTTATGTTATCGAACAAACATTGGCTTGTGATGAGCCAATGAAGAAGTTACTACGGTAAGAAATGACTCTTAAAATGTTATTGATTTGTGATTGATGTGATTCTTATGTGTGCATGAGTACATGAAAATGGGTATATGTGTCATAAGTTATTATATGTGACATGATCTACATGATTACATGTATATGCGATACGTGATACAAATATATGTGAATATAAGATAATCAAGTATAAGCTATATTACATGGTGTAAGTGATTATATAAGAAAGGTTATGAGACTTTATGAGAATAATATGTAAATTAGGAGATATAAATATAAATGATAATACCAAATTACAAGAGAAGTGTTAAAGGGAAGAATTATATACTTAAAGGAAACTATGATATAGGAATTATGTGAAACTGAACTAAGTAAATATATATGAAAATAATATATAAATAATGTGAGATAAGTTATTATGTAAAATTGTGAGATAAGTTATAGGGCATTAATATACGAACTATATGAAAGTATGTAAATGAATACATGTATAAGTTTATATGTTATTCTATGTGTTATATGATGTATATATGAACATATGTGAACAAGATATGACATGCGTGTTTACATGAACACATGAGAAACGATATAAGTTATACGATATTATCTATGTTATTACAAGCACATGTGATATATGTTACATGATATGTACCTATGTGATATGGGTTATATGACAAGAATGATATATAAGTTATAAGAGAACAAATTATGAGATTACATGTTTATATAATAAAAGTGGTGTGAACTGTTATAAATGATAATGCCCATGTTATGTGATATGAGAGCTAGGGGTATAATTGGCATGCCAAGAGTCGAGGGTCTACGCATTCCTTTGAGACATATATGTATTCAATGGAACTTTTATGAGGTTCTTTGTGACACATATTTGGTCCTTGGCATATGTATATGATTCTTAAAGAATTTCTATGTGGTCCTTGTGGACATCTTATATGGCACTACGGTGCATTTCTACATGGCACTTCAGTGCATTTATAAGAGCTGTGTTGACAGTATATGTGCACAACCTAAATGTACTCGAATACTTAAGTTCTCAGTAATGTACATGGGCCTATAAAAGATATCAAAAGTGTTTGCAATATTATATGATATCCTGTTATTATTGTTTACTGAATCATATGTGTACTTGGACTAATAAAGAGATAATAATAAATACATTGTATGTGATGTTTATGATTTGTTATATGAAATATGTTACATATTTATATGTGATACTATATGTATTGTTGAGTGAAATGTATTACATGCTAATGATAGAGATCATGATAATGATGTTGATGTTGATAATGTTGGTATATGTGCATGTATGCACTCTGTTATATGAAATGTTCTATGATTTTATTATATGTTTTATATGCCTCACTAAGTCAACAACTTAGCGTGTGATTGTTTCACACGTAAGTTTCGAGTAGAAGAAGGAGTAAAGTTAAGCAAGACGGGTCAGTTTCTCCTTTCCAAAGATCAGATTGGAAAAGAATTGAATAGTATGTATTTTGTAATATTGATTGTGGTTCGAATGTAAATAAAGATTTGAATTTGATATGCTCTAATAGGTTTTGTAAAATCATATGATTGTATTTTATGTAATTATTTAGTTGTATTTAGTAAAAGTTTAAAATTATTCAATATTTTATACAGGTAATTATTTTGAAAAGTCATTGTGACACCTCGGACTCAGATATGGGTTGGGGTATTATATTTAATGATATCAGAGCTACGGTTTAGCCGATTCTAGGCGTAAATCGAAGTCAAAAGTGTTTTAAAAAGTGTACATGCCAACACAAAGTGAAAAATTTTCTGATCTGATAGTGTAAGGAGTGTACTGTCTTGTTAATGGAGTTAAATTGTTATGTTATATTAGATGTTTGATCATGAGAATTTCAAAGTGAAGTGGAAGGCGATATACCTGAAGGTAATAGCAATTCACCTACCCTGGCTAGACAGGGAGAAGGGTGAACTCTTTAGGGAGTACCTGTATAAGATTAAGGAATGTTTTTATGATGTTGAATGATTGTCTGATGTATTTCCAATTTTCTATTCCTTTAACTCATAGAATGAATGTATTGAAATAGTTAAAAGAGTTAAGAGCAACCTAGTTCAAGGGTGAATTTGAGGAATGTTCTGTTGTTATAGACCTTTGGTTAAATAATATGAAGATAATGTTAGAAGGTTTTCATTTCTCCAAAGTGGAGAACTTAAATTGAGTAGTTTCGTTACTACATTGTCAAGCTAGAGTATGGTGGAAAAATGTCACCATGAGAATGTTAAAAGATGAAGTGACGTGGTTATTGTTTGCATAAGAGTTCAAGAATAAGTACATCGATGACCAGTTTATAAGACAAATGAAGCTAGAATATGCGATCTTGAAACAAAGGAATTACACCTTGTATGGATATGAATATAAGTTTAATAAGCTAAGCAGATTTACTGACGAGTTAATTCCGACTGAAAAGAATACATGTGATTGGATGTTTGGGGCTTACGCCTTAAATTAAAAGAGTGTTACTGGTTTTGAATTTGTTATTGTTTCAAGAAATAGTTAATTGCGCTAAAGCTCTAGAGAGAGCTCAGAATGAAAGGTTTGGAGAACAAATATCTCAGATGATTAAGAGAACTGGTGCTTCATAGAGTTCAACATCATCAAAGAGATATAGAGATTATGACTTTCAACTTTAGGCCATATATGGATTAGTTGCAATCTATGCCAGAGAATCAAATCTGATGAGAGCCAGACAGACTCAATTAGTATGGTATGGTAGTGGAAGATTAAATAAGGAGCTAAGAATGTTTAATTGATAATAAGACAGGTTTCAAGACAACCTTTGTGAATCGGATTAAAAGTTCTATTCGAAATTATATAAATTGAAGTAGAAAAGTATTTTAAATGGATTAGATGAGTATTGAAATATGATAAGTTGAATCAAGTAGAGAAAAACAAGTAAAAGAATGATAAAAAATAAAGTTATGTGCAAGTAATGTTAACTATCAAGGATATGAAGAGGTTATAATATTTTTAATCAGATATGAGTATAAGTGTTATGGTGATGTTTCTCATATCGATATGAGAAGAATAATGGAATATGAAGAAAAAAATATGACATAGGTTGCAAGGAGATTTTGATTTATGAAGGAATAAAGAGCTAAGGAAATTAAATGATGGAGTTTAAAAGCTCAAGTACGAAAGGGTTGTGATGAAGTATAAAGTATAAGTTTGGTATAGAGGTAAGAAATATTTGTTTTTAAGTGGAAACGATAAAGAGATGTTATGAATTTTGTATCAAAATCTATTTGGATACTAAATTGGGATGTTTATGAAGAAAATTGATCTAGTTAGCATCCTTTATCATACTGAGGTAAATATTTCTTGGATAAGTACATAAGGTTATATGAGAAGATTGTTTGATTTTGTAAAGTGTATGTCTCAATTATATATGATGAAGATTTAAGATTACCTCAAAGTAGTGGAAATCTTTGAAAAATGTCTCCCATTGGAAAATGTTTTTCATTTTGGATGAAAAGAGAAACTAAGACCTACATTCATTGGACCTTATGAGATTTTTAAAAGATATGGATTTATAGTATAACAGGGAAATACAAATAAGATATGAGTAGAAAGTTTCTCATCTCTTTGTGTAGTGATAATTCGAGGATAAATTTTCTTAAGGGGGAGAGATTTGTAACATCCCAAAAAGAGGATTAGTGACCAAAATGCAAATTTTGAAAGCTGATGGTCAAAGTAGAAAATTGGGAAAAGTTTAAAGACTTAAGGGGTATTTTGCCCAAAAAGAATTTATTCCATAAATGGATTTATTTAGTGACCAAATTATAAGATTTTAAATCTTGGTAACCAAAGTATAAACTTTCAAAAAATTTAGGGACCAAAATGGTAATTTTGAAAAGTTACATTTCGTTTCGAAAACGAGGAAATAAATATATTATTTTCATATTTTTAAATGTTGTAAAATAATGTGTAAGGATTTAATTCCATGTTTAATTTGGACTGTTGGATTAAAGTGACAGAATTGTAAGTTTTGGAAATTACAAGGGCAAAATGGTAAAGTGGGAAAATATTTTGTTCATATTTCACTTTGAAAGATGATAAGGTTTCTGTAGCTTGGTTTTAATGTAAATGTCAAGTTCATTAAGGGTAAATTAGTATAGATATTTTAATTTCAAGGGTAAAGTGGTAATTTGACATTTAATATCATATGATTTCTTCATCTTCTCTAGTAGCAAACGTGAGCTTTCCCAAAGGTAAGAAAACATTTTTGTTTTCAATTTTTGAGCCAATTCTTTCGAAATTCTAGTTATGTCGTGAAATAGGAAAGTGATCTATGCGAAAAACGCTATCATTTGATACCTATATTTCTTTCTAATCTTGTTGAATTTCAAAGATCCCAAATCTAAGGGTTTATGTTCATGATAGGATTCATGAAATTGATGATAAATCTTGATGATTTAGAGGTTGTAGATTCATTTTCAAGCCTGATTTATGGTTGAAACATGTTCAATCTTTCTAGAAACTATTCTTTAAAAATTTGGACATGATGAAAATATGGAAAATTATATAAGGTGTGGAAATGATGTAGGAAGTATTCTAGAAGCCTTAGGAAATTTGGGGACCATTTTGTAATTTTTAAAAAGTTAGGGGACTAATTCGATAATTTTGGAAAAGCTGTTAATGATTGTAAAATTGTTTAATAGTGGATGTCCTATGCTGGAAATTGTTGTTTTGGAATTAAAATGAGCATTTAGATGTGAAATATGACCATTTTGGAAGTTTGAAAAGATTGGTGATTAAAGTGCAACATTCACATAGTTAGTGTACCGATACACTAAGGAAGTGTATCGATACCCCTCTTAAAAGGAAAACTTTCGAATGTAATTTATGTATCGATATATAAGCAGTGTATCGATACACCAATGAAGGGATGTATCGATACCCTATAGTGGGTACGGATACACTGAAAAGGGAAATGGAATAGATCTTTCCATTAGTTTAAGAAATGAAAACTAGAGTATGCTATTAGAATATTGATATGTATAAATGTATGATTGTGTAGATATTGAGCACAAGCAAGTTCTGAAACGACATCAAAGTTAGGATCAATCTAATAAGATAAATCATAGAAGCGGATTTGGATTTATATAAAGTTTCTGGGTGAGTGCAATTTAATTGTACTTATGTTATCGAACAAACATTGGCTTGCGATGAGCCAGTGACAGAGTTACTATGGTAAGAAGTGACTCCTAACATGTTATTTGATTTGTGATTGATGTGATTCTTATGTGTACATGAGTACATGAAAATGGGTATATGTGTCATATGTTATTATATGTGACATGATCTACATGATTACATGTATATGCGCTATGTGATACAAATATATGTGAATATAAGATAATCAAGTATAAGCTAGATTACATGGTGTAAGTGATTATACAAGAAAGGTTATGAGACTTTATGAGAATAATATGTAAATTAGGAGATATAAATATAAATGATGATACCAAATTACATGAGAAATGTTATAGGGAAGAATTATATACTTAAAGGAAACTATAATATAAGAATTATGTGAAACTGAACTAAGTAAATATATATGAAAATAGTATATAAATAATGTGAGATAAGTGATTATGTAAAATTGTGAGATAAGTTATAGGACATTAATATACGAACTATATGAAAGTATGTAAATGAATACATGTATAAGTTTATATGTTATTCTATGTGTTATATGATGTATATATGAACATATGTGAACAATATATGACATGTGTGTTTACATGAACACATGAGAAATGATATAAGTTATACGATATGATCTATGTGATTACATGCATATGTGATATATGTTACATGATATGAACCTATGTGATATGGGTTATATGACAAGAATGATATATACGCTATATGAGAACGAGTTATGAGATTCTGAGATTACATGTTTATATAATACAAGTGATGTGAACTATTATAAATGATAATGCCCATGTTATATGATATGAGAGCTAGGGGTATAGTTGGCATGCCAAAAGTTGAGTGTCTACGCGGTCCTTCGACATATATGTATTCTATGGAACATTTATGAGGTTCTTTGAGACAGATATTTGGTCCTTGTCATATGTATATGATTCTTAAGGAATTTTTATGTGGTCCTTATAGATATCTTATATGGCACTACGGTGCATTTCTACGCGACACTTCGGTGCAATTCTATATGGCACTTCGGTGCATTTATACGAGTTGTAGTGACAACATATGTGCACAACCTCAATGGACTCAAATACCTTAAGTTCTCAGTAATGTACATGGGCCTATAAAAGATATCAAAAGTGTTTGCAATATTATTTGATATCCTGTTATTATTGTTTACACTGAATCACATGTGTACATGGGCTAATAAAAGATAATAATAAATACATTGTATGTGATGTATATGCTTTGTTATATGAAATATGTTACAATATTTATATGTGATACTGTGTGTATTGTTGAGTGAAATGTATTACATGATAATGATAGAGATCATGATAATGATGTTGATGTTGATAATGATGGTATATGTGCATGTATGCATTCTGTTATATGAAATATTCTATGGTTTTATTATATGTTTTATATGCCTCACTAAGTCAACGACTTAGCATGTGATTGTTTCACAAGTAGGTTCTGAGAAGAAGGAGTAAAGTTAAGCAAGACAAGTCAGTTTCTCCTTTCCAAATATCAGATCAGAAAAGAATTGAATAGTATGTATTTTGCAATACTGATTGTGGTTGACATGTAAATAAAGATTTGAATTCGATATGTTGTAATCGGTTTTGTAAAATCATATGATTGTATTTTATGTAATTATTTATTTGTATTTAGTAAAAGTTTAAAATTATTCACTATTTTGTACAAGTAAATGTTTTGAAAAGTCAATGTGACACCTCGAACTCGGATACGGGTTGGGAGTGTTACAATTCACTCTAAAAAGGCCTTCTGAAATGCAGCAACAATTACGCTTCGATTTCTCAAAAACTCGGCCGTGTTCTATCTATTTTCATAGGAAATTTAGCTATGCCCTTTATATTTTAACCGGATATGTTATTTATATTTAATCGATACAACTACCAAAGTGTCAATGCTTTTATGTCAGGTGTCGATACTTTCGATAGGATATTTACCTATTTCTTTAAAAAGTATCGATAATACTTATTAAAGTATCGACACTTTCAACATATCCGGTAGCGCTTTACCGGTTTTGTCATTTCAAGACCGGTTTTATCATATTTTTACCTGTTATATTGTTATGAATCGATACATTTTTATAAAGTATCAACACTTTATAGGCTCTATTACTACTTATCTTTTAAATTCCAAAAGTGTCGATACTTATATTAAAGTATCGACACTTTCAACATATCGGGTAGCGCTTTATCGGTTTTGTAATTTCGAGACCGGTTTTGTCATATTTTTATCTGTTATATTGTTATGGATCGATACATTCTTATAAAGTATCGACACTTTATAGGCGCTATACCGCCATCTCTTTTAAAATCCAAAAGTGTCGATACTTATATTAAAATATCGACACTTTCAACATATCCAGTAGCGCTTTACCAGTTTTGTCATTTCAAGACCGGTTTTGTCATATTTTTACTTGTTATATTGTTATAGATCGATACATTCTTATAAATTATCGACACTTTATAGGCGCTATTACTGCATCTCTTTTAAATTCTAAATTTTCGATACTTATATTAAAGTATCGACAATTTCAACATATCCGGTAGCGCTTTACCGATTTTTCATTTCAAGACCCTTTTTTTCATATTTTTACTTGTTATATTGTTATGGATCGATACATTTTTATAAAGTATCGACACTTTATAGGCGCTATTATTGCATCTCTTTCAATTCCAAAAGTGTCGATACTTATATTAAAGTATCGACACTTTCAACATATCCGGTAGCGCTTTACCGTTTTTGTCATTTTGAGACCGTTTTTTCATATTTTTACCTGCTATATTGTTATGGATCGATACATTTTTATAAAGTATCGACACTTTATAGGCTCTGTTACTGCTTCTCTTTTAAATTCCAAAAGTGTCAATACTTATATTAAAGTAACGACACTTTCAACATATCCGGTAGCGCTTTACCGGTTTTGTCCTAATGAAACCGGTTTGATCATATTTTTACATGTTATACTGTTATGGATCGATACATTTTTATTTGTATCGATACATACCGACAAGTTGAGTTTGCCGGTTGCTAAATTTTTTAATATTTCCTCATGATTTCTACCTACAATTATTATTACTCAACATTTCCGGTAGCACTAAACCAAATTTATTAAATATCTTTTAATGTATCCGATAACAAACACCCCACAACAACAACTATTACTATATAGTATTCCACTTTCTCCCAACTACGTCCAGAAAAGCAATCTGAATATGTAACTTTCGTTTGCACTTTGAACTGACAAAATGCACCCTTGTTTTTAACCTCATCATTGCCCACAAAGATACACCAAGCTTGCTTGGCTAATGCTGGCTATCCCCTTTTAAGTTGTTGCGTTTTGAAGAAATTTAAATTCACTTATACCTTAGGAATAAACAAATCTATTCGTAAATCAAAATTATCTCAAGGTTAGTTTAGCTCAAAAAATATAAGATTATATTTTATAATAGGATCACGAGAATATAGTTTTTTTTAAATCTAAAAATCACACAAAGACTAAAAATATACCAAGGTAGTATATTTTTCTCTTTATTTACCAAACTAGCAGCTTTTCAAGAACTAGCCAAAAGGTACATCCTACAAGGAAAGCTTTTTAGGAGTTCCACATGGGTGGCAAGTAGAGCTGGGTATATGGGTTAAGGTCCGCGGGCTACCCGTTTAATCCGCGACCCGTGCGAGCTTCGAGTCTCAAAAATTGAAGATCATTTAAATTGCGGGTTTTTTAGCCTGGACCGTTTAACCCGCGGGTTTAATGGGTATAACCGCTGGCTACCCGTTAAACCCGCTAAAGCCCGCTTAATTTAAAATTTATAAAATTTTAGAGAAAATAAACTTAAAGAATTTTATAAAAAAAGAAAATAAATTACCTATAAATATGATGTTACTTATAACTATTGTAGTTCTTAAATTTATTAGGGCGTTTGTCATAATTTTACCGTTGCTTGATATTTTTTTCATTTAAATATACATCATTATCATTTTGGTATTTAAAGATTTTTTTATTTAATTTTGACCTTTATTTTTTTCGTGAAGTATGTTATCCATTTTGTTCTTTAATTATAAAAAGTCACGTGATATTCTAATAATATATCACATGACACGTAATATTTGGATTAAAAATAAGAAAGAAAAGTAAAAGAAAAAATTGAAAACATACTTTTCAACTTTTAAAGACTTTTACAAAATAAATATATTTTAACAAATTAATTACTTATATTTTATCAATTTTAGTATAATTGTATCTTTCAAATTTACTCTTATACTGTAAATATTTTATTTTATATTTTTTATATTATGTTTTAGTATTTCTCTAATGTATCCATAAAATACAATTATTAGGAACACTTGACAACTTTCTTGTTAGATTTGTATAATGTTTGACTTTGTTGAATTTTATGTTTGAATTTCTGCTTTCAGACACTTCTGTGTCTTCATATTATAGCCTTGAATAATCGTGTTTTATAAAAGTATAATGTGGTTATTGTTTTATTTGTTTTTCAATTTGGTGATATAAGTGAATATTGTTTTTTTAATTTAAATTTAAGTAATTATATCATTATATATATATATATATTAATGATTAAAATATTAAAAAAATATTATTTTATAATCATTTCCAGCTATTTAAAATAAATTTTAAATATTATTTATTATTTTGATGGTGTTACCTTCCTTTTCAAGTTGCTCGATCATTTTTAAAGGTGTAGTAAGTTAAAACATTATTTTTTATTGTATTTAAAGCATTTAAAATTATTTTTATTAAACGGGCCACGGGTAAGCCTGTTTAGCCCGCGGGTTAAATGGACGGGCCGCGAGCCTTAAAATTCAAAACCGTTTATGAATGCGGGCTTTTTAGCCCGCTCCGTTTAAACCCGCACTGTCAAAATCCGCGGGCTAAACGGGCGGGTAGCCCATATACCCACCTCTAGTGGCAAGACAACTAGGAAGTGCGTTACGTAGGACGAGTCTTTCCTAAATTTTTATGAAGCATATTTTAAAATATACACTTTAAAATAAATAAATAAATAAAATTATAGTAACCAATAATATAATTTAATACATATTAATTTCATGAGTTAAAGAGCTTGATAGTGTAAGATTTTATATAGGTATGTTTAGACTATATTTATTGCTAATGTGAGATAAAAACTAAAAAAAATTATTTTACTTTTTTCATGTAATCTTTAATTTTTATTTTAACTATGATGTAAATTTTATTATATTTTTAAAAAATATTTAAATGATAAAATTTTATGGTCAATAATAAGTTATTACAATATAATTATTTACATTTTATGTTTTTAGGTATTAAGAATAATATTTCAAAATAAAAATAAAAATTAGTGATTTAAAGAATTAAAATTTTAATAAATTTATTTTTTTATTAAAAGTCAATTTTCTTTATATTTGTTTATGTTATGTAACATTTAATATTTTTATATTCGATTCAACTTAAGTTATAGATATACTTTTGAAATTTCAAACTGAATTTGATGATGTTTTGTAAAAAATATATAATTATTTATTTAGTTTTAATCTTAATTTAAGGGTAAATTATATTGTTCCTCACTGACTTTATGCTATCTCCTATTTTACTCACCGTATATTCAATTTTTCTAATTTGCTCATTGAATTTTACAGATTGAATCATTTTGTTCACTTTGACATTAACTTTTTAACAGTGTTATGACATGACACAAGAATTAAAACGACGTCATTTTGAAAAACTCAAATATACACCAAAACGACTTTGTTTCAAATCCTCTTCTTTCCTCCCATTTTCTTTCTACTTTGCAAATAAGGTGACCGGTTGCCTCTACCGGCCACCACTTCATTTTTTATTCCGACCACCATCTACCAACGTTGATGGTGGCTGTTCGGTCTCAAAATTCATGAGTCGGTTCGTCTCGACCCCCTGAGTTCGAATTTGGTACCGAAAAATGTCCCAAAATCCATGAATCTCAACTGAAATGTTTCGGTTTCCTCACTTTCAATCTCAAATTCATGGACTCTAGAGCAAGTTTCGACAAAATAGAGGTCGGATTCAAACGAAAGGTGTCAAGGAGAAGCGACCCATGAAATTTGGGACGTAATGACCACCATCTATGACGATCAACGGTGGCTGACGGTGGTATCCGACCACCTTCTGTTTTTATTTTATAATTGAGTGAGCAAAACAAGAGAGAGTAAAGTTAAGTGAGGAACGATGTAATTTACTATTTAATAAAATTTTATATTTTAATATCTATTTTGTAAATTTTTAAAATATAATATGAAATTAAATTATCATTTATGAATTTTATCTTATTTTACATTAATAATGCACATCATATCCACACTAAAGTTACGTGAGAATAGTGATTGAAACTTGAAAAGTATTGTAAAAAAAACCTTAAAAAGTAAAAATAATTAGAATAGGAATATAAATTTTAAAAATAAGAAAACTGTAAATGACGAGGGAAAATATATAGTTATTATAGTAAAATATTAAAAGAATATATAATTTTTAAATTAAAAGTAATAATATTATATTATTTTTAGCAGTAATAGTTGTTGTTATTTTATTTTTATTATTAAAATTAAAAATATAAATTTAATGTTAAAAGTAATAATATTATATTTTTGTATTAGTAGTTATTATTATAATATTTTTATTATTAAAATTAAATATATAAAATTAATATTATAAAAATAAAATCATTACCAACAACCAATTGGTCTCGTTAGATGAAGCACTAGATTCATTAAGTAAGGTCAGGAGTTCAAATCCTAACATTTGCGAATGGAGCAAACTGGGTTGAGATGGTCACTCTCGCCTTTGCAGTATCTGATTTGGATTATTTGATTAATAGATTGAATATCAGTGATTAATTCAAAAAAAATCTATAGTATTAAAAGATAATATTATTGTTTAATATTATTAATATTATTAAAATTAATCATTTACTGTTATGCATAATCATTAAAAGTAATACTATTATATTAGTTTTTGTAATAGTAGTTATTATTATATTATTTTTATTATTAAAATTGAAAATGTAAATTTAGTATTAAAATAAGATAGTTTTTAATAGTATATATATTATTATAACTATTAAAGTAATAATATTCATATTGTTTTTAATAATAAACTACATAAATGGTCTCTTGACTATATAGTATTATTTTGTTGAGTTCCTCAATTATTAAAAGTTTCAAAAAGGTCTTTCTACTATAGGTTGGTGCTTTATTGAGTCATTCGACTATTAAAAATTACAAAATAATCATCCGACTATTAAAAATTACAAAATAATCATCCGACTATTCATATTTTCCAACTCATATTTTTCGTTAAAGAAATTGATGGCAGTCTGAGTTAACTGTTAATCTATTGATGAGATATGATAGTCGTTTAAGATTTTATTAGAATGAAATATTATTAATTTTATTATTATTATGTTGCTGGTATTAATATTATTACTAAATTTATTATTATATAACAATCAATATTACGTGTAGTATTTATTATTAAAATTAATTATTATATTTGTCGATAGTATGCTAATGGAACATAGGAGCCGCTAGAAGACAAATGGAAGCTTAATGATTCTCATCGAGGGGTAATTTAACCCGAAATCGATGGATTTTGATTCGACTCAATCTATAGGATTATATTTTAAAAAAATAGGTTAGGGTTGGGTTGGATTCGCGTAGAGGGTGAAAAAACTTCGTCCTAGCCTGACTTAGGGATAATAGTGTAATTTCCTAATATAAATTTATAGATAATTGTTATAATACCCCTATTATCTATCGTTTTTTAATTAAGTCTTTATTTTATATCGGGTTGGATCAGATTTATACTCTAAAAATTTAGGTTGGGTCAGAATCGAGTAGAGTGTATATATTTTTCGGATTAGAACAGATCGGATGAGTGATATATATATATATATATATATATTATTTTTATTTGCTCGGATCGAGTTCAAGTGGAGAGTATATATTTTTCGGGTCAAATTGACAAAAAGACCCTGATCCCTTGTCATCAGAAGAATCTGAAATGACTGCCATAGTTGGAGCATCATTCTTTTTTTTGTAAACTTGATATTATAGGGAAATCTAAAGAGATGATAGCATCTAGGGAAGATGGATGCCTTGAAAATTTTAAAATTATTATATATTTTAAAAAATTTATCTATTTTTAATGAAAATATGTTTTTACCATTAGAATTTTATAATTTTATAATTTTCTAAAAATATAAAAATTTATTCCTGAACATTATATGTCCGTTCCTGAAAGCATTGGTCTTTCTTATGATATTTTACCTTGGAATGGTCATAAATGTCATTGAATCTTCGACGAATTGAAGAACCAAAGGCATTGGAGTACATAGATGTTGATTCCATTAAGGGTGGAACACCATTGAGATGTACACGAACACGATAAGATTCTTCTCAAACAAACATCGAATATGTTTGATTTACCATAGGAAGAGATTGCAGAAGTAGAATATGGCTTCGAATGACAGAGTGTATCTCATTGAGACCAATCAAAAACTGAAAAAGGTGTTGTTGAAGAATGTCTTGCAAATTACTCTCAGAACTTAGGGTTTCATAGGAGGCAAAAAGAACTAACGCACCAAAAGAAATAACGCACCATACTTATCCCATAGAAATTTCAGTTTTATAAAGTAATTCGAAACAAAGAGATCACCTTAAACAAATATTGCAATCTCTTAGTGTAAGAAAAAACGTGTGATCCATTAACTTTAACTACCGATCGTTCAAGTCCTTTCAAACAATCAAAGCTAATTCTTAACTAATTACAAACTCTCATCTTTTAATAGATTTATAGTCTTTATACTTTACCCTTTATTGTGTGTGGAGTATTCATTGTCCTTTCATAGCTTTGTTATTTTTAATAACAAATTTAACCCAAAAAAATCACCTTTATTGCTCAATTCGTATCTTGATTAAGAGCACCATGTATTTTATAAATAAATCAAAGTGTATCTGAAAATATCAATGATAACACATGTAATTAATATATATAAAGCTAAAAATTGGAGATCTTGGTTTTTAAGTGCACAAGGAACACCGAGGTGCAAAAGGCCCTTGAAACCTAGGCGTTAGGCACAAGGGGTAAGCGTACACCTTTCGTATGAGAGGTACGCCGTTTGTATTATATGATGCAAATCAAGTGTAAACTTTATTTTATACTCAAAATAACATTATAAATAATATTATAGTTCTTTAAAGATAAAAATATTCAATATTATTGCACTATTAACTAACAACTAACACCAAGCAACACGCAAACATAAAAAACATGGTTCAAGTAGAAGAAATAAAAAGCAAAGAAAATATCATAATCTTAATATTTTGAGTTGTGACACTTAAACAAAAAGCAAAGCAAAGTAGCGAAAAATTACAATAATACATCATCACTCCAAATCATTATCCTCGTAACCATGTTCATCATTGTCATCTTATTCTTTATCTTTACCAATATTCTCTTCTATCTCATCATCATCATGCACCGAAACCAGATTCAGAGTGTGAGTTGATCTAGGAGTAGAGCTAAAAGCTACACCTTTTCCCTTGTTAAATTTGGAGGAAGGTACGGAATTTTCATTCATAATCTTTGATGCTTAGTCAAATAACTATAATTGTGTGCTCCACTAGCTCTACTAGCATGATTCTATGTCAAGTCATCATCATCAACCACAAAATAATCTTCATTGTTATTGTCATCTTTCATTCTTTCAAGTAAACACTCGTTACTTTTATCAACATCCTCAAAGAGAATATAATCGATGTTGTCTTTCCTTTGATATTGACATGTCAATTACGATTATATTTTACAAACATCAAATCATTTGATTGGCCTTAATTCAATTTTTTTCTATTATTTGTATGAACTTGTAAGAAGCAAAATTTTATATATGTTATTAAGTAATTAAAGACTAAGTGTTATGACATGTGACAAAAATATACAAAAAATAATTTCGTACTAGTTGAAAAACACTCCAATTCCTCTCGCAACTAGTGGCACTATAAGTGAAACTAAAAACTCTTATAACAAACTTTTAGAAATTTGGAGTCGATGCTCCAAATGTAGACCACCACTCAACTGTTAAAATAAAAGCCAAAAATCATATCAGCTTTAAGTTGGTGTTGGATGAATTCAAAAACTTTTAAATATAAGATAATATTATAACTTACATATAACTTATATATTTTGTCTTCTTTATTCTAATAGCCATTGGTAAGCCATAAAGACATTGAGCATTTTGATATATCTCTAATTCTCCAATGATTTTATCTTGAATTTGAATATTTGAATTTAACCTTATAATGCAATCAAATAAACCCTTCATAATTTCTTCACTTGATGTCTTTGGTTATCATAATGAAGATCCAAGTTTAAAAAATAACCAATAGCATGCAAAGGTTGGTGAAATTGGCAATCCCATCTTTCATCGATATGCTCAAATTCTTGTCTTTAGTGCTCATCTTTTATTGCAAAACTCTTCAAAATAGTATTTTTATCTCTATCCATAGTTTCATAAATGAATCCCATGAGAGGTCTTTTCTCTCCATCAACTACTCGAAGAACTTTAACAAAAGGCCCGATAATTTAAGAGCATGCACTATATTCCCTAAAAATAATATTGTAAAAGGTAGGATGCCACTTTCTTTTATTTCGTATCCTTTGGCCACTTGGATTCATTCCATTCTTGAGAAATAATCATCTTTCTCAAATTTTTGTTTGTTTATGGAATTGTGTAAGAATGATGAAAGATGTTGCTAATCTTGTTATCATTGCATATGCAAATTCCTTTCATTTGTGAACTTCCTCTTTATGTTCAAAAGGGAGATGGATATATATAGCCATTCATAAATATGCACTTCTTTAGTGAATTATTCACTTTAGGGGGTTTTCTAATATCCTCCAACATAAGATCAATATAATGTCGCATAAAGAGTCTAATAAAATTTGATCTCTTTGTTTCTAGCCTTTGTTTCCCCACAAGTTAACAAAATAAAAAATTACTTAAAAATAAAATATTTAAGTAACTTGAATAATTAAAAATTTACCAGCTTTGACGTAATTGGATGTAATGTTCGCTACCAGTTAGACTACATTTTCCTCTCCCACTTCCTCCACCATATTATCAAGCATTTGAAACAAAAAATTTGCATATTTGACAATTTCTGAAACATCCATAGATTTAATGAACGTAGAGCCCATTGGATAGTTAACAAGGAAGTTCACAATACCCTTTTGGACAACAGAATCACATCATCCATCCGATAAAATTGAGCAACCTTTTATTCCTACTCATTTTTTTTGATCATCCATTACCTTTTAGGTGTCCTGTACTTCGTTTTTAGGAGTGAAACTCTAATCTCATGCATACTTGGATGTTCCAAACTAGGATTTTATTTTCTGATAGATTCACACATTTCTTTGAAGTTACGGTGATTTGTCACATTGAATGCAATTCCAGTATCATAGAAAAACCTTGAAATTGCCACACAAGATTTCTCCCTTAATTCTTTATCACAAGCATTGTTTGGATTAGCTTTAGGAGTGACAAATAAATCCATTGGACTCTTGGATTAGCTTTAGGAGTGACAAACAAATCCATTGGACCCTTGGCTCTTGGTTATTTTGGTAAGGGTATCCCGCCCTTTTTAATTGAGTTACCACACTTGAGTCCAATATCTCAAGTTCTTCTTCATCATTATACTCATCAATATTGTGAGAAAACTCTTGGTGTAACATTAAATTTGCAACCTTTGGCTCTTCCTTTTTAATCATGAAGGCCTTCATTTCCTCCCTTACATGCTTACAGCATTTAATACACTTGGCTACATTTCTAAATCCTCCAACCAAGTTTTGTTTCATCTGATATATTCCTCCCTAAGAAACGTTTCCACAAAAATTACAGACCCAATCATTCTTGTTCGTCATCGCTAGCTTTTCATATTTTCTTGTCGGATCCATAATGATCGATGATTTGGTTGAAGTTGATCCCAACTCTATTGTTTAAGTTTTAACAATCTAAAATTCACATAAATTTATGTTATGAACATAACTAACCTAAAATTCGTATGAAGTTATGTTATGAACATAATTAACCATGAAGTTGTATTTTGAATAATTATTTACCATGATATTTTCATAATCTAGATTCAAGTACACATGTGAAAATAGAAACTTAAAATTTAATTGATGAGCAAAAAACAAAAGGAATCATTATTTGTTAATTAATTAACCATCAGTCTATTTAAACATCAATGAAATATTCTATTTAAACATCAATGAAATAAAAAAGAATCAATAAATAAGAATCTGAAACAATTTCATTTAGAATACAAATGTTATTTAGAATATAAAAAACATCATTTAGGATACAAATGTCATTTAAGATACAAAGAATCAATAAACAAATTTAATTTAGGATACAAAGAATTAGTAAACAAGTCAACAACAAATGCATCCGTTTTTCAATGTTTTACCCCTGAATAAATGCACTAGGAAAAAGTCTTATATAGAAAAATTGTCACATTGTTCCCTTTTTAAATTGGAATACAAAATAATTTAAATTTTAAAAGTAAAACAAAAAGTTCATGGTAAAGAAGGGGAAATAGAGAAGGAGAGGAAGAAGAAATATGAGAGAAGAAAGAAGAAGAGATAAGAAAGAGAGAAAAATAAATGGTAAAAGATTAGGCTATTAGGGACATGGTTTTTAAGAGAGAAAGGAACATCGAAGCACAAAAATTCTCTAGAGCCTAGATGCAAGGCGCAGGAGCACACCTTTCATATGCAGGGCACACTGTTTGTACAATATGATATAAATCAAGTGTAAACTATATTTTTTGCTCAAAATAACATGATAAATAATAATATAGTTCTTTAAAGATCAAACTATTCAATATCATTGCACTATGAACTAAGAACGAGTAATATAGAAACTAGCATAAAAGTATAATTCAATAAAAGAAATAAAAAGCAATGAAAATATCATCATCTTAATGTTTTTGAGTTGAGACACCAAAAAAAACAACAAAGTAGCAAACAACTACATCAATACATCATCACTCTAAATTATCATCTTCCTTGTAACCATCTCCATCATTCTATCATATTCTTCATCTTTGTTGTAAAACAAGCAAAACAAAGAATTAAAAAACGTATTTCTCATTGATATTTTCTGGTTTACACAAAGACTCCTTTTATAGGCTTAGACTCTATCTAGAATTATAACAGCTGGTCATTTATGTTATAACAACCTTGCCAGCTCATGCAACAGATTTCACACGTAGCACTAACCAACTCTCCACACAGCACAACTCTATATTGGCTCAACATTCTCCCTAATTCTTAGGTTCTTCCATGACATGAACCCTTTGTCTAAACTCTGCAAAGATGATTTAGTTAACGGTTTGGTTAAGCCATCAGTAACCTGATGGCCAACAGGTACGTAATTGACATTCAGTTCTTTTCTCGCTACCTTCTCACGAACAAAGCACATGTCGAGCTCTACATGCTTCATTTTTCATGAAACAAAGGGTTAGCCTCATTGTTGTTGTGCTTGTGTTGTCACACCATACTACAGGTATTATATTTGTTTCTTCACCCATGTCAGCAAGCAAAGTCTTAACCCAGACAACTTCAGAGACCACATCTACAATACTATGAAATTTGATCTCGGTGATTGATCTAGAAAATGTTCTTTCCTTCTTAGAACTCCAAGAGATTAGATTCCTTCCAATGAATATACAGGAACCAGACACTGATATGCAGTCACGGTATTGCTCGCCTAGTCAACGTCAGCAAAGGCAATTACATTCGAATGAGATACTGCCTTAAAAACAAGTCCATGATGAAGTGTACCACGTAAATACCGTAAAATCCTGTTTACAGCTATCCAATGTCCTTCACATGGGCCATGCATGTATTGAGCAACTCTATGAACACTAAATGTTATATCCGGACGAGTGTGTGTGAGATAGAGTAAAGCTCCAGTGATACTTCTGAAAAACTGAGGATCATCAAGCATTTTACCCGACTCACCTGTAAGCTTGGGAAAAATTGCCATTGGTGTTTTCGCTAACAACTCTTTAATAAATTTTCGTTGGCGAAGCACTAGATGATCATGAGTTCTGGTAACTTCAATGCCTAAGAAGAATCATAAGTCACCAAGAACTTTCAAAGAAAACTGATTACCAAGATAGTGAATAACTCTTCAATGACACTCTTGGAGTCACATGTGACAATAATGTCATCAACATAGATGAGTAGGAATACACGAGTGCCTTCAGAACGTCTGATAAACAAAGAGGCATCAACAATAAATTCTTTAAACCCTTGCTACACAAGATGTTGTTTTAATCTTGCGTACCACATCCTTGGGGCTTACTTTAAGCCATACAGGGCTTTTGTCAATATACACACTAACGATTTGTTATCAAGAGATTGTTGTTCAAAACCAAGAGGTTGGATCATAAACACTTCCTCACTCAATTCTCTGTTGAGGAAGGCGTTGTTAACGTCAACTAGACACAACACCAGTTATTTGAAATAACCATGGATAGCACAACATTTACCGTAGATAACCGTACAACATGACTAAATGTATCCCTAAAATCATGCCCAGAGACATGTGAGAATCCTTTGGCAACAAATCATGTTTTGTGTCTCGCAATAGTACCATCAATGTTGCGTTTGATTTTGAATAACCATTTACACCCAATGGCCACACGATTGGGTGAAAGAGATACAAGAGAAGAGATACAAGATACCATGTAGAATTTTTCAAGAGAGCATTATACTCATCAAGAACAGCTTGTCTCCATGCTGGATCAACAAGAGCTTGAGAAATCGATATAGGCTCTACCTATTCTTTAAAGGAAATAAAATCAGTTGAAATAAACCTTGGGTTTGAAAATACCTAGCTTGTTTCTTGTTATCATGGGATGAACATTCACAACATCACTACATGGTTGAACTTCAGCAGCATGTATGCTATCACTTGCATGATGTACTACTTCTTGATGTACTACTGATTGGACTTGATTATTATCTCTTGTCAAGACAGAAGAATGTTGACCAATATCAGTAACATCAGGTGGAATTTCCTTTTGAGACCAAGAACAATTGCCAAGGAGATGAGTAGCTGCAGGAACCACCCTTAACGTAGAACTCGGGGTCTTCATAGGATAGATTTTGAATGATGGTAACTCTTTTTATTAGCATAAAGAAAGACACCTTTATAAAAAACAACATGACGGGAGATATAGACCCTGTCATCCCATACTAAATAAACATAGCCTCGATATTGTAGGCTATAGCCAAGAAAAACACAAGCTTGGGATAGAAATGATAGCTTGTGAGATTGATGGTCGAGTATAAGGAAAACAAAGGCACCCAAAAACCTGGAGTTGATCATAAGTTGGTGTCTGATTAAGAAACTTCTCGAAGGGAGTATAACCATTTACAACTGATGTGGAAAGTGGAAAGGCGATTAATAAGGTGGATAACTGTAACAACTGCATAAGACCAAAATCTTTAAGGCCATAAGGCTCGAGAAAGAAGAGTGCAAGCCATTTCCACAATATGGCGGTGTTTTCTTTCAAAACACCATTTTGCTGAGACATGTGAGGACAAGTTACTCGATGATGAATCCCAGCATGTAATAGAACATTAATAAGTGACCGATACTCTCCACCCTAATCGCTTTGAACAACCAATATGTCAGAGTTAAATTGAGTACGAAACCAACTGTTTAAACAGATGAAAGACATTGATGGCTTAACTCTTTTCCTCTAGAAGGTATAACCATGTATGTCTAGAAAAACCATCCACAAAGGATAAGTAATACTAAATCCATTAGAGAGGATATATGCAAGACCCTAAAGGTCTTAAACACAACTTGAAATGGGTTAGTGTAAACAGTGTTGGACCGAGAAAGGGCAAAGCATGACCTTTGCCCATTTGGCAAACAATACACAATGAAAACTTGTCTTTATTATCATTTCTCAAAGAAGAAATATTACAAGTGAATCTTAGCATTCGTAAAACATCATGAGAATGATGACCCAAACGATCATGCCAAACATCATAAGTAACCTTAGATCCACTAGTCAAATTCACCAATAGGTAAAGAATCATCATTGGACGAGCAAGAACGAAATTCATATAAACCATCAGATTCCACCCCACGCAAGACCACAACTCCCATATCTTCATCACGCACTAAGAACTATGAGCATGAAATTCCAGAAAAACTTGGTTATCATGAGCAAGCTTAGATACAAAGATAAGATTTTTTTTAATTTGAGGAACATGAAGCAAGTTTGAGAGGCGTAAAGAATGAGAGCTACAATGCAAAGAAGTATGACTGATTTTATTAATAGGAAATGACTTACCATTACACGTTAGTAACTTACTAGGCCCAGAGTAAGCAGTACTATCAGCTAGTTCCCTAGTATTAGTTGTAATGTGATGCGTAGCACCCGAGTCAACACGCCAAGTAGTCCTGTTGTCAGGTGAATATGAGTTACCATGGCCATGACTAGATCCACAGCACCCAGAACTTGACGAGCCAGAGTTGTGATGACACAAGTTCGCATCTGCATTGTTAGATGATCCCTTGTAGATAGAAGAAAATACACCATGGAAAGACTCATCGAAGCGATACCAACATCGATCAACTAGATGGCCAATTTTCCCACACAACTGACACTAAAGTTTGCTATGACCTCGACCACCAGAAGCACTCGGAGGTCTTTCTAACCTACCTGATTGTGGATTCGAACCAGAAGGCGTCTTGTCAATAATAGAGCAACCAGTGGAAACCTGAGCAACATTAGCACTGATATGAAGATTATCAAATTGATCAAAGTTCTTTTGTTGTGCCTCTGCATCAACAAGTACGAAAATAATGCCTTCCAAAAGTGAAAGGTTCACGACTCGTCGTGATTACAGTAATAAAAGATGATATTCCGGTGGTAAACCGTTGAGGATGTGGCAATGTGTTCAAACTCTGAGATGGGGCAGCCGCACGCAGCTAGTGCATGAGAAATATAAGCTCGAAGGCCAAGGTCACCCTTCTTAACCATCTTTAGCTTGTAGTGTAGATTCATGAAAGTGGTGGTGGATTTGCTCGCAAAAAACGTTGTTACAGTTTTCCAGATTTCTGAGGCAGTCTCCGCTCCCACCAGCTGAGGAAGAAAAGATGGACTTATAGTAGAAAGTAACCAAGAGGCTAAGGTACTATCTTGAGCCATAAACACTTCATAAACTTCATTTTCCACCGGGAACCTATCATCTCCTTCCACCATGGCAGACGGTGATTGAACAGCACCAGTCAACAACTTATCAAGTCAATGACTGCAAATAACAACACGTGTTGCTTCCAAAGAAGAAAGTTATATTCATCAAGCACCACACTGATTTTCTTGTTAGTGAATACCTTTCCAAGAGAAAATAACGTTGCAGATCTAGTAACCCCGGAGTCGGGGGAAACACTTCACTTGCAGCCATGAAGATGAAAAAAAAACTCCCATAGATCGTCAAAATGCCAGCAAATAAGCACCCAGGTTAGAAGCGAATGATACCATGTTGTAAAACAAGCAAAACAAAGAATTAAAAAAACGTATTTCTTATTGATATTTTCTGTTTTACATAAAGATTCCTTTTATAGGATTAGACTCTTTCTAGAATTATAACAGCTGGTCATTTACGTTGTAATAACCTTTCCAGCTCATACAACAAATTTCACACGTAGCACTAACCAACTCTCCACACAACACCTCTATATTGGCTCAATAATCTTCACCAACATCCTTTTTTATCTCATCATCATCACGCACCAAAGTCAGAGTGGGAGCCAATCTAGAAGTAGATGTAGAAGCTACACCTTTTCCCTTGTCATTTTTCGAGGAAAGTGCACAACTTTCATTTATAATCCTTGATGCTTTAGTCAAATATCTGGGATCATGTGGTCCGAAAGCTCTACTAACTTCACTCCATGTCAATTCATCATCATCAAACACAAAATCATCTTCATTATCAGTGTCATCTTTCTTTCTTCCGAGTAGCCACTCGTTAATTTCATTAAAATCCTCTAAGAGAATAAGATCAACGGAATCATCCATGTTAATTTCATTATTAGTGTCATCTTTCGTTTGGTATCAACGTTTCAGTGCACTATTATATTTTACAAACACCAAACCATTTAATCAACATTTTTCATTTTGTTTCTATTCTTTGTAAAAAGGTTTGATAAGCATAATTTTTTATATTATTAAGTAATTGAATACTAAGTATTATGACATGTGACAAAAATATGCAAAAAAGAGTTTTTTTACTAGTTGAAAAAACACTCCAATTCCTCTTGCAACTGGTCACTCTACAAGTGAGACCAAGAACTCTTATAACAAACTTTTGGAGATTGGGAGTCGACACTCCAAATGTAGACCACTACTCCGCTTTTAAAATAAAAGTCAAACATTATATAAGCTTTAAGTTGGTGTCTGGTGAATTCAAAACTTTTAAATATAAGATAATATTATAAATTATTATAACTTTTAAATTTAATACCTATAGATTTTGTATTTCGTAGCTTAATTGTCATTGGTAAGACAAAAAGACCTCAAATGTTTTTATATATCTCTAATTTTCCAATGATTTTATCTTAAATTTCAATAATCGAAGTTAACCTTACAATGGAATCAAATAAACCCTTCATAATTTGTTCACTTAATGTTCCATATTATTATAATGAAAATCCGAGTTTAAAAAATAACCAACCGCATGCAAAGGTCTGTAAATTTGGCAATCCCATCTTCTATCGATATGCTCAAAAGCATGTTTCTAATGCTCATTCTTTTATGAAAAACTCTTTGAAATAACCTCCTTATATCTAGTCATAGCTTCACAAATATACCCATGAGAGGTTTTGTTTCTATCCATCAACTATTTGAAGAACATTAATAAGAGGTCACAATAACTTAAGAGCAACGTCACATTTCCCCAATAAGAATCTTGTAAAAGGTAGGATTCAACTTTGCTTCCTGCCACTTTCTTTGGCTACTTGGATTTATTCCATTCTTGAAAAATAACCATCTTTGTCAATTTTTCATTTGTTTAGAGAATTATGTAAGATATTTTTTAGATATTAAAGAAAAAATATTTATTAAAAATATAAATACCTTTAAATATCATTTTAATATTAGTTTATCATATTTAAAAAAAAACAGCTTATCAAAAGCTTCAAGGCATGCCCATCGCCCGACGCTTAAAGCCTATATGCGTGAGTCTCACAGTAATTCCTATAAAACGTCTCGCTCTAACCAAGGCAGACGTTTTCTTCATCTTCTCTTTGCACCTCATGCCTAGGCACAGTTTTGAAAACTCAGTTAATGATAAGGAAATACAAACTGACACGTGTAGTTTTCGCGTCAAAATAATTCATTCTTCTCAAATGATAAATTAAGGAAATTAACACAGTAAAAGAGAAGTATGGGTCGATCCCACAGGGACTAAGGAAACTTCCTGATTTATGATGGTTTAATCTATGAGCAAAGAAGTGGGTTGAATAGTATTTAATTTGAGGTGGGGATTTGTGGATGAAAAAAAGAGTAAAATAAATATGATAAAATAAAGAAATTATAAAGAAGATTAAAAAGAAATAAATTCAATATGGTATAAATCAGCCTTAGGCTTTTGCTTTGACTCAGTTTCCTTGGATCATAAAAAAAGTTTTTTCACTCCGGGATTCACGTTGGCTACATGTCTACAAGGAGCAATCCTTGTGATTATGCTTTGTATACCGAATACCCAAGTGTAATCCTTGAAATTGATTTTGGGAAATTGATATAATCAACAATAATATTATAGATAAAAAATGTTTAAGTTTGTAAAAGATCGACTCATAATATGTTGTTTCAATAATAACTGATTTCAATCTCAGTTTCCTCTTAGTAAAAAAATTTGTAAGTGTGTTCCCAAGAAGTCGAATATGCTTTCAATAAGCCTATCCTTCCTCCCACACATTTAACCATAACAACATCCTGACCAACGTCAATCTTTGGTTTTGAAATTGTTTTGATTTTGAAAATAAGCTCAAAGAAACTGAGAAATATATCCGAAGTTATTTAAGTGCTTTTCAATTCTCATGTTGGAATTAAGTATTCACTTTTGCCCTCGACTTGAAAAAAATAGCTAAGCATAACATAAGTCCTACTTAGTATAAAAAAAATAAAACTTTAAAGAAAAATAAAGAAACAAAATGAAAGTAAAAAAAATAACTTTATAAAACTAAAGAATAAACAAACGGAATCGAGAGATAAGGGGTGATTTTTCAGGCTTACCCCGATAGGGTATTTATAGTCTCTAAAAACCCTAAAATTACATTAGAAATCCTAAAAGATAATTCTTGAAATTAAATCCTAAAAATAAAGATAAATCACAAATTTAAATTTGATGTTGAGTCTTCTGCTTTCACGAAAATGCTGATTAAACCTTCTAAAAGATGCTAACTGGATTCCACGTTAATGCTTTCATGCCAGATTTCATGCCCACTAGGTCTGCCATGATTCTGTAAAAAAAAAGGTGCAAACCTTCGTCTTTTAAGCATATTTTCTAGAATCAAGGTCCTGCATAGAAAACAAGTAGAAACGCCCAAGTAAGTAATAATAATGAACAATTAAGGAGTATTTAAACACAAAATATACCACAAAATAAACACTAGTCGTATTCCCCCTCACTTATCCAATGCTTGCCCTCAAGCATTTCTCAATCAACATGCCAAATCATAAGTTCCCATTCTTTAATTTACATCACACTCTAATCATACCAACGAACAAAATCAAAGCAATTAATTGAAATTAGAAAACAATCAAGCAAATGGAAAAGCTAGGAAATAAGTTAAAGCAAAACAAGACATTCCAATAACTCACTAATTTCATGATGAAAAACTCAATACCCTCACAAAAGATTCAACCATTTTGCTCAAAGTGTTTAAGGACAAAGAAACGCTCAAGGCAAAACATGTTAAAGCATTATCATAAGCTTATAATTAAATCCAATGTCCACTACTTAAAAATGAATATGATGCAAAAGTCAAGAGATCTTTAAACATGGTTGTAACGTGGCTAAAGTATGAGTAGGATAAAGCCAAAAAGCGGGTTTTAGTTTCAAGATAATGAGAAGATCGTTCAAAAGCTTATTCTAAATGAAGAAAGTGATTAGAAACAACAAACTCTTTTTTCTGTTTCGCACTTTTCTATTTTTTTCCTGCCACACTGTATTTTTTTGCACTGTTCCAACCAAAACTAATTTTTCTGCATTGATGTTTCTACACTGTTCAAATCTGTACATTATTTTTTTGCACTGTTCGAATAGTGTAATTTCTGCTATTTTTCGAACATGTTTCTTTGTATTTTTATATTTTTTTTCTTCGAAGGAAAAACCTTACCTTTACCTGAAAATGGGTGACAAGAGACAGTAAAATTAAAAACAATTTCGTTTTAATATCGTGGTAAAGCAAAGAAAGGGATTAAGGCTCAAAATTGGCTATCTAAGGGAAAAATAAACAAAAGGTAGTCCATTTATTTTTGGGAAGAGAAACAGTGTAATTCTAATGTCTCTATCATACTAAAAACATCAAATTCATGCAGTAGTCTCGACTAGATTTACACCACAAGTTCTAGAACGCTAAGGCTAGTTTGGCACACACAAAGAAACAAAAAGCAATAATGAAAAGGGTATGCTCATTAGGCTCAAAGCTCACAAGAATAGACTCAATGTATCAAATATAGCATTAATTTAACCAATAAACCATGGAATGTCAACAATCCAACTAACCATCATGTATCCAATGTTCAGTTCAATGCAAGATGAAAAATTCATTGGAAAAAATTAAAACAATCAAGTAAACTAAAGAGTAGGCAACAAATAATTCCAACATATCAAAATCAAAATAACTCAAGTTCAACCATCCAATAAGAAAGGTGAAATCAACATGCTATCCTTCCCCCTCACTTATTCCATTTTGTCTCAAAACGTAATTCAAATTTAAAGCAAAGAGAGGGAAAATGAATAGTCCATGATCTAGTGACGATCGTGATTGTGTCCGCGTCGAGATGAGCTCGGCCGAAGGTAGGATAGAACCTCAGTGAAATTGGTCTCGATGAAAATGAGGCGACCTTGTACACTTTCATCTCCTCTCGTAAAAATTGATTGTTGTCACGCGACTCTTCTCACGCATGGGACGAATTTTTTTCCATTTTTTCATTTTTGGTTCGAACATTTCTTGATTCCATCTTGCTAAAAATTCAAGTAGGAATAACGGGTACCTACAAAATAAAAATTTTCAATTAAGAATGTTGAAAAGAATGAAATAAAATTACCAATTAAAGTAAAATCGAAAACAAATTAAACTAGAAATATTAAATTAAAAATATGGGTTGCCTGCCCTGAGCACTATTTTTAACGTCATTAGCTTGACGACCTATTCTGCTTCGATTTCAGGGCTCTTTTTTCAATCTTTGGCTGTTACTTTGAATCAATATCTCGTATTGTCTTCAATCTCTATTGCACCATGTGGAAATATTTGAGTCATCTTATAAGGTCTGAGCCATTCTGACTGTAACTTACCTGCAAAAAGTTTAAGCTTAGAGTTAAATAAAAGAACTTTTTGCCCGACAATAAATGGCTTAAAAGAAATCTATCGGTCATGATATTCTTTTAATTTTTCTTTAAATATACTGGCGTTTTCGTAAGTGTTCTTCAGATTTCTTCCAATTCTTAAACGTCTAACTTCTGCAGCTCGTCGATCGCTTCCATATCCATATTGCGTTATTTAACCTCCCAATAGGTTCAATGTTCCAATTCTATTGGCAAATGACATGGCTTACTGAAGATGATTCGATATGGTGATATTCCAATGAGACCTTTATAAGTTGTCTGGTATGCCCATAATGTGTCAGATAGCTTGAGACTCCAATCTTTGCGATCCAGCTTCACAATTTTTTTTCAAAAATTGCTTTAATCTCACGGTTCAATACTTCCACTTATCCATTGGTCTACAGGTGTTAAGAAGTTGCAATTCTTTGAGTCACTCCGAATTTCTTCAGTCAATTATCTTGTAGATGAAGTGGGTTGCTAGATTGCATATTATTGCTCATGGTGTGCCAAATCTGGAAAGACATAATTTTTCAAAAATTTAACATTGGTTTTAGAGTCATTATTTCATGTAGCCTTAACTTCTACCCATTTAGAAACATAATAAACAACATGAATTATATTTACAAATGAAGAAGTAAAAGGAACCACGTAATCGATTCCCCACATATAAAAAATCTCACATACTTGAATCGAATTTTGAGGTAATTTACTCATTTGGCTCAAATTTCCTACGCGTTAACACTTCTCACATGATTTATAAAATAAATAAGTGTCACATAATAGATTAGGCCAAAAGAAACCACATTCCAAAATATTATGGGTAGTTCGTTTTGGTCCAAAGTGACCACCACATGAATAAGAATGAAAAAAATTTAGGATATATTTTACCTCTTCTTCAACGAAGTATCACCTATTTACCTAATTCGAGCAGTGCTTCTATAAATAAGGATCATCCCAAATATAATAGCGGGACTCCCACTTTAGTCAGTTAATTTCTATTTTACGAAAGTTTAAAGGTAAATTGCCTTTGGCCAAATAATTTACCATATTTGCGAACCATGGAACCATTTTCTGCACCAATATCAAATGTTCCTCTTGGAACTCTTATTGAAGTGGCAGATTGGTTATAGAAAGGGGAATGCAACCCAGATGATCTACAAATAAGTTCTCATATATCTTATTGTCTTTAATTTCCAAATTAAATTCTTGTAAAAGCAAGATCCATCATATAAGTCTTGGCTTCGTCATCAGATACTTTAAGGCTGCAAAAAACAATTACTTTAGTTCCAAGTAAATAAGATATAAATTTATCTAAAGCAAAGACAATAGAAATTAATTCTTTTTTTGTCGTGGAGTAATTTCTCTGAGCCAAATCTAGAGTTCGTGAAGCGTAGGAGGTAATAACATGTGGTTCTTTACCGATTCTTTGTCCAAGATGGCTCCAACGCTCGTATCTGATGCGTCACACATAAGCTCAAAATCATATTCCCAATTTGTTGCTTTGATGATTGGTTTCGTGATCAATTTTTCTTTAAGTACATCAAACGATTCTTTGCACTCAAGATTAAAGTCAAAGACTTTATCTTTTTGTAACAGCTCACACAATTGTCGTGCCAGCTTGAAAAATCTTTAATAAATCTTCGATAGAAACTTCCATTACCAAGAAAATAACGAACCTCCCTCAAAGTTTTGGGCTAAGGTAGTGAGCGTATAACATCGGCCTTGGCTTTATCATTTGCAATTCCATTATACGAAACAATATGTCTCAGAATTAATCCCCTATCAACCATAATATAATATTTTTCATAGTTCAGGACAAGATTAAATTCTAAGCATCTCTTAAGCACTTCAGTTAAATTATGAACACACTTACTAAAAGAATTATCGTATACCGTAAAGTCATCCATGAAAACTTCAATGTTCTTCTCCACATAGTTAGAAAAATACTCAGCAAACATATATGGGAAGTGGTCAGTGCGTTACAAAGGCCAAAGGGCATCCGACGATATGCAACGTACTGAATAGACAAGTAAAAATTATTTTTTATTGGTCTTCTAGCGCCATTGGGATCTGGAAAAAACTTGAAAAACCATCAAGGCAAAAGGAATGAGTTTTCCAAACTAATATCTCAATTATTTGATCTATAAAGGGAAGAGGAAAATGTTTTTTTTCTAGTGAGAGAGTTCAACTTCCTGTAATCCATACAGACTCGCCATCCATTTTGAACTCTTGTCAGAACTAACTCCCCTTCTTGATTTTCGACCACTGTGACTCTCGTTTTCTTGGGAACTCTCGATATCGAATAGATCACGTCCACATCAAGAAGTTTTTGAATTTCCATTCTTTACCAATTTCATCATTGATGGATTTAATCGGTGTTGACCTTTTTGAGATGGCTTTGTTCTTTCTTCAATCTTGATTTTGTGCATGCAATTTGAGAGAATAAGTCCCTTAATGTTGGCAATAGTCCATCCTATAGCTTTCTTGTGCGCATGCAATACTTTCACCAACTCTTCATCTTCTTCTTCGGATAACTTATTTGAGATGGTCACGGGTTAGGTCTCATTTTCGCCCGAAAAGGCATATTTCAAGTGCTTTGACAATTTTTTTAACTCTATCTCAGGTTCTTGCAAAACAGAAGGTAATATTTTAGTTTTAGAGGAAGGTAAAAAATAGTTAGAATTGACAGATGAAATAATTTCAAACTTCATTTCTTCCTCTCTCTAGCAAAGTTCAAGATCCTTGTAAAAATTATAAGAAAGATTAGATTCAACAAATTCATCAATTAGGGGATCAATAATATCAACATAATTAATTCTTTCAACTCAATCTGTGTATTTAATTACTTTATAAATGTCAAACTCTACGATCTTACCTTCAAACTCGATCATTAATATATTACTTCTCACATAGATCTTTGTATGTGCGGTGCTTAGAAAGGGTCAGCCTAAAAGTACGTCAAAACATGTATTCGTCCTATCGTTTTCCATGCCGATGACATAGAAATCGGCAATAAAAATGAGTACATCAACCTTCACTAGGAAATTTCCAAGCATTCCCTCCGAGTAGATAATAGAACGATTAGATAACTGGACAGTTACTCTTGTTTCCTTCAAAGGCTCATTAGTAATCATTTTATAAACAGAATGTAACACCCTGAAATCCTAGTCAAAGAGAATTAAACTATTTTTGTCTAAAATGAAAATCGAATTTAATTTAATTGAGTTTTAAATTAATTGAATTACATAGGATAAATTAAATTGCTTAAGAAAAAGAATGAAGTTAAATTGCAAATTTAATTAATTACATTGAAAGATGACATAATCGAATTGTTTAGGATAATTATTTAGTTGAATTAAAACTTGGATTAATTGAATTAAACCAATTTACCAATGGATCGAATTGAATTAAAACTTAATTAAGAAGTTTAAACAATTTATTTGATCAAATTAAAGCAACCTAATTTCAATTAAATAAAAAAACATTAGTATTGAATATAATTAAGGACCTAATTGAAAGGAGTGAAAGAGTAATAACTGAATTATGGTGCTCAAGTACTAATTAGATACAAATGTTATAAGTGCATGCTAAATTTCTAGATTCCTACAATTGCCCTTGAATAGTTGATATCTTAATCATTAAGGGAGGCTAATTAGGACATTTTTATCTTAATTAAAGATGAAGAAATACCACCTTCATCAAATTCATTTGGTAACCGACCAAAGAAGAAAAAATTGAGAAAATTTGGAGAAAGAAAAATTGAGAGAAAGCAAAGAGGAGTTTTGGCCATACATGTTCAATTGCAAGCTTAATTTCAAGTTTGGATTAGCTAGGAAAAAATATCTAGTATCCATGCAAGTTTATTATTTTCTTCTATTCTAAATTTGCTAAAGATCAATTTGAATGATTCTCAAATTTTGTTTAGGATAGATTTATTTATTATTAATAGTGTATGGTATTAAATTTTAACATAGATCATGATCGAATGAACATGCATGACCAAAAATTTATAGGATCTAAACAAATTGTAGATTGATTTGATTTAAATGATTATAACCGAAAAGCTTAAAGTTTGCATGTGACTAAATCACAAAGATCCTAATGTTGTGGACTAAACTAGAAATTTTTGTGCATGATGGATTTGCTGGAATTTGAGATTTGTTAAATATTTGAAGCTTTAAATAATAGGAAATGCTGCAAAATTATGAAAATTGACCTTAGAATTAAAATTAGTCACCTTGTTGCTGGAAAATAAATTACGGATTGTTTTGAACAAATTGAAACATTCGAGGCTTACTTGGGTAAGAATGAATACTGGTAATACTAGTTTGAAACAATACCATAACTGAACTTAATAAATAACATGTTATGGGTCGATTAGACAGAATTAAACTTTTAAATGAATGTATTGGTAAGAATGGTGAAATTTGACAGTTTCGAAAAGTATATTAATTGTAGACTTAATTGAATTATTGAGTAATAAAGTGGACTTAAAAATACATAACAAAGACCTACTAAAAAATGGTAAAAATTACCAAAAGTAACTAGTAATGGTTTTAGGTGAAGTAACTCATTAAAGTCATTTAACTACAAAAAGAGACATATTAGTTACTGAAATTTGACATGGCTTTAATTGTAAAATGTATTAATGTATAAATAACTAAATTATGAGCCATATATGGTTGGAAAGATAATCGAGACTTAAAAATACATAATAAAGACCTATTAAACAATGGTAAAAAGTACCAAAAGTAACTAGTAATGGTTTTAGGTGAATTAACTCATTAAAGTGCATTTAACTACAAAAAAAGCATATTAGTTACTAAAATTTGACCTGAATTTAATTGAAAATATTTATTAGTGTATAAACAAATAAACTATGAGCCATATGGTTGGAAATATAATCGAATTAGCTTTCCATTGGTATAAACCAATTTAAAATCTAATAAGTATATCAAAAGATATGAACAGAATACTAAAGGGTGCATAATCTTCCAGAACCAGAAATTGTTTGGTGAAATATCGTTTAATTAAGTTTAAATTGTTAACGAATAAACTTTAATGATCACTCTACATTGTATATAAACTATTAGAGCAAGGAATTGGAAAAGTGACTGAAGGATCTAAGGGATAACCTACCAAAGATAAGCTAAAGGGAATAGCGATCCACGACTAACCGAAGTATAGTGAGTGTAATTCTATTTAGGGTTGGGAATTAGGTCCCAACCACTCTTTTGTTATTGCATATCAATTTTTATTTAATTAGCATGTTACTAAATGAAACTTAACTATACTGAAAATTTGAGATCAAAGGGAAAAAAGACTAGTAAAATATATAAAAGCTTAACGAAACCGATTTGAATTGTTAATGAATGTGTTGATACTTGAGATAAAGCTTGCTATTTTCATTGCATTGAATCCATGTTACAATTCTAAGTTATTTGCCTATGGGCGATTCGTAAAATGATCTTGATTCGATTATTGTAGAATAGTGTAACATTTAGATTATCATTCGAATGACCTTGATATGAAATGTTGCTTGATAGACAATTAATTAATATATGAATATTGATAGACAATTAATTAATATATGAATTGTATGTTGAAATCACATAAACCCTTGGCTAATAGTTGGTACTAGATAGAACAACATGCCTTAGAGTTTGATCTTTTGTGTAATGGGGGACTACGATCCAGCACTACGGTGCATATTGGCGATAGAAAATGGTACGTTTAGTTGGTCTTTGGCAACAGTAGGAGCATTTACCAACACTATGGCGATACTCTACAATGCATTATTGTTGGCGACAATTTGGTTGGAGACTTGATTATCTAGGCTAAAGTAATGAGCAAGGCATACAAAAATGTATTGATTAATCGTATTCGATTAAAATACATGGGTTGTGCATGCATTCGAATTGTGAAATTGTCTTCTTATTTAAATGGAATTATTGCATGTGCATGATAATTAAATTAATGTAGTATAATTCAAGTACATGCAGGTAATTAGGTTTCTATGGTCATGTGTGAGTTTGAATTACTTGTTCCTTATGTTATATGGTATGACTGAATAATATATATATATGATCGAATAAGTATGCATAAGGAATAAGAATGACTAATGGAAATGTTTAAAAGTGGATTAAATTTACCTCACTAAGTACTATAAGTACTTATCACTCTTGTTCCTTTATTTCCTAAAACACATGTTCTAGAGTATTCAAAGCTCCACCTCCTTATCTAATCAATCCAAGGGAATAATAAAAGTATGCTTGTTTCTTTATCCTTATACTCCTAGCTGGTGGCTAAGTTTTGAATATAATGGTTCAAATTTCATGCATATGGTGGGTAATTAGGTTGTATATGAAATGTACCTAAGAACCTAATGAAATAATATAGTCCATGAAGTTAAAGGACCCTAATGTATGCATCGATAATGACTCTTTTGGGAATATATCTAGCTTACTAGCATGTCATTTGGTATAATTCATTAAGGGTCTATTTTGTAATGAAAAAATATATAAGTAGATTATGAAATTATGATCTAGTATGTTAAGTTGATTAAATTCCTAGCTATGTATGTGGTTTGATATTAGTAATCGGTTTAATGAATTACATATTTGAAATAAAAGGAAACTTCCATAGCTAAATTGGGATTCATGTCTTAATCGAATTAATTGATAAGTAGTGATTAAGAATTTAATCTTGTATTAAAAAATATAGCTCTTTAACTGTATTATCCGCTGTGCATATTTGATTCATCATTCCATGATCTTGTCCTTACCTTCGGTCTCGGTAATGCTCCAAATCCATGATTTAGGTTTGGGGGTATTACACAGAAAATGGCATAACGTTAATTGAAGCTCCTAAAACCCACATTGCACGTTTAATTAAAACATTTCCTATTTTACAAGGTATAGTGAACATACTTTGATCATTCATCCTTGGTGGAAGCTTTCGCTGAACATGTTCTCCTAGATTTACTTTCTTGTGACCAATCAGTCTCCTCTTTGTGGTACAAAACTCCATTAAAAATTGAAAATACCTCGTCATTTGTCGAATTACTTCAATGAGATATATATTGACTTGTACTTTTCGAAATACCTCTAGGATTTCCTTTTCTTTGGCTCTTTTATCTTGCCTCATCAATCTCAATGGGAAGGGTGGTGCGATTTCAAGAAAAAAAGGGGAAGAAGGTGGTGCTAAAGATGCAACTTGGATGTAGGAATGTGTGTTTCCTTCATCTCTTTGGAACGTGCGGTATTCTCCTCTAGGACTTTAGGTGTGATAAAGGTTCCACTTCATAGGGAGATACACAAACATTCTCTCTTAGATTTGACTCCGTTTGAGAAGATAATCTTCCTTGTAACTCTAGACTCCCCACTATTTGAGTTAGTTAGCTCATTTGCTTATCCAACTCTTGAAGATGTGTTTCAGCTCGGCTTTGGAATTTTTCATGGGAAATCACCAGCTTCTTATTATCGTCTCCAAAGATTTCTTTTGCGATTCTTGTTATGAAGGTGGCCTTGGTTGATATGTCGACTCTTAGTTCTGTGTATAACTGAAGTTTGGATGGTCTTTCATCCAGGATTGTTTGTATTTCCATATGACTTGTATGGTCTTTTGGAATGTCCTGGAAAGTTCCCTATGTCGTTAACTTGTGCGTTACCTCCCTCTTGTATCATTAGGCAACAATCTGTCAGATGATCTGTCATGTGCATATCCCATAGGTTCTTGTAACTCCAGATTTTTCTGCAACAAATGAATTAACTACTTCAGTTAATTTATCTAATTTATTTTCAATGGAAAATGTACTTATCTTGTGAACTCGTCGGCTGAGTTCACTTGAAAACTATTGAGAGTTGAATGTCATGGTTGAAATCAACTCTATCGCTGTTGATGGAGTCATAGTGACTAATGCTCCTCCGCCGGCGGCATCTAGCATTTTCATCTCTAAAGGCAATAATCCTTCATAGAAGTATTGAAGTAGTATTTTCTTGGTTAATCAGTGTTACGAACAACTTGCACAAAGCTTCTTAAACTGCTCTCAGGAGTCATAAAGACTTTCTTCGTTCTTTTTTCGAATTAAAAGAATATTCCTTCGTAACTTGTTTGCTTTAGCTGATGGGAAGTAGTGAAGAAAAATTTGAATCATGTCAGACCATGAATTAACTAAATTTAGAGGTAAATAAAATAACCATTTCTTAGCCAAATTGGCTAAAGAAAAAGGAAAACTCTAAGTTTTATTTGATCTTTGGAAACTCCCTGTGGTTTCATGCTAGATCAAACCATGTTGAATTCTGTCAAGTATTTGTACAAATTTTCATTGGGAAGACCACAAAAGGTGGGAAGAAGATGAATAAATCATGTCTTCAATTGGAACAGAGTTTCGCCTTGAGGAAAGGTTACACACAATGACGTTTGAGTGGTAGGAGCTACAACTAGCTCCCGGATTTTTTGTTTTCCTTCTTTTTTCATCAAGATCTAATCTTTGTTTTTTATCTTTGTATGCGCATCAATTTTAGAATATGTGTCTAGATTTGGATATATTTCTGAACTCTGCTCTTGTTCTTCTTATTTTTTCCCTTTACTCTCGAAGTGTTTGTGTGTGGATTCTTCGGGCTCGTGCTTCGATCTACGGGTCAAAATATATTAATTCTCTTAGGTTCTTCCTAGTAATAAATTGAAAACAAAAGAAAAATAAATAAATCAGTAACTTGTTGTTAGTCCTCGGTAACAGGGCCAATTTGACACGCATCATTTTCGCGTCAAAATAATTCATTCTTCTCAAATAATAAATCAAGGAAATTAAACGTAGTAAAAGAGAAGTAAAGGTCGATCCCACATGGACTAAAGAAACTTCTTGATTTATGCTTGTTTAATTTATGAGCCAAGAAATGGGTTGAATAATATTTAAGTTGAGGTGGAGATTTTTGAATTAACAAAAGAATAAAATAAAGATGATAATATAAAGAAATTATAAAGAATATTAAAAAGAAAAAATTCAATATGGTATAAATCAGCCTTAAGCTTTTGCTTTGACCTAGTTTCCTTGGATCATCGAAAAAGGTTTTTCATGACAGTTACTAGACTACAAGGATCAATCCTTCTGACTACGCTTTGTATACCGAATACCCAAGTTCAATCCTTGATATCGACTTTTGGAAATTGATCTAATCAACAACAATGTTGTAGATAAAAAACATTTAAGTTTGTAAAAGACTGACTCGGAATATGTTATTTCAACAAATAACTAATTTCGATCTCAGTTTCCTCTTAGCAAATAATTTTGCTAAATGTGTTCCCAGGGAGTCGATTGTGCTTTCAATAAGTCGATCCTTCTCCCACACATTTAACCATAACAATATCCTGACCAACGTCAATCTTTGGTTTTGAAATCATTTTGATTTTGAAAATAAGCTCAAAGAAACTGAGAGAGATATCTGAAGTTGTTTAAGTGCTTTTCAATTCTCATGTTGTAATTGAGTCATCGCTTTAGCCCTCGACTTGAAAAAAAATAGCTAAACATGATAGAAGTCATACTTAGCATTAAAAATAAAACTTCAAAGAAAAATAAAGAAAGAGAACGAAAGTAAAAGAAAAATAACTTTATAAAACTAAAGAAGAAATAAAAGGATTCGAGAGATGAAGATGATTTTTCAAGCTTACCCCAATAGGTTATTTATAGTCTCTGAAAACCCTAAAATTACATAAAAATCATAAACAATAATTCTTGAAATTAAATCCTAAAAATAAAGATAAATACAAATTAAATTTTAATTTGCGAATGAGTCTTCTGCTTCCACGAAAATGCTGACTGGACCTTCTAGAAGATGCTGATTGGATTCCACATCAGTGCTTTCATGCCCACTAGGTCGGCCATGATTTTGGAAAAATAAAAAAGGTACAGAACTTTGTCTTTTAAGCATATTTTCTAGAATTCAGGGTAAAAGAGCATGTATAGCCTTATATTGCATAGAAAACAAGTATAAATGCCTTAATAAGCAATAATAATGAACAATCAAGTATTTAAACACAAAATATAGTACAAAATAAACACTAGTCAGAAACGTTATTTATTATTATAACATTTTAATACTATATGAATAAAGTATTTTGTACATATATATGCAAATGAACAAAGCTTTAAAATATTCTAAATTGTGATCGGGATTATTATTACTATTATTTGAATATTTTGGTATAAATATAAGATAATATATGTTTTTAAATTATTAAGAACACAATTGTCTAGAGAGAATAAATTTTCCTTTTACCATTAAAGTCATTTGATAGGTTGAATGATCATTATTGTTAAGAAGTATAATTTTAACTTTATAGTCAAAATTTATGATACGATACTATATTTTTGAGTTGTATCTAATAATAATAATAAAAGAAACACTTAACTATATTTTAATCTCAATTATGAAATTCAATAAAGTATTTTGTACATATATATGCAAATGAACAAAGCTTTAAAATATTCTAAATTGTGATCGGGATTATTATCACTATTATTTGAATATTCTAGTATAATTATAAGATAATACATGTTTTTAAATTATTAAGAACACAATTGTTTGAACTCAGAACCTCTAGAGAGAATAAATTTTCCTTTTACCATTAAAGTCATTTGATAGGCTGAATGAGAATTATTGTTAAGAAGTATAATTTTAACTTTATAGTCAAAATTTATGATACGATAATATATTTTTGAGTTGTAACTAATAATAATAATAATAAAAGAAACACTTAACTATATTTTAATCTCAATTATGAAATTCAAAATTTTATATTTTTTCAATATTTCAAATAATTATCATATATTAAATCAATATTATTGGATTTGAGCATCAAAATCAAAAGTATAACTATTTTTAAATAGAATCACATAGTATTATTAAAAAAATTGCTCAGCAAATGTCAATTTATTAAATTAAAATAATAGTCGAAGTTCAACTAAGGAGCCTCATTAAAAACCTCCCTAATCTAATTGGAGGAAAAGAGTGCTACATAACAGAACAAAACAAGCACTGCAGACCAAAAATAAAAACCATAACACACAAATCAAAACATTACAACATTACAGATCAAAGCAATAAAGCTAAAACCAACAAAGCAATTCCAGTCGTAAGGGCTTCCTTGACACCGACATATCATGCAGAGGCAATAAAATCATTTCCAAAATCTCCATAGTGGGCAACCAGACGAAATACTCAAAGACGATTTCACTACCGCATGACTACAACGGTGAATCCAGCAGTAAGCTTTTCCTAATTCCACCTAGCTTGAAGGCATGAAGCTCTCAACAAAACAAACAAACACCAGCCAAGCAATCGTTCCTCTATATATTTTCAACTAGCAAAACAATTACAACACATACAGACCACAACTTCCCTGGAAACTGTAACACAATCCATTTAAAATCACCCTAGGAGCAATTTCCTTATAAACAACGCCTACCCCACCTAACTTCCTTCACAAAAAGGACCAAAGTTGATTTAAAAGCATCCAACTTCGCATAAATACATCAAAATATAACTGAAAAAAACTTAATCGATCCCAATATAGAGAAAAAAGACCAGACCACATCCTTTAAAGCCTCCATTTAAATGGCACTTCCTTACTTGATACTTCTGTTGGAATTAATTTTTGAAATCTATGATAAGCACATTCGACCCACTGATGATTTATCATTGAAAATGCTCAAAGAAATACCTAAATAGCCTCCACTTAAGATTCTTCATAACAGTAACTTATTTGGTACCAAAATCCATCCCTTGAATCGAACATCGCTTTGCATTGAGAAAACACTGCTCTATGATAAAATGCAATGTTCGACTCCCCTAAGACAATCCAATATGATCGAACTTTTGCCTCTAGAAAACCCCTGCAATTCTAAAATTCTCCCACAATTCAGTCAAGTAATTCTTGAGATCCAATTATTTCAGTGTATCTAGGCACTCCACATTCCATCTTCCTCAAGAACAATGATCCATAATTTTGGCGCATCAACCTTATAATTGAAGTAATCCACCAGATCACCTTGGAAGCCAAAAATTTAAACTCATCATCATACCACCGACTCCTGACATCATTCTTAACAATAGAAGCCTTTTTTTATTCTTGCACACACACCAAGATAGACTTAAAATTCTAATCAATCTACTAATATCCCTTCAGTAAGATCCTATATATTTATCTACTCTATCTCCTCTAAAAACCACGGTAAAATCCTCATACGCCAAATGATAAGCCTCCGCAACCCCTAACACTCACGCACCATCCTTAACACATTTTTATTGATGCTAAATCCTTGAGAATCTCACTTTCAAAACCAACAAACTCAATATCGAGTATCTTACCTAATGACAATGTCTTCTCCGCTTCAACAGATGTAGCATTCCATTTTTTCTTCAAAACAGAATCCGAAAGAGATCTCCCTGATATTTCAGAGGAAATTAGATCAGAATTCTTTAATTTTATTCTCTTCAACACCCGATCTCTCCTTCTTCTCTCCTCTTTCGGTGGGACTTTGTCCTGAATATCCAATAATGAACTGAATTTCTTAAAGTTCTTATTTTTTCTACAGGATAACTCTGGCACGACGACTCCTCTACAAAATCTCCCCCAAAATACTCACTTTTTATTTTCTTCTTTATATCTGAATTACCTTTAACACTTGGGTTAGAAGAGCCCAATTTGATTCCATCATTATTCTCCCCTGCTGCCAGCTGGCTTTCACAATTTAAATCCTTTAAAGCTTCAACCGATAAGCCCATCCCTGATAAATCATCAATAACATTTTTACAAACTCTTGGAAGCCCACTTTTTGGGTACCTACAACAACCCCTTCATCAATAACTCTATCCTCCATATTGTAACCCCATCATTAATAGTAATGACCTCATTTGAACCAATAGACTTAGTCTCTACCCCATCAACACCCACTCCCTGAACTCCCTCCTGAAAAGAGTTATTTAGAATTTGAAAATCGACTCTCTCTCTTCCTTCTACTAAGCCACAACCATCCTCGATCGGCTTCCCAACACTATCATTACTACAATCTCCTAGGCTTTCTCCAGTGCACAATACATTAAATCCTCCGCCTCTAAATGTCGGAGCCCCTTTTTTGTCGACTGAACTTCCCGACGAAGATGCCTCCGACGGATCTTCGGAAAGATTTTCCGATGCAACTCCATATTTTTCATCCCCAAACTTTACTCCATCCTTCTCATCCCCATTCTCTTTTTTCTTGATATTTTTATATTTAGACAATTTAGCTATCGAGTGCTCCACAATCCCTACTTCGAGTATTCAAACATTAAACTTTGATTCTCCACCACCACATCTACAACTTCATCAATCTGCGCTTCCATCGAAGTGAAAATCAACATATTTACTTTTTCACAATTTATATGATGTTTAACATTTTCACCAAAAGCTTCAAACATACCCCACAATCTATCCAATATTTTCAAAGTGATTTCATTCCAACGATGCAGTGGTAAACCATCTAGCTCTATCCATACAACTCTTTTCTTTTGAGATAAGACTCTATCCAAAGCATAACATCCACAAAAATCTCCTTCAAGTAAGACCATTGGAGGTCTTCCAACATGATAAACAAGTCTTCATCCTCAATGGTAAGCAGAAACGAATTCCCACGTAATCTTTGAACTCTAATTTCCCCTAAGCCCCAGTTTTGTAATCTACCAACGATACTCCCACTACAAAACCAACTATTACACCCACCAAACATCTCCTCAACTTCTTTGATTTATCCCATCAACATGACCCAATACTTCCTTTTTGGATGCTCCCTCTTGGCCAGCTATCATTTTTGAGTTTTTTGTTGAAAATTGGTGCAACTTGCACCGAAAGTTGGGAGAAAAAAAGTATATAATTCCACCGATGGTGGAATTGTCAAAAAGGTTGTATTTTTTTTGTTTTTGGTAAAGGGTAAATTACACAATTTAGTCATTGTACTTTAGGGTATTTATAAGATTAGTCCTTAAGCTTCAACTATAAATACCCTAGCTCATTTAGCTTCAAAACCATCCCAAAACATTCTAGCTTTCTTCCAATACTAGAGAGATTTTAGAGAGTTTCTTGAGAGTTGTTTTCTCCTTTTTATCTAGAGAGAATTATCATTGTTTTCTCCTTGGTAAATTGAGAGATGTTGTAATTCCTATTTTCTCATAGTGAAATTCTTCTACCGTTGCCCATGGTTTTTACCCTATATTTTTTAGGGGTTTTCCACGTAAATTTTGTGTTATTTTATCTTCATTTTTATTTTCTCAAATTATCAGTTGCGATTTTACTCTATCCGATAGCCGTCTTCCGTAACAATTGGTATCAGAGCTAGATTAGAGTGTGTAATATCTGCTTATTGTCTTTGTGGTTGCCACCAAAAGGTAGATCCTCCAACATAAGAAAATAAGAAGTTATTACCCATTCTTTGAAGGTTCCAGAGAACTATTCACGATAGTGAAATAGTGAGAGCTATCCGTGAAAGAAGCTATGTCAACGAAATTTGATATTGAAAAATTCAATGGGAGAAATTTCTCATTGTGGAAATTGAAGATGAAGGCCATCCTAAGGAAAGACGGGTGTCTAGCGGCTATCAATGAAAGGCCGTGGATTTCGCAGATGACATTAAATGGAACGAGATGGACGGGAATGCTATGGCAAACTTTCATCTAGCATTAGCAGATGAAGTATTGTCAAGCATCGAGGAGAATAAGACAACTAAGGAGATATGGGATCATCTTACCAAATTGTACGAGGCCACATCGCTGCACAATAAAATTTTCCTTAAGAGGAAATTGTACACTCTCCGTATGTCAGAACCTACTTCAGTGACGGAGCACTTAAATACACTGAATATCTTATTTTCTCAGCTTACATCCTTAAGCTGTAAAATAGGAGAACAAGAACGTGCTGAACTTCTACTTCAAAGTCTACCGGATTCATATGATCAACTCATCATCAACTTGACAAACAGTAATGTCACCAGTCTAGTCTTCGATGATGTTGCAGCTGCTGTTCTACAAGAAGAAAATCGGCGCAAGAACAAGAAAGACAGACAAGTAAATCTGCAACAAGCAGAAGCGTTGACAACGATGAGAGGGAGATCAACAGAACGTGGCCAAAGCAGCAGTCATAAACATGGTAGATCGAATTCGGGGAGCAAGAAGAATTTAAAGTGCTACCACTGTGGAAAGAAGGGTCACTGAAGAAGGATTGTTGGAGTCTAAATAAAAACTCCAATCCACAAGGCAATACCACAAACACTTCAGATGATGGAGATGCTCTATGCTGTGAAACGTCAACCACCGTGGAAGGCAGAAAAATATTTGCAGATATATGGCTCATTGATTCGGGAGCGACATATCACATGACCTCAAGAAGAGAATGGTTCCATCATTATGAACCTGTCTCAGGAGGATCTGTGTATAGTTGCAATGATCATGACTTAGAGATCGTTGGTATGAGAACCATCAAATTGAAGATGTATGATAGAACAATTAAAGTTGTTCGAGATGTGAGGCACGTGAAAGGTCTAAAGAAAAATTTATTATCCTACGGATTGTTGGATAATAATGCTAGCAAGATTGAAACACGGAAAGGAATCATGAAGGTGTTCCGTGGAGCGCTTGTGGTGCTGAAAGGTGAAAAGATAGCTGCAAACTTGTACATGCTGAAGGGAAAGACATTGTTAGAAGCAGAAGCCTCTATTTCCTCATGTAGTTCAGATTCTGCAATGCTATGGCATAAAAAACTTGGACACATGTCAGAACAAGGAATAAAAGTCCTTGTGGAGAAAAAGCTACTTCCAGGCTTAAAAAGGTATCACTTACTTTGTGTGAGCATTGCATAACAAGTAAGCAGCACCGGTTGAAATTCAACACATCAAATTCTAGAGGCAAAAGTGTTCTAGAACTGGTTCACTCTGACGTATGGCAAGAACCAGTTACATCCCTAGGCGGAGCAAAATATTTTGTCTCATTTATTGATGACTACTCCAGGAGATGTTGGGTGTACCCTATTAAGAAGAAGTCCGATGTGTTTTCAACTTTCAAAAACTTCAAAGCGCGGGTGGAACTTGATTCTGGAAATAAAATCAAGTGTTTCAGAACAGATAATGGAGGAGAATACACAAGTGAAGAATTTGATGACTTTTGCAGGAAAGAAGGCATCAAAAGACAGTTCACAGTGGCGAACACTCCTCAACAAAATGGAGTAGCAGAGCGGATGAACAGAACCTTGTTAGAAAGAACAAGAGTAATGTTGAGGGATGCAGGCCTAGAAAAATCATTCTGGGCAGAAGCAGTCAATACCGCCTGTTATTTGGTGAATCGAGCTCCATCAACTGCAATAGAGCTGAAGACAACAATGGAGATGTGGACTGCTAAACCAGTTGATTATTCAAACCTCCATGTATTTGGAAGTATTGTGTACGTGATGTACAACGCCCAAGAAATTTCAAAGATGGATCCAAAATCCAGGAAATGCAAATTCTTGGGGTATGCTGATGGAGTAAAGGGGAAATGCTTGTGGGATCCTACTGCCCGCAAAGTGATCATTAGCAGGGATGTTATCTTTGTAGAAGATAAGTTACAAAGAAAAGAAGATGATGATAGCGCTGAAAAGTTAGAGACTACACAGATACATGTGGAAAATGAGGTTGAACAAGGAGATTCTTCTGAAGCAGAACCAGCACATGATGAACAAGAACCAGGGAGTTCTGAAACTCCAACAACTCGTCAATCAATCGTGTGAGAAGACGTCCCAATTGGCACTCAGATTATGTTATAGAAGGTAATATTGCATACTGTCTTTTAACAGAGGACGGTGAGCCATCAACATACCAGGAGGCAATACACAGCTCAGATGTTTCACTGTGATGATGGCGATGCAAGAAGAAATCGAAGCCCTTCATAAAAATAATACATGGGACCTTGTGCCACTACCACAAGGAAGGAATCCAATTGGTAACAAATGAGTTTTCAAAATCAATGAAATGGTGATGATCAAGTGGAGAGGTATCGTGCAAGACTGGTGGTCAAAGGATATGCTCAAAAGAAGGTATTGATTTCAATGAAATATTTTCTCCTGTGGTTCGACTAACAATAGTTCGAGTAATTTTGGCAATGTGTGCTACATTGGACTTACATCTAGAGCAGCTAGATGTTAAAACAACTTTTCTTCATGGAAATCTTGAAGAAGAAATTTATATGCTCCAGCCTGAAGGTTTTGAAGAAAAAGAAAAGAAGAACTTGGTTTGTAGGTTGAACAAATCTCTGTATGGTCTAAAGCAGGCGCCGAGGTGTTGGTATAAGAGATTTGATTCCTTCATTATGTGCCTTGGATACAACAGACTTAATGCAGACCCTTGTGCTTATTTCAAGAGGTTTGGTGATAATGATTTTGTTATATTGTTGTTGTATGTGGATGACATGTTGGTTGCAGGACCCAACAAAGATCATATTTAAGAATTGAAGGCACAACTGGCTAGGGAATTTGAAATGAAGGACTTGGGATCAGCAAACAAGATTCTAGTGATGCAAATTCACCGAGACAGAAGTAATAGGAAGATTTGGCTTTCACAAAAGAATTACTTGAAGAAAATCTTGTCACGATTTAGCATGCAAGATTGTAAGACAATTTCTACCCCTCTTCCTATTAACTTCAAATTATCCTCCAGTATGAGTCCTAGCAGTGAAGAAGAGAGGATGTAGATGTCTCGAGTACCGTATGCATCAGTAGTGGGAAGTTTGATGTTCGCTATGATATGCACAAGACCAGACATTGCACAAGCTGTGGGAGTGGTTAGTCGATACATGGCAAATCCAGGCAAAGAGCATTGGAATACAGTAAAGAGGATCCTGAGATACATCAAAGGGACCTCAAATGTTGCATTATGTTATGGAGGATCAAACTTACTAATCAATGGGTATGTAGATTCTGACTATGCAAGGGATTTGGATAAAAGCAAATCTACTACAGGATATGTGTTCAAAGTTGATGGTGGAGCTGTAAGCTGGGTTTCAAAATTACAGTCAATTGTGGCTACATCCACAACAGAGGCAGAATATGTAGCAGCTACACAAGCCAGTAAAGAAGCAATTTTGTTGAAGATGCTATTGGAGGAGCTTGGGCACAATCAAGAGTATGTCTCTCTGTTTTGTGACAGTCAAAGCGACTTGCATCGAGCAAGGAATCCAGCATTTCATTCAAGGACAAAACACATGCGAGTTCAGTACCATTTCATTCGTGAAAAGGTGGAAGAAGGGACAGTAGATATGCAGAAGATCCATACCAAAGACAACATAGCAGATTTCATGACGAAGGCAATCAACGCTGATAAATTTACTTGGTGTCGATCCTCCTGTGGCCTTTCAGAAACGTAAGTAACATGAAGGTACAAGGTAGAAAGAATAGTGCGAAGATAAGATTGTTCCAATCAAATCTTCAAGTGGGAGATTGTTAAAAATTGGTGCAACTTGCACCGAAAGTTGGGAGAAAAAAAATATATAATTCCACCGAATGGTGGAATTATCAAAAAGGTTGTATTTTTGTTGATTTTTGGTAAAGGGTAAATTACACAATTTAGTCATTGTACTTTAGGGTATTTATAAGATTAGTCCTTAAGCTTCAACTATAAATACCCTAGCTCATTTAGCTTCAAAACCATCCCAAAGCATTCTAGCTTTCTTCCAATACTAGAGAGATTTTAGAAAGTTTCTTGAGAGTTGTTTTCTCTTTTTTATTTAGAGAGAATCGTCATTGTTTTCTCCTTGGTAAATTGAGAGAGGTTGTAATTCATATTTTCTCATAGTGAAATTCTTCTACCGTTGCCCGTGGTTTTTACCCTATATTTTTTAGGGGTTTTCCACGTAAATTTTGTGTCTATTTTATCTTCATTTTTATTTTCTCAAATTATCAGTTGCGATTTTGCTCTATCCGATAGCTGTCTTCCGAAATATTTTTTCATATAAGGTTGATCTCGCGATTTTTGATTTCCATACCATCTTACTTGGACACATTTTTTTCTTTTGATCTTCAATATATACTTGGCAAAACTCACTGATATACGACTGCCATACACCATAAGACCATTCAGTCGTTCCCTAACTCTCTTCGCTTCAACCATATTACTAACTTTAACGAATCCAAACCTTGTTCTTGCCCGACTCCTCTTCTTTGGAATATACACTCTAAGAACCTCACCATAACGACCCACTACCTGCCATAAACCTTTCCAATGAATAGTGTTTGGTAAATTATCCACAAACAAAGCAACAATTTCCGTCAGAAGACCTGAACCACTCTCCCTCATTGTTTTATGCACCGATTAGTATTATTAAAAATTACAATAAAGAATTACAACTATCATCATAAACTAAATACATAATTTGGACATTTTCTTATAACATTGAAACTAATCACTTTAGATTATATAAAGATCATGCATAGAAAAAGTTAAAGACTCAACCAAAAGATTAGAAAAAAAATAGATAGAAATAAATCTGACTACATCGACAAATAAATCACAAAAGGGGATTAAACTATTGAAAGACCATTGAGAACTGCTAATCAAATTTGAGCGTCATGAGAAACTATCCACTAATACAAAATCGCGTATCCAAATTCAATCGATGGTCCATAGAAGAAAAGACCAACAAGATTGTAAATATAGAAAATAAAACGAGTACATGAAACAATGTGAGTTACGTTGGTAAATTAAAAAAATATATTTAATTTTAAAAATTTTCCAAATCAAGGGTTTATTTATATAAAATTTTCAATTGAAAGTTTTTGTTGATTTTATTAAAAATAACATTTTATTTATTAATTAATGTAATATATATAGATAAAATAATCATTGATGTCATGGACTAGTATATGTATAATAGTTATTGATGTCATCGAAGAACACATTTGATTAAATTTTACTGTTAGACTCAATCGATTATAAAAATTTCTAAGTGACTTTATTATTATTATTTAGAATAGTATATATATATATATATATATATGGATGAGTATAAGATCTAAATTTGATGAGTTTTAATTCGACTTAATTTTATTAGGTGGATTTTTTAAGAAAAATGATTCATATCAAGTCAGATTTAGTTTAAGAGTGAAAAATATTCAATCCAATCCAACCTAAAAAATAATGTAATTGTACCTTACCTATTTAAGGATAATTGCAATAATATTCATTTCTATATTAAATTTTCAGTTATATCCTTATTTTAACAAATAAAATTAATATTTTTTATATAAATATTGATGTCAAGTCGGTTCAAATATGATTTTTATCTCAAAAGACGAGTTGAATTTCATATCGATAAATTCACTCTAAACTCGAATCAAATTTCAGGTGGAGGATGTATTTTTATTAGATTGGACCGAGTTAGTCAAAAACTTGACCCATGTCAATTCCTAATATATATATATTAATTAGTTTGGGTGATTACGAGATGATATATATTTATAATTTTTTTAAATTATTCATAACACATATAAACTCTGCAGACGAACTGTTTGAGTTCAGAACTTTTTAGATAGAACAACATTAACCTTAATCACCTAAGCTTTTTACAAATGAATTGTTAGGTACTTTTATTCAAAATCAACGGAATGAATGCCAATTATGGCACAAAATAGAAGAAGTTCAAATGTAGAAACAAAGCAAAGCAATAAATGATGTTTAACATTCAAAGCAAAGAAAAAGTGAAACCGGTCATTCTTTTTCCTGCTATGAGATAGAGACGATTAAGCAATTTCAGCAAGAAAATGAAAGAGAAAAAATTGAGCCTTAATACACAACACCCAAGAAGAGCAGCATCTACGGTGGATCCAACCATCTCTTATCGGCAGTCACTTGAGCTAACAGCCCCCGTGGAGCATCCTCGACCCAAAAATGATCTGTCATTCCCAAAGAGGAATCAGAAGCCAACATGTGAGCGGCTTGGTTACCCATTTTTGACACGAAATGAAACTCCCAAGCCTTCAGAGAAAATAACCTCTGTTTTGCTTCCCAAGTGAACGGCCGGATCTTAGAAAAGTCAGAACTCCCATAAACAGTCTTTTTATCACCGACCGTGCATCCCTTTAAAAAATGACGCGCATAAAACCTATATCTCGAGCAAACTTAATCGCTTGAATTGTCGGAGCTTCCACTGTAAAATGCGAGGTAATGTTATCCCATCTCAGACGACAAGCTCCAATTAAAAGTCCCTCTATTTTCCTTATTACTTATTGAGATACATGAAGAAGCTGAGTATGTTGTGCGTATGATAATGCAGTTCATGCATTGCGTGAGTGGCAGCTGGAAGATTCTAGGTAGTAAATGCTGTTAGTATACGTGGCAAGTTTGTTAGAGAATGGTTTCAAAGCTGTTAAAGTTGTTATTAATATACTATAAGTAAGCAAGCTTAGATGAAGTGTAAAGCAATCCAGCAAAATATAATTCTTCTGATATTTCTTCTTGATGAATTCAAGCATTGCCTACAACAATATTTAACATGGTATCATTCGCTGGCTGTTCTTGAGATTGCTTCTGTGTGCTCCGCTGCTCTTGCATCCATGGAGTTCTCGGCTGGAAAAACCTTCACAAATAAGAAGGTTAATATCATACTGGATGAATCAAACTTTCTTCTCTGGAAACAAAAGTTTTGCTGACCGTTCGTAGCCATCGACTTGAACGGTTGCTGATGGGAACTGCCTTGCCTCCCTCTGCAACGGTAGTGACCGAAACTGGAGATCTAGTGCCGAATGAGCTATATGAAGAGTACGTTGCTCAAGACAGTGCACTAGCCTCTTGGCTATTTTCCACGATCAGCCCTCACCTGTTGTCCCAGTTTATTGGAGCGGAGACGGCGGCGGCGGTCTGGAGCACGGTCTTATCAGTCTCCATTACAAGCTTCAGTCGCTCCGAAAAGGAACTGACAGCATGCGCACATATCTTACGATTATCAAAGAAGTCTGTGATGCGTTAGACTCGTGCAATAGTGCTATTCCTCAGGCTGAGCATGTTGCCAGCATACTGAAGGGTCTTCCCCGAGAATATCAACCGTATATTGCTTTCATTACCACTATGAAGGATGCATTGTCCCTTGACAAATTTTTCGATGTTGATCGATGCCAAGACGCAACTTGCTGGTTTTGACTCTCAAGAGGATTCACTCCCGATGAGCGCTCATATAGTTCAATCTGCTTCTGGATTGAAAACTGTTGGTCAAGCTTTTATTGATCGTGGTTCTGGGTGAGCAGGATCTAGTCATGCAGGTCGAGGTGGAGGACGTGGCCGTGGCAGACCATGAGTACAGTGCCAGTTGTGTGGCAAAAATGGCCATCTGGTTGTTGATTGCTGGTATAGGTTCGATCAAACCTTCACTGGTCGGTCGGTTGATCGTACTATGGCTCGAAGTGAGTCCGGATCTGCTAACTACTCCGATTTTGAAACAGTCTCTGTTGGTGAGAATGATTGGATGTGCTGCTCCAAAGCTCGTGCTGAGGCACAAGTATGCCATTCCTCGCAGCCTCAGAGTCGTGTTGCTACTACGAGAGATCACTGGGTGGTGGATTCCGGGGCTACACATCATGTGACCTCTGAGTCAGCCAAGGTGCTTAATCCAAAGGATCTCTCTGGACCAGGTAAAATTGTTGTTGGCAGTGGAGATTTACTCCCTATTAGAGCTGTTGGTAAAATTATCTTACGTTCTTCTTCTCGAGCTTTAATGTTGAATGATTTGCTTCATGTTCCCAAGATAACTAAAAATCTTCTCTCGGTCTCGAAGCTTGCTAGGGACAATGGGGTATACTTTGAGTTTCATGCTTTCCATTGCTGTGTTCGTGATGAAAGCACTGGTGAAGTACTGCTACAAGGACAGGAGAAGGATGGTTTATATTTGTTTCAAGTTGATTACATGAATAATACAAATGCTTCCGTTGAAGCTAATAGTGTTGTTGTTTCACATAGTTTGTATGAGTTGTGGCATAGGCGCCTTGGGCATCCTGCACATGGAACCCTTGGGCAAATATGCAAACTACTTGATGTAACTATTGAGCAAAATGTTAATGAAACTTGCATTGCTTGTCATATGGGAAAGATCCATAAGCTTCCATTTTCTGATTCTTTCACTGTGCATGATCTGCCCTTTCAACTTGTGTTTACGGATTTATGGGGACCATCACCTGTTGCTTCTAATGGTTATAGATATTATGTGAGTTTTGTGGATGCCTGCACGAGACACACCTGGTTATATCTCCTTAAGGACAAATCCCAAGCTACTTATGCGTTCCAATTATTCCAACAGCTTGTCAAAACACAGTTTGGACTGTCGATTTTAGCCGTTCAGAGTGACTGGGGTGGCGAGTATCGCAGGCTGTCTCGAATACTTGTGAAGCAGGCATTTCTCATCATGTTACGTGTCCACACACATCAGAACAAAATGGTGTAGTGGAACGTAAACATAGACACGTGGTTGAGTTGGCATTGGTTTTACTCGCACAAGCTTCCATGCCAACTAGTTTTTGGTCATATGTAGTGGTCATGGCTGTCCATTTGATCAACAGACTCCCCTCCAGGGTACTTGCTGGGTGTTCTCCTTTTGAGTATTTATTTAAAAAGAAGCCGGATTATGAATCGCTCAGGGTCTTTGGTTGTCGATGCTTCCCTCATCTAAGACCGTTCAATGCTCATAAGCTTGACTTTAGATCTCAACCGTGTACGTTCTTGGGTATTAGCCCTCAACACAAGGGCTTCCTTTTTTTAACGCATGATAAGTGTGTCATTGTCTCTATCATGTGAAGTTCGATGAGTGGAATTTCCCATTTGCCAATAGTACCACAGACAAGCAGTTATCAGTTGTGTTGCCCTTGAGTCGACCTCTTGAAATAGTAACGGATGCTAATAAGCTGACCCATAGTTGTGCTCAAGTTTCAGGTGTTGTTCAGTTACCTATAGATAATTCTGACCACTGCACTACACACTCCGCATCAAGTTCTAAGTCAGTAGCTATGTCTGAAGTCCCAGATCTTGGTCAAGGAGATCCAGAGGTTGCTGAGGATGTTCAGTCGCTGCCTGGTGACAGAACAGAACTGCAGCTCGTAATGGACATCCTATGCTAACTCGCAGCAAGTGTGGCGTATTTAAGCCAAAAGTTCTTACTACGTTCTTTGATGATATTGTACCAACATCGGTTAAAGAAGCCCTTCAATCTACTGCATGGTCTGAAGCAGTACATGCTGAATATTCAGCTTTACTTGAGAATGGCACGTAGGAACTTATTCCCTTACCTGCTGACAGAAATGTGGTGGGGTGCAAGTGGCTCTTTAAACTCAAACGAAATCTGATGGATCTGTGCTTCGGTACAAAGCTCGCCTAGTCGCAAAAGGGTTCACGTAGGTTCCTGGTCTTAACTTTCAAAATACGTATAGCCCGGTTGTAAAGTTCTCGACAGTTTATGTGCTTTTAACCATGGTTGTTGCTAAAGGCTGGGTTTTACGACAGGTTGATATCAATAATGTTTTTTTAAATAGGGATTTGCATGAAGACGTATATATGTAGCAGCCACCCGGATTTGAACAATATGCTTCTGATGGTACCTCGTTAGTGTGCAAGTTGAAAAAGGCGCTCTACGATCTTCGCCAAGCATCGCGTAATTGGAATGACAAACTGAAAGCTGGTATGTTGGAGCTTGGGTTTGTTGATTCCAAGGCAGACGTGTCACTTTTTATTAAGCTTCAAGATGATTGCAGTACGTATGCGTTAGTATATGTCGATGATATTATAATTACAAGGACATCTGCTGAAGCTGTTGATCAAGTCGTTCGTATGCTCAACGTTCGATTTTCTCTCAAAGATTTAGGTGAGTTGTCTTACTTTCTGGGAATAGAAGTTAAGAGAATTGACATTGGTTTGGTGCTAAGTCAGCGAGCTTATATTTGTGAGCTATTGAAGAAAGCCAATATGAGTCAAGCAATGCATGTTTGCACTCCAATGGTTGTTGCTGCGAAGTCTACTGATCATAGTAGTGAGTTGCTGCCTAATGCTCGTGAATATCGCAGCATTGTCGGGGCTCTCTTGTATGTTTGCCATACTCGACCGGATATAGCGTTTGCTGTCAATAAAGCTACTCAGTACATGCAGTCTCCACGAGAAGTGCATTTGGTAGTAGTCAAACGCATCCTGCGTTATTTGGCAGGAACATTGGATTATGGATTGGTTCTCTCGACTAGTGATACTAGATTACATCTCAAAGCCTTTTCTGATGCCGACTGGGCTGGTGATGCAAGTGATCGTAGGTCCATGACAGGATACTGTGTCTTTCTTGGAGGTTGTCTCGTTGCGTGGAACTCCAAGAAACAGAAGACAGTCTCGCGGTCGACAATGGAGGCTGAATACAGAAGCGTTGCTGATTCAGCTGCAGAAGTTACTTGGCTTGTTGCGTTGCTTTGTGATCTTGGGTTGTCTTTACCTGATGAACCTGTTATTTGGTGTGACAACACAAGTGCTGTTGCGTTGAGTGTCAATCCAGTGTGTCATGCTAGGTCCAAACATGTTGAACTGGACGTCCATTTTGTCCGAGAGAAGATTGCAGCTGGTCATCTTCGAGTCAGTTATGTCCCTGCTATGTTTCAAGTGGCCGATGGCTTTTCCAAGCCACTAACCAGGCCAGCGTTTGAGTTGTTTCGAGAAAAACTGCATGTTCTGTCGTGTTAAGGAAGGGAAGAAGAAGAAGCGGAGAGAATATTGAGATACATGAAGAAGCTGAGTATGCTGTGCGTATGATAATGCAGTTCATGCATTGCGTGAGTGGCAGCTGGAAGATTCTAGGTAGTAAATGCTGTTAGTATACGTGGCAAGTTTGTTAGAGAATGGTTTCAAAGCTGTTAAAGTTGTTATTAATATACTATAAGTAAGCAAGCTTAGATGAAGTGTAAAGCAATCGAGCAAAATATAATTCTTCTGATATTTCTTCTTGATGAATTCAAGCATTGCCTACAGCAATGTTTAACATTACTGTAGCAGATCATGATGTATTTTGTTTGTGATAAAACACGCATCTTGAAAAAGCTCTACGGAGCGGGAGTCCAACGAGGAGGAATAACAGTCAGACCTTGGAGACGGTTCGTGGCATAAACAAAATCACGATAATGGATTTTGACAAAGGTATATCTTTTGTTGTACGCTGAGCCTCATGATATAGGTTATTTCTAGAGAACCAAAACCCCCAAATAACAATCATAATTTCTCCATGTTTAGAGGAAGGAAAAGAATCAAACAACCGCTCTAACCAAATTGAAAAATCCCATTGAACGTCTTATGGTGGCCATGTAATATCTAACGAGGCAGAAACATCTATAGCAATTCCACGGTCTCTTGCCACAAACCATTGTCTCCTGTAAATCACAGCACCATGGACATAAAGGCGAAGACGAAAGTCGAAGAACGTAAAGGTTCTGCATCGTTGAGACGTAGTTTTGGATGAATTTCCATACTTGAATTTTAATCCTTCGTTGACACGCACTTGCCTAAACGTTTTGAAACACCCGACAATTGGAAAAATCTGCATCCCCTTCAAATAAAACCTTGTAGCCACTACGAACACTATAGAGCCCCGATTTTTTTACCACATCACACGCGACAATATTCTAACACAAACTGTGAGACGGGAATCAAAAGAATAAGCATAACCTCCTCCACAAGAACTACAAGTCACAACATCCACACTCCAAAACCTAGTATTGGGAAAGATAAGATCTTATACTCTTTGAATGGATGGGATTTGTGGAGATTGGATCAGAGAGGGAAAATCCGCTAGCAACAAAAAATCTTTCCAAACATAAATCGAGATTCCATCCCATGCCTTCCATTTAAGACCCTAATCTAATAAACATTTGAAACTTCATATGCTACCTCAAATATATGAAGGATGCGAACCAAGACGGGAATTCAAGAAATCAGTACCTGGGAAGTACTCCGCTCGGAGTAGACGACTCATAAAGCTGCCAGGATTAGTGAACAACCTCCAACCCTACTTTGCAAGAAGAGTGATTTTGAATGTACCCAACTCCTGAGATCCTAAACCTCCATCATCATTGAGTTTACAAAGAGACACCCAAGAACGCCAGTGAATCCCCTTATTATGAGTTGACTTCTACCACATGAACCTAGCTATAATTGCCTTTAACTCGGCACATAACACTCATGGTAAAGGAAAATAGTTCATCCAAAAAGAGGTATTGCTTGAAGAACCGACTTCACAAAAAACCTCTTTACCCCACTAGGACAGCAACTGCGTACTCCAAGAATGAATACGAGAAAAAAGATGCCCTTTAAAGTGCACAAACGCTTGCTGTTTATTCCGACCAATTAGAGCAGGAAGACCTAAATACTTCTCAAGATTAGAAGTATTTTTTGTAACTTAAAGAATACGAGAAACATCTCGTCTATTCTCTTCGGCAACATTGGAGTTAAATAAAATTCCAAACTTTTCAATATTAATTTCCTTTCTTCAATACGGCCATAAACGCACAAAATACTTGGTAAATCAACAGCCACTATAGCTGTTACCTCTCCAAAAATAAGGCAGTCATCAGAAAACAACAAATGGGTGATGGAAGGCATACCTATTAATTCGAACTCCTTATATTCTACCTAGTGCTTCCGCTTTACGAAGTAGTGAAGACCGACCCTCACTGCAAATTAAGAACAAATAAGGGCCAAGTGAGTCCCCTTGTTGTAAGCCCCTTTATGCCACAAACTTCTCACCCACCGAGCCATTGAGAATGAGGGAGTAAAAAAACTAAACAAACGTAACTTTGCAACAGAGTGATCCAGTCACGTGCAAAACTCATCAGTGGGGAGCGCTCCAATAAATCAGCTAACCATTTGTAAGATCTGATTCCTCCTAATGACACTTCCAGTAGACCTGAAAAATCATAAATCTAAATCCTTTCGAACATTGTCCAGCTTATCGAGAAGAAAATCTGTCGGGCTATTCCATAGTCGTTGAACCTCAAGCTCGCAAGAGTTCTCAAGAAGCCATGAGGCTTCGAATTTAAAATGCCACTGGCACCGCGAGAGATGATCACCTTAGGTATATAGTAAAAGAGGACAATGGTCCGAAAAAGAATGAAGGATATGCCAAATGCTCACATGCGGAAACAAAGTTGTCCACTCAGAATTAGCAACCCCACGATCTAACCATTCACGAATATGAGTTTCTGCACAACGACCTCGCTCCTATGTAAACCAAGGTCCATTGTAACCTATATCCAACAAATGGTAATCATTAAGGACCCACCTAAACTCACACATTTGTCCTTTAGGTCTAAGTAAACCACCATGCTTCTCATATAAAAAAAGAATTCCATTAAAGACCCCTTTTAGCCAGGGGACATTTGGGTAGTCATCCAAGCGACGAAGTAAATCCCACAAATCAAATCGACAATGTTCCTCCAAAGCACCATAAAATCCGTACATTGTGAACTAAAACCATCAAAATCACTAGTAAACATGACATCAATATAAGAAAAAGAAAAAGAGCACAACGAAACAGTAACATCAGCCTTCCATGCAAGACAAAGGCCCCTACTACTACCTTGAGCATCAACTTCAACACCATTCAAGTAACCACAGGACCGACGAACTTTCTCCATGCGTGATCTCCGTAACTTTATCTCAATAAAGAAAACTACGGAGGGGTTAACGTGTTCCAGTATATACCGAAGAGGATGAATCGTCTGAGGTTTTCCCTATCCTCGAACGTTCCAACATGGTAGTTTTATTATGCCCGGCCAGCCTAGTCACCCATGCCTGCTGATGTAAGAGTTTGATTTACCACACAGTCCACACCACAACCCTCCTCACCATAACTGTGTCTTTGTCTCTTAAAGCCATCATTCTTCATCAACGGGTTATTTTCCTCTTTAGATAACATCTCTATATCATTAAATTTTTCGGCCACCGCCTCAACACTCTTCGTCAACACCGAAGAAAAACGTGAGATAAGTGATAACCCAATCCTTCGTCGAAAAATTGCCATTGGATCCTTTCAGACCCAACGAATGATGAGCCAACTGACTCGGTTCCCCAACACTCTCCCAAGCATTTCTTGACACCTCACCCTCAATCGTCTCGTCTTCTCGCAACCAGGGACTAGTAAATACTCCCCCCTTTGACGCGACGGTGCCCTAAGCGAAGCATCCCAAAGTAAATCAAAACTCTTCTACTCTTGCAACATACGTAAAGGGAAAAACCTTTCATTATGACCTAGTCTTTGACATAAGAAACAAAAAGTCTTTAGCTTGTCGTACTGAAACTTTGCATAAGCAAAAATCCGTTTGGTAACGCTAGTTTCTTCCTACGCTTGAGCGGTTTTCTTATATCATTCTTAACCTGGACCCGCATACCCCCTTGATACCCAAATAGATAGTAGAGGTATCATAAACCAGAAAACTCCTTATAAAATTTCCAAGTTGCAACACCACTTTTTTTATATGTAACCTGTCGGGAGATTAAAAATCCTGATCCCAATAAAGATAAATTTGCAAAGGTTTCTCTCTCTTCTTCAACCAATGCAAGACAAGGAGACGAGAATGAAAATACCACGTTCCATCCATTTCTATTCTATCGGCATCCACCTCACGAAACCATCGAAACAGAAATCGATTATCCCCTAGGTCTAAAATTGAGACTCCTCCTATCGGTTGCCACACACTTGCCAAGGTCAAATGCATAATCGGAAAGCTTATCATATCAGATGTCAAGAAAAAACCCACGAAACAATTATCTAACGAAATTAATGGAGCAGAATCTTGGCTTTCCAACGTGAGAGCCTCCTCTTCCACCTCTCCAAGTTGAAGTCCTTCAATATCTTCCTTCAATTCAGCCATCACGAAACAAAATCAACCACAGAAAGTAACGCCGTCAGACACAGAAAGAAAACGTGTCAAATAGGCAGCGAATACACTTAACCACTAAAGTTATTTGATATATTCCATATATATATATATAGAAAGACAGAGAATAGGATTCAATTATAGTTAGTGTAAAATTTTTAATTAAAGGTCAAGATTAATAATAAAAAATATGAAATATTCATTTAAAAAAATAATGAGTTAATCTTAGTAATTGATTTATTTCATCTAACGATCATAAAAATGTTTAAAACAAAAAACAATTACAATGTAAATGGATTTAACCTTATATATATAACTAGAAATGAATTTTGAGTGGAGCGACAAAGAAAATATCATACCAAAGTTTGAGACTAAATATAAATTTGCAAGTACAAATGTACAATTAACCCAATCTCTTTTATTTATGTTACGAAATAGTTTGAATATATTTATTTGAGTGACCCATCCCTTAGTTGAGCCGAGAAAAACAGTATCAAAATTCAGACTCCAAAATCTCATATGTGCCAGAAAGAGCTTGGTTTGGTTGGGAATTTGGGCTATCTTGACGAACAAACACATTTCATCATGTTTAAAAAAACCATTTTTTCTGTAAATATGAAGGTAGAGATGAGTAAACTAGATTTAATTTGAAAATTTTACTTTTTTAACTTGTTTTGACTCATAATTTTACAAATTCGAATCGATTTGTAAAAATTTTAAATTCATGTTTAATTAAAATAAAACTCAAATAACTAAAAAATTTAGTAATTAATAGATTAATTCTTAATTTTGAGTCAACCCTTAATAGTTAACTCTACATGATATATATATCACATATGAAAAATATGAATAAATGTCTATGTTTATTGTATATGGCTATAGAAAACCATTTAAATTGGAATCAAATAATATAATAACATTATAAATAGTTATAATTAAATTAAAATAAATCTGAAACAACTCGAATCGACTCGACTTGAATCGAATTTCATAATCTTGATTTAAAATTTTTTAAATAAAATTTAAATTATGAAATATAATTGGTCAACCCAAATAATTTTTGAATTTTTTAACTCTCTACTCAACTGAATTGAATATGCACCCCTAACAAGGGGTCCTTCATTTCCTTATATATATATATAATCAACTCCATTTTTGAATTTTAATTGAGATAATCGAAGTTTAAAATATTACAAATTTATTGTTTTAAGGGTTGAAAATGTTCATCGAAGCAAAATGGCAATAATAAATTTAATTATTAATATTATAAGCTATTTTAATTTGATTTAAATTTAAAAATAACAAATTTAATATTTAAATATTATGTCATTATATTGTAAACCTAAAATAATTATAGAAAAACTTAAAAAATATCAAACTATTAAAATTATAAAACTTGTAAAATCTTAACTATGCAATAAAGAATCCACCTGCATTTAACCATAAAAGAAATTGATAGTCAAAGAGAAATATAAAAGGATGTGACATAGCTCGGTCTAAAAGAAATTCAATTCTATAATCGAAATTGTTGTTTAGAAGGATCAAAATGAATTCATGATCAGGTAAAGTTTACTAACCTCAGCATGTTATGTGAAAACCTTTTCCTGTTCAAAAAACTAAATCAGAATGCATCGGCCATCGATTGGGTAAGTAACTCTATTAATACGTTATACCTATCTTTTATTCAATCATTCATATTCCAAAACATACACCATTACGAAAAGGAAAGGGTTTTTAAAAGCAAGTATTATATATACGAAGATAAACAAAAATTAAATTAAAAGTTCATCAAATCTTAATTTGATTTCTTTGATGCCATTGATGTTAGAATTTAAATTCAACTCAAAATCTCAATTATAATTAAAATTTAATCCAAACTTTAAAAAATGATGTGTGTACAAATTAAATGAATTAATGTCACAGAGGTTTGTATAGAAAAGTTTTTAAAAACTGAGTTTGTTTTGAAGACTTAATTACGAGTCAAAGTCAACAAAAGGTGAAATTTCACGAAAAGTTTAGTAAGAACTATAAACCATATCATGTTGGTGTAATGCTTATAGATATAAGTTGTAGGTTGTAGTGTGATGGTGTACAAGTGAGTGAATAAAAGAAAGAAAGCAATAGTTAATGTTGTAGAAATATTTGTATTTGCATTTTGTTTCAGTAATAATATTGTGATTTTTATAATTTATGTTGTACCACTACATGCTTCGACTAAATGATACAAGAGTTTAGTTTGAGGCCACATCATGAAAAGATAGCAAACTTAGATTTTAAAATTAACGAATTCAAATTATAAAAATAGACTATTTTTACTGGATTCACAAAATCTTTTAGATATTTTCGAAGAAAGATACACTAAACTTGAAAATGCAACAGTATAAACAAATTTTATAAACAAAGTGAATAAGGCATAGAAGGATAAAAGAATTTAAGAAGGGATAAGTCAATATTCAAAACGAAAAAAATAATTATAAAAAACACAAAATAAACTTCAGAGAATTTATAAAGAAACATACTTCAAGGAGCTAAAAAGGGGGGAAAATACACTTACAATCATTTAAAGTCAAGTTTGAAATTTTAAAAACATAAAGTTCGAAAAACATTGATACTACGTCACCCATGTAAAAGTTGCATTAAATGAAATGAAAAAAATGGTGAAACTCTTGATAAGGTCACGTGACACAAATTACATAATCATTATAATTAAATAATCAAAAGATTTGTCTCAAAAATTGATCGATGAGTTTATATGTTTACTTCGAACAAGAAAAAAGAAATCGTAGAAGGTACAATAGAAAAAATAAAAGGTGAACTAAGAATACGTAGACACGGAAATCAAAATACAAGTAAGAGTCTTATGGATGCATATACCTATTATAGTACTCAGGCATTGTACCTTGAAAACGGGTTGGAATCTTACGATGATGGTGATCTACAAACTACTCAAGTCCACTAACTTGTGAACGAAAACAACTGAACATTAAACTTCACAAGCTCAATAGTATATCACTAATATAATACACACACATTAATTTAATAACCATAAGCATACGACAAAAATAAGCAATAAACAACATGATTCAAAAAGCCAAGGCATGACATGCTTAAGAATTTCAGTCTCATTCTTTCCTTAGTATGTGACTAAAGGGTCTAGTCATGAACTCTCATCAATAACCAACAAGATAATGTTCAATCATTATTTTTGAAAATAAGAGTTTCATTCGATTAAAGGCCAATGGCATCGAGGATAACAAAGTTCTTAATACATTTATGTTCATCATAAAAGAACCAAAATGGATTGATTTTTGACAGGGCCTATCGTGCAAAAAAGTGTTCAGTCCTATTCGCTTCTCGATTAACATATCGAATCATAAAGTCTGAGTGGTGGATGAGTGCATCCCGAGCCTCGTTGAACCTCAATCCAATCACAGAGATATATCCATTATTAGTTTCCAATCTGTTAACAATGGAGATATTGCTCCATGACATTCGTTATTGATTGCAAAACGAATTATGTGGGTGAAAGCAGAGACTTCAACTGGCTCTGGTGTTTGGCACCTTCCAGCTGACGAGAAACACCTTCTAAAACCATAATATGGTGATACCGCATGACGATTACAATGGAAGCGGCACCAGAAGATAGCATCCTAGCTCCATCAACATTAATTTTAACCCTACCCACTTCTAGCCTGTTCCAAGCAGACTTGGTTCTATTGTGGTTTGGTGCCTAGTGTCTAGAGACACCTCTCTTCGCGTCAGAAAAGCTAGCTCCAAGATTCCATGCTGCATTGACCACATCTTGAGGATTCTAGAACACCTCTTCATGGATCCATTTATTGTGTTTGTTCCAAAGATTCCAGAGGAGATTGAGAAGCTTGGTGAAACCATCCAGATTAAGATGAATGGCTACCCTATCGAGGAACTATTTACAGTAATGAGGGTTCATAGAAATGAATGATTAATCAAAACTGGAGAGAGAGAACCTTCATAGTCAATGGACAATCCTTTTACGCATGGAGCGTTGATCAATATCTTGTCTGTTGGGGCAAGCGTCATTGTTAAAACCAGCAGCCAGCAACTGAGGTCCTATTTGAAGCATTATAGAATTGTTATGCTCATTTATGTCTTCTCTAAAGTTGGAGGATTTAAAGTGTAGATTACCCAAAAGTTTAGGTTAAGTTAAAAACCCTTCCCTTTATTTTTCTCTGGTTCGTGCCAAACAGTCCTGCATCATTTTTCGCGCTTGGTTTGATCCAATTTGGTTACTATTTCTTTGGATGTGACCCTCACTTCCGGTACCCTGTTGTTCGTCTCGTCGTTGTCGTTAGTCTGATGGTGTCGGTGTGTTCATCGTCGTCAATATTAGTTTTATCAGAGTTGAGGAGGTTTTGAGTTTTGTAAAAAAACTTTTTTTGACGTTTATTTTCATATATCGAGAGAATAAACCAACCTCCATCAGTAGTTCTCCGTCATTTAAAATAATTTTATGCATTTTCTCCCCAATCTTGTGCTTGGTTTGATCCAATTTGGTTTCTATTTCTCTGGATGTGAGTGAGACCTTCGGTACCCTGTTGTTCATCTCGTCGTCGCCTTTCGTCCGGTGGTGTCAGTGTGTTCATCACCCCCGACATTAGTTTTATCAGAGTTGAGGTGGTTTTGAGTTTTGTAAAAAAATCCCTTTTATGATGTTCATTTTCGTAAAAAAACCTCGGTAAGTAGTTCCCCATCATTTAAAATAATTTTCTACATTTTTTTGTAATTTTACTTTCATCAGAGGAGCCTTCACGCTCCCCCATGTGCCACCGTGCAACTGTGGGAGTGCTTTAGGCGGTTCAAACTGCCTTGATTGGTTGAACCAGTCACCTCTAGACCGAACCAAATGGACCAGTCACCAGACCCATTAACAGACCCGACCCGTTGACAGACAATTGTTGACTTTGATCGTTGACTTTAACTGTTGACTTTTTTCTAAGACACATATCTTTATGTTTTTCAACGTCCTGAGTCCGTTTCTCGTAGTCTCTTTAGCCAAATTTTGACCCCAAAAGCCCTGTTTACATCATTTATCGTTTAAACTCTAATTATGTTAAGTAAATTGTGAGATTTTTGACTCACTTTTTGTTTTTTTTTTCTGAAGGTGATCCCACTTCTCTGCATCGTTCTTTGATAGATTCTAACCATCCTTGCTGAGCTCAGCCCGATTCTTGGGATTATGTTTCTGTATTCATAGAGTGGTATTGCTTTTAGGTTCCCATTTCGTAGGACCTAGTACTATAGACCGTGGGAATCGTAAGGCTTAGCATGTATCGTTTAGTTACAATAGGTGTGTCCCTTGACCATTATGTTACCTTTGACATTATATGTGACTTTTTTGTATGACATTGTTTGTTCATCATCTGATTGTTCATATATGGATTGTTACTATTTTCATGATTATTATTGCATCTTTTAAATTTGTACACTGATGCATTCTTGATTCTGCATGGGACCTTGTTCCTCGTTCTGATCCTGCATGGGACCTCGTTCCCCATCCTATTTCTATTTGGGATCCTCTTCGAAAGGTTATATCCCCATCCTGATTTTTTGTATTCAGACTTGAGTACCTCTTAGGAGGGTAACGCCCCATTCTAATTTTTTGCAGCGTAAGCTAAAGTTGTGTGGTATTGATGTTGCATTTCAAAATATTTAATTCTGAATTACTATTGCATTCTAGTTGTGTTGAATTATTTATATTGTGATATCTATTTTACTTTAGAGGACACAATGGGCTTTATAGCTCACTTCTTAGTTTCAATCTTTTCAGATTACACAAACTTTTAGGATTTACGACCGGTACTTGGAGGATAATTAGTAATTGTTTTCTTTCAAACATAGTATGTACATTTTCTTTTTAGACTTTATTTAATTTGTTTTCCGTTGATTTTATATATATTTTTATGGGATTTGAAATATTAACTTACTTTATTGGTTTTTGATTTAGAACTTGTGCTATATTTTATATATATAATGAACTCCTGGATTTCGACGATTTATTGATGATGCATATTAGAATATGATACTTCCTAATTTCTATCAATCAAACATTATTGTGGTCTCCGAGATTCAATCCTAACGTCTAGGTCGGGTCTAGAGGGTTACAATAGCTCTCCATCTAAAAATTTTGATTTTGAGGAGGGCGTGAAGCTTGGTCAAAACTCTCCAAATTGTCGAATGATCTCTCTCAATTCCAACTTTCATTAAGAGCTAACTATAGCCTGATTTAGTTGTGAAATAAAATGTGTTGTGGTGTTTCCACACTAAATAGTCTTTCGCAAAGGGGGAAATTTGGGTCCCAATAATGGCATTCGTATCTTGCACATGGAACACCCTTTGGATCAAATCAGTATCCCATCTTAGAGAACCTAAATCATAAAATATTTATATTTAATAGGGATAGGGGATCATCTATATAAGAGTGCGCAAAATCAACTGGTTTGGTCCCTCCTCAAAGGTCAAATAGCAAACTTGAGGAACCACCTGATAGAGATGTGACAACATATGAAGAATTATTGCTCTCGTTGAGGAATCAAACCTAGAAAGCTCTAGACTGGATGAAGAAAGTAGAAGGATTTGAATGGAAGAAAAAGATGATGGAGTTGTGAAAATGGAAATAGATGGATAATTATCCTATTGAACCCTTCTAGTCACAATGAAAAGGAAAACTCGATCAATGGCTCTAACCAGCCCTCTTAATCGCAATGTAAAGGCAAACTAGAGTGTGAATATCTCTCTTACGAAGAACTTAAAAATAACTTAATGAAAAGAAGCTTCAAAGGCATAAGAAATCAACACTTGTAAAGATAAACTCTCATGTATTGTATTCAAGAAAATATGTGATTTACAATGGTAAGAGGAGCCTCCTCTATATAGGGTGAAGGAGTCCTTGTTGTAGTGTGACTAATGCTTGAAAATAATAATACAAATAACAATAACAATACTATCCAAATTCCTAATAACAATAAACTAAAGATAGTTGTTTTAACTTTATCTTAATTTACAGTTATATTCTTCTTTTCCAAGGCTTGGTTGTGTGGATCAATTGGAAGAATTAGTCCATCTTCCTTTGATTTCAGCCTTGTGATTCATGTATCATCCTCCCTCTCTTAAAAAAGATTCGACCTCAAAAATAAAACATAAAAAGAAGAAATGTTAGAACCTTTTAGTGATATACTTACATTATACTTACCAAATATATATGCTTTGAATCTTCGAGACTTTGTTCTTCTAATAGGTTCGAGTAGAAACATCATCCAAAGAAACATCCGTTTTCATCATTATAGAATTTGGTGAATATATCATTCCATCTCTCCTAAAAAGGATTCGTCCACGAATCTAAAAATCCAAGAGAAAAGAATTAAATGTGTGGAAAGGAAAATTTGTAAAACACTTACCTAGACCAATGTGATGTGTCTTTATGCGCTTTAGCAGAGGTTTCTTCTTTGTTGGAATTGATTTGTTTTTTTTTTGTTTTTTGAAATCCTCTTTTGCACAAAAGTCCTGTAACATGGCATTTGTGTTAAAATTCCACATGGTGTCTCCACTTTTGTCTTTGTTTATGACTGATTCATGTGTTTTATCCATGGTTTCACTCGTGTGTGGTGAGAAGGAGTGTTTAAAAACCATATAAAGGGGTTCATGAAAGTAATCCATGAGGTCTTCTATGTGTGGTTCAGAAACTAATAATTCTCGTGAGGAGCTTTGTGGAATATATAATATGTCTAGTTGAAAAGAAAACTTATTTACAAAATAAAACTCATTAAAAGCACTTTTAAGAGAATGAGTATATATGTCAAGAATCTTCGAATCATCATATAGATATTTGGTATGTTCAATTCTCATAATAGTAATATCCTTCTATAGGTAAGAGTATACCATTGGGATAGTGCATCTTCTACTATATTTTGATTGCCTCATTCTTTTAACCAGTTAAAGAATTCATGGTTTCTATGGATGACAACCTTTGTAAAAAGTATGTTTTGATGCCAAACTTTGAGTATTTGAATTTGGTCAAAATAAAAGGAGTAGATAATAATATCATCAACATATATAATAATATACTTACATGTGGAATGGTTTAAATCATGTTTCATCTCTTAGATGGCATAATGACTAAGGCTTTCTCAGATGTAACCTTTTTGCAGCAAATTTAACTCTTTGGTTCCTCCAAGATTGTTTGTTCAACGAGGTATAATGAAACCTTGAATTATATCGGTTTGAAGTTATTTCTCTTTTTCCAATGGTAATCCGCCATATGGACCACCTAACACTTATTAAAAATCCTGTAAGAGAGAAATAAACACACTAGAAAAATCCTTGTTAATGTTAGAAATCGAAACAATTTATTCCCTAAAGAGAACAATGATACAAGATTTTTGTGAAGAATGTCCTTTCTCAATTTTTTGTGTGCTCACACATCGATTTTGAGTCACTATTTTCTTCTCACAATTAGATTCACTCACCTCTCGTGGGTCATGTTCTTGGCTTTTATCGGTTGTGACCTCTTTTATTTTTGTCTCTTTTTCAGTGTCTTTTTCTTTTTTGTGTTTTCCTACTCTACTCACAAAATTTCATCATATTACTTTCAAGTTCATCTTTTGATTCTAATGGTGTATGGCTAAGTGACTGAAGAAAGGTATCTTCTATTACACTTTTGCTAGCATCATATTCGTCGATGTCATTTTCTGATTCATTATCCGTGGTAGAAGGTGGAGTAAAAGGAGAAGTGGAAGTAGATGAATTACCTTGGTAAGTGTCTTCGAAACAGTTTTAGCTAAGTGACTGAAGATCGGTGTCTTCTATGATTCAGTTATGGCATCCTTTCATGCCTTAATGCATCGTTTTATGCATTTTAGTTATGAATTCGATTTAGAGAAGTCCATACTCTAAAATTCATTCATATTCTTTCATAACATATAAAAATAACATAATCAATATTATAAAACATGTATAAATTTAAACTTTCTAATTTGAATGGTCTTTCTCTTACATACTTACAACAAGATACTCACTTGATAATCCCCGCAAATAAAGTGTAGAGACTTCTGACTAATCAACAACTTTATCTTTCTCCCTTTTCTTGCTAGATTCAAGAGCTTGGTTCCGATCTTTAGGATATGGAGGGTGGTCCTTGCACGGGAAGAAGAATATGAGAATATATAACTCTCTTTGTTTCTACTTTCCCCTTTTCTTCCTAAAATCCCTAATAAGGATAAATTTTAAATTCATTTATCCTTAAAAGATTGGAATACCCTCTATAATCATCTATTTCTACAATTTAATCCAAAACACTATTTTAAATCTTTTTTTTTATCTTTTACCGTTATTCAAATAAGTTTCAATTTCCAATCTTTTTAATATAGTCTCTGACCTGATATTTGGGGTATTACAATTCTCTCCCCTAAAAAAAATTCATCCTCGAATTTAAAGAGTTTATGCATTTACCACAATACTTCAACTAGAGGAATCATTTTAGTTACGCGATTTCTGGAATAAGCAATGACACATGAAAACATTATAGGTCTTGTACATTTCAGAAGACAAAAGCTAACTGATAAAATCTATCAAGGTTCAATAATTCTCAAATTCAGTCCCAACCGCGATACTTACTTCCAAAGCGATACTTTCAGAAAATTTTACCACTTTCTTGTTACTCAATCACTTTTCTCTTTAAATCAACATAAGACTTTTCTAATTAGCACACTATAGCACCGCTCACTATACAATTAATGACAGCAAATCTTTTAAGGTACTCTACTACGACTGACTCTAAATCATGTATAGATAATTCCTATTGTGGTTCTTTAACTTTATTGAGGCATAGGTCACAACCTTACCTTTGTGCATAAGCACACTTCCTAAACTGTTGATATATGCATTAGTAAAAACCACATAATCCTTACCCAACTCAGTTGTATAAACACTGGTATCTCTATTACAATCATCTTTAGTATTTCAAAACTCTTTTGGCCTTTTTTTCGTTCTACAAAAAGACGTATCTTTCCTTAAGACTTGGTTAGCAACAAAGCTAACGTCGAAAAGTTTTTCACTAACCTTCGATAGTAAACAACAAGCCCCAAAGAAATCCGACCTTCATGATCATTCTTTGGGAGTTTCCAATTTACTACAACATGAGTTTTTCTTAAGATCTAATCATATACCTTATACCGAAACAACGTCACCACAGAAAACCATCTCTGCTAACCAAAGTTTCACATTAAATATTTTGGTAAACAAGTTCTTCCCTTGAAGATTTTTATTTAACTGGCAAAATCTATTTATAACCACATAGATTTATCTTTCTTTTCGCTACTAACACACATACTTCCCAAGATGAAATACTCGAGTTGATAAAACTTAGATCAATCAACTCTTATAATTGAGCCTCTAATTCTCTTGACTCACTTAAGTCATTTAATACTAAATCATAGAAACATGTTCAATACCTTAATAATCATTAACATTGAATTCCATCTTTCGATATGGAGGTAACTCAATCAATTTACCTGAAAAGAAATCTATAAATTTCCAATTTTTGTTAAATTATAAAACAATTTCTACATTAATTACTTAACACTTCAAGAAAATATACTTTAATGACACATGAACGATGACACAAGCTAATTTATGACTTGCAAAAAATGTGTCATAAAAAATGTCACGTTTCTTAAAATCTGAACGATTTATGACTTACAATAATGTGTGTCATATTTAATAGTCATAATCCAAAAAACACAGAGTACCCTTTTAATTGTGTGTCATCTGTAAAAGTCGTCTTTTAATTTCCCCCCTCCATAATTTTCATCATTTCCCGCTTCTTCCCCCTTGATCAGCAGTTCACACTAAACCTATGTTTCCCTTTTTCTCTTTGCATTCATGTTACCAAGAAACACGATATTGAGAGATCGGATGGTGAATTCTTCTTCCCCAAACCCTACCCTCCAAAATCCAAACGAAAGCACCCAAATTCATCTAAGGGGAACTGATATAGGGGGTAAGAAATGCAATGGCTAGAAGAGCCCAGTGGTTGTAGGAGCGACAAAAGTTGAACAAAATCCATGTTTGTTTCATATTTGTAAAGCTAAGAGATTATTATTGTTCCATTAAGAAGAAATAGCCAACGATCCAGAGAAGAGGTTTTATTCCATCATGGACAAGCTCTTCCACTCCAGGTTTTCTTTTTTCTATTTGTTTTTAAGTTTTAACCACTGATTTGTTTGATGAAACTTGAAATTTCAATTAAATCTCATCACTACTGCTTTTTTTGTATATAAAATGTATTTGTAATTGTAATTAATAGATAGTACATTGCCACGGGAATGGGAATGGGGAGACAAGAACAATTATTAGGAGTTAAAAATTCCCAAATCCAACGTATTCTTTAGTAGCGGAAGATAATCAACATGGCTTAGCTGCGAGTGAATCTCCACTTTGCAAACCATGGGATAGAGGAGATCTTCTCATGAGATTATCAACTTTCAAATCCATGACTTGATTTGCTAAGCCCAAGGTTTCTATTCTATCTTCTCTATATTCTCACCCTACCCTTTCCTATGCTTTTTGGGTTTTTTTTAATTAAAAGAGATGATAATGCTTTCCATTCTTTTTAGGTAGTAAATGATGTTAATTGTGCTATGAGAGGTTGGGTCAATGTGGATATGGACATTCTGGCTTGTGAATCATGTGGAGCACGTCTCATGTTTTCGACCCCGCCTTCTTGGACACAACAATAAGGCATGTTATGTATCTAATATTGCTTAATTTTGGCCAGATAGTTTGAAAATTCTGGTATTTGTAGGCTAAATTAGATATCATTTTTTATGTTCTTCAGTTGAGAATGTGGCCTCGGTGTTTAGCTTAAAGCTGGATAGTGGACACAAATTGACTTGCCCTTGGATTGACAATGTCTGTGATGAAAGACTGGCTGAATTTCCTCCCACTGTGCCTGCTGATTTGGTTGATAAATTCCGGGCGAGATCAAACTCACTCTTTCAACTTATGGCTCTTCCAGTAATTTCGTCTTCAGCCATTGAATTTATGAGAAGTCCTCAGCTCGAATAATTTCTCATACAACCCCTCATGGTGGATTATCTGAAAAGGAATGCTGAATTTTCTCAAATAGAATGTATAGAAGATGGATCTGCTGTGGATTCTGCTAACTTGTACTATCAGGTATGAAACTTGTTTCTCATTGAAGTTTGCAATAACAAGCACATTAAGGCTGAAAATTTTTGCCAGTGTCAGCTTCATAGGAACATGTACAGGAACATGTACACTTAAACATGCATGTTCCTTACTGAAACTTCTTTCTACTGTATTTTCATATCATTCCACCTACTTTGGTAAAAAAGAGTGATAATAATCCAATGGTTTCTCCAATTTATGACTTTACAAGTTTAACATTTTCTGCAATGATGATTGTGGTTTTATCATTTATACATTCCTGAGTTCTTGTTGGTGTTGAAGATTTATTAATTTGGAAAATTTTCAGGCTCAAAAGCTTATAAGTCTTTATGGTTGGGAACCATGTCCACTACCATAAGTTGTTAACTTCAAGGATGGTCAGAATCAGTTTGTCCACTACTATCCAGAACAACTTGTAGAAACATAGAAGGTTTGTGATGAAGAAATTTGTTTATCTAATCAAAACTCTACTTGTGTTGCCTCTTGCTTGGAAGCTTGTGTAAATGTTGATGGAACATGCAAAATGACCTCAAGAGAAGACAAAACGTGTGCCAATAATGAGCAAGGGGTGATTACTGAAGTCGAGACTTCTCAAACCAATAAGGTCTTAACCTGTCCCAAAGGTAAGCATTAATGCATTATTATTTGTAATCAATAAGCTTAATTCTCAGTATTATTGGAAACGTTCTTTAATAAAATATAAGTTCCACTGTCACTATGCCTTTTGTTCCTAATATTTTTTGTGTTGTTAATTAGTTCCCTTTATTTGGGGCTCTGCTGCTATGCTTTTAATTGATCTATGAATTTCTTGTTTTTGCCTTTATGATATCTTTTGTGTATTCTATTTTTCATGCATATAGCATCGCAAGCCTATTTCAAAGTTAAATTACTATTAATGGTATATTCCCAAGGACATTTAACTTATATGTGACTTATGTGGTTACCAGCTGATCGGTATGTAATGTAGTAATATAATTTGCTAAATCAGTGAGATTGAGTAATTCATGTTTCTATACTTTATGCATTATTATCCATCTTTCCCACCTTAGAGGGATTGTAATTGGAGTTCTATGTGCCAAGGTGGGTATTTGAGTTGTACTATATTTCAGGTTTAGAAGTTGTGAATTAAGCATGCTGATAAACATCTCAAGTATCAAATCCGCTGTTCTTTTCTTGAGGTAGAGTTAATTGAATTATTTTGATTCTTAAGTTTGATATAATTGGACTGTTTAGCGTTGTACTATTCTTGTTCCTTATCACTTCGTTTTCAATTTTCTTTTGCAAATATACAATGAGCAAATAACAGATTTATTGGATCCAAATCAAAGAAACCTACAGGTAGAATGGATTATTATTTAACTTTTCAGTTTCCCAATCAATGTTGTTTTGTAACTTTTCTATATATTGGTAATTGCTGATGAAACTCATATGGTGTTTTATTGGTTTTATGGCTTAATTGGGTAAATCCATAAAACATTATGGATTTTGTGCTATAATCCTTCTGATACACCCAAAAAGAAGCTGATTTTTGGCTTTTTGTTGGACTGTACATGGATGCTTAAGTTGTCTCGATCTAACCTAGATATCAAGATATGTGTGTTATTTGTTAGAGATAGGATTTATCTAAATTCACTTAGACCAGGAAAGTTTAGTTGAATGCCCTCATTTGTTTGATTGATTAAGGATGTTCAGAGTTCAGACCCACTATGTTACTCCTTATAATCATTGGAATCTATAACTAATTTTGGTAAATGGATATCAATCACCTTTTCCTCTGAGCGAAATAGAATTCAATAGCACGTTTGTTGCAAGTTTGAATGAAAATCATCATTATAACCGAGAAGGATGAGTAAATTACCCATATATAAATAGAAGTATCCCCTTAAATAACAGTGTAACTATAAGAAATGCAAAGTAAAGCTTTTAAAGCTTAAGATGCCTTTACCACAAATTTACTTGTTTTTTAGTTCTTTTCATATTACTTAGTGATGAGTGATGACTTGATAACCATAAATTAAAATGTTTACTCTTTACAAATGTTTTAACTACTTTATGTTCTCACCTGAAGATAGTTGATGCTTGATTAATATATGCAAAGTATTAATTCCTATATGTCATCAGTAGTTGGTTTAAATAAGGAGTGGAAACCAAAGGTGATCAGCTCTAATTTTGGGAAGGGTTCGGGAACAACTGGTGCATCTGATGTTCCTACTAGTTTAGTTAAAGCCAATGCTTATTCTCAGCCTGTTTCAAGAGTTCTCGACTCTGAAGAAGCAACTTCAAAATTGTAGAAGAAGCTGGAGGAGTTGCATCTCCCGCAACGTCGACATGTTTGATATTTGCAAAGAATGAGTATCTTATGTGGAAAATTTTATTATGCCGTGATATTTTGTATCGACATATGATTACAATATTTTTGATAACTTAATGTTAATATATTGTATGCAAATGGATTGCTTATATATAATATGATATATATATTTAGTATTATGAGGCATTAAATGTGATTTAGTTTGATTATTTGTTAATATAATTTACGACATACAAACACGACACACGAATGTGTGTCATCTTTTCTAATGACGTGTGCTTCAATGAAACGCAATGTAAGTCATAAATGTGTGTCATAAATTTATGACACACAAATGTGTGTCGTCTTCATTTATGACGGAGGCTTCAATGACGCGCAATGAGAGTCATAAATGCAAGTCATAAATGCGCGACATAAATGCGTGTCATAAATACGCGTCATAAATGCGTGTCATAAATGCGCGTCATAAATGCGCGTCATAAATTCATGACGCACAATTGCGTGTCATTTGAGATTCATGTCGTTGGCTTCAATGACAGCCATTTGTGTGTCATCCGCACCCATAGATGATGCGCAATGCGCGCCATTAAAGGGGTTTTTTCTAGTAGTGTAAGTATCTATCACATTAACCATAAAAGCTATATATATATATATATCTTTCTGACATCATTTTCCTTCACAATTATTATTGATATCACCTTGAATGAGGATTTTACTTTCTCACTAAAACTATAATTTACATACCCTCTGCATCTTTTTGAATTAATCGTCTTTGGAGACAAACAACTTATTTTCAATATGATTTTAAATCATCAAATGACAATTTCATCAGATCCACCGGAAACATAGCCCCGAGAATCTTTATTAAATGTTTACTACCTGTCCAAATCATCTTTACACCATGACTCACTAGGGTTTATTGTTATTATCTCACTCGAGATTAAGTTAAATAGAATACTTTTATTTTAAAATATTTCATTTCCTTCTTGAGGAAATCCATGTAACTTTCCAGATCCATTTAAAATATTCTCGAGCAATTGAAACATTTTCTCTCTCAACTATAAAAGTCTAATTATCCACATCATTAAATAAGAAGACTTGGCAACTTTGTAGCAATAACCTCATAGCAGTTAATGCAAAAATTACACTGGTAACCATATTTACTCTTATAAACAGTTCAAATGTTTAGTAGATTCGTCCAATGCAAAAACATCGTTAAACGATAGGGCCTTCCTTCAACAGAATGGAGGAAAATCCCTATTAGCTTCTACCCTTCTACGACATGATACTAAAATCATGTCGGATTCTCTTGGGTCGATTTTGATCTCAATCTTCTTTTCAATATCATCTAGTTTCTCACCTTTGTCCTTAGTTTCCTAAATCTATTAGGACATACATTAGAATAAAAATAAAGCTAATAAGGAGTGACATCAATAGCCTTCTAATTGACACCATATCAGTAACTTTGACAATCTTAATGGCATGTAATCATTTTTTACATTAAAATACATTCAATTTCGGCCAAGAATTTACTAAACCTATAGCTCTGATACTAATAAATGTAACAACCATCTCCCGTATACCTTTCTATATACAAGATTTAGATGTCACCTTACTTTTAAAACAATTATGTCTTTTAAAAACCCTTAAAAGTTTGTTTCAAAATTTAAATTAAAACATTTTAATATAATGATAAAACAATCATCGAAATATACTACCCAAATGTCCACTTTATATACATTACAGAGCAGTTTTCTTTAAAATTTGATTACATGCCAACAATTGTTGAAAATAAACATGATTGTCCTACCGTTACTGATGAAAGTCAACCCTAACCGATGATATCTACTGTTACAGGTGCACTCTTTATTTAATTTGTCTCCGCTTTTACCTACGTGTGGAAACAACACACGTTAATTATTTACTTAGTGAGACATAATACTATAAATATAGCACAATTTATACATAAATATTTTATAACTATTGAATGATGAATTAAATTTCATAATCCATAAGGACCCGATAAGCTTTCCTCAGTTAAACCATAATTCTTTCATACAATTATTGGAATTATTCTTAGTAGACCCCGCATACTTATTCTTCTGTATATTTTTTCCCATTATTCTTTTTTTGCCTTTCGTACATTAAATGAGAAATTACTATACATGCATTGCACCAAAGTGCCCATTGATCATGTATCTTTTATAATCATCATGGGTGGCACCTTAAATACTATTAACACACCATTTTGTGTTTTCATTTTGGGAATCCTTTCACGCCCATTATGTATTGTTTACATTTTTCCTTTATGAAACCCATCTTACCAATTATGCATTGATGTACATTTTATGTATAAATATAGCATCCTTTCATACAACATATGCACCGTTTATATCAAAATACATTATAAATCCTTTAGTCTTTTACCAAAAGGCATTTAGCCTTTCATCTAACTTGCATGATTGACACCTTTCTACCAAATGCACAGCTAAGCAATTAATCTTTCACTTTTATACATATCTTACTCTAATAATTAGACATATTATCAATTAACTATTTAATTTCATTATAAATTCTATAGTTTACACTTGTAGTGCCAAAACATTCATTCCCCAAAGATTTATATAATTTACATGGGTTGCACACCCACCATCAATACGAAAATTCATAAACTTATTATGAATTTCTTAGTTTTTGAAACTAATTCACATCATCTATAAGGATTAAATAAGTCTCTATTATCGAAAGGAAACTCTTTTTATAATTCTTATCATAATAATCCTTAGTATGTCCAATATACCTTTCTTTCTTATCAATTTTTCATTTCATTTTTTTGTAGTAATTATTAAATTTCATTTTATTTAATGCATCCTTTCATGCATTTTATTTATGACATCCTTTCATGCCAATAAGGCACCCATATGCATTATTCTTTTATGCCGATAATGCACCTATATGCATTTCAGCTATGGCGTCATTTCATGCCAATAATACACACATATGCATTATTCTTTTATGCCGATTATGCACCCATATACATTTCAACTATGGCATCCTTTCATGCCAATAATGCACCCATATGCATTTCAGCTATGGCATCCTTTCATGCCAATAATGCACCCCATATGCATTATTCTTTTATGCAGATAATGCATCCATATGTATTTCAACTATTGCATCCTTTCATGCCTTAATGCATCGTTTCATGCATTTTAATTATGAATTCGATTTAGAGCAGTTCACACTCTAGAATTTATTCATAATATTCTTTCCAAACATATAAAAATAACATAATCAATATTATAAAACATCTATAAATTTAAACATTCTAATTTGAATGTTCTTCCTCTTACATACTTACAACAAGATACTCACCTGATAATCCCCGCAAATAAAATGTAGAGACTTCTGACTAATCAACAAATTTATCTTTCTCCCTTTTCTTGCTAGATTCAGGAGCTTGGTTCAGATCTTTGGGCTATGTAAGGTGGTCTTTGCACGGAAGAAGAAGAGGAGAAGAGATAACTGTCTTTGTTTCTTCTTTCCCCTTTTCTTACTAAAATCCCTAATAAGGATAAATTTTAAATTCATTTCCCCTTAAAAGACTGAAATACCCTCTAAATTCATCTATTTCTACAATTTATTTCAAAACACTATTTTAAATCATTTTCTTATCTTTTACCATTATTCAAATAAGTCTCCAATTTCCAATCTTTTCAATATAGTGTCTGACCTGATATTTGGGGTATTACACAATCTCTTTATAATAATCCTCAACATATATTTTATATTTTCGTAATCTTTGAAGTTTTCTTATATTTTCCTCGGTTTAGGAACTTTGAACAAATCATTCTCTCATCTTAGATTTGAGCTCATCCTAGGAATTGATTGGATATTTTGCAATTCTAACTGGTACACTCCAAGATAGTGTATTCTCTCTGAGTCAAAATGTAGCTGTAAAGAATTTTTCTTGTTTGGAATCCTTGTAGTCGTTTAATATGAATTCCATCTTGGTTTCCACTCATAGTAGGCGTGTGGGTCTTCCACGTCATAGATTTATAGATTTTTGGAATGCTTGATCGGGGTATCTTTAGTTTGAATATCCTGAAAATCACAACACTCAACGCAACATGTAAAGTGAAAAAATAAAATTAAAGAAAATAAAAACCTCACGAATCACAGCAAAAAAGTAATATTGCAACACCTCATACATGATTACAGAGAAATGCATAGGTACATGAGTGTACATTAAGTTTCAATATTATCGGGCAAGCAAAATCCTAATCATACACACGATGCAGAAGCATTTATAATTTTAAACATATAACATGCAACACACGAAAGCGGACAAACATTAATAATTTGACATTAAACAAATAAAAAACGTTGCAAATTATACATCGTTAACCAATTAGTAGTAAAATCGTCATTTCACATAACCAACCAAATATAAGGTAAATTATCAAATTGAGTATATCATTATTAATTATTAATCCTTAATTAGTAACATGAAAATTTCCAAGTTAATCGAACATTAGACAAGGATCTAATTGAACATATGTTTTTATGGACTAAAACGTAAACAATTAAAAAGTTACTTACCATCACCAAACATGCAATTGACACATCCATTATTTAATTAGGTATATTGTAGTGTGACAACTCAAGTCTAATCAAATTTTGAGCTAAGGTCTATTATTAATTAACAAATCATTTTTAGGACCATTCTGAACTTATATAAACATCTTGGGGTCAAACTAAAACTTAGGGAAACTTAAGACCTTTAATGAATGCAATTTTACCATTTTTCATCGAGAACACAGAAAAAGGATCGATCCTTTGCATAACAAAAAGTTTGGAATCGATCCTTCTACCCAAGGGATTGATACTTTTTGGAAAGGGGTTGATCTTTTCCCTTAAGAGATCAATCCCTTTTTTGGAAAACTATGGAATTCTCAAGAACATGCATAAATGAGGTACCAAACTTTCACATAATCAATCCAAGGAACTAGGCACATGCATGGACACTTTCACACCACTTTATACATGTCAGAATACACTTATATCATACTTCATAACACAAGTCACAACATCATACAAGTTTTTGGCATCAAAAGTCAAACATTGCATATTGGTTCACTTTTAACACAAGTCACCTAGTCCAAATATGCATTTTAGGTCATTTCATGCATCCTATGAGGCAAATAAGTTTAGTACATTTAGTATCACTTGTCTAAGCACACCAAACACTTTCTTAAAGCATACCAAACACTTTCTTAAAGCATAAATCCACATTTGGCCATTTTTATGCTCAACCCATTTGATACCGTGCATTCAACATTTCCAAAACAATAATTCAATTCAATTAACAATACACAACACAAACCAATGGTCCATGACATGCGCCACACTTATTACAAATCAACAATGAAAAATAGTCTAGGTCTCAAAATGATTCCCACATTTCCATAAAATGGATTCTAACCACATACACTATTCAAATATGCCTTACTTGACCACTCTGGAATTATGCTCCTCATCTCCAAATCAAATATTAATCCTCTAAAAAGTGGTAAAAACTAGTATGAGTTGAAACCCCAATGAATAATTAATATTCTAAGTAATGCACAAGTCAAAGATACAGGAAAGCCCTACATGCATTCACTCCTCACTTGTTTTTACCTCAACATTTGTATTACCATGTCATGCATCCATAATCACCTTTGGCATTCTAAATGCACATAAATTCAAAAATAAAAACATAACAAATGTTATCACATATCCAACAGAAACACATACACTCATGCACAATTACGTCTTTGACAAGTCACACACAATGCACACAAACTATTTCAATTAAAGATCAATGGCCTTTTGTTCAAAACACAACTCACTCATTCGATAAACGGACTCCATAAAACTCCTTTTTATTTTTGGAATCATTTAGGTCTAAAACCACACTTACGGAGCAAGGCTCGACGCACCAACCTTACCTCGTGTTCTTCTCGGAGCATAGCTCAATGTACCAACCTTACCTCATATAACTTGATATCACACACATATAGAAACAAATAGAGTACTCTTTCCTAGGCATGTCTTTCATATCCAAAGGTTCCATTATTAACAAATAACCAATTAATCCAAGTTTACAAGAGTGGTTGTCAATGATGCATAGTTTTTCATATATACACTTTCAAACTCATTTTGAAACACAATCAGAGATGGTTATCATGATCAACCTCATATGGACAACAAGATGGTCAATTCATCCACGCATACATTCACACACACACACACACATATATATATATATTCAAATACACTTTTGAAATCTTTATGCTTCATTCGTAACACAACACAGTTCACATAACACATACACATTTCCAAACATATTCCATATCAAAATTCTATATCACATTAAATGCATCAATGATTCATTTAAACCATAGTTCATATTAAAATAACACCTTAGACTACACCTTCTTTTACCCTTGAATATGCTCATCCATAAAGAATGAAAGTACCTTTATTGACCACAAACCGAAATTGCTTTCTAACACTTAGTAAAAGCTAACCAAAATACAAAGACCATTTTTCCTAAAAAAATAAACACATCGAATACCTTGGAAAAAATAACACATCAAGAACACATCTAAAACAAAATAGAATTTTATGTTTCCAAAATAGAGCAAAAAACTGAAATTATCGAAAACCTTACCAAAATGACTCTCCAAACCTTCAATCCGATCAAAAACACCTCTCCTCAATAAGAACTGATCAAGAAAAACTAATATCAACAACTAAACTCAACTAAAACCTCATAATTAACCTCTACATATTCTAATTCCTGGATTTCCATAAATCACCGAAATCAAGCTTATTTTAAAGAATTTGATATCTATATCAATTGATATTGGAAAACTGATTTAGTATGATAATAAAATCATCAAAAACATATGAATCAACATAAGAAAACCTTGAAAATAATTTAAGAAAAATAGCTCATTAAATATCTTAGAAAATCACTTTTAATTCACAAACCTCTCTTTAGAACAATTGTTCAATTAAAATCATCAATCACACTGGATCATTTAATCATTCAAGCACAAAAGGAACCAAGGAAAACACAATTACCTTGCTGGAAAAGAATATGAAGATCTGCAATGGCAACTACAAAATGATTTAGGAAGAAAACGGTAAGAGGAAGAAAAGTAAAGAAACAATCTTGATTAAAGAGAGAAAAACAAAGAAGAAAGGAAATTCATTAATGGCAAAAATGGAAATTTCTATTGGATTGAATAAAAAATGCTATCATAATATATATTGCCATGTGATAGATTAATTTATCATAAAATATCAATCATGGAAGAGCATTTCCAGCTTCTTCTTCCTCCAAGGGCCGGCACTTTCAAGCAAGAAAGGTAAACATATTTAGTTTTAATTTTGAAGCTATTTCTTGAGAATTAGACTCGGTGTGGTTAAGAAAAATGTTATACGTTCAATTCTCTACGTTTTGACATGAATATTACTAGGGTTCATGTTCAAGTTCATCTTGAGTTGATGAAGGGGATATTGATTATTGTGTTTTATGGGTTTTGAAGAGTTAAGTGATTTTAAAGAATTGGTTTTAAGAAATGATGAAGAACCTAAGAATAAAGTTAAAGAAAACAGTTTGGATTTTTAAATCTTGCAGTAGGTTCGAAAATTCACAAGAAATTATATAAACATAATTTCGAGGTTATTTTTATATATTTGTGTTCATATATCGATCTAGTTTCGTTTAAAACAAACATTGATCAATTTCAAGGTGTATACAAAAAGTTGTGGATTTTTAACCAAGGAAAGGTCAGAAAAATCGGACAGCAGATTCTGTAAAACAGATTCTGTTGGTCAACTTTGAAAATTCACCATAAATTGTACAGAATGAATTACAAGGAGTTCTTTATATGGATAGATTCGTATTCGAGTCAAGTTTTCAAAGGAAGAATCTGAATTGAATTCCAGTGTGTATATCAATACAGAATATTGATTCTTTAAAGGTAGTGCGAGTTGTCTAAATTCTGGAAAATTGATGGGTTGTTGTGTAAATTGGAAAAGTTGGTTCCAATGTTAAAAGGAATTGTTAAGTACTAAGTATTTGGTAGAATATGAGTTCAAAATATGTTATGGAGTTATTTTAGAATATGTTTATGTTAGTACAATACTAGCATATGTATCATTATGAATTTGTAATTTATACAGATTATGATTGATTTGTGATTGAAGCAAGTCAAGTATAAAAAGGGTTTATTGTGGAACATAGTGAGGCACAAATATTTGGAAAAATTATAAAGTGTCAAGGTGAATGCAATACATGCATGACATTACACATGGATGTTTTATACATCATCAGGAAGACTTGCGATAAGTCGACCTTGTTTATGTTGACATGATATTTATGTCATTTATCATATATTTGATATATTCTAAATATGTCAAAGGTTGAAAATAAAATGCATTGATCACTGATTTTTACATATGAGTTTTATCATGAATGTTATTTCGGGTATGAACTGCCCAATGTTAAATATGGATAATATACTTTGCCATGGATGAATTGAATAAAATAGACTATATGCCCAAGTAAGTCATTGAGGGACAGGGTATAGTTGCCATGTCATAGAGTATAGCAGCTGCAGCTTTATAATACACTTCGATGTATATGGTGGGCACGACCTTATGTGTAATACACTTCGGTGTATATGGTGGGCACAACCTTATGTGTAGCACTACGATGCAAATATTACTCGAATACCCAGGGTCCTCAGGGTTGTATATTGGGCTATAGGCTATGGTTTATGAGTTATTGCTTAATAAATGGTAAGCATGCAAATAAGCTTACGAGGTTATTGAATAATGACAAGTATATTGGTAAAATAAGCTTACGAGCTTATGGGATTACATGGTAATTATTTTGGAAAAATAAGCTTACAAGTTTATGGTTAATAAATGGTAAAATATTGATTATGCAAATAAAATGATTTTATGGCATTTTGAATTTGTCATTGAAATTCATGCATGATTCGTATTGCACTGTATATTGTTTTAAATTGTCTCAATAAGTTTATACTTAGCGTGTGATGATTTTCACGCGTAGGTAAGAAGCAAGTAGTGGAATAAAGAGTTCAAAGTGACATCAAACATCGAGGGTATATTTCAATATCAGTAAGACATCCTATGATGGAATTTGAATTAGATAGTGGCATGTAATTAATAATGTTCAATTTATTTTGTTAAATTAATTTGGAAACAAAAATGGAAATTTTGTAGTGATAAAATGTTAATTTTTATTAGTTTTATATGTAATTTTCGGAATTTACTGTAGCAGTTACTGTTCACGTTGATGTAGTGCATCGATGCACTGTAGCAGTGTATCAATACACAATTATAATTTGATGTTTTATACATCGGTGCACTGTTTACGTTACTGTAACGCATCGGTACACTGTTCATGGGTACTGTTCACTGTTACTGTTCACATTTCATAAAAAAATCTTTTGAATTAAATTTGTTATAAAGAAACACAATTCATAGATATGATATTTTATAATATCATTTACCATTTTAAGAAAATAAATTTTAAATCGCTTTCAAATTGGAAAATGGTTTTAATAATTTGGGTGACATCTATAATATGTATAGGTATAATTATACGAGTTATGGGTGTTACACAAACTGCATCGCCAAGAACTCATAATAACCATAATGCGTCTGAAATGTTATCTTCATCACATCCGGTTCACTAACCCTTAACTAATAATAGCCTGAAAGCAAATTAATCATAGAAAACACCTTAGCACCCTAAAATTGGTCAAACAAGTCATCGATCATTGGCCAAAGATATTGATTCTTAATCGTCAACTTGTTCAATTGAGATAATCGATACACATGCCCATCGTATAGTCTTTCTTCTTAACAAACAAAAATTGAGCATCCCATTAAGAAATACTCGGATGAATGAAACCTCGGTCCAACAACTCTTGCAACTGCTTCTTCAACTCCTAAAGCACCGTGGATAGGGAGCAATAGACAAAATCTAAATCGTATAAGTCTCAATTTTAACTTTACCTCAAGATCCAGGGATAAATCCGAAAGCTCTTTTGGAAAAACGTCTGGAAAATCTTTAACTATTTGGATAACTTGAACTCATAACTCTTTACCACCAGGTTTAAGAACATAGGCCAAGAACACCTTCCAACCATGACTTAACATCTTACTATCATCTAATTTCGACACCACGTTAGAAAGAAACTTTGGTCTTTCACCAACAACCACGAGCTCAACTTCATCCGACATCTTCAAATCGCACGATACAGCTCAAAATCCAAGTGCACACAATGCTCATGAAGCTAATCCGTACCCAAGATAACATTAAACCCATGGAAAGTTAACTCCATCAAATATGCTAGAAACACCTAACCTTAAATAACCAAATGACACCTCCGGTACACTCGATCATGAGTTCCCTCTCTCCTAACTCCTCGGTCATAACCAAACCCACATCCTTAACACTAAGAGCAACACCCAATCAACTCGCTAAACGACTAAGGATATAAGAATACGTAGAATCAGAATCTATCAAGGCAAGCAAAGGAAAAGATTCTAACAAAAAGGTAATTATGATCATATCTATTAGAACACGATCCTGAGGCTCACGGATCGTGTACACTCTGCCAGGATTGTCAGTATCAGCTGCACCGGCACAACCATGGCCTCTACCTAAGTCTGACCCATCAACCACCATCACCAACATTACCGCCTCCTATAGCAGGAAAAGGAGCACAATCACAAAACTCAACATTTTTCGTTCAACCTCACAAATGATGACCCAAATCTCCATATCAGAAACAACCCTCAGTAGAATGCCAACACTCACTCGGATGCATCCTATTACAAAATGAACAAAGTGGAGACTACTGCCAACCACTTGTTGGAGTAGTCACCCTACGAGACTGTCTTTGACGAGAATTGTGATGATTAAAACCTCGACCTTTCTTCTCCTGACGACTCTAAGAACTAACATCTCCCGACCTCTTTTCAGTGAATTCTCGAATTAGATCACCCAAACTACTCTTAACATCTTGAGCATAATCCACCAAAATATATAACACCTCTAATGAACCAGTAACTAGATACGCACAAATCCCCCTCTTCAGAACACCTTGAACCTTTTACACCTCTTCAGCTTTATTAGAACTATCTCTCTAGCTACTCATTCATATGAACAAACTCAGCCTCAAACTCAGATACCGACAAACGTCTTTGAACCAAATCAAGAAACTCATTCTTCATTGCGTCAGTATACTGCACACCCAAAAACTTGGGCCTAAACACCTCCAAAACATACGGCCTGGTTAACCTATTCTCAGTGACACTCCTCTTGACCATCGTCCATCAACGATGTGCATCACCTTACAATAAAGAAGCAACACAACTCAGCTTCTCGTTAGGATAACCCATCTGATATAAGATCCTCGTAATACTCTCAAGCCAATCCTCAGCAACTATCAGCTCAGTCCGATGAACACCACATAACACCTTGGCACCCAAAGCCCTTAAATATTCTAACAACTAGCCTCTACACACTGCACTAGCACAGGAGAAAGTGAAACCTCAGGAACGACTCAACAAAGGGCATCGATAATCGCCTCGATCAGTACATCGATAGGAGGGTTCGATTGTAGAGCCACAAGCATGGGTCCATTGGCACCACCTTTGACCTTATTTACATTAGCTCCAGTCGTAGGATAGTTATTCTTGGGAGCACCCAGTATAGCATGATGTGGTTCCATTGCAACTAGGTTATACACTACACAATCAAACAAACAATGTAAGAAGCGCATTGGTGATCAAAGCAAGACCTACAAAAACATTCAAACCAAATGTGGCAATGTGGTTCCCATTTCCACCCCGACATACAAGAATACATAACATCACCAATTTTAATAACTTGAATATGATACCAATAAATGTAACACCCTATACCCGAATAGGGAGAAATGTTTGGGTACTTGAGCGTACATTAGGTTTTAATTTTGTTGGGCAAACAAAATCCTATTCGTACACACTATGAGAAAGTATTTAAAATATGAAACATATAGCATGAAACACATGAAAGTGGACAAAAAGTAATAATTTGACATTAAACAAACAAGAAACGTTGTAAATTACACATCATTAACCAATTACGGGTAAAATTGCCATTTCATATAATCAAGCAAATACAAGGTAAATTGTCAAATTGAGTATATAATTATTAATTATTAATCCTTAATTAGTGACATGTAAAATTTCATGTTAATCGGACATCATACAGGGACCTAATTGAACATATGTTTCTAAGGACTAAAATGTAAACAATTCAAAAGTTGTTTACCATCAACATACATTCAATTGACATATCCATTATGAAATTATGTATATTAAAGTGTGACAAATCAAGTTTCATCAAATTTAGAGTTAAGTTCTATTATTAATTAACAAATCAATTTCATGACCATTTTGAACTTATATAAACATCTTGGGGCCAAAATAAGATTTGGGGACACTTAGGACCTTTAATTAATGTCAATTTACTATATTTATCGAACACATAGACAAGGGATCGATCCTTTTTCATAGGACATCAATCATTTAAACAACAGAAAGTTTGGGATCAATCATTTTAGCCAAAAGATCTATCCTTTTTGAAAATGGATCGATCCTTTTTCTAGAAAAGTGCAGAATTCTCAAGAACATGCATAAATGAATTACCAAAATTTCACATAATCAATCGTAGGGACTAGGTACATGCTTGGACACTTTCACACCACTTTATACATGTCATAATACACCTATATCATGTGTCATAACACAAGTCACAATATCATACAAGGATTTGCATCAAAAGTCAAACATTGCATATTCGTTCACTTTTAACACAAGTCACCTAGTCAAATTATACATTTTAGGTCATTTCATTCATCCTATGAGTCAAATAAGTTAAGTACACATAGTGTCACTTGTCTAATCATACCAAACAGTTCTTAAGGCATAAATCCACGATTGGCCATTTTCATACTCAAACCATCTAATAACGTGCTTTCAAAATTCCAAAACAACAATTAAATTCAATTAGCAATCCTAACCACAAACCAATAGTCTATGGAACGAGCCACACTTATTACAAATCAACAATTAATAATAGTCTAGTTCTCAAAATGATTCTCACATTGCCAACACATGGATTCAAACCACATACACTTTATTCATAAATGTCTTTCTTGACCACTTCATAATTTTGCTCCTCACCTCCAACTTGACTACTAATCCTCTGAAAAGTGTTAAACAACAAGTATGATCTGAAAAGCCCAATAAACAACTAACATTATAAGTAATTCACAAGTCAAAGCTAGATGAAAGCCCTACATGTATTCACTCCTCACATGTTTTTACCTCAACATATGTATTACCATGTCATGCTTCTATATTCACCTTTATTATTATAAATGCACACAAATTCCAGAATAAACATTTACCAAATTTCATAACATATCCAACAGCAACACGTACACCCATGCACAGTTACCTATTTGGCAAGTCACACACATTTCACTCACAAAATTCCAATTAAAGATCAATGGCTTTTTATTCAAAACACAACTGACTCATTGGATAAACAGACTCCATACAATTCTCTTTTATTTGTGGACTCACCTAGATCCAAAACCACACTTTTTGAGCAAAGCTCAACGCACCAACCTTACCCCATGTTCATCTTGGAGCATAGCACAATGCATCTACCTTACCTCGTATAACTCAATATCATACACATAAAGAAACACGTTGAGTACTCTTTATTAGGCATGCCTTTCATATCCAAAGGTCCCATTAAGAACACATAGCCAATTAATCCAAGTTCACAAGAGTGGTTGTCAATGATGCATATTTTTTCACATATACGCTTTCAAACCAAAACACAATCAGAGATGATTGTCATCATCAACCTTATATGGATAGCGAGATGGTCAACTCATATACTCACACATTCACAAATATATATATTTTAAAATGCACTTTTGAAATCTCTATTCAACATTCGCAACACAACACAGTTCACTAAACACATACACATTTTCATATCACATGATATATCACGTTAAATGAATCAATAATGATCCATCTAAACCATATTTCATATTAAAGTAACACTTTAGACTGCACCTTATTTTAGCCTTGAATATGCTCATCCACAAAGAATGAAAGTCACTTACCTTTACTGACCACAAACTGAAATTGCTTCCGAACACTTAGCAAACACTCACCAAAGTACAAGCACCATTTTTCCTTAACAATCAACACATAAAATACATTGTAAAGAAAAATAAAACATTAAGAACACATCCAAAATAAAACAGGATTTTATGTTTCCAAAATAAAGTGAAATTACTGAAATTATTGAAAACCTTACCAAAACGAATCTCCGAACGTTTAATCTGATCGACAACACTTCTCCCTAAAAAGAACTGATCAATAGAAATTAATATCAACAACTAAACTCAACTAAAACCTCATAATTAACCTTTACAAATTCTAATTCCTAGATTTTCGAAAAACATCAAAATCAAGCTTATTTTAAAGAAATCATTATCCAAATCAATTGAGATTGCAAAAATGATTTAATATGGTAATAAAATCATCAAAAACATCTTAATCAACACAAGAAAGCCTTGAAAAGAAATTAAGAAAATAGCTAATTAAATACCTTGGAAATCACTTTTAATTCACAAACTTGTCTTTAGAACAATTGTTAAGTTAAAATGATCAATTACATTGGATAATTAATCATTGAAGCAAAAAAGGAACCAAGGAAAAGATAATTACCTTTCTGAAAAAGAAGATGAAGATTGACAATGGCAACTTCAAAGTGATTTAGGAAGAAAACGATAAAAGGAAGAAAAATCAAGAAGAAAGGAACAAGAATCAATAAAAAATAAAGAACAAGAGTTTCATCCATTAGAGACAATTTGAGGGAATTTGGGAGAAAAGATAAGATAGTGTTTGGATAAGAGAAAATGAAAAAAAAACGGTTAATGAAAATTAAAATTAAAATAAATAAAGATTAAGAGGGTGGATATAGATGGATTTTTTGCTAAAACAAAGATTAAGATAAGCTTCATAGATTTTCGATTCGTGATCCTTACAATTTAGTCATTAAAATCACAACTTTCAAAACATTCAATTTAGTCAATTTGTAAATCCAATTATAAATTCCGAAATTCAAAACCAATAATTCCAAACTATTTTAAATCATTTTAGAAATATTTATCACTTAAAAATACTATTATTAATATTTTTACCAAAAATCCATAAATCGGCCCGACTACCGACTTGAAACTACTAACCCAAATTTTGAGACATTACAAATACTTTAAGAGGAAAGGAAGATGATATTGTATTCTTAAAAACTCTCTCTCCAAATTTTTTTTTAATGTTCGTGTTGGAGTTCAATCGCTAGGAAAGAGGAGAAAATTACTTAAAGCTCTAAGAGGTCAAACAAAGGTAAGACTTCAAGAGAATAGGAATACAAGGAAAAAGTATAAAAACTCTTTAGTACTACTAACACAAGGAGGAAAATGTGTTATATGATGTAAGGGAACAAATTAAAGGTAAGACAAAGAAACCTAAAGCAATAAATTCAAGGAATGTTGGAAAACCTAAACCCAGAAAAACTTGATTCGCTGGAATAACTTGAGCAACATTTTTTAAGGGTTTGAAGATATCCAAAAATTTTGAATTGTTTTTTAGTTTTCATCCAATGGATTTAGTTTTAATCAGGAAAATTTCAGCATCAAATTCTTTTTGGAAAAGTTTACGAAAATTCGTCAAGGACTAGTGCTCAACTCTACTAAACAATTTTAAATGATTAATCAGAGGGGTATATTGATGTATGCTTTACCTAAATCTTGGAATTTAGATATATCTTAGGATGAATAATGTTCTTGTAAAAAATCAGTTCCAAATTCCTTCGTTTGCAATTTTTGGATTTTTTTCTGCAGTTTTTTTTGCCTTTTTTATTCTTTTTTATTTATTTTATTTTAAATTAAAATTATTAAACTAGAAAAATGAATTTAAACTAGATTAAAATAATGTAAAAATAACTTGAAAATAATGAACTTGTATGAACTATCTCCATTGGGGTACCTTGGCGATGTATGCTTGCAAGAATGATCAAGAACGCTTGATTCTCTCCAATAATCATCCCAAATCTGATACCAATTGATAGAGATGCGGAAGAAGATGATGAATTATTGCTCTCATTGAGGAATAAAACCTAGAAAGCTCTAGACTTGATGAAGAAAACATAAGGGTTTGAATGGAATAAGAAGATGATGGAGTTGTGGAAGATGGAAATAGATGGATAAATTTCCTATCGAACCCTCCTAGTCGCAATAAAAAGGTAAACTCAATAAATGGCTCTAGCCATCCCTCCTAATCATAATGAAGAGGCAAATCGTAGTGTGAAGATCTCTCTCATAAAGAACTTAATGAAAAGAAGCTTCGAAGACATAAGTAAACAAAACTAGAAAAGATAAACTCTCAATGTATTGTATTCAAGAAAATATATTATTTACAATAGTGGGACGAGCCTATTTTATATAGGGTGGAGTCATTGTTGTAGTGTGCCTAATGCTTGAAAATAATAATAAAAATAACAATAACAACACTATCATAATTCCTAATAACAAGAAACTAGTTGTTTTAACTATATTTTAATTCCTAATAAAATAATAAATCTAATCCTAAAAGATAATGTGTCATCTTATATTAAATTACAAATAATCAATAAAACTATCTATCCATGCTAACATTTATTTAAATATTCTTTCAATTTTGTACAAATTTTAATAAATTGAAATAAATTTTATCCTCTAATCAGGATGTGTCATGTGTCATTGATAAATTTTACCCTTTTGAAAGAAAATAATCATGAACAAAAGATTGGGGGATTTGAACACAAGAAATTTGGGACGTAATAGTGGGAGCCAAACCATTTAGGCAAGGCATCCATTTAGCAAATTTTGGACACCAAAGGATATATATCTTGTATTTATGTAAATTCTTTACTCAAAATTAATATTATTTTATATATCTTAAATTTTAAAAATATATTTTGTTTTTGTTTTAACTTATTAAATATATTTTATCTTTGTCTTAACTTGTTAAATATATTTTATTTTTATTTTAATATAAAAATATATATATTATCTTTAACATCACTTAAAAATATATTTTTTAAAAATATATTAATTTAAAATAAATTTAAATATTCCATTATTAATTTAATATAAAAATATATATTTTATATTAATATAAAAATAAAATATATATTTAATAAGTGAAGAAAAAATAAATTATAAGTTAATAAGTTAAAACAAAAATAAAAGATATTTTAAAATTTAAGATATATAAAATATTATTAATTTTGTGTAAAGTATTTACTTAAATATAATATATATATTCTTTGTTGTCCAAAACATACCAAATGAATGCCTTGGCTCAATGGTTTAGCTCTAACTATTACAACCTATGGGTCTTGTGTTCAAATCTCATTACTATTGCGTGTTCTATTTTTTTTCAAGTTGGTGACACATGTCACCCTCGGATTGGAAGAAAATAAATCTATTAAATTAAAAATAAATTAAAAATTATAACCAAATTAAAAGAATATATAAATAATAGGGACCAATTTTATAATTATATAAAAATATTTTAACTGCCGCGTCATCTTCTCTGTTAAATGTTAACGGAGGGTGACTTGATTGAAGCATTTAAATAGTTGGATGCTCTATGATTTTTGACCATAGTTGAGTGGTCACCTGTGTAGTTTACCCAAAAATTAAATAATCAATGATCATTTTATAACTTTGAGAATGATAAATTTGTTTACATTTTAAGTTTGAATAATTCAACTAGAAGCTCACTTATAATTAGGTGACTATCTAAATGGTTTATTTGTTTTATTTATGTGTTTTCACATATAAGATTGGGGAGGTTTTGTTGTGAGGAGCCTAAAATAAGGCTAATAAAAATCGTTGTCGATAAAAAATTACAAGTTAAAAGCGCTACCTAAAATGTTATAAGTTGAAATCGGAAAAGTTATCAGTCGTAGTAACATAATAGGTTACACTAAAATGTTATACACTGTAAGAAAATGAGTTATAAATGGTAAATGTTATGAATACTATTAACATTTTAGGTTTATTTAAGTTTATGGAGCCTTGGATTTTTCCCATGATAAGAAAATAAGTTAAAACTTGAAAATGTAATGAATATATATAAGAAATATGGTTGCACCCAATAATGTCATGATTCACTAAGAAATAAATTACAATATATAATGTTAAAATTTTTAATAATAAAATGGGTTGTGCCTAAAATGTTATCAGAGTTTAAGATGGTGGAGCCTTGGATTTTCCCACGATAAGAAAATAAGTTAAAAGCTAAAAATGTTATGAATATATATAAGAAATATGGTTGCGCCCAATAATTTTCATGGTTCGCTAAGAAATAGTTGTGATCTGTAATGTTAATATTTTTTTAATAAAATAGGTTGCGCCCAAGAATATCATGGTTTACTAAGAAATATGTTGTGATATGTTATGTTAATATTTTTATTAATAAATAGGTTGATCCAAAAAAAATAGAAAAACAGTTCAAAATTTTAAATATCGATACTTAATATTTTATTATCTATACTTTTAAATATTGAAAATTTTGAAGATAAGATCTAAGGTTAAAATATCGATACTTTTATGGTAATGATCGATATTGTTAAAAATTGAAAAAGTTTATAAAAAGATCAAAATTTAAAGTATCAATATTTATGCGATACCCAAATTTGAAGCTTGATTTATAAGTAATTAATTAAATTATTTTTTGGGACCAATTTATAAGTTTTCAAAGTTTCTAGGGTAGTTTTTGAAATCCTTAAAAGTTGAAGGACTCATCCTCATATTTTGACCATCGTTGGTCTGCAAGGAAAAAATGAAAATAGGGGGACTGTGGTGACTTTAACCTATGATCTTATGGGTAAGGGTGCCTATGCCTTAGCCAGTTAGGCTAGGGCACTGTTGAGTTTTTTTTAATAAAACTTAAGTTTTATATTTTAGTTGGGTTATATCCAACACCCCAAAATTCACCCTCAATATGAAATTGTGTCAAACCCTAAATTAAAGGAATCCCATATATTTTTGTTAGTCTTCCACGTTGCCTTCATCATAATTCTCAGGCCAACGGTGGTGTACATCATCACTTCAGGCAGCTCCAGCGTCATCCTGTGACCTCAACCCTGGCCACAAATAATCCTAATCACTTACCATTCATTGCAAAGTTTGAGAAAATCGTTCGTTGCTTTCTACCTTTGATCTCAGCCATCACTCACCGATGAGGGTCACCGTCGGTACAAGAGTGAGTGCCACCCTTGTCTAACCATAGCCCCTCTAACTATACTCTGAGAATCGTTGTCACCTACCATAGAGAACTCAACGAAAGATTTTTTAGAAAACTAAAATCTCTGATGTTGTTTTGATGATTTCTGGATCAATCGACCTCCGTTAGCATCAAGCCTACGCCGTTGACTTCCAGCATCATTCTGAGCAAAACCCAATCGATAGGTCATTCCACCGCTGTCGGTTTCATCACATGTCACCAAGTAAATAATTTGGAGTGATCGTACCATCAAACACAACCTCAATACTACCACACATGCCACGGCGTGGCTCCCATACGCGTGGGGCTACTCCTCAATTGAGAGTTTTCTAGAAGGTTGGTTTGAGTCAACTCGGACTGAACCGAGTCAACTCAGACCGGAATGAGCAAACCCAAATCGACTTAAGATAACTCTAACCAATTTGAACTGTTGATTTTGACCCAGACCATTGATTTTGACTAACCGTTGACCTGCCCAAAGTTGACTTTGACCTTTGGCCGCGTTGACCATTGACTTTGACAAAAAAGTTATTTTTTTTTGAAAAGTCATATTTTATGCTTTTCGACATCCTCAGTTTGAATCTGAAGTCCGTTTCTCCAAACTCGAAACCAGTAAGTTGTTTTTCATTGTTTTATCTTCCAATTCGAATAATTTTCCCAATTAAGCTTCGTTTCTTACATAATTCATTTTGCTTTGTATCCGAGATATTAAGAGATGTTGAGATCAAGTTTAAGGGTGATCTAATGGATTTTAAATGGTCGATTGATGTAGACTAAAAATAGAGATAATACATTATTACTTTTTACATGTTGATATAAGTTATTGCATGAAAAAAAATATGAATTGTCAATTATGTATAGTTAATTATTACTGGACTCAAACTGAATACAATTGGAAGTTAGTAAACTATATAACACTCGGATGACCCACATAAGGAATTAGATGACCGATAAGAAATAAATCTAAGTTTAGTGATTTAATTAGAAAATCAATTAACCTCAAGATCCATAAATTCTGATTAATTTCGTTAAAGATTAAATGTCGAAAATACTAGGATAAAATATTACAAAAATACCTTGTGATGTAAAAGAAAAAAAATGTCCCTTAAAGTGTAAATAATTCTAGAAAGACATTTTTGGAAAACCCTGATAATTGATTATAACCTTTGATATGGTAAAAGACTTAGAATTCTGATTCTTGAATAAAATCCTAAAGACTAATTTGCCAAAAGTAATGTATATGAGAGAATTAAATGAAATGACTGAAATGTCCTCGAAATGGGAAAAAGACTTAGAATTTCTGATTTCTAAGCAAACACCTAGAGACTAAATTATCGAAAGTACCCTTTACATCAGAATTATATGAAAATATTGTATCAAATGAAATGATTGAAATACCCTTGAGTATTGAAATGACTTAAATACCCTCATAACTTGGAAATAAGTGGATGTCATTGGATAAATTATAGAAACATTGATGAACATATATGTTGTATCGTCCCTAAAGGTTTTGGTGCATGACCCAAGTGGGTCGATCATTATGGATATTGATACAATACAGAAAATAATAATATCATAGGAATACATGTTTGTCCCCTCGAGATCTATTCAATGGTGATCAGTTCCATTGGTGCTGTTAGGAATTAGGAGTGAATATTCTTGAAGTTTATTGATATGAAGGATTGGCAAGTATCGCAGTGGTGGGGTCTGTTTAGTTTGATTTGACTCAAAATCCTGAGAATTTTATATAAATTTGACATACTGAGAATTATCATTTTACCCTTATTAGGTTAACTTTACTAAGAATTCTCCCGGTAGCAAAATGATTAAATTACCCTTTATAACCTAGATAATGGAAACACTCTGGTTATATCTGAATCTTAATTTATTATGATGTAAAGGTTCATGAATACCTTCCTAATGCACTCGAATCCTATATGGTACTAAAGCATAAACTTCTAAAAGTTCTGTTAGATTCGTCAGTAAACAAACCCTTTTATTAAGGACCTTGTTCTTGAAATTCGATTAATTTTACGTAGTTTCATGTTTTTCTATTCCTGATAATTACCAAGTGTCATCGAAAATAATTGGATCCTCCTGTGTGTTTCTTATGCATATAGATATCCTTTCTGATTTTAAAAGTCTAATTCTGTTATTTGAAATAAAACACAGGATTTCTGATCTCTGATTTTTTACCTTTGGTTTTTTATATATGGTTTCTGATACAAGATACATCTGGCTCTTTATTATGATATTACCGGTACTGTCTAAAAATATTTTGTGGGAACACACTAGACTCCCAACTTCATTTTTTTGATTTATCTATCTGAATGTTTCTTCTGAAATATAAGCTTCCTAATTGTTACCTGAAGAATTAAATAGTGAGAACTTAACTTTTCACTATGACATGTATATGCCTGGATAGCTAAGGAAATCTTCATGTAGTACTATATATCTGCTTAACCTTTAGCATCTTTTGGTAGTATTATATTACTAGGCTTCCCAAAGCTCACTTTGTTAGTCATCATTTCAGGTTAAATGAATTGATCATGTGCACTATTGACATCAGTATTGGGAGTTCTTTCGGCACTGCTTGTAAAGTATGATACATCTGTAATTATAGGGTATGTAGGTCACATTTATTTTTACACCGAGTCTGAAACTTTTTATGATACGATGTATGAAGAAATTCTTTTTGATATGTGGATAATTTTATGAACTTGTGCTTATTTATAAATTGTGTTATGATTTTTAAATGGTTTATGAAAAATTTTATTTTTTTGGTATTTTATTATGGGTCGCTCATGTGACCCTAATGTGACACATCAGATCAGATTGGATCACTCGTATCATTCTAAGGGTGTTATATTTAGTGGTATTATAGCTTAGGTTGAGTCAAGTCTTATAGATTGATCGGTCGATCGTCTATCGTAGGATGTCTAGTCAAAATATGCCCTAAATTATAACTGTATTGTTCTAACTAGGGATTTCGATGTCAAGTCCTCCTTTTGTAATAAGTATAACTAAGTATTATGTTTTTTATGGCTCGACATGTGCATAAAAGAATATCGTCAATGTTTGCTCAGATTCTGTAAAACACATCGTGAGTAATGTGAGAGTTTCTTGTTCAAGAATTCAGACTCGAATTTTGATATGAAACTAGATTATGTTACCCTAAACATTTTATGATTATAAATTCGTGGTCAAGCTTAAAAAATGGAACTTTGAAGTTATTTTCTATGACAAAGTGTAACAATTGAAAATAATCGAGTTAGTCTTTAAAGAATTTTAGTTGTAATGGAGTATAATCAAGTGAGATTTCTGAGAGATGCATTCACCTGGGCGTCACCAATTAGATGCAAGATTGTGGAGCAAAGTACTTTCCCTAAGTTTGGACAATGTGATTTTCCCCTAAAGTTTTGTACTAATGAACCAAACTAAAGAATTTCTGAAATCTTTTTTATTCAAATTTACTAAGGTGCCCGGTAAGTGTTGAGCCTCATACCTCATTGATATTATCAATAGGAAACTAAAGGAAAGCAATCGCGTACTGAAGATAAGCAAGTGATATTCCAAAGAAGGATTGAAAATTAAGGTCTAATTGATTCTAAAAGGGGAATTGTATTTAGATTTTGAAATTTTGACGAGGAAGATTTATGATGAGTACACATATTCAACTAGTTAAGCCTTAGTGGAGGAATCGTAATATATAAAATTTACTTCAGAGATTGAAGAATTAATGAAAACTTCACTTCTGCATTTTTGTGATTTGGGTAAATTTCGAGGACATAATTTCTTTTAAGGATGGGAGAGTTGTCATACTCCAATTTGAAGTTTGATTTATAAGTAATTAATTAACTTATTTTTTGGGGACAAATTTTTAAGTTTTCAAAGTTTCCAGGTTAGTTTTTGAAATCCTTGAAAGTTGAGGGACTCATTCTCGAATTTGACCATCATTGGTTTGTAAGGAAAAAATGAAAATAAGGGACTGTGGTGACTTGAACCTATGATATTAGGGGTAAGGGTGCTCGTGGGCTAAACTCACGATATAATGCATGAAAAATAAATAATTCACGAAATAACGTTCTCGCAAGATTATTTGCTGAAATAGGGCGAAATCAACAGTGTGGCCGTAGGTCGCCATGCCTTCCGGGTGACCTACGACGTGGCTTCCGACGAGGGTCGTGTTCATTCCAGGTCGTGTGCATGGGAATGATCGTGTGCATGGGACATGCACAACCCAACCATAGGTCGCCATGCACTCCTGGCGACCTCCTAGGTCGCCATGCACGCCCAGCGACATCCCCTGCTGCATGCTCGCCTGCTCGCGATCTTGTCTTTGGCCCCTACTCCACGCTGCATGGTCGCCTGCTCGCTGCATTATTGCTCGCCTGCTCTCGCTGCTCGCTGCATTATTGCAGCATAATTTTCGCTGCTTCATGCAGCAATTATTGCTGCAATCCACGAGAATCAACGGCTCGTGATTCTTCAATTATTGGTGCATGGCGTGATTCTTCAATTATTGGTGCATGGCAGCCGACCCTTTAATATATAGGGGGTATGATATGGGGTTAAGGAAGCATAAGAAAGAAAGGTAAAAGAGTGTCGAGAGAAAGGAAAGGAAGAAGAGGAAGAAGAAGAAAGGGAGTCCGGCAAGCAAACATCGAGGTAAATTTTCATTTTATTTAATTTAAATTAGTTTATTATTTTAAATTATTAGTTTGTTAGTTTAGGGTTAGGGTTAGTTTAGGGTTAGGGTAAAAAATTTACTTAATTAGTTAGTTTGTAGTTAGTTATATATAAAAATATGTAATTAGTTTGTGTTACTTAAATAGTTAAGGTTCCATATGATTTGTTGAATTTATTTTATATAAAAAATTTAGTTAATTAGTTTTTTAGTAGTGAATTATAATTAAAAAAATATTTTATTAGTTTAAGTTATATTAAAGAATAGTTTATTAGTTGAAGTTATATTAAAGAATAGTTTATTAGTTGTTTAAAGAAAATTCACGTTTAAGTTATATTTTAAAAAGTTTAGTTTGTTACTTTATAAGTTTATTATATTATAAGTTATTATATTAAATTTTTTTGTTGGGTTGTAAATTAGTTAGTTAGTTAGTTACTTAACACTAGATTATATTAAATGATTTTTTAAATGCTATTGTTTAATTTTTTTTACAGATTCATTCCAATGGATGACCAAATTCCACTGCTGAGACTTGACAATGAACATATTTCAAGTCATTTGGGAATAATGGTGAAAAAAATATTTGTTTAATGAATTATAATTAATAAATATTTGAATATTATTTTATGGTGATTGTGATAAATGTTTTACATTATTTAATTGTAGGAGGACGAGCAGCGAGTCCTTCGTCTTCAGCTACATAAAGTGCCCAAGCCACACAGATTGATAGAAGAAAACTTGCAGGAGGCTGGATTTTGGTATGTAACATTTGTGCGAGATTACAAGTTGGTCCCAGGTTTGATCAGTGCCTTGATTGAGCATTGGAGACCAGAAACGCACACGTTTCATTTGCCGTGTGGAAATGTACGATAACTCTGGAGGATGTGGCATTGCAACATGGGGTCCAAACAAATGGGATGCCAGTGGTAATGTCACATGAGTTTAATAATGTGGCACAACTTTGTAGCTTGTTTCTTGGGAAAACGCCCGTACCACCAGAGTGTAAAGGGTGGCGTGTGAGGTTGTCATGGTTGAAGAATGAATTTCAGCTTCAACCAAATAGTACATAGCACGAAATTATATATGCAACACGAGCAAATATATTACAGTTGATTGGGGGTATTTTAATGCCGGATAAATCCGGTAGTTATGTTCACACTCAATATCTTCTTTTTTAAAGAAATTTTGAGAATAGTAGGCAATATAGCTGGGGATCGACGATATTGGCGTTCTTATATCGTGAGATGTGCAAGGCGTCATTAGTCGTGAATGATAATAATACAGCAGAAATCGGTGGATGTCTATTGCTGCTACAGTCATGGGCTTGGCATAGACTTCTGTTTCTGACACCGATTAATCGGACTGCGGTTGACTTTCCGCTTGCCGGAAGGTAATATGAATTCTCTATTTTAATATAAAATATTAATTATAAAATAAAAATGACCATATTTTTGTTTTGATTGATATACAGATGGAGGCATAAAATTGAAGGCATGGGGTTGGTGCACAACAACATTAAAGAGTTCAGGCTGAAGATCGACATTAAGGCAAAAAAAGAGGTATGTATAATCTGTTATTTTTAATTATTATTTAAATTAACTATATTATTTGATTTAAATAAATTTTATTGTTTTTGTAATTTTACAGTTTAATTGGAGACGATACATGAATGAAGAAATACTTGCGTTGATACCGCACGATATTTTAGATGGGTTTCAATATTGGTGTGCTGTTACACCATTGATCAATTTTGTGTTTGTTGAGATCCAATTTGGGGATAGAGTGTTGAGGTAATTCCACTTCCACCAACCTATTCCGCGGAGTCCATGGGATCATGACCTCCTCCAAATCTTAGATGGTCGTCGTCAGGTGAATTGGGTTGAGACGCATGACCACCTGCACAGATTTGATGGTCGTCATAAAGAAAATGTTAATTGGGTTGAGAAGCATGCAACCTACATTAATGCTTGGAACAATAGAGCTTCATTCATGCCAACTCTTGACGACATTCAAGATGACGACTTTAATTTTGAGACTTCGGCTTACCTTGCTTATTTTTTGGATAATGGAAAGCCATTCTTGACAATAATTGTAGAGAGGCGACAATTATTTAGGTTTAAGAAAAGATTTGGTAAAGCTGAATACTCTCTACCAAGTGGGAGTGGGAGTTCATCTCAACAACCTGAAGCGGAAATGACCGATGTGGATAATAGCGCACCACAACCGTTCGACGATGCATATATACCAGAGTTTGTGCAGCCTGATGCATCCATCTACACTCTCATGTTTTCGTCGACGTATGACTTTGAACACATGTCAGTTCAAATGCCCCCAACGAATGAGGAGGATGGGTACCATACTCCTGAGCAACCGCAACGGCCACAATGCATTAGACGTCCACCCCAACATTATCATTCAACAACACCCCGACATCGGCAACAATTGTAAACTAGTTTGTTATTTGTTACAAATTTAATATTGAAATTAGACTAGTTTTTTCAAACCTTAACAAATTCGACATACATATAATTATACTATAAATCATTACTCAAATCATTACTATCAAATCATTAAAAATTAATAATAATTTAATTATTACTAATTATTACTAAATCATTACTATCAAATCATTAAATATTAATAACAATTTCATTATTACTAATCATTAGTAAATCATTACTATCAAATCATTAAATATTAATAACAATTTCATTATTACTAATCATTATTAAATCATTACTATCAAATCATTAAAAATTAATAATAATTTCATTATTTCTAATCATTACTAAATCATTACTATCAAATCATTAAAAATTAATAATAATTTCATTATTACTAAATCATTACTATCAAATCATTAAATATTAATAACAATTTCATTATTACTAATCATTACTATCAAATCATTAAATATTAATAACAATTTCATTATTACTAAATCATTACTATCAAATCATTAAATATTAATAACAATTTCATTATTACTAATTATTACTAAATCATTACTATCAAATCATTAAATATTAATAACAATTTCATTATTACTAATCATTACTAAATCATTACTATCAAATCATTAAATATTAATAACAATTTTATTATTACTAATCATTATTAAATCATTACTATCAAATCATTAAAAATTAATAATAATTTCATTATTACTAATCATTACTAAATCATTACTATCAAATCATTAAAAATTAATAATAATTTCATTATTACTAGTCATTACTATCAAATCATTAAAAATTAATAATAATTTCATTATTACTAATCATTATTAATCATTACTATCAAATCATTAAAAATTTATAATAATTTCATTATTACTAATCATTACTATCAAATCATTAAAAATTAATAATAATTTCATTATTACTAATCATTACTAAATCATTAATATCAAATCATTAAATATTAATAATAATTTCATTATTACTAATTATTACTAAATCATTACTATCAAATCATTAAATATTAATAATAATTTCATCATTACTAATCATTACTAAATATTATAAATACATAGAAATTCATAAAAATACATATATCATTACTAATGATGAGGCCTATATCTTGGTAAATTAGGACAATTGTTTTTTGAATGGCCTTCACCCCTACATAATCCGCATCTCTTTGCTTGACCTCTATCTCTAGCATGGAAATCCATACTGGTATGAATTCGAGTGGACTCAGGTCGACCCTTCGGACTTCTGCGAAGCATTGGATTTGGTAGCCATTCATCATGATCTTTTTTGGGCCAATATGATTCATTCGGGATCTGTCTGAACGCATAGCTGTAGACATTTAATATCCTACGTAGGTGGAAGCATTCATCAACATGTATGTATGCGCTTACACCAGCATACATACATGCAGCGACTGCATGAGCATATGGATATTTCCATGCCTAAAAACGACCACAATCACACCATTTGTGTCGTAAATCAACTCTAAATGTTTGGTCTTCTCCTCCGACGTTACGTCGTATGCACGACACGACAAAAGTATGACCAACTCGGTCGAAATTATGAACAACCATTGATGTTGCCAATCGCTCATTTGCTTCCATTGATAGGAGCCCAAGTTTGACCTCTATTTATGAGACTCTCAATTTTCTTACCTTTGTCCGACCAAACTTTAGCCAATCTAAAGTATGTCTCTTTCACCACACTCGCTATTGGGAGATGGTGTGTACCTTTTAGTACCGAATTAATGGCCTCAGCAAGGTTTATGGTCATATGTCCATATCTCCGACCTTTATCGTATGCTTGCGACCATTTTTCATGCGGTATTTTTGAAGCCCACTTCCAAACACGCTGATCATCGTAAAATACCTTCAAATTCTCTAATCTCTTGTCAAAATTTGGTCGACGTAGTTTGTATCCTGTTTCATAATATATTTTGTTAAACCGCAATTAAAAAAACCACGTAAAAAATGCATAAATATTGTAAATAAAACTTACCCATGCTGACTATCTCGCTACGAATAAGTGTGTTATGAAACTGGTCGATACTATTCTTGCCAATATGACGGATACAAAATGTCGGATATGCATACAGAGGTATCCAACAACTTCCTGGTCGTTCAATTGCCGCCAAAATACCCGTTCCTCTATCGGATATCAAGCAAACTCCATCTTCACGAACGACATATTGACGTAGATTGGTCAGAAAGAAATCCCAAGCCTCTGTTGTCTCTCCCTCAACAATGGCGAATACAATTGGGAAGATATTTCGCTCACCATCTTGAGCAACTGCCATCAAAAGTACATGCCTATATTGACTATACAGCCACGTACCATCTACTTGGATCATACGTTTGCAAAATGGAAATCCTTCAATACATGCCTTGAATGCCCAAAATAGTCTATGAAATATTTTCTTCCCTCGCAGAAGTTGACCTTCTTCGTCATATGCGGGCATGGTTTGAGACTTCACTATGGTTCCTGGGATAAATTGCTTCATTGCTTGTAGCAAATGTGGTAGCTCATTGTACGATGTATCCCAATCTCCATACGTCAGCTTCATTGCCTTCATCTTCGCATTCCACACCTTGCCATATTTTACTTGATATCCAAATTGGCTTCGAATAGATGCAGCTAACACTGAACAAGATATCCTAGGATCCTTTTCAACCATCGCCTTCACGTATTCACATATTACATCGGAGTCCAATAGTCGGTGGTCTTGTTCGATGGAGTTTCGACCATTGTACCTCGTGATGACCCAAACATTTTGATTTTTCGACACTCTGATCTTCTACTTGCACTCTGGGCCATATTTTACACACTTCGCGTATAGGGTTTTCTGGTTAGACTCTGCAACATGGACATCAACATGGCATTTGATGCAGTACTCTTTAATCGTCAGCGTAGCTTCATTTTTTCCTCTGAATTGCACCCCAACTGAAAATTCACCAGAATTATCGAATGATTCAGTCATTTGGTATGGAGGTAAATGTGGCATGTCTGGGAATTCAGGTGCCCTCATCGCATCATAGTCTATCTCGTACATGTGAGGAGTAGCTTCATACGGTGCCGGAACTTCATCAATTGCACATCCACCAAAAATATTTTCGTCGTCGCCCAAAACGGGTTCTTCGGTTTCTTCATCTTCGCTTGAATCATCGTGAATTTCTCCCCATCGATTTTCAGCGTCAATATCAACAACCAATTTCGGTATGTTTCTCGTCTCATACTCTGCTGTTGCAGATGTCCCCCCAACTTCATTTACACTTTCCAATAGTGCCATAAAACTGTTCGGAACCTGTACGTCGGCTCCTCAAACTGACTATATAAAGCCATTTCAGATGGATTTTGAGCCACACCTCTTGATGACCCAGGAACATCACATATGTTACGCACATCAACAAATAACTCAATAACTGCTATATTGGTTGACTCATGTAATCCAACCATGGTTCCAATATCATCATCTTCTTCAAGTGGAACTGCAGCATATCTGACTAGGTTGGGGCATATCATAAACCTATACCTCAAACCATCAACTGCAGCTCGAATTTTTCTTTCTATCTTATGCTTCATTTCTATAAATATGATGTCTTTTTTGAACATCATATTTATTGGTTTTTCAGACTGAAAAACTACTCCGACCTCATTTTCCATAATCTGTCCATTATAATGGACAATTGTGAAAAAGTTGTTGCTCATTTTCTCTACAAATAAAAAAATAAATTAATTTAGATTAAAATATTAGATAAGATAATTTCATAAAACATTAAATCATTAATATATATATATAATATACTATTATAATGATCAAATAAAATTTGTTATTTAACTTGATTAATTGATTAATTACTAATATTATTAATAATGATTTAATAATTATTATTAATCTAATGATTTGATATTTAATGATTTAATAATAATATGATTTAGTCATGATTACTAATAATTATTTATTATAATATTTAATGATTTAGATTTGATACTAATCATTTAGTATTACTAATAATCATGATTAGTTTGATAATATTTTTATTTTTTAAAAATATCAAACAAATTTGTTAGGCAAAATATCGTGATAATGCGTTGGCCGGATTATTTCATTCAATTAATTTTTACTCCTTACTAATTTACACATACAATATAAATAAAACAAAACATTTTTTTAAAACAACACTAAATATTTTTAAACACAATATTTTTTTTAAACAAAAATTATCTCGCACAAATTAGTTTATATAATCTAATATAAACTTACTATCTAACTAATTTACACATACACAACAACAAAAATAGACAACAAAAAATAATAAATTACTCACGTATTTATGCCTTCCTCCTTTCCTTTCTTTTCCTTCTTTGTTTCTTTATTCGAATCAATTTCAACATGGGCAAATGTTGTGGAATAATGCCCTGTATGTGTAAACCGTTTAATTTATTTAAACAGCAATAGCTCCCACAAATTAATTTTATATAATCTAATATATTATAATATAACTTAAACTAATAAACTATTTCTTTATTATAATATAACTTAGTTAAAATAACACACTAATTAACCACTAATTAATTTTTTTTATAATATAACTTCAACTTCAATGAACAATATAATATATGTTTAAAGACACTAACAAATTAATTAATATTTTTTTATATTTAATAACTTAAACTAATAAACTAATTAACTAATTTTTTTTATATAATATAATATATAACTTAAACCAACAAACTAATAATTTATACTAACAAACTAATTAACTAGATTTTAGTTTTACCCTAAACCCTAAACTAACAAACTAATAATTTCATATAATAAACTAAATTAAACAATAAAAAAATTACCTCACAAACTATGTTTGATCCTTTATCTTATTTTCTTCTTCTTCTTCTTCCTTTTCTTTCTCTCGGCAAAGTTTATATGTGCTTATGCTTATGCTCCTGGTTCTACTTCTGCTTCTACCCTAAACCCCATATCATTTATATAAAGAAAAAAATCATTGTACAGAGTCATTAAAATTTGACTATTGAATAAAATAATATTAGGATTGAATCGTATAACTATTGAGCATTGAAAGTCTTCAATTGAACAGCAATATTTGCTGCATTTAACAGCTAAATTAACGCTGCAATCATACAGCTATGGATGCAACACATGCAGCTACGGATGCAGGAATCTCCCAGCTAGCTATGGATGCAACGCATGCATGAGTGATAGGGTTAAAGCTTGGTTGTGATGCATGAATCTCCCATCTATGGATGCATGATGATGCAGACCTACCATGTCGACCTACCATGTCGCCGGGACTCCATGGCGACCTACCATGTCGTCAGTGTCGCCGGACTCGCGACCTACCATGTCGCCGGGACTCCATGGCGACCTACCATGTCACCGGCCATGGCAACCTACGATAGAACCGATCCTTGGTCGCCCCGAGTGCCCCATGCATGAACCGATCCTTGGTCATCCTTGGTGCATGGCCCATGCAGAGGTTTGCCGAGATCAGACCACGTGAACAAAGCGCAGCGCGACCTATTCCATGCCTCGTGCATGGCCCATGCATAGCACCAAAGCAGCATCAGCGAGCAACAGTGGGCAAAGAACCAAAGCAGAGGGCAAAGAATGATGGACGCTGGGCGTGCATGGCGACCTTATAGGACGCTGGGCGTGCATGGCGGCCTTATAGGACGCCGGGCGTGCATGGCGACCTTATAGGACGCCGGGCGTGCATGGCGACCTATAAGGACGCCGGGCGTGCATGGCGACCTATAAGGACGCCGGGCGTGTATGGCAACCTATGCTGTCACTGTAGAATTTACCTCATTCGAGCAATTAATCTGGCCAGTGCATCATCTCGTAAAATATTTTTTTTGAATGCATTATGTCGTGAGTTTTGCTGGTGCTCGTGCCTTAGCCAATTAGGCTAGGGCATTGTTGAGTTTTATTTTATAAAACTTCAGTTTTATAATTTTAGTTGGTTTATATCCAACACCCCAAAATTCCCCTTTAATCTAAAATTAAACCAAACCCTAAATTTAAAGAACCCCCAATATTTTTGTTATCCTTCCTCATCACCTTCATCATAGTTCACCCTATCTCTGGACAGTGGTGGTGAATATTGCCGCCTCATGCAGCTTTGATGTCACCCCGTGACCTTAACCCAACCATAAATCATCTTAATCACTCACAATTCATTGCAACGTTTGGGAAAACCATTAATCCCTTTCTACCTTCGATCTTGAGTACCGTTCGCCAATGAGGGTCAACGTCAGTACCAGAGTAAGTGCCACCCTCGTCCGACCATAACTCTGTTAACTATGCTCTGAGTACCGTTGTTATCTACCATAGAGAACTCTACGAAAGCTTCGTCAGAAAACTAAAATTCTCGACATTATTTTGATGATTTCTGGCTAAGCAGCCTTCTATTAGCATCACCGCCTACACCGTTGAACTCCCCATGTCGTTTCAAGCAAAACCCAATCGGTGGGTCATTCTACCATCGTCAGTTCCATCGTATGTCACCCAGTAATGCATTTGGAGTGATCAACCCATCAAAAACAACCTCATTATGGTCACATGTACTGCATGTGCACGTGGGGATGCTCTTCCGCTTGAGAGTTTTTTAGAAGGTTGATCTGAGTCAATTTAGACCGAATTGAGTTAACTTGAAATGGCTTGAATCAACTTGAACTGGTCTGACCCATTGACTTTGACCCATACCGTTTATTATAATTTACCGTTGACCTAACTGTTGATCGACCCAAAGTTGACTTTGACCTTTGACTTCATTGTTCGTTAGTTTTGACCAAAAAGTCAAATTTTTCAAAAATTACTCCCTTAAGTTGGATCTTACGCCCAGTAGGCCTAGGGTAAGTCCTTATGGATGCAGTACAGAGGAACTGCATATGGAGTGTTTAGTTGGAGGCTATTGTTGTGTTTTAAAAAATTTGTTTTACTGAAATAAACTATTATTTATGGTTTTGTGGAACACACTAGACTCCCCAACTCCATCTTTCGAATCTATCTCTCTGAATATTTCCTCTGAACTATAAACTTCCTGACTATTACCTAAAGAATTAAATAGTGAGATCTCAATTCATCACTGTAACCTGTATATGCTTGGACAACTAAGGAAATCTTCATGATGCACTATATATTTGTTGGACTTTAGCATCTTTTGGTAGTATTATATTATTGAGCTTCCCAAAGCTTGCTCTGTTAGTTACCATTTCAGGCTAAAGGAATTTATCATTTGCAATATCGACATCAGTATTGGGAGTTATTTTGGTGTTGCTTGCAGAGTACAATACATGTGTAATTATAGGGCATGTAGGTCACATTTGTTTCTGTACTAAGTCTAAAAATTGTTATGATACGATATATGAACGAATTCTCTTTCTGATATGTGGATGATTTTCTGAACTTGTTTTTATTTATAAATTGTGTTATGATTATTAAATTGTTTATCAAAAATTTTATTTTTTTTGGTATTATTGTGGGTTGCTCCAGTGGCCCTAATGTGACACCTCAGATCGAATCGGGTCACCCGTATCGGTCTGAGGGTGTTACAGGTACTTTTAGATATTGAACAAGTTGGTGAATATAATTGATAGTTAAAATATCATTACATATGGTATTAGGTTCGATACTTTTTTATTTTTATCGATACTTATGCTCTAGTATTTGTGGAAAATTTTGATACTTTAGAGCCTTCTCGTTTTCCATATTTTTTAATCCAAAAGTATCGATTTTTGTAGAGAAGTGTAGATATTTATTATGAGTGAAATGCGAGACAAAATATTTAAGAAAGCATATCGAAATATAAAATATCAATACTTAGCCTATGTTGATCGATACTTTTGCATAAAAAAGGCGCTACCTATTACATTATCATGAAAAACTTGTTTTGTCTTACTTTTGCATAATATAAACGGTATCATACATATAGCTTAATTGGTTGACATTAAAAAAAGGTGATGCCTAGTACGTTATCATGAGCAACATGTTTTGTCTTACTTTTGCATAATATAAATAGTTTATACTTATAACTTAAACGATTGACATAAAAAAAGACGATGCCTACTATGTTATCATGAGAAACATGTTTTGTCTTACTTTTTCATCATATAAACGGTTTCATACTTATAACTTAAATAGTTGACATTAAAAAAGGGACTACCTGTTATGTTATCACGAGCATAACAAAATAAGTTAAAAGCTTAAAATGTTATGAATATTTATAAAAAAATTGAAAGTATCAATATTTGTGGAAAAGTATTGATACTTTGTAGCCTTCCCATTTTCCATATTTTTCTTTAAATTCAAAAGTATGTTATCATGAGCAACATGCTTTTTCTTTCTTTTGCATAATATAAATGGTTTTATACTTATAACTTAAACGATTGACATAAAAAAGATGATGCCTACTACGTTATCATGAGAAACATGTTTTGTCTTACTTTTTCATTATATAAATGGTTTCATACTTATAACTTAAATAGTTGACATTAAAAAAATGCGCTGCCTACTATGCTATCACGAGCATAACAAAATAAGTTAAAACCTTAAAATGTTATGAATATTTTATAAAATTTGAAAGTATCGATATTTGTGAAAAATTATTGATACTTTGTAGCCTTCTCATTTTTCATATTTTTCTTTAAATTCAAAAGTATCGATACTTAGCAACATTCTCATTTTCCATGTTTTTTTAATTCGAAAGTATCAGTACTTGTGAAATAAATATCCATACTTTCAAATTAAAAAAATGAAAATGATATTTTAACTTTGTAATCTAAAAGTATCGATACTTTGCAACCTTCTCATTTTTTCTTTTTTAATTCAAAAGTATCAATACTTGTGGAAAAGTATTCATACTGTCAAATTTTTTATAACAAAAATATTAACATTCCATATCGCAACTTACTTTCTTAGTGAAACATAACATTCTTGGGCGTAACTCATTTTATTAATAAAAATATTAGCATTCCAAATCTCAACTTATTTCTTTGTGAATCATGACATTCTTGGACGAAACCCATTTTATTAATAAAAATATTAACATTATAGATCACAACCCATTTTTTAGTGAATCATTACATTTTTTAGTACAACCCATTTTATTAATAAAAATATTAACATTCTAGATTACAACTTATTTCTTAGTGAGCCATGACATTCTTGGGCGAAACACATTTTATTAATAAAATATTAACATTTTAGATCACAACATATTTCAATCAGCCATGACTTTTTTAAGAGCAGTCATATTTATTATATATATTCATAACATTATTAGCTTTTAACTTATTTTCTTATCGTGGGAAAATCCAATATTTCATCAGCTTAAACTCTGGTAACATTCTAGGTGCAACCTAAAACATTAATAATATTCATAACATTTACTATTTATAACTTATTATCTTACCATTTATAACATTTTAGGTGCAACATGTTATGCTATTATATTGATAACTTTTTCGGTTCCATTTTATAATATTTTATGTTCTACTTTTAACATATAAGATAAGTTTTTCGGTTACATCATTTTAACTTATTTTAAAACAGTTACAACTCAATATATTATATATATAAATTAACATTTCCAGTCTCACTAAATCAATTTTATTAAGGTTTTTTTTTTCAAATTTTCGATTCGCCGGTTTTTTAGTCTTGTAGACAACTCCCTAAGATTGACACTATAAAAACCCTTGGACGAGGCACGTGTAAAAGCTGCAAAATTATATCCTTTTGGTAAACCATTGACGTAATTGCATGGATTTGGTTATGACCACAGTATAACTTAAGTTTGAAGCAGAAGCGGTAATGTTAAATTTGCTTGCTTCGGGTTTAATGAACTTGTGCCCATAAATTGCAGTAAAATGGAAAAGGAAATTCCAACTATCAATGGCAGGATCACCATCGACTTAAATGCAGATGTTTACCATGGAACCACACACTAACTTCTCTAAACAATACTTTCAATGCACAAACCACATATAGCAATCATTTCATTACTATTTGTAGCGGTCAAAGACCCAGTTTTTCTTCTTTTCTTTTTTATGAAAAATGCTAAATTTATGCAGGTTTTTTTTAAAAAAATAAATATTTTCTGAGATTTAAAGTGAGAGTATGATTGCATTTCCAATTGAATTATATTTATGCGATTTTGGAAATAACATATATTATTACGATTATTATGATATTACAGTCCTAAGAATGAGTGCTAAAATATTTTAAATTATTTGAATTGACGATTTTTACTTTATAACTCAAATTTTATTTAAATTTTTTCGAGTAAAATAAAATTTATAAATTTTAATGGACTTGATTCAAATTTGAAAATTAATTCTCTAATTAAAAAAATATTAATTTATTATTCGAGTTCTATTTTATAAATCGAATTGAATTAAAAAAATTGAGTCAAATTTATAAAATTATTAGTCGAGTCAATTTGAATCTAATAAAAAATTATTTTTTTAAACGAAATCGAATTTTATTTAATCTTATCTAATTATACAATAATAATTTTAGATCACATCATTCTTTTTATTTCTCTATAAATAATTTACTTTTTAAATAATTTACTTTCAACAATCTAATTACATAAAAACCACCAATCTAATAACGGATCACCATTTAAATCTTGAATCTCTATTTGTTATTTCAACAATGCATATCTTTCTTTTTATTTCTCTATAAATAATTTACTTTTTATTTTTATAATTTTAAAATTTTGGAAGTAAAGTAAAGAGAAAAGGCTAATAAAAGAAAATCTTATCCACAAAACAAAGCAGGGTTAGGGATGAATCACAAGAGACAAAAGCTTTTAAGGTACACCACAACACCAATTATTTGGCAAGGCGAATCCACAAAAAACGAAGAGAAAAGAATGTTTAAGTCAAAGTGTTTTTCTAAAGTTTTTATATTAGATTTTTCAAAATTCACCAAACCAAAACTCTTCCAATATATCAGAGTCACCAAACAAAATCGACATAGGACAAACCCTAAACCTAGCTTCGTCCCTAATTCCCACCATCATTACCATAAAAGCTTCTACTTAAAGCCTAGAGCACACCGACTTGCTTCATAAGTTCCTCAGAAAAGCTTTATTACAAGACATTTAGTTTCACATACTAATCTCTAAAGCATGCTATTTACAAGACAAGATGCAGCACCATGTTCCCCTTCCTCTCAGCAGCACACCATCAACATCTCCACCATCGGAGCCTGATTTAACATGCTTTCAGTCACTTCCCTTGGACCCTACCGTACCGGATTACACCTCCCTTCTCTCCAACGAGCTCCTCCTAAACATATTCTCCAAGCTTCCAATCTCTCAACATGTCTCGAATTCCTTGGTCTGCAGACGCTGGTTGAACCTCCACGGCCGGTTGGTGCAATCCCTTAAAGTTAAGGACTGGTCGTTTGTTACTTCGGGTCGGGTGTTTAACCGGTTCCCCAATCTCACGGATTTAGACTTGGTCCGTTCGTGTGTAGGGTTGCCCAAGTGCTCTGGCATTGTAGTAACCCACAAAACTATGTCGGTTCATGTGGATACTAGTTTGATTCTCGGCGGATTTCTGGAAGAAACAGCGTTGTTGCCGTCGAATGAAGTTGACAAAGGGCTTGCAATGATTGCCGAAAAGTACCCGAATTTACAGAGATGAGTGGTTATTGGGGCAGGCGAACAAGGGTTATTAAAAATAGCGGAGTGTTCTACAATGCAAGAGTTGGAACTACATTGTTGTGGGGATTTGGCTCTAAAGCCCATTTCCGGGATTAAAAATTTACAGGTAGTGAAACTGATTGGGTTCATTGATGTGTTGTACAATTCGGCGATTTCAGACATCGGGTTAACATTATTGGCTCAAGGGTGTAGAAGGTTAGTTAAGCTGGAGCTTTGTGGATGTGAAGGGAGCTATGATGGGGTTAAGGCGATAGGGCAATGTTGCCAAATGCTTGAAGAATTGACCCTTTCCGAACATAGAATGGATGGTGGGTGGTTAGCCGGGCTTTCGTTTTGCGGGAACTTGAAGACCCTGAGGCTAAAGTCTTGTAGAAGTATTGATAAGTTCCCTGGGGCGGATGAGCATTTGGGGTCTTGTTTCACCCTCGAAGAGTTGCATTTGCAGGGCTGTCAAATTCGAGAGATGCAAAGTGTTAAAGCTTTGTTTTTGGTTTGTGAGAATGTTAGGGACATTCTTTTACAGGATTGTTTTGGCTTGGAGGATGATGTGTTTGGTCTTGCAAGCATTTGTAGGTACGAGACTCTTTTACCCCATCTTCAATAGAATTATTTCTTTTACATGTTAGATTATTTGTAACTTTTGATTCCTAGAGAGTACTTTTGTATAAAACTGATGATCTTATTAGAGAATGTGACAAGAGGAAACTTTAGGCCTTTGATAGTTGATCTAATCTTTAACATTATCTGCACTCACATAGCAATAAATTTCTGGAAAGTTTTGAATTCGATTCCAAATGACCAAGTGGGCATTCCCTCCCTCTTGATGCTTAATATGTTGAAATGTTCAGTGACCTGTTAGTGGTGCCGTTTGAAATCCCAGTTCTGTATTGTTTCTTATATAATAGCCACGTTCGAATGTTTAAAAGGAATTATTGTAGTTAATCATGATGTGATCACAGTTGTCTAGTTTCTTTTACTGATTTTCGGTTTGCAACCGTTTCGCTCTCGCCCCTGTTTGAAATCTGACCATGGATTTATATTGTTTTTTATTTCACCACTTTGTAGGAGAGTGAAGCTTCTTTCTCTGGAAGGATGCTCGTTGCTAACCATCAAAGGTTTGGAGTCGGTAGTGCTTTCATGGAAAGAGCTTCAACAATTGAGAGTAATGTCATGTAATAATATCAAGGATACTGAAATAAAACCTGAACTGGCAACCTTATTTTCCATTCTGAGAGAGCTGATATGGAGACCAGATTCCCGATCTCTACTATCAGCGAATCTTGCCGAGACCGGAATGGGAAAGAAAGGTGATAGATTCTTCAAGAGATGGAAGGATTAACCTTGCCGCCTAATTCCATGCCTCTGGATCTGAAGTAGTTAATGCTTGGATTGTACAGATCACAATCCACATTCCATAGCTTTATATGTTCATGCATGATAGTGATAACAGGGGAGGATTCATCAAGCCAAGCTTATCAGAGTTTTTGTGTATAAACCCTGTACGCCAACAGCAAGCAAGAATTACTTTGTTAAATGTATTTTATGTATCATTGAGGTTAGATTTTTGTTGTTTGAGTAATAAATTAGGGTCAGTTTGTTTTACTTAAAACAGTTTCCGGAAAATGAATTTTAAAAAATGAATTACATTTCTAGAAAACATTTTTTAGAAAACATTTTATATTATTTGGATGTTACATTGTAAAATGTTTTACACTGTTTAGTTAGTTTCTCTGAAAACAATTTAAGAAATCTGTTTTTTTGTAAAAATGTATACATTTTTATATTTTTCTTGTTATTTACCTTTTTAATTTTTTTAAGTTATTTTTATAAAATTGTATTTTATAAAATTTTGAAAATAAATGTTTTATTTCTATAAGTACATCAAATTAAATTTGTAGATAATATTAATAATTTATGTTGATTGTGTTATAAATACACAATTTTAGGTTTGGAGTATTCATGATACTTATTTATTAGCATTTTTAAAATTAAAGTTTAAATTATAATTAATATTATATGTAGGTTTAATAGATATAATTTTGATAATGTATTAAAATATATATTATCAAAGTAAATAATTAAAATTACATCATTATTAAAACAACAATAGGACATTACATTGGAATAATAATAATATTTTCAAAGTGTTTAATTAAAACTACACCACATTAAGACATCGATATTATCCAACCATAATAATACAAAATATTGTCTAATTCATAATTAGTTCTACGACACATCAAACCAACATATTGTCCAAGTCATAAATAGTAGTACACCACATTAAAAGTTCACATCTTAACTTTGAGGAAAATTTTAAAGCCAAATTTTCCTATGTTTTGGTTTTTTGCCAAGAAAACTTAACTCATTTTTCGCTAAAAAGTCGAATACCTTACAAAGAAAGTCGTCATCAAATCCTTCTTTCTCTATTGACATAACTTCTTCATAAAGATATAGTGCCTTATCCTCTGTCAATTTTTTAGTGCTTCAACAATCTCACCAAGTTTCTCACCTACAAAAGTCTCCCAAATTAGCTTGACACAAATAGCTAACAATTTACGCTCTAAATGTTGGTAGACCAATAAAAGGGATTGGTACCACTTGACATTGGTTACAAAGTACAAAATTCGACCAGTACAATGGTACCAAACACATTGCATAAAGAGACAAGTTGAAGGACACAAAAGAAAACAAAAAACCAAATATTATAATATTAAAATAAGGGTCTGTTATATCATTTTCTTATGACCCTAAACCGTGTTTCAATTGAGTATCAAGTTTCACGATACATTATAATTGTACTACAAAAACCTAATGCAACAAATACAACATTTTTTAAGTATTATAAAATATTCAAGGAAATAAGAACTCAAATGAAACTAGTATGATAATGTCTGTGAACAGTTTAGAACTTCAACATGACCCAACACCAAGTACTACACACGTAAATTAGATGCAACAACAACAACAACAACAAAACCCAATTCCCATATGTATGGGGTAAGGGGGAGGTAGGGTAGTAGGCTACCCCCAACGCCAGGTTGAGAGTAACTTCCGTGGAAGACCTCCGGCAGTCAGAAAATAAAAAATTTAGATAAAATACAATGCATGTATAAATAAATACATAAATACATAGCTAAACAGTATTCATATGCAGTCATTAAAATCATATGTGCGTCTGTAACGAGAATTAATCCCTGCATAATAATCCATGCGAAAGAATCTCTGCATATAGACAGAAACATAAGATAAGATCCGGCTAAATTTAAAAGAGGAAACATGAAGAGAATGATACACAGAAGTCAACGTTAGCAAGCCCAGTTCTAATCCTTCATAAATACCAATAACAGAAACGTATAAAAAGTATAAGTCATGGAAAATACTACAAAGACATTAAAAGAAGACAGAGATGATACACCCTATAGATGTGACCCACACTACTCGACTACCCTAGTCTTTAGCCTCCATATTTTCCTATCAGAGGTCATGTCTTCGGTAAGGGCTAAATCCCTCAAATCAGATCTCAAGCAGTCTTCCCACTTTCGCCTTGGTCGTCCTTTCCTTCTGGCACCGTCAACTGTAATCGACTCTACCCTCCTTACCGCATCCGACGGTAGTCGCCTAAGGACATGCCCAAACCACCGTAGTCTTCCCTCCCTCAATTTTTCGGAAACAGACACCACCCCCAAGGACATCCTAATAGCAGAGTTTGTCGTCATATCCCTCAGAGTCTTACCACATGTCCATCGAAGCATTCTCATTTCTGCGGCCTCAATCCTCCTTACGTGATCCTTCTTGGTTGCCCAACATTCTGATCCATACAACAGCGCTGGTCTTATTGCCATTCTATAAAATTTTCCCTTAAGTTTTAGAGGGACCTTCTTGTCACACAGAACTCCAGTAGCGACCCTCCACTTTAGCCATCCCGCCTTTATACGGTGTGTAACGTCATCATCTACACCCCCATCTTTATGTATCATAGACCCTAGGTACTTGAAACAATCCTTTGAGGGGAGAACGTGTCCTTCTATGCATACTTCTAAATCTTCATCGTTTTGGTTCCCATTGAAGTTTGAACATAAATACTCTGTCTTTTCAATATTGATCCTTAAACCTTTTTCTTCCAAAGCAGTCTTCCAGGTAGCCAGTCTACTATTCAACTCAGATTTTGTTTCAGCAACTAAGACAATGTCGTCAGCGAAAAGCATACACCATGGTACACCGTCTGGTGTCGCACAATAGATGTCGTCCATGATCAAGGCGAAGATGTAAGGGCTAAGAGCCGACCCCTGGTGGAGTCCGATTTCCACCGGGAATGCCTCGGTGTCACCAACTGTAGTCCTGACGTAAGTAGTAGATGTAAATTAGATGCACTTGCTTTTAATTGACAATGCTTTCAAAGTTCAAATGTTCATGAATTATTAATGAATAATCTAAAATATTGAAAGCCAATGCTTTGGAGCCTAAATCATTCAGGGGAAAAAAGCACTTCATCATAAGCTGGTTGGGTTCAGCACGCAACTGTCAACACATGCATTTTTTCTAGCTTTGGAGAAAAGAAAAAAAAAACACACAATGTTTCAAGTAGAAATAGACCTGAACAAAATTGAACTTCTTCCCTAAACAAAAAGTAAATGAGAATGACTAATCCTTGAACTTGGCCACTAAAAAGAAACAAAATGGATTTTGACCATTGCTTCTGTACATGAATGCATGTACAATTTACCAGAATAACCATGGAATTCACATCTAGATCAAATCTGGAATAGAGAATTTTGAGATAATTTTCCATAGAAGTCAAAGCAATGGAACCAAATAAAGCTTGTATATGTAACAAAGAATAAGATATTAACTCGGAAAGTTTAAGATCAAATATCACTAGAGGAATGCTTTTAAGCAATGACTGAATACATAAACACAGTTCTGCCATAAACAAAAGCTATTAGTATACAAGCAGCGATGACAATCAATATTGGAGACAGCAAAACAATGTGTCAAAAAGATGATATATGGTACAATAATTCACACAAAAACACTCATGTCCAGGACTCTATTTGATGTCGAAGTTTTTGCATGTAAAGGTCCTTACACATCTATAAACCAAATTGTACTGCAAACACCAGGTATATAATGCAATACAAGTTTAATTTTCGTCTTCACACATCTATAAACCAAAATAATCTGTTAAAATATCACACAGAGAATGTGAAAAAAATAGATAAACAACCCCAATGGCAGTCCATTCATGATGGCAAGTCCACAATCAATCAAACAGTGATATCATTAAGATTTTATTCAAATCGACAAGGATTTGTCAGAGGGTGGGGGCTTCCCTGGCTGCTGAGAGAACTAAGAAATGAAAAGGGAAGATTCTCTAAACAAGGACTGTAATAGGGCTAGGTCTCAATCAAATTTACTCAACATTGGTAACAAACACATTACTACAATTTTCCCAAATCATTCAGTAAAATAAATACCAACGTCAGGCTCATAACTACTCTACACAAGAAAATGAAAGGCTCATAAAGTCTTTCTCAAGGCTCTAAACAAGGAAAGCGAAGACGAAGAAGCTATCATTTGGAAAGAGGAGGAAGAGATCTTAGGGATTAGAAATAAACCCCGACTTATCTTGGAATCGTGGGCACTAGGATGTGAAGCTGCTCACTCTGCTTTTGCTGGTATAAATTCTCCTGTAAATGTTTTGGAGATGAGTAATCATTGCTGCTGAGAAGAAGATGGTGATAGTTGATCAGAGATTTTTGGGTGTCAAACGCTTTGAAGTGCAAGCATTAGAGGCTCGTAAAATGACTTACCCTTTTTTAAATGGTAAGTGGTTTTGCGGGATTTAGGAGCTTATTTTACGTTAACTGTAAAATTTTTCCCATTGACCCAGTGCTTTTACTTGAACCAAACACAAGAAAACGGAGAAAACATTATCTATAAAATATTTTTCCTCAAACAAACAGATCCTTAGTTTATGTAAACATAAGGATTCATAATGTCGTTCACTAGGGATGGACAAGAAGGGTTGACTGGTTGTCTTAAAAAATTCAAATTCTATGAAAATTTCAAATTTTCATAGAATTTAAGTAATTTTTGTATTTTCTATTAGTGATTTAATTTTTTCCTCTAACATTTGAATTCTTAAAATTTTATAAATTTAATTCGGAACATAAAGTCAGTTTCGTAGTTTTTAGACTCTTTGTTCGTTGTAAATTTGGTGTCTTTCTAATTATATAAATTTGGGTTAACTTGGCCCATATTGTTAAGGCCTATTGCATCATGCACGTTCCATTATGAGGACACGTGGCTGAAATTGATTTGACAGTCCTTTAAGCTAAAAAGACCACGAATTGCGTTTGAAAAACCAGGACTAATATAGTTAGATATATTGGGTTTTTTCCCAATAGGGCACTCACCATATTTATTTGACTATTTACATCTCAAAAATTAATTTGGGATCTATGATATTTTTTACAGTTTAAGGTAAACTCGTCACGTCGAGGTGACGATTTCAATGAGATATAATGTGAATTTAAGATTAAAAAGAAAAAAAAATACACATTAACTCATCACGTCGAGGTGACGAGTTCTGTTAGATTTTTTTTTGAAAAGTACAAACTTAATAATTATATTAGATTTTCAAAAATGCACATTAGGAAAAAAGATATACAAACTTAATTCATTAACATAAGGACGTAAATAGGACTAACCTTACGAACACCATAAACATTAAAATAAAATGATTGACATAACAGTATCGATTAAGAAGTTTTAATCTTTGTAATCAGTAGACTCATTAGAGGTAAGATTAAGTTCTTCAAATCCACATTTTTTTGTTGTTGTCATTCACGTACGAATTGAAACCATGCTTCTGGTTCTCCATTATCTATGTTTATTTCTTGATCATTTGTCTGAGTTGGTGGGATATTCAACATTACGGTCATATGACAATCAATCTTGTCGAGTGTATCAATTCAGTGCTAAAAGGGACTAGACATATTCTAGTGGCAAGTATTGTTCGAGAGACATACTTCAGATTGGGTAAAGTTTGGGCAGATAAAAGTGCCCAGGTAGAGGCAATGCTCAACGAATATAGAAATTAGGCTCCAAATCTAGAGAAAACAATGACCAAAAATCAAACTCATGCAACATCTATGTATGTTCATAATTTCACCATACTAGAATATGATTATATTGTCCAAGCACTTGTTCGACCACATGAGGGTCAGACTTCTGCCACCTATACTAGTAATCTGAATAGAAGATGGTGTGATTGTGGTCGATTTAAAGCCTTCAGATACACATAAGCTCATGCGGTTGTTGCATGTATGCATGTGAATATAGACCCATACATATACGTTGATGATTGTTATAGCTTGCATACTATAGGCAACATATACAGTTACGAGTTTCAGTATCTCCCGAACGATGCATATTTGTAATACAACAAATATTAGGCTAGGGACTTTATTGAACAGATTTGAAATTTAAAGATTTATTTGAATAAATGGTAAAAGATGAGGGAATGAATTGGAATAGTGTTAGACTAAATTGTATCAATAGAGATGAATAAAGAGGGCATTTTGCTCCTTTAGAGGAAAATGAATTTTAAATTCATTTCTTTAATAAGGTATTAAATAAGGGGAAAGGGGAAATGAAATTATCCAAAAAGCTATTCTCTTTTCTTCTTCTTCCCCGTGGAAAGGCTCTCATCCATAGCTCAAAGGTGAGATTTCATATGGTTAGATTATCCTTTCGTTTTTGGTTGGTTTTTAAAGCCTTGAGTATATTAGAAGCTTAAGGAAGGATTAAATGGGATTAAAACTATGAGATAGAGGAAATAATGGAGATTTTTGAAAATGAGTTTTGAAATGATATGTTAAAATATGAGTGTTTATGGATGTTTATTTGTAGACTTGACTTGTCAAAGAGGTAAATGAGAGATTGGAAACATTGGATAGGATTAAGAACACATTAGAAAAAGTGGTGTGATTCTTAGAATTGAATGTTCTTGGAAGATTTTAGATGTTTTAAAAAACTAAATGAAGGAAAGTTAGTATAAATAGGTAAAAAAGAGTTTAATAGTATGGTATGGTGTAAACATAACGAAATTTGACCCCATTTGGGTGATAATCGGGTTGAAAACTGGAAATTCTAGGCATGGGTATCAGTATTGATAGAACAATACTGATACTATAGGCTTAAAATCAGTAGAATCTGTTGAGTAGTATCAATACCGATTCAAGTGGTATATATACCAAGAGGGAGTATCGATACCATGAGGGGAGTATCGATACCATGAGGATGGTATCGATACCATTTGATCACAAAATTCAAAAATAGTATCGATACCATAGTATAGTAGTATCGATACCATGGTGGGGGTATCGATACTTTTGAGCCAGAAATGTTAAAAATATGTTGATATTGTTATAGAAAGTTAATAATATCTACTCTTGAGTAATGTTTAAGTATAATTGTTAGGAAATATACTAACAATTGCTATTGTACGTGTCTTTATTGGATCGAAATCAAGCTCCCGAGTCAAGCAATACAAAAGGAAAAAGCAAGTACCGGGGTAATCAACTTTTCATTTTTGGATATAATAACGTGACAATCCAGGTGAGTAAATTTAGTATGTATATATATGTTACAATATTCATAGATGTATGATTAATTGTTTTGGGACCGTCGCACCCCATGGCGCAGCGGAAACAAAACTCGATGGTCTCACCAACGATCCAAGTACGAAAAACTGAAATCGGGAGGAAGAGATACGAATACTTACAGTGGGTTCCTTGAAAAACAGCAAAGACAATAATGAATACTGGTCGTGTAGATCAGTTCGAATCTTAAGCCTCCACGAAATCACATCTCGGCCTCTACTCAGTTCACCCGATTGAGAACAATCTTTGTTTTCCCCAAAACTCTTTTGAGAGAAAACGGCTGAAGGTTTTGAGTGTGTGTTGTAAAATGGCTGCTAGACCTATCACACCCTTTTATAGCCAAGTTACCCTAATCATATTAGCGTTTTATTATTTCAAATTAATTAAATCTATATTTAAATAATTAGAATTTAATAATCCTCTTATATCCAAGTTACCCTAATCATATTAGGGATTTTATTATTTCAAATTAATTAAATCTATATTTAATTAATTGAAATTAAATATTTACGAATATTAAAACATATATTTAATTAACTCTAGATATATATTTTAGTAACGTACAACAATTGTACATCTTTGCTCGTTTCAATCCTAGGGTGTGACCTTTTAGGTTCTTGTAACGTAGCAGTAATTATTAACACATTCTAATATTACATACAATGAGACATCTAGCAATATATCATTGTCACCTAAGTTACAAGAACATATGATTTGACATATCATCTTGGTGATTACTCTTTTATGCATTACATCCTTATGTCCTTTATATCTAGAATAGGCACAAGTCTTGGAATAGTCACACTTGTATAGTCCATCTATCGTTTCTTGATATCTAGAGTAGACTTTAATTAACGAATAGTTTATGATATCATATCAACTTATTCGAGCATGGCCATGCGTTTCTAGTCTTACTCATCAGTGGCCTATGATATTTCCTATTATGTAGGAAGGACAAATCAATCTTAATCATACACACCCACTACATATATGATATATCATAACAGTCTTTATAGAGCAACCAGTTACGGAGCTTGTTTAGCTGCATCAAAACATACACAAGATATGTTGGGATATATTGATCTCAAGTCTGAGGATCATACATATAGTCATCACCATGAGCAATGTTATGACTGTCACATAATAATCCAAGACATATGCTCATGGTCAGTCAATCCAATACATTATTCTCTAACAATATAATCATGTATCAATTCTGACATCTCTATGTCAAACAACTCATGTTATCAATCAATAACATGTTAGTCTTAAGCGTATTATTATTGTCCTGCCCATAATAATACTTGATTAGGATCTTTTAATAATAATAATTATGTCATTATATGGACTTTATTATCTTTCAATTTATGTTAAACACATATATATAAATGAAAATAGTAGCGGCAATGCCTTTATTCAATAAAATCGGTAAATAAAAGTATTATTATAATCATCATATGATTGGTCTTTGGACATACTCTAACAATCTCCCACTAGCACTAAGACCAATCACTCACATATCTAATACCGAGTGACTCATTGTGATGATCATGCCTCTACTGTGTAAGAGGCTTTGTCAAGGGATCAGTAATGTTGTCATCCGTGTGTACTCTACATATTTCCACATCTCCTCGATCAATGATCCTTCGAATGAGATGAAAGCGCCTAAGAATATGTTTGGATCGTTGATGAGATATTGGTTCCTTTGCTTGTGCAATGACTCAATTATTGTCACAACGGAGTTCTACAGCATCTGATATGCTGGGAACAACCTCTAATTCCGATATAAACTTCTTGATCCAAACAACCTCTTTTGCTGCTTCACTGGCTGCAATATATTCAACCTCTGTTATAGAATCAACTACAGTGTCTTGCTTCGAACGTTTCCAGCTCACAACACTTCCATTAAGACGAAACACAAAACCCGATTGCGATCGTGAGTCATCCTTGTCAGTTTGGAAGCTGGCTGATATATAAACTTTTATACTAAGCTCATTCTCCCCTCCATAGACAAGAAATTTATCCTTAGTTCTTCTTAATTACTTAAGGATATTTTTAACCGCAACCCAGTGATTTTCACCAGGGTTTGCTTGATACCGACTCATAATGCTTAGAGCATACGATACATCTAGTCGAGTACATATCATGGCATACATTGTAGAACCAATAGCCGAAGCATATGGAATGTTATCCATCCGTTCTCTTTCTAGTGGAGTTGAAGGACTCATTTCCTTAGAAAGAGAAATGCCATGTCTCATAGGCAAAAATCCTTTCTTGGATTCTTCCATACTGAACCTTTTCAGCACTTTGTCTATATATGTACTTTGACTCATACCTAGAAGTCATCTTGATCTATCTCTATAGATCTTAACTCCTAAGATATATGCTGCCTCACCCAAATCTTTCATAGAAAAATAACTACTTAACCAAGTCTTAACAGACTGTAAAGTAGGTATATCATTTCCTATGATGGGTATGTCGTCTACATACAAGATTAGGAAAGAAACAATGCTCCCACTAGCCTTCTTATAAACACAAGGCTTATCTTCATTTCTGATAAAACCAAACTCTTTGATTGCACCATTGAAATGAAGATTCCAGCTTCGAGAAGCTTGCTTTAGTCCATAAATAGACATCTGTAGCTTACAAACCTTTCCAGTATTTCCTGGAAAGACAAAACCTTCTGGTTTTGTCATATACACATCGTCTTCAAGTTTTCCATTAAGGAAGGCGGTTTTGACATCTATTTTCTAGATTTCATAATCATGGAATACAACTATTGCGAGCAGGATCCGGATGAACTTAAACATAGCTATATGGGAGAATGTTTCGTCATAGTCTACACCATGAACTTGTCGAAAACCTTTAGCGATTAATCGCCCCTTGTATGTTTGTACATTACCATCTATGTCGATTTTCTTCTTGAAAACCCATTTACACCCTATAGGTTTGACCCATTCAGGTGGTTCAACCAAAGTCCATACTTGGTTTACTGACATGGAATCCATCTCAGATCTCATGGCTTCAAGCCATTTCTTAGAGTCTGGGCTAGACACTGCCTCTTGATAATTCCTGGGCTCATCTTGATCCATAAGAATAACATCTCCATGTGTCGTAACGAGAAATCCAAATATCTCAGGTGCACGATGTTCTCTTGTGGATCTACGCAGTGATTGTGTTTCTAAATCTGTTGAATGCTACTCAACAACTTGTGAAACATGCTCAACTTCAGGTTCATTTATTTGTTGTTCTTGAACTTCTCCAAGTTCAATATTTCTACCCTTCCCTTTCTTTGAGAGAAATTCTCTTTCGAGAAAAACTCATGTTCGAGCAATAAATACTTTGTTCTCGTTAGGGTTGAAGAAATAGTATCCCTTAGTTTCTTTAAGATATCTAACAAATATACACTTATAATATTTAGGTTCGAGCTTTGTAGACATCTGATGTTTTACATAAGCTTCACAACCTCAAATCATTATAAAAGATATACTAGGACATTTCCCAGTCCATATCTCGTATGGTATCTTTTGAACCAATTTAGATGGAACACGATTTAGTGTGAAAGTAGTTGTTTCAAGTGCATGCCCCCAAAAAGAAGTTGAAAGATCACTATGACTCATCATTGATCAAACCATGTCTAACTGTGTTCGATTCCTTCTTTTAGAAACTCCATTCCACTATGGTGTACCATGTGGTGTAAGCTGTGAGACTATCCCACATTCTTTTAGGAGTTCATCAAACTCTATGCTTAAGTATTCTCCACCTCGATCTGATCGAAGTGCCTTAATACTCTTTCCTATTTGATTTTGTATTTCATTTTTAAATTCCTTAAACTTTTCAAGGGCTTCAGATTTATGGTGCATAAGATAAATATACCCATACCGACTGAAGTCATCGGTAAAAGTAATGAAGTAATGGAATCCACCTCTAGCTTGTGTTTTCATTGGTCCACATACATCACTATGTATTAACCCCAATAAATCACTTGCTCGCTCACATTTACTATTAAAAGGAGCTTTAGTCATTTTTCCCAACAAGCAAGATTCGCATACATCATATTGTTCGAAAATAAATGAATCTAAGAATCCATCTTTATGGAGTTTTGATATGCATTTCTCACTTATATGGCCTAAACGAAAATTCCAAAGATAAGTTTGATTCGAGTCATTTGTTTTTGATCTCTTAGTATTTATGTTATAAATGGTGTTATCTTGATCCAAAGTATAGAGACCATTAACCAATTGCCGAACCATAAAAAACACTATTGAGATAAAAAGAACAACAATTATACTTAATAATAATCTCAAAGCCAATCTTGTCCAAACAAGAAATAGAAATAATGTTCTTAGTCAAATTAGGCACATAATAACAATCCTCTAAATTTAAATCAAGTCCACTAGGCAAAGATAAAACATATGTCTCTATAGATAATGCAACAACTCTTGCTTCATTTCCCACTCGTAGGTCCACGTCTCCTTTAGCCAGATTCCTTTTCTTTGAAGTCCCTGTACAGAAGTACAAATATGAGAACCACAACCGATATCTAATACCCAAGAAGTAGATGTTGACAAATTAACATCAATAACATAAATACCTAAAACAAATGTTCCGTTTGCTTTTGCCTTCTTGACCTCTTCAAGGTAAACAGGGCAGTTTCTCTTCCAGTGTCTGGTCTTATCATAATGGAAACATTTTCCTTCTTTGCTAACTCCCCCTTTGGGTTTTAATGCATTTTTCCCTTTTGGTTTGGTCTTACCATTTCCCTTAGACTTTGCCACTACTTTCTTCTTTCCCTTTCCTTTGTCCTTGTGGACCATCAGAATGGGCTTAGGTCCAACCTTTTTCATGTTACTTTCAGCAGTTCGTAACATGCCAAGTAACTGTGGTAAAGTTTTGTTAATTTCATTCATGTTGAAATTAAGGACAAATTGGCTAAAGCTATCTGGCAACGATTGTAGGATAACATCCAACGTTTGGATGTAGCCCATCATCTTGATGACATGAGCTCCTACAGCAGTTCCCTCTGCCATTTTGCATTGAAATAGAACTTTAGAGGTCTCATATCTCTCTTAACGTGCTTGCCCTTTATATATTCCTTTAAGATTTTGAATCATCTCATATGAAACCATGTCCTCATATTGCTTCTGAAGATCGGGAGTCATGGTGGCAAGCATTAGACATCCAACATGTAACATATCATCCATATGTTTCTTGAATTTGTCTTTGTCAACTTTTGAAGCATTAGCTGCCGGTTCATCAGGAACATGTTCCTTAATGACATATTCATTCCTTTCCTGTTTGAGAACAATTCTCAAATTACGAAACCAGTCAAGGAAGTTTATGCCATTAAGTTTATCCTTCTCAAGGAGTGATCGTAGTGATAAAGTGTTATTTGCCATTAAATCTACAACAATGGAAATATTAAAGTAAGTAAATTTACCGAATTTAAAATTTATAAATAGAACTTTATTTACAAATTACTCCTACTATTTTATTCAAAATTAAAAACCCTCTTTGTTTTAATTTCAGAAAAATTCAACGAATATTTTTCTAGTCGGTGAGGATCTATAATACCTCAATTTCCTAAATTAGCTTTGGATTTTCTTTTAGGATAGTGATTATTTAGGTAAGTAACACTTGACAAGTTACATCTAATGTAACTCCTCATTTTTGGTGAACAAATTTTGTTCAAGTAATCTCATGACTTATTCAAATATTTAACCTCTAGGTTTCTAATCCTATTAGAATAACCTAGCTAAGTTATTACTAGTATTTCAACCGGTGAATATCACTTGCTTATTCTTCGCGTTTAACCAAGATAGATTTATGTGCCAATGCTTTGGCAAAGCCCACACAATATCGATCAAAGCCTTAACGAGGGTAAAAATTGGACGGTTAAGTTAACTTAGATTTTAAAGAGGGATTTGCGTAATTATCTCATCATTGTTCATTTTAATATTAGGCCATTATTGATCTCATCAATATTTATTCTTATTATATCATTTGATGCATTGCTTACATAACAAATATATCAATAAATAAGATGCAATGGTTATAGCCCAAACCAATGACTAAGGTGGCCCATCCCAAGCCAATGGGAGAACCAAGAACCCTAAAGCCTAAGACTGCTCTCTAGGCATCTTCTCGCCATTCTTCTGCTCCTTGTGAATCTTCATAGATTTACAATTTTAAATGAAACTCGTTTTACATACGAGGGAGTAAGATGAGAAGAGAAATACAACAGAGATATAGAAAGGCACGACTCGCAGACCGTATTTCAAAATAAACCATTGTGAATTGAACAAGGGCTATAACCATGCATATCAAACACCTTGCAAAACAAACATGTCATATATATATATACACTTTGTTACGCCTTTGTTAAAAATATTAATATGGGCCTTCAATTTGTACTGTTGATAAGGGGTCAAGGGGCGGAGCCCCTAGCGCGCTTAGGCTGTACTGCGACGGCCGGTAGGATTTTTTTGAAAAATAGTACTTCTGTTTCCATGGAAAAATTTCACGATTTGATAATAATTATCAACATAATCACTCTTTTGGGATTTTCAATCCCGAAGGTTTTCTGCATAGGAACACCATTGTTCCACTGCTAAACGTGATATGCTATTTCACTCCCATAGATCATCCAACAACAAATCAATTGAAAAACATATTAACAAATTAACATATTAATCGTTGTGGGTATCGATTCGAACAATGATATCAACATATTTACCGAAATCGATAAAACTAGAACATGCATCTCATACATATTGCATCAACCAAAAATTGCTCCCAAAATTAGATCGTACAAGTTGCTCTAATACCATTGTTGGGACCATCGGCACACCCCATGGTGCAACGAAAACAAAACTCGATGGTCTCACCAATGATCCAAGTACAAAAAACTAAAATCGGGAGGAAGTGATGCGAATACTTACAGTGGGTTCCTTGAAAAACAACAATGAAAACAATGAATATTGGTTGTGTAGATCAGTTCGAATCTTAAGCCTCCACGAAATCACGTCTCGGCCTCTACTCAGTTCACCCAATAGAGAACAATCTTTATTTTCCCCAAAACTCTTTTGAGAGAAAATGACTAAAGGTTTTGAGTGTGTGTTGTATAATGCCTGCTAGACCTAACACACCCTTTTATAGCCAAATTACCCTAATCATATTAGGGTTTTATTATTTCAAATTAATTAAATCTATATTTAAGTAATTGGAATTTAATAATCCTCTTATCTCCAAGTTACCCTAATCATATTAGGGATTTTATTATTTCAAATTAATTAAATCTATATTTAATTAATTAAAATTAAATATTTAGGAATATTAAAACATATATTTAATTAACTCTAGATATATATTTTAGTAACGTACAACAATTGTACATCTTTGCTCGTTTCAATCCTAGGGTGTGACCTTCTAGGTTCTTGTAACGTTAGCAGTAATTATTAGAACAATTCTAATATTACATACAATGAGTGACATCTAGCAATATATCATTTTCACCTAAGTTACAAGAAAATATGATTTGACATATCATATTGGTGATTACTCTTTTATGTATTACATCCTTATGTCCTTTATATCTATAATAGGCACAAGTCTTGGAATAGTCACACTTGTATAGTCCATCTATCGTTTCTTGGTATCTAGAGTAGACTTTAATTAACAAATAGTTTATGATAACTCATATCAACTTATTCGAGCATGGCCATGCGTTTCTAGTCTTACTCAATCAAGTGGCCTATGATATATTTCCTATTATTTAGGAAGGACAAATCCTATCTTAATCATACACACCCACTACATATATTGAGATATATTCAATAATAGTCTTTATAGAGCAACCAGTTACGTAGCTTGTTTAGCTGCATCAAAACATACAACAAGATATATTGGGATAGTATTGATCTCAAGTCTGAGGATCATACATTTAGTCATCACCATGAGCAATGTTATGACTGTCACATAATAATCCAAGACATATGCTCATGGTCGGTCAATCCAATACATTCTTCTCTAACAATATAATCATGTATCAATTCTGACATCTTTATGTCAATAACAACTCATTGTCATCAATCAATAACATGTTAGTCTTAAGCGTATTATTATTGTCCATGCCCATAATAATACTTGACTAGGGATCTTTTAATAATAACAATTATGTCATTATATGGACTTTATTATCTTTCAGTTTATGTTAAACACATATATATAAATGAAAATAATAGCGGCAATGCCTTTATTCAATAAAATTGGTAAATAAAAGTATTATTACAATCATCATATGATTGGTGTTTGGGCATACTCTAACAAATTGATATATGTATGGTGATTACATAATGGCACTGAATGTGCAACAAGTTAAGAAATTCATAATTTGTTTATGAATTTCTGTATGGGCACTTTATGTGTAAACTTAAGAAATTTATACTAAGTGGATGAATTTTCGTATGGACACTTTAACTGTAAACTTAAGAAATTCATACTAAGTGGATGAATTTCCATATGGGCACTTTATGTGTAAACTTAAGAAATTCATACTAAGTGGATGAATTTTCGTATGAGCACTTTATGTGTAAAATCAAGAAATTCATACTAAGTGAATGAATTTCCGTATGGACACTTTATATGTAAACATAAGAAATTCATACTAAGTGGCTAAATTTTTGTATGGGCACTTTATGTGTGAACTTAAGAAATTCATACTAAGAAGATGAATTTCTGTATGGACACTTTATGTGTAAACTTAAGAAATTCATACTAAGTGGATGAATTTTCATATGGACACTTTATGTGTAAACTTAAGAAATTCATACTAAGTGGATGAATTTCCGTATGGGCACTTTATGTGTAAACTTAAGAAGTTCATACTAAGTGGATGAATTTCCATATGGGCACTTTATGTGTAAACTTAAGAAATTCATACTAAGTGAATGAATTTCCGTATGGGCACTTTATGTGTAAACTTAAGAAATTCATACTAAGTGGATGAATTTCCGTATGGGCACTTTACGTGTAAACTTAAGAAATTCATACTAAGTGGATGAATTTTCGTATGGGCACTTTATGTGTAAACTTAAGAAATTCATACTAAGTGGATGAATTTCCATATGGGAACTTTATGAGAAAAATTAAGAAATTCATAATAAATTTATGAATTTTCGTATTGGTAGTAGGTGTGCAACCCACATAAATTATAGTAAGTTTGGGAAATTACTGTATTGACACTATAGGTGTAAACTATAAAGAGTATAATGAATTGAAAGAGTTAATTGATATTATGAATAATTATTATAGTAGAAACTGTTCTAAAATACAAGATTTAAGGCCTATCTGTGCATTTGATAGAAAGGTGTCAATCATGCCAGTTAGATGAAAGGCTAAGTGCCTTTGAGGCCTAACTGTGCATTTGACAGAAATGTGAAAATCATGCCAGTTAGATGAAAGGCTAAGTGCCTTTGAGGCCTAGCTGTGTATTTGGCATAAATGTGTCAATTATGTCAGTTAGATGAACAATTAAATACCGTTGAGTAAGAGATTAATAGCCTAGTTGTGCATTTGACAGAAATGTGTCAATTATGCCAGTTATATGAAATGTTAAATACCTTTGAGTAAAACATTAATAGCCTAGCTGTGGATTTGGCAGAAAGGTGTCAATCATGCAAGTTATATGAAAGGCTAAATGTCTTTGGGTAAAAGACTAAAGGAAATAAAAATGCATTTTTGATATAAACAACGCGTAAGTGGTATGACAAGATGTTGTATATATAATGTGCATCAATGTTTAATTGGTATGAATGGATGTTATAAAGGAAAACGTAAACATTACATAATGGGCATGAAAGGATGCCCAAATGAAAATAGAAAATGGTGTATTACTAGTATTTAAGATGCCACCCATGATGGTTATAAAAGATACATGATCAATTGGCACTTTGGTGCAATACGTGTATAATACTTTCTAATTTAACGTACCCTATGCAAATAAAGAATAATTGGGAAAAATATATAGAAGGATATATAGGTTGGGCCTATTAAGAATAATTTAGATGACTTTATAGAAAAAATATGGTGTAATTGAGAAGGGCTTATCTAGTCCTTATGGATTTTTGCAATTTAAATTGTCATTTAGTATTCATAAGATATTTATGTATAAAGTTTGATATCTTTGCAGTATTATGTCTCACTAAGTAAATACTTAACGTGTGTTGATTTCATGTGTAGGTAAAGGCAAAGATTAGTTGCGTAATGAGTGCAGCCGTAGCAGCAACGATCATTAATTAAGGTTGACCCATCAGTAACATTAGGACAATCTTATTCCTTTGAAAAATTAGTTGGCATGTAATGGAACTAAATTAAATATTTTGTAATGTATTTAAATTGATAGTTTTAGTATTTTGCTTCAATGAATATCATACTCTGAGGGTGTTAAAAATTGAAACAAGATTTTATGGGGTTTTCAAATAAAAAAAATGTTTTAAAAGTGATGTGACATTCGTATCTCATGTACGAAAAGGTATACGGGAGATGGGTGTTACAATATTTGTCACCTACTGTCTCTGAATAATGGTTGCCTAATCCACCATTACGAAGGAAGTTGAGGGGTCCTCCCGAATCTAGTCGAATTCATACTAATATGGATGACCTTCAAAGAGAGCAAGGTCTGCCAAAGCTATCAAGGCAAAAGCCACAATAAGAAGCACTGTCCACATCTCCTAAGATATCGAGCAGGCCGATAATCCTTATGTTGATCAAGAATATATTTTATTAAAGCTTTATTAGACGCTCAAGTTACAGTTGGGAACAATTTAAAATTTTAAAGATCAACCATTTAAAATTCCATCATGTCATATTTAAAATTACACCTAATATATTATTACTAAAAAATTTTATGACTTGAATTTAATACATATTTAAGATGTTTTGGGAGGTCATTTTCGTCCCTGTAGTACCTGATTTAAAATAATTAATTAATATATCAAATATTGATGGTTGTATTAAAAAAATAAATATATTTTTACAATTAGAGATTTAATAAAAACCTATATTTAACCCTTATAATTAATTAAAAACGAAAAGTTATAACATCTTGATTTCTCTATTAAAATTTGAACGTTTTATTATTTAAAATATCTTATTAAAAAATTTAGGAAAATATATTTTTAAAATTTTCTCTAAACACTTTTATTATTAAATTTAATTATTTAAAATAATTAACTTTGACCATCATAATTAAAATCTCTACAAAAATAGAAATCACCAAGTGATGATTTAAAATTTTGACATATGAACTATTTGAAACTCCTATCATGTGTTATATCATATATTTTTTGAAGGTCGTTATATAATATATTTAATTTTATAAGATTATAGTTTGGGAATGCTTCAAATAATGAAAACCTAATTTTTTATACTATAAGCAATACTAAATGCTAAAAAGTATATTTAAAATCATGGTTAAAATTGATTTTAACCAAGCCTCAAAAGTTTAAATTTTTTGTTTTGCTGTGAAAAATCCTTTTGGGTTGAAATTATATATTTATCATTAATTATTTAATTTTAATTTATTTTAAACTAATATAAATACATGTATAATTATTTATTAAATTAATTTTCAAATTTATTGTTAGATATATATTGATATGATTTTAAAGATTTCTTTTACCTTAAGTACATATATTATTTTTTTGTCAAAACTTGAATCTAAATTATTATTTCGTAATAATTTTAAGTTCACATGTTAAAAATTATTAATTACATATATTTTTACAAAATATTATACATATAAATATTAATAATGAGTTATCATAAAAGATTTTTTTATATTTTAAATTGATATATTTCAAATATCATATTATTAATAAGTATAAATATAATTCAAATATTATATTTTTAATTTTACACTACACTTTTTAAAAACACTTTTAGATGTACTTTTTTTTACCGTTTCTTTTCAATCATTTTTCCAGAGTAATAACAAACATATAAGATTGAATTTTCAAAAATTGCATTAAAAAATTTCCAGAAGTTAATTATATAAAATCATTTTATTTTGATAAAGATAGTTCATGTTCTTCATTGAATTATTATATATTTACCACTATATAACTTTCTTTATATTTTTAAAATTATGATTAAAATTTTAAAAGTAAGAAGTTTAAAAGTTAATCAAATTAAAAATAAAAATTGAATCTATAATTTATACATAAAATTTGACCTAATTTCTTTTAATATTTATGATGACTAACACTATTATAAATAAACGGTCATCTTAATACTCTTCTTGTATTTATCAATATGTGTCGTAAAAGAAAGGATAAACTACATTATAGGTCATTGAACTATGTTCAAATGATTATTTTAGCTATTAAACTTTTAAAAATGATTATTAAATTTATCCAACTATTATAAAATGATAATAAAATTTTCTCAAACTAATACAAAAATATTCATTATTTTTATTAATTATAATGTCATGATGACCATTTTATAACCATAAAAAACATAATAATTATTTTATAACTGTTAAAAGTTTTTTTTAACTAAAATGGTTATTTTAATTTAGTTCAGTGACATCTAGTATAATTTATTCTCTCTCTCTCTCTCTCTCTCTATATATATATATATATATATAGGAAAACTCCATATCGCACGTCGCATATCGTAACAAACAATTAAAGAGGCATACCAAAATGTACCACTAGCTAAATTGTTCTTATTAAGTAAATATTAAAAGGATATATTACATGTTTTGTACCTAAATTATCACTTTTTTTTTACTAGATATATTACATGTTTTGTACCTAAATTATCACTTTTTTTTTTACTTTTAGTATTTAAGCTTTAATATTTTTTAAATCATTGACAATAATACTTATGTGGCATGCCATGTCAATTTTTAAATTTTTTAATTACCGCATCTCCTTTCTTTATTTGTAAGGTTTTTTAATTAATTTTATTCAACCAATTAGGTGGTGACATGTCACCACCTATGGGATAAAAAGATAAAAATCATTCTTGTTCCTAATATAAATTGATTTTGAGTATATTACATAAGAAACAAATCACTCAATCATTGAGCTAAACTAGTCATTTAGGTAAATTTCACCACATTTTTTATTTAACTTATATAACAATATCACTACAAAATCAATATTTTTCGATGATTATAAGATTCAAATATGAGACACTTTAAATTAATCACCGAAAGATTAGTCACTATACTGAACTTAATACTTATTAAATTAGTAGCTAATTTTTCACTTTATTTAGAAATAAAAAAATAATTTATATTTTTTATATAAATTATATGAATTAATTATAAAAAATTATATTTAAAAAATAAATAAATATTTTCATAATATTTTAAATAAACATTTTAGAATAATTTAATATAAAATTTATAAATACATAAAAGTATTTATTTAATTAGCTTTTATTCCAAATAAAGTGAAAAATTATTCTTTAACTTAATAATGATACAAGTATTAAGTTTGATATAATAAAAATAGATTCACTGTATATTTGAATGACTAAACTTTTGATCATTAATTTAAAATTTCGTATATACAAATTTTATAATCATAGGAAAATATTGATTTTGTGGTGATATTATTATATAAGTTAAATACAAAATATTTTAAAATTAATATAAATGACTAGTTTAATTCAATGGTTGAGTACTTTGCATTTATTATAAGAGGCCTAGGTTCAAATCATGTTGATATCATGAATATTTTATTTTAGGGTAAACTACACGGGAGACCACCAAACTATGGTCAATAATCAATCTTACCACCGAACTTTTTTTTGTCTTAATCAGACCACCAAAATTTTAATTGATTCAATCAGACCACTCTCCGTTAAAAAAATAATGGCGCGTCCGACGTGGCTGCTCAATGAGCGTATTGTTTCCAGGTTGGACATGCACCACACCACATCAATTAAAACATAAGAAAAAAAAATAAATGACACTCAAAGAGTGAAGGAAGAAGAAGAGATAATTTCAAGCACGTATTTCCATCTTCTCCGCAACCTTTTCTCCTTATATTTCAAGCCCTAATCGACGTTTCAGCCTCACAACACAAATCCAACGTTTTCAGATGGGGAAATAGTCAATAGATTTTGATATGATTAGTTTATTTTGGATTCAATGATTTTGTCTTCAATATGGGTATATAAACTGCTTAGAAAGAAAAGAAAGAGAGAGAAGAAGATGAAGACTGTGAACGACAGTAGTAACAATGGCAACAATAATAATTGGCTGGCTTTCTCTCTTTCACCTCACATAAAAATAGAGGTACCTACTGATCCCCAACACCGTCATAATCACTACCATCAATATAGTCAAGCTTCACTAGCTACTGCTAAGGTTGTTCCTACAAGCTTCTACTTGACTTCTTACTTAAACGGGTCTGGAATCTGCTATGGAGTTGGAGAACCTGAAAGCTTTCACGCTCCATTTTCTGTTATGCCACTTAAATCAGATGGCTCTCTATGCATCATGGTAGCTCTTAGTAGATCACAATCGGAAGGTATCTTCGTTTTCTTTTTTTGCATGCTTATCTTATTTGCTTTTTCCTTACGTTAAACTTATACTCTCATTTTTTTGTTGTTGAAGGGATTATGCCCACTTCTTCCCCAAAACTAGAGGACTTTCTAGGTGGTGAAACAATAAATACACATCAATATGGAACCCACGAAAGGGAGATAATGGCTCTAAGTTTAGATAGCAGGTGTACTACCACCAAAAGGGAGATGACATCATAACAGGAAGAGGAAAACACGGTGAAGAGAGGGCGAGAGAGCCTAATTATACCATAGGGAAATTCGAAGTGAGCGGTGGGTCTGGAAAATAGATCAAAGGTTCTTCAATGGAGTCTCAGGGCTTCAAATATGAGAAGATCGGTGGAAATAGACAAGAGAGAGGTGCTTCAATGGAGTACAAGGCCAAACGTGAGCAGAGTGCATGTGCTTCAATGGAGTCTATGGGCCAACGTGAGAGCGATAAAGAGACAAGACATAGCATGGAAACGGTCGACGAACTGAGGAACATCGATAAAGAAGAGGGTGGTGAGAAATGAGAGCAGCTATCTCTAGAAGATATATCTAAGCTAATAGGAACAACTCAACATAATTTGATGGAGACTTTACGCGCTGCTGAAGAACGGTATAACAAGGCCAAGGAATCGGTCGCCCAATCGCTTAACACCGCAGCCGAGTACACCAAAGATAACAGTCAATAAGAAAGGGAAACCACTCGTCAAGAAGCGCAGTATGCGGCGGAGAAGGGTGGACAAGTGACAGACCCTATTTGTCAAGCTGCTCAGCAGGCAGCGGAGATGGGTGGACAAACGAAGGACACGATCGTCAAAGGTGGCGGCGAGGATGGTGGAAGGAACCTAATGGCTTTTGTGTGAAAAAACCCATGTGTCTTCTCAGCTGGCATTAATAATAATATAAAAACATCACCGTTAGTTTATAACAACCACGTCGAACGCGCCGTTATTTTTTTAATGGAGAGTGGTTTGATTAAATCAATTAAAAAGTTTGGTGGTCTGATTGAGACAAAAAAAGTTTGGTGGTAAGATTGATTATTGACCATAGTTTGGTGGTCTCTCGTGTAGTTTACCCTTTATTTTATTTTATTTTATTTTATCCCTATAGTTGTGACACGTATCACCATTTAATTGGTTGAATAAAATTAATTTAAAATAATTATGAATAAATAGAAAATAATGTGGAAATTAAAAAAATAAAAATTATTAGGTCACGCAACATCATCAATATCATTAATGATTTTGGAAAAAAATTAAAGTTTAGGTACTAAAACGAAATCAAAATAATAATGTAGGTACTAAATGTGGCATGTACACAAATCCTCTCTCTCTTTCCCCTATATGTATACACACACATACAACCTCCAGGAAAAATTAAGTCAAATATTTAGATAAATTATAAAATTGATCAATTTTATATTTTTTTTATGTTTGCTCACAAAATAAAAAATATATAGTTTTATCAGTTATGCTATCGATTTATTAAATATTAGTCATTTATGCTAGGACAGACTGCTCGAATGACCACCATTTTCAAAATTGCGTCAATATGAGCACTTAACTATTTAATTGGTTTCATTCAAGACACATGCCGTTAATATTTAATGGAGGTGCTGACGTGTCAGCTAACATAATTAGTATAATTACAAATTTGATCCTCAATATTTTTACATTTAATTAATTTGGTCCTAATTTCAACTTAATTTAATAAATTAAATTTATTTTCAATCTCTCTCTATATGTATGTATATATATATATATATATTGATTCGACCTCTAGGAAAAATTAAGTCTAATATTTAGATAAATTATCAAATTGATCAAATTTATATTTTTATGTTTGCTCACAAAATAAAAAAAATACATTTTTATCAGTTATGCTATTGATTTATTAAATATTAGTCATTTATGTTAGGGCAGACTACTTGAATGACCACCATTTTCAAAATTGCGTTAATATGAGCACTTAACTATTTAATTGGTTTCATTCAAGAAACATGTCGTTAATATTTAATGGAGGTGCTGACGTGTCAGCTAAAATAATTAGTATAATTACAAATTTGATCCTCAATATTTTTACATTTAATCAATTTGATCCTAATTTCAACTTAATTTAATAAATTAAATTTATTTTCAATCTCTCTCTCTATGTATATGTGTATATATATATATATATATATATTGATTCGACCTCTAGGAAAAATTAAGTCTAATATTTAGATAAATTATCAAATTGATAAATTTTATATTTTTATGTTTGCTCAGAAAAAAATACATTTTTATCAGTTATGCTATTGATTTATTAAATATTAGCCATTTATGTTAGGACGGACTACTTGAATGACCACCATTTTCAAAATTGCATCAATATGATCACTTAACTATTTAATTAGTTTCATTCAAGACATATGCCGCTAATATTTAATGGAGGTGCTGATGTGTCATTTAACAAAATTGGTATAATTACACATTTGATCTTCAATATTTTTACATTTAATCAATTTGGTTCTAATTTTAACTTAATTTAATAAATTAGAGATGAATTTTACTTGTGGAGGATTGCACCCAGGTCTTTATGCTTTGAATGCAAGGCCTAAACTACTGAACCAAGTGCTTCAATTAGTCTAATATTTACAACATTTTTTTATCTCATAATATTGTTAATGATAGAAAAACAAAAATAAAATCATTCAAATGAGATTTCGAATCTAGATAAATTATAAAATATAAGAGAAGTTAAACTAGTTAAAAAATATAATATTATTTGATAATTAAATATATTATATATATTTTAAACTGTATTTATTGCGAAATTCAAAATAAATAATAAATTTAATATTTTATATCTTTAAAATAAATTTCATATTTTTTATAATTCCATATTTAATTTTAAAAATACAAAAATACAAATATTATACATACTTCTAATTTTAAATCTTAAATTAATTATAGATTAAATACAATTTAAAATATTATAATATATTTAAATTATAAAATCTGAATCTTAATCCGGCCATAGTTTATAAAATATATAAAAAATTAAATATAATAATTATTTTTTTCTCAAACTTATTTTTATCATTTCATATTTTTTGTTTAAAAATAAATATGAAAATGTTGAATTTATCATAAAAATGTTAAATTTATTTTTAATTTTAAACTTTACATAAACACGGTTTAAAATATAATGTATTTAATTGTAAATATGAATCTTAGATTCTATTATATTTTATAATTGTTCTAGGTTCGAAACTTCATTTGAACGATTTATTTTTTTAATTTTTCTATCATTAACAATATTAAAAGATAAATAAAATTTGTTGTAATTATTAGAACAATTGAAGGACTTTGTTCATGCATAAACGCATGGGTTTAATCCTCCCCAAGTGCAATTCAACTTTGATTTATTTTCAACTCAATCAAGGGTGACAGATGTCATGATTTGATTGGATTGAAAATAAAAATTTAATTAATTAAATTAAATTAAATAAAATCCTCCATTCTGATGATTACATTTGTCAATCGTGACATAGTTTACGATCGTAAGGTGACACGTGGTACCACCTGATTGAATGGTTTTTAATTTATTAAATTAAATTAAAATTAGGACCAAATTGATTAAATGTAAAAATATTGAGGATCAAATGTATAATTACACTAATATGTTAGCTGATACTTCATCACCTCCGTTAAATATTAACAACACTTGGCTAGAATAATACCAATTAAATAGTTAAGTGGTCATATTTAGGTAATTTCAAAAATGATGGTAATTTTTTACACCAACCCTCTAGTTAGTTGGTTATTCAAGTACTTTATCCTTTATGTTATCGATTATTACATTTTTATTATTGAGTCGTTAACTTCTGTTAGTTTGATGATGTGGCACGTTAGTAAAACAAGTTAAATTTTAATTTGACCCCTAAATTTTAGAGATAAAAATACTAATTTAACCCTTGAACTATTATGTTTGTGGCTTGTAATATTACAAGACTACAATTTAACAAGACCAAATGTTGGTCAAAATTGACATGTATCAAAGTTCAACTTTCCTGCTACCAAATATTAAAAGATAACAACCACTTTAAGTTAAAGATGGATGCAAAATTAAATGCATTAAAAGTTCAAGTTGAAAAGTTGACAAGTAGTTCAAAAATGATGAGAAAATCACCCGTTAAGTCCTTGAATTATTAGGTTATTTATAAGTTTAGTCCCTGAAGCTCAACAATAAATAGGCCAAATCATCTACATTTGAAATTATCCTAAAAAATCATCTCTCCCATTTTTTTTTTCCCAATTTCCCCACTTTGTAATATTTTACGATTTCCAAGGGATTCTAGTTGTTGAATTTTTTTATTGATAATAAAGTTATCATCTGTTGGTAGTGCCCCAGGATTAGAAGATATTTCATTCAACGTCGTAAATTCGGTATGCTCTCTTCATTATTTATTTTGTATGTTCATTATTGGGTTTTTTTCTTTGTGTTTCAATATTCAATAGTTTAATGGGTTTTCCCACTGTGCAATTTTGATAGTTTTGTTCTTAACATTTCAGTTCAATTTTGAAAATATGTTCATGTGGGAAATAAATCGATTTCTATAATAATTGGTATTATAGCTTTAGTTGAGTTTATCTCAGTGGTTCCGTTGCTAAAATAATCTAGTTTGTGCTATTGAATATTGTTTGTTACCATTGAAATGACAAAATAAGAATTAGTTAAGACATTAATCTCTTTATCCAAATTGATAAGGAGGGTGATGCCAAATGCAAACTTCTCTGTGGATTTGTTCAATGGTTCCAATTATTTTGGCATGTGGCAAGGCAAAGTGTTAGACACTTTATTACAAAAAAGGTTTAGACATCACGATTGAAGAAAAAAACCTACGGGTATGGAGGAGAAAACATGTGAAATAATCAATTGTTTAACGTTCATCACGATTTGATCTTATCCGTTTAGAGAGCATAAGTATGGCTACAAGAATGAGACTTATACAAGTAAATTGTGGAAATCATTGGAGGAAATACTCTTAAAGAAAAGATCTCAAAATCTTCTCTACATGAAGAAAATATAGTTTAGATTTGATTATCAACTAGAGATCAGTATGAATGAACACATAACTGCCTTAAAAGAGCTAGTATCATATTTATTGGGCATGGAAGAAACCTTCAAAGATGAAGATTTGGCTTTATTGTTGTTGTCATCTCTTCCAGATGAATTTGAGCACCTTGAGACAATGCTACTTCATGGTAAGGATAAATTATCCTTAAAGATATAATTTATTTTCCTATAGTTATGAGCTCATGAAGAAAACAAAGAAGGAGAGCAAGTACGAAGCGTTGGAGGCCATGGTGGTAAAATGTTGTTCGAAAAGCCAAAATCCAAAGATGAGAGGAAGATTAAAGTTGAAATATTGACTGGGAAAAGATGAATGTAGCTTTTGTCACGGGAAATTTCGTTGGAAGGAAGATTACTCGATGTTGAAGAATAAAGGAAAAACTTCTCAGATGCATGTGTTGTAGAGCATGATGCCAGACTCTGATATATCATTAGTTGTTTCATCATCATCATTTCATTCAAATGAGTGAATATTAGATTTGGGTTGTACCTATCATATGTGTTGAACCATTATTTGATTTTGATATAACATGAATTATCAAATGATTTATTTTGTTAAAATTTACATTTTAAGAAATTATGAAAATTTGTCATAAAATATTTTCAAGTGATTTTTAATTTTGAAAAATATTCTTATTTTTTTTGACTAATCACATAATTCACAAATATTGTTCAAAGCTAAAAAAAGATTCGATTTTATAAAAAACTATCCCTCAGTTTCAAAACTAGTAGCCAATATTGATACCAAGGATTCAATCTCGATATCAGTGTGTAAGTACCGATACTCACTTCTTGCTATCGATATTAAAGGCTTCAACGACTATATTTTAACAATTTTGAAGCTTGGACTCGATACCTATTTCTTGTTATCTATGCCAAAGTTGCAAGTGGGAATTTAATGCTTTAGTTTAATCTTTCGAACGACTCTAATCAACCACTAACTGTTCCAAACAGATAGGAGTATATTAGAATATGTAAAACGGACCAAGAATCAAATGGAGAATAAGAATGATTATTAAATAATTATAATAACATTAAAAGAGTTTTTTAGCTTATTTTTTCCTATTCTTTGTAATATAGTTTGTCACACCCTAATTTTTATTGTTTTTGATTTACTTTTAATTAAATAATTTCTGGAGACTAATTTATAAGGTTCTAAAAGGTTTAAGATAGTTTTCAAAAATCCTGAAGGTTCAAGGACTTGAGCTTGCATTTTTCCCATATCTTGTTAGCCAAGAAAATAAAATAAAAAGAATGATTTTACTTGTTTTAACAAAAAATTTAATTTTTTTTCCAGGATTTTTACTGTGGGTCACTCCAGTGGCCCTAATGTGACACCTCATATCGGACCGGTCACCTGCATCGGTCTGTGGGTGTTACACACTTGTTGAGCACATTGTTTATGACAACTTCGTAAAAAGACTATATTTTTAGTCTTTTTACTTAATTTATTGGTTGTCTAATCATTGTTTTCATAGCATATTAGTTGCATTTAGGTCATATTTTCATGTGGTGGATAAGTTTTGCCTATGTAAGATTTATTTGATTTAACTGATGCTGCTAAGGAGAAAGGGCTTTTGTGGGTTGTGTATGTGCAGAAAATTACTTAGGAAGAACATTTCAGCCGTGACAAAATATTTCGCAAGGGCCAGTGGAACAAAGAAGATGAAGATAGTGAGGAGCATATTTTTCTTGCAAAGGCAAGATTTTTCTTACAAGTCTGAAGCGGATCTGACGAATTGTTGATGTCACCTACCAGCTGTATGACTGATCTCATGTGTAATCAATCCCTCCAAGATTCTGACCATATCCAGTCGCCTTTCCATCTATAGCATGGACAAGTTCACACGGGTATTTAGGGAATATTTAATTGCACAAAACCCTAGGAAAATTCCCATAATAAATACCCAGTCACAGCTGCCAAAAAGAGGAGGAAAAGAAGAAAATTTCCATGAGGCGTGGAGTAAACAGCTGCAGTACCTTACCTTCCCCCGTTCTCTAACCCGACCATCCTTAGTGCCCTCCATAGCCAGGCTATAGTAGAGTGGAGGTCAGACCTTGAGAGAGGCTGGCCGCCAGAGCAAGTGCGGTGCTGGTCAGAGCTATCACGACAAAGCACCCTGTTTTGGGAGTTGTTCTTCCTTTGTTCTTAATTTCTTTAATCTGTTTAGGGGCGTGTTTTAAATGATAATACCTTTGGATGATACTTTGTCAACACCATGATTTACTTTAATTGGTGTTAGATTTGGTTTACCGAGATAATTTTTTTATGGTTTATGAATAATGTATTATGATTTTGGTTAAGTCTGTTTTGTTTAGTGTTTTAATATTTTGCCTTGACATTATAAGAGCTTTCGAGAGATTACCGTTTTCCAGAAATTGATTCTTAAATTTGAGAGAATTAAGATAGATCTACGTGAACAATGGAATAGAACCGAGATTGTGATGTTCTAACTTGCCTACCTTAGAGATAAGGAGAGGGTTTCAATCGACTAAAAGTAATAGACGCTTGAGTAGGATAAACAATGACTATAGTTCACGCTGAGGAGTATTGCTACAACAATAGTCTGACAAACCAAAGGTTGTAGTTAACGCTGAGTAGTATTGCCATAGCAACCGTCTTAGAATACTTAGTAATCCTGTCGGTCAACCTAAGCATATCATAACAAATCCTTCCAGGCTTAGAATAATTTCTCGCATAGCGAAAGACTAACCTGAGTGCTCTGTGAAAAGTCTGAATATGTGAGGTTATTCTGAATATATTTGAATCAATGTGTTTCCTTGTTTTGTGTATTTTTTATTTTTTACATTTGCATATTTTCTTTGCTTCGACCAATTCTTTCTACAACCACAGTTTACAATATTCTCTTGCTTTAGCAACGCTTTGACACCTGTTCCTATAATCCATTGCTAATTATTTTTCTGTTTTGACAAGAACTCAAGAACTAGATCGTGACACCTAGTTCTAGTTGTGACAAAACATCAAAACCCTACCAATCCTTGACCAGACGACTTACCCTTTATTACTTGATTTGACTGTGTATACTTGCACAGATTTGCTTGCCTTATCATATACATTTACACGCGATCAAGTTTTTTGCACCGTTGACGGTGATTGGAAACTAACGAAATTTTTGCCATAACAAAATTTTATTTCTTGTCACATTTTACTTAGTCAGTTTAACCTATTTAATTTTTTATTTTTATTTTCATTTGAAGGTTTTTATCATTGCATGACCTTGAGATCTGCTGGTAAACCACTATAACAATTCGATCCTGAGATTGAACAGTCGTTTAGACAAAGACAATGTATCCAACGAGCTAGAGAGTATATGAATCGGCTATAATATTAATGCGACAACAATATAGGAGATCAGATAGATCCCGACGTAGCGGCAAATAATCTTCCTAGAGAAGCTGCAAGACCACGAGAAATGTGAGACCACTTGAATCTGATTTTTGAAGATCTCAATCTAGGCATTGTGGCACCTGAAATATAGGCAACCCATTTTGACCTTAAACCAGTGATGTTTAACATGCTAAACTCCATTGGTCAATTTGGTGGCTCACCTAATGAGGATGTTAGACATCATTTTCGTGCATTTCTTGAAGTATGTGATTTGTTTAGGTAATAAGAAGTGCATGAAGATGTGCTGAAGCTTAAACTTTTCCCTTATTCCCTACATGGCCGAGCAAGAGTTTGGCTCAGTGGAGTACCTTCAGGCTTAATGGAATCTTGGACAAATTTATGTAAAAGTTTTTTACTTTGATACAACCCTCCCAATATGAACACACAGCTACGCAACGACATTTCAAGTTTTCACCAAGGTAATGATGAATCTATGTACGAATGTTGGGATAGATATAAAAGTTTACTTCGGAAGTGCGTGAACCATGGATTCCACGACGGACTCAAGTTCTGATGTTTTATAATGGAGTCAATGCACCTACTCGAATGATGTTGGATGCCTCAGCAAATGACACTTTGCTTTATAAATCACCCGAGGAAGCCTTCATGAAAGTGAATAACGACTATCAATTCCCGACTACAAGGCTGGGGACCGGTAGAAAAGAATCTGGAGTATACGAAATTGAGGTTAAGGATTTAGTCTCTACTCAAATTTTTGCCATAACTAATATGTTGAAAAATTTGCAGCGTCCTAATGAGGTGAGAGAAGTCAAGGCAACTAGTGCTACATGCATTCTTTGTCGCGGCAACCATCATGAAAGTAAATGTCTAGAAAACCAGGAGTCCATCCATTTTGTGGGCAACTATAACCGAAGCAAAAACAATCCATATTCTAATACATACAATCCTGGATGGTGACAACATCCAAATTTTTCATAGGGTAATCAAGGAACTAACAACAATAATCATGCAGACAATTATAATAGGCCACAACAGAATAGTTTGAAACATCAAAATTTTCAGCATCAGCATCAGCAGATGCCATGACAACATAATAAAGGTACAACTTCTTCCTCTAATACAAACTCTAATTCTAACTCCTTGGAAGCGTCATTGCATGAATTTATGGCCTCGATAAAAGATTTCATGGCTTTAACAAAGACCTTGATTCATGAACACTCCTCGATAATTAAGAACCAAGGTAATTTTTTACAAAGCCAAAGAAGATCTTTTACAAAGCCATAGTTTATCCTTGAGAGCATTAGAGAACCAAGTGGGTCAAATCAGCATGACATTACATTCTCGCCCATAAAGAAGTCTCCCTAGTGATAATGAGGTCATTAAACATCATGAAAAGGAGCAGTGTAGTGTACTTACACTGATGAGTGGCACCCAGATTAATCAGAATGACATGTTTGGAGGGAAGCAAACATAAAATTCTATCTAAGGTACTACACAACCTAGGGATCAAGCTAAAATTGTTGAACTAGAGGGATTGCCTGAGGAGAAGGAAAAGGATGAAGGTTTAGAAATTCATCAAGAAGGTAGTGGGAAATTTATTGGCAAGGCAAAAGTCTCCTCACCACCTATAGAAAATGAAGTCAGACCTCCACTGCCCTTTCCTTAACGGTTGAAGAAACACAACGACGAGATTCAGTTCAAGAAATTTGTTGACATCCTGGACCAGTTGTATATTAATGTCCCATTACTTGAAGCCATCGAGAAGATGCATTCTTATGCTAAATTTTTAAAAGACATTGTCACGAAGAAGAGAAAGGTAGAAAAAATAGGATATGTTTCCACGACGAAAGAATGCTGTTCTGCATTAAGCAAACTTTTGCCAAAACATAAAGATCCTGGCAGCTTCGTGATATCATGTTCTACTGGTGAAAACTTTGTGGGACGAGCTCTTGTTGACTTAGGGCCAAGCGTAAATTTGATGCCCAAGTCAAAAATTTTAAATTTAGAAATATGCAACGCTTGCCCAACCACTATTACCTTACAGTTAGCTGATCGGTCTTATGTTCGTCCTGAAGGCAGAATTGAAGATGTCATTGTGAAAGTGGACAAATTTGTATTTCCAGTTGACTTCCTCATATTAGAATATGAGGCCGATAAAAAATCACCATCATTCTTGGGTGACCCTTCTTGGCCGTTGGATGAATCTTAATATATTTCAAGAAGGGATAATTCATGATGCAAGTGGGAGACCAAAGCTCCACAATAAATGTCTTTAACTCAATGAAGTATGTTGATGATTTAGAAGAATGCTAATGCATTAGAGACATGGAATTAATGGAGAAAGAGGAAGCATAAAATCTTAGCCAAGGTGAATTTTTACATATAGACGAGTACAATACTTTATGCCAATATTTTTTCTGACATAGGAACACATAAATTTTGGCCCAGGTGAACAATTGTTAAAAGAGGAATGTGACAACTTTTGCCTCGACAACAGTTTTTCAAATGAAACAAATGAGAGATTTCTTGACAATGAAACCAAAGCGGGTTATGAAGATAAATTAGAGGAACATTCTAGCTTCCTTCAAGCTAGAACATGTATGAAATTTGAACCCTTGGATTTTAATGAATTTATTCCCCCAAAATCGTCATTATAGCATGCACCCATATTGGAACTTAAAACTTTGCCTTTGCCTTTGCATTTGAAATATGCTTATCTAGGTAGTAATGAGACTTTATCGGTGATAATTTATGCTAGTCTAACCTCCGAACAAGAGAACAATTTGTTAAATGTTTTGTCGCAACATAAAAAAGTTCTCGGGTGGACCATGACAGATTTGAAGGGAATCAACCCTACAATATGCATGCACAAGATAAACTTAGAAGATAGTCATAACAATTTTGTGGAAACAGAAAGAGGACTTAACCTAATCATGAAAAAAGTGGTGATGACGTAAATCATAAAATGACTTGATGCTAGAGTAATTTATCCAATATCCGATAACTCATGGGTCAGTCTGGTGCAGTGCGTGCCAAAGAAGGGCAGGGTGACCGTGGTTAAGAATGAAAACGATGATATTTTAACTACTAGAACAGTCACGGGTTGGCGGATATGTATAGATTATAGGAAGCTCAATAAAGAGACAAAGAAATATCACTTTCTTTTCCTTTAATTGATCAAATGCTTGATATGTTAGTAGGAAAATCATTTTACTACTTCCTTGATGGATATTATGGATACAATAAGATAGCCATAGCACCGAAGGTTCAAGAGAAGACTATTTTCACATGCTCGTATGGTACCTATGCGTTTAGGAGAATGTTGTTTGGACTATGTAATGCTCCAACAACCTTCTAGAGGTGTATGATTTCCATTTTTCATATATGGTGGTAGATTGCATGGAAATATTTATAGACGACTTCTTCATCTAAGGTAAATATTTCAACCGATGCCTCGATAACTTATCTAAAGTGTTTAAGCGATGTGAAGAATCCAACCTGGTGCTAAACTGAGAGAAATGTCATTTTATGGTAACCAAAGGAATTGTTTTGGGACACAAGATGTACTGAAGTGGATAGAGCCAAGGTGGAAGTAATCGCGAATCTACCTCCACCCACCAATGTAAAAGGCATTCGTAGTTTCCTTGGACATCCAGGATTTTATAGGCGGCTCATAAAGGATTTTTCTCAAATCTCAAAGCCTTTGTGTCTTTTTCTTCAACAAAATGAATCGTTTGTGTTTAATAATGAATGTTTAAATGCTTTTACAGATTTGAAGAAATACTTGCCTCAGCACCAATTGTTGTTCCATCGGACTGGGACGTACCCTTCGAGCTCTTGTGCGATGCTAGTGACTATCCAGTTGGGGAGGTACTAGGATAACGAAAAAGTAAACCCTTTTATGTTATCTACTATTCTAGTCGTACCCTTAATGATGTACAGATGAACTATACCACAATTGAAAAAAAACTTCTTGTCGTAATATTTGCATTCGATAAGTTTAGGTCATATCTCATAGGGACTAAGGTTATTGTGCATATTGATCACTCTGCTATTAAATATTTAATTAACTAAAAAGATGCAAAGCCTAGGCTCATTAGATGAATATTATTACTATAAGAGTTTGATTTAGAGTTATAGGATAGAAAGGGTATTGAAAACCAAGTAGCAAACCACTTGTCTAGGCTAGAAAACAAAATCATTTGTCATGACATGAAGGATATTCAGGAGGGTTTCCCTGACGAGAAAATTTTATTTGTCACGACCATACCATGGTACACTGACATAGTTAACTTTCTTGTTAGTGGTATTGTGCCCCCAAATTTATCTAGCAAGGGAAAAAAATTCAGACATGATGTACGACACTATTACTGGGATGAACCATTCCTATTCAGGAAATACGGTGACCATATAACCAGGAGGTGTGTTCCAGAAGAAGAACACAAAGAAATTCTATTGAATTACCATTCATCCCTGTACGGATGACATTTTGGTGGAACGAGGACTACAACAAAGGTTTTTCAATCCGATTTCTATTGGCCCACCTTGTTAAAAGATGCACAAGAATTCTATAAGTCATGTGATATATGCCAGCCCACCGGGAATATATCAAAGAGAAATGAAATTCCATGGCAAAACATTTTGGAGGTTGAACTCTTAAATGCGTGGGGGATTGACTTTATGGGACCCTTCCCCTAATCTTTTGGTGACCTATATATTCTCTTGGTAGTGGACTACATGTCCAAGTGGGTAGAAGCCATCGTAACACCTAAGAATGACTCCAAGACCGTGCTGAAATTCTTGCACAAGAACATATTTACGAGCTTTGGAACACCATGAGCTATTATCAGCGATGAAGGAACACATTTTGACAATAAATTAAATACGAAGGCACTGAAAAGATACGGGGTGTGTCATCGAATTTCCATGGCATATAATCCCTAGACCAATGTGCAGGCCGAAGTCTCTAACCAGGAAATCAAGTAGATCCTTGAGAATGTGGTTAACCCAAACCACAAGGATTGGTCACCAAAGCTGGATGAAGCACTGGGCCTACTGTACAACATTTTAGACACCACTTGGAATGTCCCCATTCAACTAGTCTATTACAAGGAGTTCCATTTTCCTATGGAAATTGAACATAAATCATATTGGGCCATCAAGAAATAGAACATGGATGCCCAGTTTGCTGGAGAAAGAGTATTACTGGAACTGAATAGAATGATGACTTTAGAGCTCAGGCTTATGAAAAATCTTGCCTATACAAAGAAAAAATGAAACAATGGCTTGACAAAAAAAATTACCAAGGCAATTTTATTCTGGACAACAAATGTTGCTCTACAATTCATGACTCAAACTATTTCTAGGAAAGTTAAAATCTCGATGGTCAGGACCGTTCATCATACACCAAGTCTATGTAAATGGAGCAATAGAAATCAAAAACATGAATGATGGATCCACCTTTAAGGTGAATAGTCAAAGACTGAAAGAATACAAAGGAGCACCAGTCATGCGCGATAAACCGACATCGATAACTCATTATGCCCAAGAGTTTGCTTTTCTTTCCTGAATAATTTTTGGTTGCCTGGGCAACAAAAAATTTGAATTCTATACATAAATAAATTAAGTTATTTTATTATGCACGCTGTCTAAATTTTTAAGATACTTTCGTTTCTTTTAGGCATATAATGTATACGTGGCAACATAGGGTTGAAGCTCATGCATGGGAGGAAGAGAAACCCTAAGCTAGTTAGTTTTGGTGACAATTGAGAAGAGGGAAATATATATTTCCTTACTTTACGTCAAATCAACAAATCTTCTCATTAATATCATATCTTTTCCCTTTTTCATATTTACCATTTTACCCCGAATAAACCACCCATTACTTTTCTCAAAAACTACCGATCCCTCATTCCTCCTCTCTTTCCTTGTTTTCTTTTTCTTTAACTTTTTTTCTTCACTCTTTACTCCAAAATACCACCATGATACACCCTGTAACAACAAAAACTATGGCCAGATCCAAGAAAAATCCATCCACGTCCTCAGGATTTGAGCATTTCCAAATAGCCGAAGCCGAAGCAAGGTTCAAGAACCTACAAAAATGGAAAGTCTATTTGGATGATGGCTTTGTTTTTCCAGCAGAGGGTGATGAACCCTTTAAACCAGAAGTAATGGACGTAGTAAGGAAGTATAAGTGGGAGAAGTATTCTCGGCATCCTAAGGTGGTGGCACCGACGATGGTCTGCGAATTTTATGCCCATTTAGAAAATCCATCTCAACATAATGTCTATGTGAGAGGAAATCCATCTGGTTATGTACATCAGTACTCAACCGCTATTTTAAGCTTGGTAAGGTGGAGGATCAATACAAGAAATTTATGGCCGAAGCAGATCAAAAAACATATGATGGAGTCCTAGAAGACATGTGCTTCGTATGGGCCAGGTTCGAAGAAATGTACCCATGTGTAAGTGAGTAGATCACCGAGCCCTTAATCTGATTTTAAAGCTATGGAATCACTTCTTGAAGGGCAAGCTGATGTCGACCTCCCATAACACAACCGTATTGGTGAGGAGGTTGATCCTACTACACTCAATTATTTATGGGCGAGTAATCGATGTGGGGAAGATCATCTTCGAGCAAATTCATGATTGTGTAAAGAGGAACCGAGATAACTTTATTTTTCTTAACTTGAGAACTGCTCTGTGCAGGAAGAAAAAAGGCACTGAGGAATCGTTCGAGGACTTTATCAAGTCAAAGGAGGGGATAACCAAAAAAAAGGTACCAGAACTTATGAGCTTCGATGATAATGCTCCAGATGAGTGCCTGGAGAGAAGAACAAAATCAGTTTCCATGACAAGAATGGCAGCTGTGGTCACATCTACAAGAGAGACACGCTAGAGAATTGAGCACCTGGAAAGTCACATGCAGACTTTCTTCAGTTATGTCAAGGAGAGGGATGCAACACTAAATGCTTTCTTCAAGGAGCTGCTCCCAATTACCAATGAGGATCTGCCTCCTTTTCCTAATGAAATTTTGAAACACACAGTAGGCGACAATACATTTCACGCCTTGACGTAAAATGTTTCCCCCATGAGTTCCCCACAGATGTCCTTATACTAGCCACTCATGTCTCGCCTCTACATGAAGAAGGCCATGGCGAGATAGACGAATACACTAGCTCCTCCTTCTATTTGTCCAAAAACACACAGGAAGTCCCACCCAAATTTTTTAAAGATGATGATTTTATTCCAGTCCTCGATCAGTTCACAATCGCCTAAGCATCTGAATAGTCCCCAGATTGCCACACTACACCAGTTCTCAAACCTGACCAGAGCCAGTCTCAAGCAACACCTGTAGAACCCACCCACACTGAGGAAAGACCATCACCAGCAGGTGCCCCAAGCATGAGGCATCATATTAAGCGAACAATAGGTAGTGTTCTTTAGCCATCTTCCTCTTCGATTCTATCGGGAGATACTAGATCCGAGAGCCCCCTCTTTCAAAGCGACATAGAACACATGCTTTCAGTCAAGGCTCCCCACCACAGTAAGGTAAATTTTTCCCTTTGCATTTAGATTAACGTAGATTATTTTTTTATGCATTGAGGATAATGCATCCCTCAAGTTTAGGGGAGGTGTTGTGTCTCACACTTGGTCAATAGCAGTTGATAATAATTGGTTGAAAATTTTGGTTATCATGGCATGAGTATGTGAGACTATTGTTTGGAATGAATTAAGGATGCCCGATGATGAAAGCTAAATTTTATTGCCTATGCCAGAATTATTTTACATGGCTGTCAAAGGATAGAACTGACCTTAAGCTTGATTCTTTGTAAACTTGTAAACACGGTTGCATGCTTTCTCTACTTAAGGTTCATAGTAAATTTTTAGGAAGGAACTATCTGTATACTGTGACATTGAAAAATTGTAAAGCTTAAGTGGAAATTCTTAGTGTTTAAATTTTGTGAAATAAAAGGGACACTCCTCTATATAATGGCATGACCAGAAAATCCATATAAAATAAATGGTTGCCTAGGCATATGAGTGAATTAAAGTAGTAACGGGATGACTTTACCTGACTAGCTCGGGGGTGGAAGGTATGCTCCCTTTTACTTAGAGTGTGGAAGGGTAGGTGTGACGAACTGACTAAAAAAATGAATAAATATAAGTGGAAACTGTGCTTGACGAATAATTCGATGCCTTGGCACAACAAAAGTACTTACTCGATATTTTCTAAATAAGTTAATGGATAGACTGAGTACAATCACACACATACACTAGCAAAGAATCCTGAATTAGGAAGGTACTTACATTATATGACAGTCCAGCATGTTGAGGCTAAACTTTTTGCTGAGGGCTGAAATTTAAACCACATGATTGTCTTAATATCACTTTGCTGTGACAATTTTAATTTTTCACTAATTATTATCCATTGCTTAAGGATAAACAATAGCTTAAGTTTGGGGGGTGTGATAACTCCATAAAAAGACTCTATTTTTAGTCTTTTTACTTAAGTTATTGGTTGTCTAAACATTTTTGTCATAGCATAGTAGTTTAGGTCATATTTGTATGTGGTGGATAAGTTTTTCCTAGGAAATATTTATTTGGTTTAACTGATGTTGCAGAGGAGAAAGGGCTTTTATGGGTTGTGCGAGTGCAGGAAATGACTTAGGAAAAACATTTCAACCGTGACAATATATTTCGCAAGGGCCAATGGAACAAAGAAGACGAAGACAGTGAGGAACACATTTTTCTTGCCAAGGCAAGATTTATCTTACAAGTCTGAAGCGGATCTCACGAATTACCGATGTCACCTTCCAGTTGTATGACTGACCTCACGTGCAATTAAGCGCTCTATGATTCTGACCATATCCAGCCATCTTTCCATCTATAGCATGGACAAGTTAACATGGGTATTTAGGGAATATTTAATTACACAAAACCCCAGGAAAATTCCCATAATAAATATACAGTCACAGCCATTGAAAAGAGGAGGAAAGGAAGAAGAAATTTCTCTGAGGCGTGGAGTAAGCGGCTGCAGTACCTTACCTTCCACCATTGTCCAAGCTAACCGTCCTTGGTGCCCTCCATAACCAAGCTATAACAGAGTGGTGGTTAGACCTTGAGAGAGGCTGGCCGCCAGAGCAGGCGTGATACTGGTTAGATCTATCACGACATAACCCCTATTTTGGTAGTCGTTCATCCTTTATTCTTAATTTCTTTAATCTGTTTTGGGGCATGTATTAAACGATAATACCTTTGGATGATACTTTGGCAACACCATGATTTGCTTTACTTGGTGTTAGATTTTGTTTTGTCGAGATAATTATTTTATGGTTTATGAATGATGCATTATATTTTTGCTTAAGTCTATTTTGTTCATTTTTTAATTTTCTGCATTGACATTGTAAGTGATTTCGAGAGATTACCGTTTTTCTAGAAATTGATTCTTAGATTTGAGAGAATTAAGATTGATCTATGTGAACAATGGAATAGATCTAGGATGGTGATGTTCTAACCAACCTATCTTAGAGATAAGGAGAGGGTTTCAATTGACTAAAATTGATATATGCTTGAGCAGGATAGATAACGACTATAGTTCACGCTGAGGAGTATTGCTACAACAACAGTGTGACAAACCAAGGGTTGTAGTTAACGCTGAGTAGTATTGCCATAGCAACCGTCTTAGAATACTCAGTAATCTTGTTGGGCAGCCTAAGCATATCATAACAAATCCTTGCAGACTTAGAATAATTTCTCACCATAACAAAAGACTAACCTGAGTGCTATGTGAAAAGTCTGAATATGTGAGGTTATTCTTAATATATTTGACTCAACGTGTTACCTTGTTTCGTCTATTTTTATTTGTTACTTTTTCATATTTTCTTTGCTTCGACCAATTCATTTTATAACCACACTTCACAATATTCACTTTCTTTAGCAACACTTTGACACCTATTCGTATAATCCATTGCTAATTGTTTTTCTTTTTTGACAATAACTCATGAACTACCTCGTGACACCTAGTTCTAGTTGTGGGGAAATATCAAAACCCCTACTAATCCCTGAGGAGATGATAACTCACTTACCCTTATTACTTGATTCGAATGTGTATACTTGCACATATTTGTTTGCTTTATCATATACATTTACAAGCGATCAGTTTATTTTACTCAAGTGATATGGGTGACTACTTATTTGTTACAACTCATTTTCCTTTGTTATGTTTTATTTTATTTGCTAAATTTTTAACTCCTATTGTGGAGAGAGTGTAAGCAAGATTTTAGGGTATAAATCTTATGTGTTGTTGTAAGGTTATACCTAGTTCTCAAAGGTTATCAAATCTAGTAGATTTGAGAAATCCTTAGTGTGGATGTTAAGTTAGTGGATGTAAAATTTGGTTGATAAAGTTGAACTATTATAAATCATTGTTAAAAATTCTATTTTTCAGTTGCTTTCATACACCAAATTTAAAAAGGTCAATTTATCTCCACTTGGTATATTTTGGTTGATCAATAAAGTTAACAATTGGCATTAGAGCTTAACTCATTTGAAGGTCTAACAATCTCTTAAGGTAATCCTTGAAGAGCTTTAGTACTTTCTTCTTTAACCAAGAAAAATGACTTCAACTTCCAGCTTCTATTTTGTTGAAGACTCTCAATCCATCTCCAAGTCTACTTATTTCAATGGTACAAACTACTCCTATTGGAAGAATATGATTATGATGTTCATTCAAGCTATTGATTATTCGATTTGGGATGTCATCACTGATGGATTACCCACTCATCAAAGAAACAAGTCGAAATGGACCAATGAAGATATGAAGCTAGCCCAACTAAATTCCAAAGCCATGTATATCCTCTATTTTGCACTTAGGCTATATGAAAATAGTAAAGTTTCAACTTGTTCAAATACCAACTAAATTTGGGACATGTTAGAGGTGACTCATGAAGGAATAAGCCAACTGAAGCATTTTACAGTTGACTTCTTACTCTCAACTATGTGAACTTCAAGATAAAGCCTGATGAATACATAAAGACATCAATGAGATCAAGAATTTTTGGAAGGAATATTGTAACACCCTATACCATGTAGGATGCCTCGAGTACTCTTAGTGCACATTAGATTCTGAAGTGAATAGGATGAACAAAACCTTAATTATAACACACTAATTTGAGTCACTCTAGGTCGACTGATTAGAATGTCACACGGGATCACCGTAGTAGCTAACCCAAACAAATTTCTTAAAAAGTTTGCAAAAAATCACTCAAAGACCATTTAATTAAGCATAAAATCAAATTTTTTTTAAGTTTACAACAGGGAGCTCCCAAAATACATATATCAAAATGGTATAATCGAGTATTTTAAAAATAAAGTTATGACTCAAGTACAAGAAGGTCTATGAATAAAACATGATCTATAAGAAAAGACTTAAAAATTATTCTATTGCCCGGACTGTCTGGAATGTTAACTACGTGATAAACTCCTTGAATGCTCCTACTAAGAACCTAAGCACAAAAACAAATTCTGAACCTCGAGCTCATTAGCCTAGTGTCGCACTAACAACTAAACCATACAACATGTGTTATTAATTGCTAACGTTAATAAGTAAAATAAATATAAGCATACATGTATGTTGTACACAACACTAAGGTAAGCATTATGGTGTGGTAAGGGGGTTTGTGACATTTTACGACACACACCCTCTAGCCTTCCTAGGGTATTATTTGAAATTGTTACATCAGAAATAACACCTAGCTAACCCACTGATAATTCCTTAAAAGACAGTGTTCTGGGTCTTTTTACTTTGGTTATTGTTTGCCTAAAAGCCATTTTTCATAGCATTTTAATTGCATATAGTATACATTTGCATGGGTGGATAAGTTTTGTCGAGGCAAACTTTATTTAGTTTAACTGATGCTGCTGAAGAGACATGTTGTTTGCTGGTTGTGTTAATGCAGGAAATGATGAAGGAGGAATTTACTTACCGAGACAAAGAATCCTACAGGGATAAAGAGAGGACAATGAAGAATATATTTTCTTGCCAACACAAGATTTTACTTGCAAGTCTGACGTGGCTCAACAAAACTACTGAAGTCACTTGCCCAACTTCATCCTCATGTGCAATCATGCCCTCATCAAGGAAATTGACACTTCCAGCTGTTATGTTATTTATAAAACGATTATGTCAATGAGGGTATTTAGGTAATTTCTAAGGGCACTAAACCCTAGAAATTCCCACTATAAATACCCAATTATATCTTTTTAAGAGGAGGCACAACCAAGGAGAGAATATACCCTAGGCTTGGAGTAAGTGGCTGCAGCACCCTAGTTTTCCACTATTCCCACATGATCATCCTTGGTGCCATTCAAAGCCGGGTTTCATCAGAGCAGAGGTTAGGCCCTCGAGAGAGGCTGGCCGCTGGAGCAGGCATGGTGGTGTCCAGAATATCACGTCAGAGTTCTTATTTTGGGAGTTTTTCTTCCTTTGTTTTTCATCGTCATATCATGTTAAGGGATGTACTTAAATAATGATTTTTGTATGATATTCACCATACCATGAACTATTTTACTTGGTGTTGGTTATTGTTTTGTTGAAACATTATTTTCTTGTTAATGAATGATGCAATTTATTTATGCTAAGTGTTGTTTTTTTCATTATTTAAATATTTTGCCTTGACAATGTAAGAGCTTTTGAGATATTAAGTGGTGCCTCGACAAAACATTCCTAGACTTCGTAAGAGCTTTTGAGAGATTTCCATTTTTCTATGCCTAATATCGAGAGAGTTAGGGTAGATCTACGAGAACAACGAAACCAATCCGGGATGGTGAGGTTATAACCCACCTTATAGATAAGAAGAGGGTTTCATTCGATTAAAAGGGGTAAATACTTGAGTAAGATAGGCAAAGAATACAGTGTACGTTGAGGGGTATTGCCACAACAACAAATTGACAAACCAAGGGTTGTAGCTCATGCCGAGTAGTATTGCCATAGCAACCTTCCTTGAATATCCTAGTAATCCTGTCGCGTAGCCTAAGCATAGCGCACCAAACTATTCTTAGCATAAAATAATTTCTCACCATAGAAAAACCAACCTAAGTGCTCCGTAAGAAGTCTGATTGTGTGAGGTTTTTCTCAATATATCGAACTCAAAATTTTTATTTGCTTAGACAACTTTTATTTGTTTACCTTTGCATATTTTTATTGCATCGACCAAACATTTCTGCACATCACACTTTACAATATTTTCTACCTCGACAATAATTTTCCATCTGTTTATACCATTTAATCCTGTTTACTTTCCTTTTTGACAAGAACCGTAGGACTACCTTGTGAAACCTAGTTCAAGATATAGCAAAACATCAAAAATTCCCACCAATCCCCGTGGATACATTACTCATATTACTACTATATTACTTGTATCGCTTGTGTACCCTTACACAGATATGCTTGCCTTAGCATATACATTTACAAGCGATCTAGTTTTTTGCGTTATTGTCGGGGATTGGCAACTGGAGGAATTTTTTATAATTTCTACCATAGCAATTTTTTATTTTCTTGTCACATTTTCTTTATTTAGTTTGACTTGTTTGTTTTCTTATTTTATTTTATAGGTTTTTGTCGTTGCATGACCAGGAGATCTGTTGATGAACCATTAATACAATTCGACCCTAAGATCGAGCAATCATTCAAACAAAGGCATCGTACTCAGCGTGCCAAAGACTATATGAATCGACTCCTGTATCAAGTTGATAACACTACGGAGGACCAAACAAATGCCGACGTTGCAGTAAATAATATTCCCCGAAATACTACAAGACCACGAGCTAAAAGAGATCACTTAAATCCTATTCTTGATGATCTTAACCCTTGAATCGTGGCACCGGAAATACAGGCAACGGTGATGTTCAACATGCTAAATTCTATCAGTCAGTTTGGTGGCTTGCTTAATGAAGATGCTAGACAACATGTGCGTGCTTTCCTTGAGGTGTACGACTCGTTTAGATAAAAAGGTGTGCACAAACACGTGCTAAAGCTAAAATTATTCCCATACTCTTTGCATGACCGAGCAAGAGCGTGGTTGAGTGGAGTCCCATTCAGCTCAATGGAATCTTGGACTGACTTATGCAAAAATTTTCTGCTTAGATACAAATTGCCCAATATGCACACCCAGTTCCGAAAAGACATTGCAAGTTTTCGCCAAAGCGTGACGAATCTATGTATGAGTGTTGGGACATATACAAAAGTTTGGTTCACAAGTACACTAACCATGGGTTCCCTAACTGGACTCAAGTGGTCATGTTTTATAATGGTGACAATGCACTTACTCGCATGATGTTGGATGCATGACGAATGACATCTTACTTTGAAAAATCAGCCGATGAAGCCTTTGATATCCTCGATAGGATATCCAATAATGACTATCAATTCCCGTCTGCAAGGCTTGAAATTGGCAGGAAAATATCTGGGGCGTATGAACTTGATAGTAAAGATTCAGTTTCTGCCCAAATTTCTGCCATAACTAACATGCTGAAAAATTTATAGAGTCCTAATAAGGTTAAAGAAGTCAAGGAAACTAACTTAGCATGCATTTCTTCCACGACAACCATCATGAGAGTGAATGCCCAAAAAACCAAGAGACTGTCAATTTTGTGAGAAACTTCAACAGAAACAACAAGCCCTACTCTAATACATACAATCATAGATGATGACAACATCCAAAATTTTCATGGGGTAATCAAGGGAACAACAATAACAATTATGCAAGTAATTTTAATAGGCCACAACAAAACATTTTTGAACACTCAAGTTTGCAACATCAACAGATGCCCTGACAAGGTAACAATTAAAGTAATGCATCTTCCTCAACCTTAAAGCATCACTTCATCAATTTATGGCCTCGACAAAAGATTTCATGGCTTCAACAAAGACCTTGATACAAAAGCACTCATTGACAATAAAGAATGAAGGTGATTTATTACAAAGCCAAGAAGCTATATTACAAAGCCATAGTTAATCATTAAGAGCGTTAGAGAATAAAGTGGGCCAAATAGCCACGACAGTACATCCTTGGCCGCAAGGAACCCTCCATAGTGATACTCAAGTCACTAAGCCTCATGGGAAGGAGCAATACAGTGCGCTTACACTTAAGAGTGGTACTCGAATTATTCTTGATGAATAATTTTGGGGATAGAAACAAGAAATTTCTTGCCAAGGCACTACACATCGAGAATCTGAAGGTGAAGCTGAAATTGCTGAACAAGAAGAACTGCCTAAGGAGAAGGAAAAGGACGGGGCTTCAACAAGTCATCACACTGATGGTGAAAATTATTTACCAAGGTAAAAGTTTCATCCCCACCTACAGCGTATGAAGTCTGGCCTCCACCACCTTTCCCTCAGCGGTTGAAGAAGTATAATGACGACATCTAGTTCAAAATGTTTGTTGATGTCCTTGATCAGATGTATAACAATGTTCCATTACTTGAAGCCATTGAGGAAATGCTTTCATTTTCCAAATTCTTGAAGGACATTGTCACAAAAAAATAGAAAGGTGGAAAGAATAGAAATTGTTTCCATATTGACAAAATATTGTTCGACAATGAGTAAACTTCCACCGAAGAAAAAAGATCCTGACAGATTTATTATATCATGTTCCATCGGTGACAAATATATGGGAAGAGCTCTCTGTAACTTGGGGTCAAGTGTAAATTTGATGCCCATGTCCATATATTTGAAGCTTGGAATGAGTAATGCTCAACCAACCATCGTGATTCTACAACTAGCTAACCGATCACACGTACGTCCCGATGGCAGAATTGAAGATGTGATTGTTAAAGCGGACAAGTTTGTCTTTCTAGTAGATTTCCTCATTTTACATTATGAGGCCGATGAGAATGCACCTATTATTCTTGGGCACCCCTTCTTAGTTACCAGGCGTATTCTAATAGATTTTGAGAAATGAGAGTTCACGATTAGGGTGGCTGATCAAAGCATCACGATAAATATCTTTAACACTCTTAAATACGTTGATGATTATGAAGAATGTCATTACATTGAAGATGTTGATTCAATGGATGAAGTTGGAATAGAAAATTCTGGCCAAGGTGAATTTTTAAATATCGATGAGTATGATAGTCTATGCCAAGAAAAAAAAATTCAGAAGGAAGAGAGTAAAATATTTTGCCACGACGATGTTTTACAACCAGAGGGACACAATAATTTTTTCCAAGTGAAATTATTCTTAACAAGGCATTCAAAGATATTTAGTTCGGAAAAAGGTTTTTGATTGAAGATGATAAAAGATGTACTGAAGATAGAGTGAATGTGGAGTCTGAGGATAATTTATTAGCGAATGAACAATCTAGTTTACTTCAAGCTAGACCAAATATGAGATTTGAACCCCTTGATTTTAATGAACTTGTTCATTCAAAACCTTCGCTATAGCATGCACCTACCTTATAACTTAAATCGTTACCATCACCTTCGCAAGAATGTAGCTTGTTGAATGTTTTGTCACAGCATAGAAAAGCTCTAGGTTAAACTATGGTAGACTTAAAGGGAATCAACCCTACAATATGAATGCACAAGATTCAACTAGACGATTTCCATAACAACTCAGTGGAATTACAAAGGATACTTAATCCGATAATGAAAAAAGTGGTGATGAACGAAATCATCAAATGGTTCGATGCTGGGGTGATCTATCTCATATCTGATAGCTCTTGGGTTAGTACCATTCAATACGTAAGAAGAAACGTGGAGTGATCGTGGTAAAGAATGAAAATGATGAGCTTTTTCCTACAAGAACCGTCATAGGCTGGTGGATTTGTATCGATAAAATGCTTGATCGGTTAGCATGCAAGGCATTTTACTGTTTCCTTGATGGATACTCTAGGTATAATCATATCGCAATAGCACCTGAGGATCAGAAGAAGACCACATTCACCTGTCCATATGGTACCTATGCCTTTAGAAGAATGCCGTTCGGACTATGTAATGCTCCGATAACTTTTTTAGAGGTGTATGATGGACATTTTCTTAGATATTGTGGAGGAATTCATGGAAATATTTATGGATGACTTTTCCATCTCGGGCGATGACTTTGACCGATGCCTTGACAATTTATCTCAAGTACTGAAGCGATGTGAGGAGTCCAACCTTGTGCTAAATTGAAAGAAATGTCACTTTATGGTGACATGTGGAATTGTGTTGGGACACAAAATTTCTCGCCAAGGCATTGAGGTTGATAAAGACAAGGTGAAAGTGATTGAGAATCTGCCTCCACCCACCACTGTGAAAGGTTTAAGAAGTTTCCTAGGGCATGTGTTCATCAAGGATGTTTTGAAGATTTCAAAGGCTTTGTTTCTTTTACTTCAACAAAATCAACTGTTCGTGTTCAATGAGGACTGCCTCTATACGTTCAATAATCTGAAAAAAAGCTTGCCTCGACACCAATTGTTGTTCCACCTGACTGGGACGCCCCTTTCGAGCTGATGTGTGATGCCAGTGACTATGCTGTAGGGGCAGTGCTAGGGAAAAGAAAATTTAAAATCTTCCATGTCATCTATTATGCTAGCCGTACCTTTAATGATGCTAAACTTAATTATACCACTACTGAAAAAGATTTGCTTGCCGTTATATTCATTTTTGATAAGTTTAGGCCATATCTTATAGGAATTAAAGTCATAGTACATATTGATCACTCTGCCATTAAGTACTTAATTGATAAAAAAGATGCAAAGCCTAGGCTTATTAGATGGAAATTATTGCTATAAGAATTTGATTTGGAGGTAAAGGATAGGAAGGGTACTGAAAACCAAGTAGAAGATCACTTGTCTAGGCTAGAGAACAAAAATATTTGTCACAATATGAAGGATATTCAAGAGAATTCCCCTGACGAGAAAATTTTATTTGCCATGGTATGCTTAAATAGTTCACTTTCTTGTTAGTGGTATTATGCTTCCAGATTTATCTTGCCAGGACAAGAAAAATTTTACACACGATGTACGTCACTATTATTGGGATGAACCATTCCTATTCAAGTATTGTGGAGACCAAACCATCGAAGGTGTATCCCTAAAGAAGAGCACAAAGAGATCCTATTTTATTTCCACACATCCCCGTTTGGAGGGCATCTTGGTGGGATGAGTATTGTTGCAAAGGTCCTCTAATCTGATTTCTAATGGCCCACCTTATTCAAAGATGCACACGAATTCTATAAGTCATGTGATAATTTCCAACGCACTGGGAACATATCGAAGAGAAATGAGATGCCATGGCTGACATTTTGGAAGTTGAACTATTTGATGTATGAGGGATCGGCTTTATGGGACCCTTCTCATCATCATTTGGTGATCTATACATACTTTTATGATAGAATATGTTTCCAAAATGGGTTGAAGTCATGGCCACACCTCGTAATGACTCCAAGACCGTGCTGAAATTCTTGCACAAAAACCTATTCACTCATTTTAGAGCACCACGAGCAATTATCATTGATGAAGACACTCACTTCAACAACAAATTAATTGGAAAGACGTTGAAGAGATACGGGGTGCGCCATAGAATTGCAACGATATACCATCCCCAGACTAATGGGCCAGCTGAGGTCTCCAATCATGAGACCAAGTATATTCTTGAGAAGGTGATCAACCCACAAAGATTGGTCACCGAAGCTAGATGAGGCATTGTGATCCTACCGTACAGTATTCAAAACGTCACTCGAAATGTCCCCATTCAAGTTAGTATAAGGTAAGGCATGCCACTTTCCCGTGGAATTGGAATATAAAGCTTTTTGGGCCATCAAAAAACTAAATATGGATGCACAACTTGCTGGAGAGAGAAGATTATTGGAGCTAAATGAGATGGACGAATTTAGAGCTCATGCGTATGAAAATGACCTCCTTTACAAAGAAAAGACTAAAATATGGCATGACATAAAAATTTTGCATAGGCAATCTTTTCCTGGACAACAAGCACTACTCTATAATTCAAGACTCAAGCTGTTCCTAGGCAAGGTGAAGTCTAGATGGTCAGGACCGTTCACTGTACATCAAGTGGATAACCACGACGCAATAGAAATCAAGAACATGGAAGATGAGTCTACCTTCAAAGTGAATGTTCAATGACTCAAGACGTACAATGGAGCACCCATTATGCGTGATAAATCAGTTTCGTTACTCAACGATGCCTAAGAGTTTACCCCTCTTTCCTGAACAAATTTTGTTGCGTAGGCAACAATAATTTGCACTATATACATAAATAATTTGTTTTAATTTGCACGAGTTGTTTATTTCTATTTTAATTTTAATTTTGTCACTTTTACTAGAAAGGGTACACGTGGAAGCATAGGATTCATGCTCACACATGTTAGAAAGTTAAACCCTAAAATTAATACAGTTTTGGCAACAATTTTAAGATGGAAACAAATATCATTCCCATTATTTTATTATTTTTGTCAACTCACATATCTTTCCCTTTAATATCATATCTCATTTCCCTTGAACTTTTTACCGATTTAGCCTCAAGAAACTGCCCACTGCATACCTTTTTCCTCCAAAACCGCCTACCTCTATCTTTTACCTTTCACCGTTTCTTTTTACTTTTTCTCCATATTTTCTTTTATTTTCATTGATTTTTCAACCTCCTAAAACCCTCTATAGATGGAACAAAAATCACTTTCTTTCTCCATTAAAATCTGTTGATCATGCTTGCTTGAAGAAGAATCCTGATGCCTCTATATCATTCGTTATGGCTACATGCTTCTAGTGCTTCTAAATCGCCGAGGCCGAGGCAAAATTCAAAGCCCTGTGGAACTGAGAAGTTTACTTGGAGGAAGACTTTGTCTTTCCTGAGACTGGAAAAGAACCATTTGGGCCGTAAGTAATGGACATTTTTGGAAACATAAGTGAGAGAAATTCACCCGACACCAAAAATCGGTGGCACCATCCATGGTCCAAGAGTTTTATGCCCATCTAAGTGACCCATCCTAGCACACTGTGCACGTTAGAGGGAAATCCATATGCTTCACTCCCTCGGCCTTAAACCGCTACTTTAAGTTAGGCAAGGTGGAAAATCATCATAAAAATTTTCTTACCGAGGTAAATTCAAAGACATACGATGGTGTACAGGAGGATTTGTCGTTTTGCTGGGCGAAGTTTGAAGGGATTGCTCCCAACTGAAAGCATGTAGACTGTCGAGCCCTAAAGCCAATCACCAAATTGTGAAACCACTTTTTAAAAGGCAAGTTGATGTTTACCTTGCACAACACGACATTATTAGTGAGGTGCTTAATGCTACTCCACTCAATCATCTAGGGGCGTGTGATCGATGTGGGCGAGATAATTTTCAAGTAGATTCACGAGTGTGCAAAGTAAACCCAAGGTAATATACTTTTTCCCAATTTAATCATCGCTTTATGCTAGAAGAAAAAATTCCCTGAGGAGTCTATTGAGTAATTTATCAAGTTAAAGGAAGGCATCACCAAAAAGAAGGTGCCCGAGCTTATGAGTTTTGATGATAACGCTTTACACAAGACCAAAAAGAAGGGCCTGGACCGAGCAACAAAATCAATTGTCGTGGTAAGAATGACAGTCGTGGTCATATACACTTGAGAGACACAAGAACAGCTAGAATGTTTGGAAGGTCACATGCAAAACTTCTTCAAGTATTTTAAGGAGCAAGATGCCCAAATGAATGTTTTCTTCAAGGAACTGCTTCAGTTGCCAATGAAGACCTGCCACCTTTTCTAGATGAAATCCTGCGCCAATCGGTCCCTACAAGTGACAATCCATTTTTTTCCTAGGCACAACATGTTCCACCCAAGTCCCCAATAGATGTCACTCCTCTTGCTATGCACATCTCTCCCATCCACAAAGTAAGCCATGGCTAAACCGATGACTATAACAACTCCTCATCTTCATCTTCTGAGCATACTCAATAAAAGGCCTCGGCCACAAATTTTATTATCACAGTCCTTGATCAGCCTACTCCTAAACAATCATCTGAACAACAACCAGATCTCAATACTGAACCGATTATTGACCCTGAAGCAACCCAACCACAAGATGTCCCTACTGAACCCTTACGTACTAAGGAGATGCCATCACTAGCAAGTACCCAGATGACAAGTCGTCGCCTCAAGTGCACAGCGGGTTGTATTATATTCCATCTCTATCCGAGCTTCCTTAATATAACAGTGGGAGCTCCCTCCTCTCAAACGACGTAGAGCTCGCATATCCAGTTGAGCCTCTCCACCATAATGCGGTACCATTCTTGTATTTTTATTTCCATCTGCATTATCATGTAATTTTCTTTGCATTCATATTCATGCATTGAGGACAATGCACCCCTCAAGTTTGGGGGAAGTATTGTACTCCATCCTTAGGATAATTGCATTTGATAATAATTAGTTGAAATATTTTTTTCATGGCATGAGTTTCATTAGGATAGTTGTTGGAATAAGTTGAGGATGCCAGATGATGAAAGTAAATTTTATTCCCTAGGCCAGAATTATTTCACGACTGTTGAAGGATAGAGCCTACCCTAGGGCTTGATGCTTTGTGATCTTGTAACACGATTGTATGTTTTCTCTGCTTAAGGTGTTTAGAAAATTTTTAGGGAAGAACTTTTTGCGCTTCGTGGCATTAAATGGTTGAAAAGATTATGTCAAACTCCTTAATGTTTTGAATTGTGTTGAATTGAAAATAAATGCCTCGACATAACTATAGAGGGACACTCATCTATATTGGCATAACCTGGAATATTTCTTAAATAAATGGTTTCTTTAGCATATGGGTGAATGAAAGTAGTCACGGGATGTTGACTCCCTTTAGGCATGTTGTTTAAAGAAATGAAAACATAAAGTATAATTCAATAGGATTGAAACTATTCTTAGTGAATTATTTGATGCTTTGGCAAAACAGAAGAACTTTACTTAGGAGTTTTCTAAATACGTTAAAACATAGAATAGACACAATCACACACACACTAACAAAGAGTCTTGACCTAGGGAAATGTGCTTAAATTCTCGTACAGTTTAGCATGTTGAGGCTAAACTTTTTTCTGAGGGCTGAAATTTTTAAACCACATGATTGTCCTAATTTTTACTTTGCCGTGACACTTAATCTTTTTACCGTTTATTATCCATTGCTTGAGGACAAGCAATAACTTAAGTTTGAGGGTATGATAAATCCGTAAAAGATATTGTTCTTGGTCTTTTAACTTAGGTTATTGTTTGCCTAAAAGTCATTTGCCATATCATTTTTTTTCATATAGTTGCATGTAGTATATATTTGCATGTGATGGATAAGTTTTATCGAGGCAAACTTTATTTGGTTTAATTGATGTTGGTGAAGAGGAAGGTTGTTTGTTGGTTGTGTTGATGCAAAAAATGAGGAAGGAGGAATTTATTTGCCAAGATAAAGGAATTCTCCAGGGCTAGAGGAACACAAGAATACGACAGTGAGGAATAGATTTTCTTGCCAAGGCAGATTTATCTTGCAAGTCTGAGTGGCTCAACAAGACTGCTGATGTCACTTTCCCATCTTTATTCTCATGTGTAATCATTCCCTCATCAGGGAAATTGACCACTTCTAGCTGCTATGTCATTTATAAAACGAGTATGTCAACGAGGGTATTTAAGGAATTTCTGTGGGCACTAAACCTTAGAAATTCCCACTATAAATACCCCATTATATATTTTCAAAAGGAGACACAATCAAGGAGAGAATATACCCTAGGCTTGGAGTAAGCGGTTGTAGCACCCTATCTTTGCACAGTTCACACTCGACAATCCTTGGTTCCCTTCATAACTGAGCTTCATCAGAGCAGCGATCAGGCCCTCGAGAGAGGCTGGCCGCTGGAGCAGGCGTAGTGGTGGTAAAAATGTCACATCAGAGCTCTTATTTTGGGAGTTTTTCTTCCTTTGTTCTTCATCTTCATATCATGTTAAGGAATGTACTTAAAGAATGATTTTTGGATAATATTCACTGCACCATGAACTATTTACTTGGTGTTGGTTATTTTTTTGTTGAAATATTATTTGCTTGTTAATGAATGATACAGTTTGTTTATGCTAATTGTTGTTTTGTTCAGTTTTTAAATATTTTACCTTGACACTGTAAGAGCTTTTGAGAGATTCCCTGGTGCCTCGGCAAAAACGTTCCTAGAATTTGTAAGAGATTTTGAGAGATTTCAATTTTTCTAGGAATTGATACCTAATATCGAGAGAGTTAGGGTATATCTACGTGAACAACAGAACCAATCCGAGATGGTGAGGTTCTAATCTGCCTTAGAGATAAGGAGAGGGTTTCATTTAACTAAAAGGGATAAATACTTGATTAAGATAGACAAAGACTACATTTTACGCTGAGGGGTATTGCCACATCAACATTTTGACAAACCAAGGGTTGTAGCTCATGCCTTGAATTCTGTAGTAATCCTATCGGGCAACCTAAGCATAGCGCACCAAATCACTCTTAGCATAAAATAACTTATTACCGTAGTAAAACCAACCTAAGTGCTCAGTAAGAAGTCTGATTGTGTGAGGTTTTCTGAATATATCGAACTCAACATTTTTATTTGCTAAGACAACTTTTATTTGTTTACCTTTGCATATTTTTATTACCTTATCCAAACTTTTCTACACACCACACATTACAATATTTCCTGCCTTGATAATGCATTTCCATCTGTTTATACCATTTAATCCCATTTGCTTTCATTTTTGATAAGAACAGTAGGACTAGCTTGTGACACCTAGTTCTAGCTGTAGCAAAACATCAATAATTCCCACCAATCCCTATGGAAACGATACTCAACTTACTACTATATTACTTGCATCGATTGTGTACACTTGCACAAATTTGATTTCCTTAGCGTATACATTTACAAACGATTACCCACTCCTTCTGAGTGTTACAACTTTGCACCCTAGATAGCCTCAGAAATGCCTCGCGCACTTGTTTAGATATATCCATATATTCTATCCAATAGGATGATCATCATCTGATAAAGTAACTTGGGAGTCTTAGTTTTTTCCCGAGCATCAAAGAAGGCCAGTTTTATGTTATCCTATATGATATTGTTTCTATTTGTAATTGTAATTATCATAGTTCCCACTTGTATTTTTATTCGATAGTGTTCTGGTGTTATTGGGCCCCTCAATTCTAACTCTTAAATCCATTTGGTTTCTATCTAATAATGTAAGATGGCTTATTATCGGTATTGACCCCTTATTATCGATACTCCTCTTTTTGGTACCAATACTAATGACTATTGGAAATTATGAAGAAAGGGGTAGTATCGATACCCTTAATTGGATTATCGATACTTTAGAGTTGGGTACCGATACTATCCTAAGTATCGATACCCAATTTTTCTTTGATGTTTTCAAAAATAACTCAGTATCGATAATCCTATGAGTATTGATACCAAAATTGGCTATTGGAATCTGAAATCCTAAATGGGTATTTATGGTCTCCCTGAGTATCAATACTAAGCTAACAATATCAATACTTGATGATCGAATATTGATACCTCTAGTCTAAAAACTCCTTGTTTTTAAGATACCTGAAGAACAATATCAGTACTAATACTCAAGTCCATAAATGCCCTACTTGGGTACGAAAATGACTTCTCAGAACTCTCAAAAGCCTCACAGAGGTGCCCAAGTGTTAACTAAGTCTTATGTATGATAGTAGAGGTCATGATAGGTCAATAAACATGCTGATTAACACCTTCAATCAAAATTTACCATGAATGTCTACTCATGCTTTATGAACTCCTCACTCACTAGCTAGATGAATTCTAATGTCTTAAAAATTGTATGAAGAAGTTATGAATTTGTTACCTTAACATCCTAGCTATTGGAAATGTCCTCAACTCAACCAATAACTAATTTCTCCTTTCCTCTAGTCTTTGAGCTTTCTCCCACATCTTTACCATATAAGAATCAAGGAAATGGATTTCTACCTCAATTTGAAGCTCATTGAGGGATTAAGAAAAATTACTAAGGCTTAAATCTCTAAAAGAAATGAATTGAAAACTCTTGGGTCTCTAAACCCCCACTAAAACCAATCTATGGCTACCATGGCCAAAATTTGTGGTTGAAGGCTTGAATTAAATCTTTAAAGATGGAGATGAAAACACTTACCTTTTAAAACCTGGATTAGGAGTGATGATTAATAAAGCTCCAACCTTTTGTTCAAGTTACTAAGAAGGAAGACGAGGGTTTTGGTGAGGAAAAAAAGATATAGAGAGGAAAAAGAGATGGCCTAAAATGTGAGGTCACCCAAAATAAATGGATTTCAGTTTTTGTTTCAAAATATGTTATATTTTCTCTTTTAATCCTTCCCCTTTTATATTAAGATTAAAAATGCCCTTTTAAATATCCATTGTGCCCCAAACCAAGCCTAACTGAACATCCAAATAGACCAAGCTTTAATACAAGGAAAATGCACTTATCTAAACCATCTTGGGTTAACCTCTAAGATAAACATTTAAAAAGCGAAACATCATAACAAAATAGCAAAAAATAAAGCTTCCAACAAACATAAGATCATGCATTGTGAAGAATTTTGGTAAAATCGTTATTTCACATGCCATTTTTAATTAAATGTTAAAAAATGAAATATATTTCTCCATTAATTATTATTAACATCTAGTAAGACACATGCAAATGCAAATGATTAGACCAATTAGACACCAAGCAGGGACCTAACTGAACATGCTCAATTTAGGGATTAAAACGTTAACTTTTCAAAATATGAAAATGAAGAAAAAACATGAAATTGGAGGTTCTATTATGAGATTAGGTTCACTATAGAGTGATAGAAAAAATCTCAAGAAAGGTTGAATTAAAACCATTCCTTAATTGCAAAATCAAGTTTTATGATAAAAATGAATACATTTTAAGGTTTAAGTACCGTCCTAGGACTAAGGGAATATTGTAGGTCTTTAATGAATGCACTTTTACCAATTTGCATCGAGAAAATAGAGAATGGATCGATTTTTTTTCACGGTAATTCGATCATTGCATTCCAGCATGCAAAATTTCAAAAGGGATAGATACCTTTTCCAAGGGATTGATCATTTTTCAAAAGGGATCGAACCTTTTTTAAAAAGGGATCGATCATTATTAAAAAGGATCGATCATTTTTTCAGGAAAATAAAAAAATCATATGAACATGCAAGAACAAGCCACCTAACTTTCATGCAGTCGATCCTATAGTCTATAAACATTCTTGGACACACTTGAACCATTTAGAACATGTCATAACACATATGTAGCATGATTCATAACATCCTTTAACACACCACACAAGAATTTAGCATCAAAAGTCAAATATTGCATAAATATTGGTAATCTCATGCAACCTAAATGCCTCACATATTATGTTCACTCAATGTCACTTTTCTAAACACTCCAATAACTTATGTAAGTCATATAACATCGTTTGATCACTTAAGATACACTTGTACAATTAAACACTTAAGAACAACAATATCATTAACAAATGAATCATGTTTTATTTAAAATCTAAAGTTACAAAAGATATCATCATAATCACTTAAACATTTGCAAACAAATGAAGATATATGTTATCATATATTCCCGACTAACGATCCCATATTGCCACAAATAAGACTGAAGTTTAAAATAAATTTAAAATGCTTCATTGCTTTGATCACTACCAAGTGTCTTTCCTCTTAAGCTCCCAAATGAACAAGTAAAAATATGAAAATGGTTAATCAATGAGTGTGAGCTATAAAGCCCTGTGAATGACTAAACATTCAAGTATGATGTACATGTCAAGGCTAAATGAAAACATACTTAAATTCCATACAAATCTCATATGTTTTTACCTAAATGAACATACAAATATGCCATGCCATGATGGACACATGATATACTCTACATGTACACAAATATCAAATTATACACATGTTTTATCTCACCATATACACTACTACAAATCACACATACACATGCACTACTACATTATTGTCGGATCATGCACACAAGTAACAATTAATTCAATTTATGAAACATTGACCTTTGTTCAAAATACAACTCACTCATCAAATAAACAGACTTCATAAATCTTCTTTTTATGTTTGGATTCACTTAGGTCCAAAACTATGCTCAACGCGCCAACCTTACCACTTAATTTTCTGAGAGCTAGGCTCAAGGCACCAACCTTACCACATATATTTCCTATCACACACTTATAGAGAGTACTCTTTCCTAGGCATGCCTTTCGTATCCAAATGTCCTTTTTAGAAAATTTGGCAATTAATCCACGTTTACCAAGAGTGGTTGACACATGATGCATAGTGTAATGCCCAATTTTTATTCGGGATCTAAACTTACCTGAATGTAAGAGAACCCCTCATTCACACTGACCATGGTGAAAAGGAAAGTGCCATCATATCAGAGAATTTCCCAGAGGAATCGTTCCATATTTAGTGTTATCTCCTATCAATGGAAAATAATATGCTAATTGATGTGATTATATAATATTATATGTTATTTCCTTAGATAAGAAGATCTTGTATTACTTAGGCACATCTTATCTATTAATATAAATAATATAGACCATTGGATGTTTTGAGGCGTAGCTATAAATAGAAGTCTTCTCCATCACTTTAAGACACCGAGAAAAAGATAGAAAAATGAGAGGAAGGAAAAAAATAAGATGGGAGAAAAAAGAGAAAAGAGTCACTAAAGGCATTGTAATCTGAAGATTAAGAGATAAAAGAGAAAATTTCTAAAGGTATTATTTTTTTCTTTTTCTTGTGTTCTTGTTGTTTTAGTCACTCGGCCACATTCTTTCACCATTTTAAAAAAACCCATCGAAGAGAGAACTAAGGAATATAAAAAAGGCTTTCGATAAATCTTCCTAAGATATAACCTTCCTTGATGTTTCTCAATGAAAACCGATGGTAGATTAAATGGAAAAAGAATTTTGATCCAAAAATTTGGAAAACATGAATTGATTTTTCTTTAATTTGAACTTTATATTTAGTTAAATGACCTGATGACCCGATCTAAATTCTTATGGAATCTGCATGTTTTCCCACAAGTAGGAGATAATTATAATCATTTTGCCTATAGCTTCATTTGAAAGTTTATTTTAATCTTATTACATATAATTATATTTTAATTTATTTAAAATTAATCTTTCAATTTTACTTTTAAAATCATTTTTTAATTCACTTAATTTATATTTTACCTTTAATGTTATGTTTATTATTTTCATTTTATTTTATTTGGTTTCCATCATTTTTTTCTTTCATTCTATCTTATTTTTTCTTTTTCTTTTCATTTTCATTTTCATTGTGACTACTATTTTTAGTTTATACTTAAAACTTCTCCTTTTATAATTTGCTTATTAATATTATTTTCATCTTTTTTTATTCCATTTTCAATTCAAAATTTTGTCCATTTTTAAGAGATTTAATTTCCATGGATCACGCCACTTTTTTATTTGTTTTGATTTTTTTTACTTTTCTATTTAACATGTCAAGGAATGTCCTTTTATTTTAAAATAATACTTTATTTTCTTTAACATTAAATTTTTTGTATCAATGATATTTCTTTTACTTTTCATTATATATTTTGTCTTTAATTTTATAGTTGATTCATTTTTTATTTTTGTACTCGTGACCTCTTGTCTCACTTTTGCATATTGACACAATTTCTTCTTTTTTATAATCGTAATTTATTTTATTTTTAATAAAAATCTTTAAAGGGAAATTCGAGGGTGATCATCCTTCCTCGATTGTAATCAACTCTCGAATTTGATAATTCTTTGGTAAGATGTAGATCCGATAAATGGGCAAAACTTTGGTGTTTGATCTACTTAATTCAAAATGATCGGTGATGACTCCATCACATAATCCAAGTTGAAACATAAACCAGGGACCACCTGAAGGACCATTGTGACAGCTTGGAGACTCCACTTGGGACATTAAAAGTTAAACCATGGTTGGTTAGTTTTGTCTTTTAAATTTATTCTTATTTAATTTTTGATCCTATTTGGTTTATATTATATATAAATAGTTTTTCTGACGTATGCTTTCAGTTTTTTCAGATTTCTTCAAAAATTCATTTCTTAAGCTCTATACACGAGCTTTGAACCCTTTTAACTGGGGGTGAAAGTGAAGCCTTCATGAGATTTTATTCTTTGTGTTATTTCTAGCAAGTAGCGATCGGGATTCATATACCTTATGTCTTCGTAGGAATTTATTGCTCGCATAGGCATTGGGGAATATATCCTCTCAAGTTTAACTCAGACCCCTTTTTAGCATCATAGGAAGCTTGTCTCTTTATTCTCTGTTTTAATTTCATTGTTCTAAGCACGTGAACTAGAAATTCACGTAATTAGGATTTTTCCTGTCAGAAAGCATACAGAGTAGAAAATCATAATCAAGTAGGAATAAAAACATGTGGGATAGATACAAAGGGGGAATGTTGTAATTTTGTTTTTATTGTTAATTTACCATACTAACTAATTTTATTTTATCTTTTTACTTTTTTATTTTCATTTACATCATTATTAAGAGGTGTTGATCCCCGAAGTGTTTTTCAACTCTGAATAGTTTTTGATATAATAAAGGAAAATAGTGGAGATTTCAATGGGAACAGACCTAACAAGAAGTGAAGGTAAGAGATGAAGTCATCCTCCTAGATCGGGTTTACAAGACGGTTCATCACTTGTATAGAGAAGTTGGGTTAGTGAGGTAGGGTATCTGACTAGTGACCAGTGTGTCACGGACTTCGCCTAGTTTGTTTGGTTGCTAATCCGTGCGGCACTTGAAAGGGACGCTTCCCAACAAAGTCAGCCTTTATCTTGTATATCTGATCAAATAGAAACAAACATCATGTTAGATCTTTCTAGCCACATAGTCCTTCGACCAATAATCCGAGACCGTAGGGCATAGCGGATGCACAACCCTGACCCCAGACTTCTCCGAAAGAAAAATGGTTTATTAATAAAAGTAATATCGTATTATAGAAGGCTCACCCACACCATCGATTAGGCCGTAGGGGAGGACCTCGATGGTGTTCACAAGACACATACCTTTACCTGTATCCTACCTATAGATATTAAAATGCTCGAAAAGGGGATAGTAAGTCATATCCCCATTCCCTACCTTAAATATTGAAATGCTTGAAAAGAGGATAAGTTTATTCTACCCTCCCACTAGGCCCTATACATGGTTGGCCTTGGTGAACCTACCTGGTTATGGCCCCCATAAAAGAGATGGCCACGACAATATCCCCCACCTAATTTGTCGACATCCTCGTCGACTGCATGGCCTGGAACTCTTCGATCTTCTACTTGAACGCCCTGAGATCATACTCTCTTTCCCAAGTGTTCTCTTCCTGATCACAGCCTCCCCACTTGACTAGGTACTCCCATATTTGCTTTCCACCTACCTTAACAATTATCCCTATAAGAATCTCGTCAACATGACGCTGTGAGGGTAGTAGCGTACCAATCGACTCTCTCATATGCATACTCTAATTAGAGACATTGGGATCAGTGTGAAACAACTTCAAGTTTCTCACATGGAAGACAAGGTGAACTCTCATCCAACTAGGAGGGTCAACCTTGTACGAAGCATTCCCCACCTTTGCTACTATCGAAACTGGACATCGTACTTTTGCACCAATCGACGATCCCTCTGGCGTAACAATCTATGTTGTTCTGGCATCAACTTGACTAGCACCAAATCTCCAACCTGAATGTGTAGGTCTCTTCTGTTATGATCTGCACATTTCTTCATATGCTTCGGTGCTTTCTCCAAGTAAGCCTTGGCAATCTCCATATTATGCTTTAACTCCACCACAAAATTTGGGGCACGAGGGCATCTTCCTTGAGAGGCCTCATCTATAATATGAGGAAGTCTTGGCTTCTAACCTATCACCATTTCAAAAGGTCTTTTATTAGTAGATGAACTCTTTTGTGAATTAAAACATAACTGCGCCACATCCAATAATGGAGGCCAGTAATTCTGATTGGCCTGAATGAAGTGCCTCAGGTACTCCTCCAAGAGCCCATTAAATCGCTCAACCTGTCCATCTGTTTGAGGGTGGTAACTCGACGAAAAGTTGAGTTCTGTCCCATTATCAGGAACAAACCCTTCCAAAACTTCCCAATAAATCTTCCATCTCGACCACTGACTATGCTCTAATGAATGCCCAATATTTCACCACGTTTTTAAACACCAACCTGGCAGTCTCTTATGCCGAACAATACTTCGATGCCAATAAAAAGTGGCATACTTCGAGAACTTGTCCACTACCACCAGAATCAATCCAAGATCTCATACTCGAGGTAAGCGTGATATAAAATGCAAGGATATACTCTCCCAAGTCAAGCGGGTACCAGTAGTTGCTCGAGTAACCTGACAATCTTTTGTCGATCTACCTTATCTCGTTGATAGATAAGACATGTCTTGGTGTAATCCATTGCATCTTGGTGTATTTGAGGCCAATAATACCCTTGTCCCAACAAAGTAATAGTATGCCTCCAACCGGGATGCCCAACCCATGAGGTATCATGCCATTTCTTCAACAGCTTCTGTCGCAGATTCCCAGCTCGAGGAACAAACATTCGTGGCCCCTTTTTCATCAATAAGCCATTTTCTATCTATAAACATTTCGAGATAACCTTTTTAAGCATCTCCATGAGGGCCACCACTTACGGATCTTGCTTGGAAAAGTTCACAATGAGTTGACGAATTTTGTTGGACATTCTACTAGTGGATATAAGAGCCACACATCAGAGTGCTGACAAATCTGCCCTATGACTCAAGGCATCAGCGACCTGGTTCTTTTTCCCCTCCTTATGCTCAAAGCTAAAATCAAACTCTGCCAGAAACTCCTGCCATCTAGCTTGGTTTGATGTCAATTTCGGTTGTGTCAAGAAGTGGCTAACTACTGTATTATTGGTCTTTACCACAAATTTGGAACCCAACAAATAATGCCTCAAAATCCTCAAACAATGAATTACTGCTAGAAGTTCTTTCTCTAGAGACGTATATCTCGCTTAAATTTCATTTAACTTCATACTCTCAAACACCACGGGATATCCGTCTTGTAAGAGTACCCCTCCAATTGCATAGTCGGACGCATCTATCTCTACTTCAAGAGGTTTTTCAAGGTCCAACAAGGTAAGCACTGGTTCACTGATTACCATATTCTTTAAATCATCAAAGGCCTCTTGAAAATCTTTGGACCAAACCCATTCACAACCTTTGTTCAGCAAATCAGTGAGTAATTTTACTTTACGAGAATAACCTTCCATAAATCGTCTGTAATAATTGGTCAAACCGAGGAAAGATCTAAGCTCACTAATATTTTATTGGGTCGGCCACTCCTGGATAGCCTTCACTTTCTCCTTATCTATATCTATGCGCCTTTGCTCAATGATGTGGCCTAAAAATTAGACTTGTGTTTGGGCAAAAGAACATTTCTCATTCTTCACAAACAATTGATTTTCTCGCAATCTCGCCAGCACCAATCGAAGATGCTCTTAATGCTCTTCCATAGAAATGCTAAATATCATTATATCATCTAAGTAGATGACTATGAACTTATCTTGGTAGTCATGGAACACCTGGTTCATCAAAGTGCAGAAAGTAGCAGGAGCATTGGTTAGTCCAAAAGGCATAACAAGAAATTCAAATGCTTTATACCGAGTTACACATGTCGTTTTTGGCTCATCCCTTTCGGCCACTCTCACTTGATGGTATCCTGACATGAGATCCAACTTCGTGAAATACATAGCATTACTCAGATGGTCGAACAAATCTGCAATCAAAGGAATGGGGTATTTATCCCTGCCAGTCACTTTGTTTAATACCCTAAAGTCCACACACAATCTCAAACTCCCATCATGTTTTTTCTGGAATAACACAGGCACCCCGAAAGGTGACTTCGAGGGTCGAATAAATCCTACTTGGAGTAACCCATCCAATTGTTTCCTCAACTCTGCTAACTCTGGAGGACTCATTTGATACGGGCACTTTGCAGGAGGTTTTACTCCCGAGATTAATTAAAACTCATGGTCCACCGACCTTCTAGGAGGTAACTCTTTCGGCAATTCATCTGGCATTAGATCCTCAAAGTCCCTCAATACTTCTTGAACATTCTTGGGCACCGTGCCAGGATTAGCATCCTCTTTGGAAATTGGAAAGACTAAGAAGGAAGGCTCCTCCTTTTTTACGCCCTTCTTAAATTGGATAGCGGACAATAGCTTCTTCCTAGAACGAGGGAGAATTGTAGCTGGTACTACACATGGTTGCTCCCCCATGAACACTAAACAAATTGATGTTGGGACAGGAATCACTTGGGCTACCATCATAAAATCGAGCCATAAGACCACGTCAAAATCATCCATTTGGGAAATAGTGAAATCTACACTTTCTTATTTTGATATTGACCCTCTTCACACCTCCACATATCATTGAAACAGTGGAGTTAACCGCTTTCATTTGTCCCACCTCCTTGGTGATAATCAACCCACATCTCTTAGCTTTCTCTAGAGAGATAAATGTATATGTGGCTCCCGTGTCCACTAGAGCTTTAGAGGTTTTACCATTTATTGAGATGTCCACATACATCAATCCTCTCTCTGGATCTTTCCTCAAGTTACTCAATTGAGATTGTATTTCAGTTATAAATCGAATAGAACCCGTTCTAGCTGACCGAGGCTCGTTATCTCCCATGGGAGCGTTCACTCGTTCTCTTTCCTTTGTGGTTGCTACCATGGCATTAAAAGCACTCCGTTGTGGACACTCTGTAACCTGATGAGGTACATTGCAAAGAAAACACCTTAAGGAGGGTTTATTCCCTCCATTTCTTGATCCAGGACCAGTAGGGACTCTATTTTAAGCTTGGTCCATTCCAGGGAATCTTCTATTCACTTCCCAAATAGATGTCTTCTCCCCTCGAGCTAACTTGTTCCCACCCACTTGTTGGGTATTAGCTCCACTAGTAGAAGGCGCCTTGCATTTTCTAGGATGATCGTTATAATCATTAAGGCAGTTAACAGTAGTTATCGCTACTGTCAGATCTTGCATCTTCTGTCTATACAGCTCAAGCCTAGCCCATGGCTTGAGCCCTTCAAGGAAATTAAACAACTTATCTCTTTCCGGCATATCCTTTATATCCAACATCAGAGTTGAGAACTCTCTCACATACTCCCTTATAGTTCTTGTATAGGACAATTCCCTCGGCTTCTTAAGAGCATTGTAATCTACATTATTAGGGATGAAGGAGGTCTTCAACTTCTTCTTCAACGCATCCCAAGTCATAATGGAGCACACTTCATCTTTGAAATTGGATCACCACAATAACTTAGCATCACCACCTAGATACATCGAAGCCATCACCACCTTATCTTTCTTAGACTCCGTGCGCATGGCCCGAAAATACTACTTATCCACGTGTGTGAGTACTATAAAATATACGTAGATAATGTGCAAGTATACACAATCGCTTAAGTAATATAATGATGAGTGAGTATCGCCTCCACAGGGATTGAGTGAAATTATAAAAGTCTAACCAAAGCTAAGCACTAATCTATCTATGTATAGTTAGTCTTTATATATACAAATGTCACGGTAAATGAAAATATGTATGCTGATGGATGTAGATTGATGGTCTGATGGTATAGCAGATGGAAATATAGTGGCAAGATAAGATGTTTAGTGTTGAAAATGGTGTAATGTTGAGGTAATGAGAGAATGGTAAAAACAGTAAATAAATATCAAATAAAATGAAAAGAAGATAATCCTCACGTGACAAGCTTCAAATGGAATGAATGACAGGGTTGATATAAGGATGCTAAACTTATCTCTCAGGCATATTTAAGCTATCTAATCTTTACTTGCTCGACAGAGATTTCCTAAAATGTTCTCAAAGGAACCTAACAGAATAGGATGTCAAGGCATCTGCTCTCACTCAACGATGTTGGCCAGCCTACCCTATTGATAAAGACACCCTTTTTAGCCGTTGAAATCCTATCCTAGTCTCTCCCGAGATCTAAGGGATTAGGTTATAATATCCCTAGGCAGGTTCAAAGCCCCTTGAAAATACTATAACCCATTGCTTATGAGGATCTTGTCATGTAGTTCTCTCGAATACTTACAAGTATTTTTAGCTTAAGTTTCTCCTGAATACCTAAACTTCATCTAAGAAATGGACATTTCCATGCCTCTTACAAGACTAGATGGTGAAGCATTCATAAGCAAAGAAAATAAAGAACCAAAATAAACTTAAATATACCTTTAAAATAAAGTCTAAACATCCTTTAAACCAACCACCACCAAGTAAGCTAGTTCATGGTGGGGTTCAAAATATCCAAACACAAAGTCATGCAAATATTCGTTCCAACAACCCATAAATAAATATAAAAATAGTAGCAAAAAGGGAAGTGAGAAATAGCCTTCGACGAGCCACCAGAGGTCTCCTCGGCCACCACGAATCACCTTAGCTCACTAGCTCCTTTTGGCACCTAGCTCGCCACTCCTTGGAGCTTTATCAATGAAGTAAAACCCAAGGAAGAAGAAGGGAAGAGGAAAATAAAAATGGAATTTTTTGCTCTATGTGTGTGCCTCTTCTTCACGTGTTGTGTATTATCTCCCTTGAGGTGTAATATATAATAAAAATATATAGGGGTAATGATGAGGTTTTTGAGCGCAAAATACCCCTCATAACCCTAGAATCACATGTAGTGAATGAATCTTATCGTCTAGGTGGCAGTGGTCCCATAGCAGCTCTGGCAGACGCTTACAACAATAATTTCACGTGCAGAGCCAGCTGTCCTCATACATCTGTATCTTTTTATCATTTTCTGTGCCAGAAATGCCAAGGCATTTCAATATGCTTTAGCAACGTGTGATGCCACGTCATTACTTCCCATCTAATCCATTTTGCTTGCTATTCCCTGCACACCACAGACAAATTGCACCTTTCCTTCAAGCAGCATCATTAAGAAATAAAATAGCACTACCACCACAAATGCAACTATATGCAACTACATGATCCTAAAATGCCTAAAATGAGCTTTTAAACAAACAATAACTTATGTGAAAAATGCCTTAAAATTAGCCTTTTTAGGAAGTTAACACACCCCCAAACTTAAGCTATTGCTTGTCCTCAAGCAATGGATAACAGTTACATAAGCAAAATGTCATGGCAATGTTCGACAGTAAGACAGTAGGACAAAATTGAATTTCAACCCTTCGAAAAATAGGCTTTAACATGTTAGACATATAAAAAATTCAAGTACTTTTCCCTAGGTCAAGATCCTTTCTGGTAATGTGTGTGCGTGATTGTATCCAATCTATACTTAGTAAACTTAGACAATTTCTACTCAAGTCCTCTAGTTTTTGTCAAG